>NC_054827.1:50310211-50937711 GCF_018345385.1 Vulpes lagopus | reverse complement strand
TGACAGAACCAGGACACCAACCCTGGAGTCTGATGCTGGCATCTGTGTTCAACCACCAGGCTATACTGTTTCTACATAATCATTTCCATCACTGGGCAGCAAGGACAGCTTAACCTAAATGTTGTTAGTTTGAAAGCACACTTATTTTAAAATAAGGTAGGTTCCCAAAGCCTTTTCTCAAAGTGTTCCTACAGACACTTTATTTATGGTATCTTATATTGAACCAGAAGTTTGGGGTTTTAATTTTAATAATGGAATTGCATAGGTCTGTCTGGGCTCTCTATTCCATTGGTCTTTCTAATGTCTTGCCGTCTTAACTATTACAACTAACACATGTTTTGTGGTCTGGTAGGGAAAGTCCTATTCCCACTTCATTCTTCAAAATTTCCCTGCTATCCTTGTCCCTTCATTTCCATATGAATTTAACCATCACTTTTTTTTTTTTTTAAGATTTTGTTAGAGAATGGGGGAGGAGGAGGGGCAGAGGGAAAGGGAGAAGCAGACTCCTCACTGAGCAAGGAGCCCAATGAGGGACTCGATCCTAGGACTCTGAGATCATGACTGAGCTGAAGGCAGACGCTTAACCAACTGAGCCACCCAGGTGCCTCTAACCGTCACTCTTACAAACAAAACAAGCACTGGCTCAGAATCACACAGCAGTTAGCAACTGTCTTCAAAACAAAAAGCCCTGATGTGTATTTGCCGGGCCTGGGATAAATTTATATTTACTTGAGAAAAAGCTGACATCCTTACAGTATTCTGTAATTTCATGCATGAACACAGCATAACTATATTTATCTTGTACTCTTTTCATTAAAGGTTTCTTTTGTTGGAATAGTTGTGAAATATTTTACAGGTTTTGTTGCTATTAATAATTTTATTAATTTTATTGTCCAATTATCTGTTTTTGGTTTCTAGGATGAAACCTGACTTCAGCCTATTGAGTTTGTTATTTAGTAGTCCTTTTACGGTTTTATTTAGGGGTGTGTCTGTGCTCAGTCGGTTAGGCATCTGCCTACAGCTCAGTCCTGATCTCTAGGTCCTGGGATCAAGCCCTGCATCTGGCTCGCTGCTCAGCCGGGAGTCTGCTTCTCCCTCTCCCTCTGCCCCTCCCCTTCTCAAATAAATATTTTTAAAAATAAAATACTTTGAGAGAGAGAGCACGAGCAGCAGGGAGGGGCAACAAAACAGGGAGACTTCCTGCTGAGCAGGAGTTCCCCACTTGGGGCATGAACTGAGTTGTATCACATGCTCTTTTTGCATCTATTAAAATACTCATCTGGTTTTTTTGTTCATTCATCTGTTAATGTGAAAAGTTACATTAACAGGTTTTTTAAAAATACCTTATTTTGTGAGATTTTATTTATTTCCTCATGAGAGGCACACAGAGAGAGGCTGAGACACAGGCAGAGGGAGAAGCAGGCTCCCTCCTGGGAGCCCAATGTGGGACTCGATCCTAGGACCCCGGGATCACGCCCTGAGCTGAAGACGCTCAACCACTGAGCCACCCAGGTGCCCCCATTAACAGATTTTTAATGTTAAACTATCCTTACATTTCTGAGATGAGCTTTATTTGATATTTGTTTGTTAGGCTTTTATGCTTTTCAATACTGGATTGTTGGTATATACCACGGTTAGTGTTTTTGCGTCTGTGTTCGGAAGTGAGAAATGGCATATAATTTCTCTCTCTTATAGAATCCTTATCTAATTTGAACATCGAGGTCACCCCAGTCTCATAAAATATGTTGGATATTTTTACCCTCTCCTTCTATGTTCTGGAACAGCTTGTTAAAGGTGGATATTAACTATTCTTTATCTCTGTTCTTAAGTCAAGAATGACACTCCAGTGACCACTGACACCAGCTTCTGATGGCACACAAAGTTGTGTTGCTGAAAGTTTATACGCAGAACCTTCTGTATTTAACGCAGACCCTCTACTTCTACCTGTCCCACTGGTCCTCATAGCTTCCTTTTGCTCACACAGTTTGGTAGTAGGAAGGTTGGAAAAAGCCAAGAAGGACCAAGAGAAAGAACTGCAAGCTCACTTCAGGGGCCAAGGAGCTTGTTCCTATTTTCTCTGAGTGGCAGAAATCCAGATGAGCCTCCCAGTGCTCCTCCTCTGTGAGCCAGAACCTATAGAATTCACACATACTTACAGATCTTTTTTGTTTGCCCACTTAATCCTGGCAGGCCAGAAATCAGTTCTGAAAGAAACAATAATTAACATTCTTCTTAGTTAACCTAGACATTCTTCATTATTCAGTTTGGTGAAAACCAGTAGGCTCAGCATTTCTGAATTTGTTTATCCTTTATTCATAGCAGGGAAGAGCTGTACCTTTTGCCTACTTGAAAAAGAGTCCCTAGAGTGCTGTAAATCTCCCGAGTGGATTTAATCTAAAGGTGTAATTGGGAGAGGGAACAAAAAAATACTTGTACAAAGAGTTTAGTCACTACAGTGTTTCTAACAGGGACCTACTAGAAGCAATTTGAATGTTCATCAGCAGGAGATTTGTTAGATAAATTGATGTGTGTGCATAAAATGGAACACCGTGTAGCTATTAAAAAGGGCATGGTAGACCAATGTGGCTTGACATGCAAAGATTTCTTATATTGGGTTAAAAGAACTTCCTGTGCTATCCAGTATCACCATGTCTTTCTGTCCATCGGTTGCTTTTTCGTTCTCTGTTTGTCACTTAATCTATGCCAGGATGTTAACCTGGAAGGGTGCAGCTTTCTCCTAGGTATTTTTAAGTGGTCCCTTCAAAGGACGAAAGTAAGCTAACTTCAATAACTAAACATTTAAACTAGTGCCTTCATTTTTCTCTGGGTAAATTTCTAGGTATCAGGCAAAGGCACTTCAAATGTTATTCTTTAAGTATATCCAAAAAGTGGGTATCACTCTTTTTACTAAAATTTAAAGCTCTCCAAGGATTTTACTTGTGAAGCTTTAGAGTCGGAGTCTTTTGAATCCATTCCTCATGTTCATTTTATTTGCTTTGCCTTTTCCTCCCCACCTTCCAGCAGCATCCCACATCCTTCAAAGGGAAACCATCTCTCTGGGGTGCCCCCAAGGATATGTGCATGTAAAGCTGGAGTGAAATCACACCCTCTTGTTTCAGTGATCTGGAAGTGAGCGTCACAGACTGTCCTTACGAGTACAGCCTTGTCGGTACTGTCCCCCCTGTCCTCCCAAGCCTCAAGCCAGAGCTCACATATTGACCACCATCAGGAATTGTGAATGAGTGGGTAAAGGTAGAGAGGTGGGAAATCCAGTTCTTGAATGAGGCAATACTGAATTTATCTCATTTTCCAAATGCCAGGATCCAAAACCCCCTTTGACTACTAGAAAGGCTGGAACAAAAATTCTGAGTGCCCTCCCACCTCCCAAAACGTGGAGATTCCTGTTTGCCATATCCTTGTAGACTGTAGCCTTCCACGATGGTTTTTGCCCTCTCCTAGCCAGTCCAGTCATAGCACCTGAATCCCTTTAAACATTTCCCTAAGGACAAACATTTGGCTGGAACTTCTTAAACTGTCCAAATTACAAAACTTCAATGCTTCTCATTCAAAACCTCCTCTGGTAACATTTTCAGCAACCAGTCTGTCCAACCATTCTGTCTTGCTCTCTGCTTCTGTCTTGCATGCTGCTTGAATTGTTACTGAATAAGGACTTTTCCATGCTACTTTTATGCATTTACCACGAGTCCCTGGTCCTCAACAGAGCCATCATTTCTGTGTATCCTCTCCATAAAGAGAGGCAGTATGCTAGCTGAGAGCATGGGCTCTAGAATTTGATTGCCTACAAGTCAGAGGCCAGTCCCACCACTTACCAGCTATAGGACTTTTGAATTTATCCAAAAGGAAGTTATTTTTGAATTTAATTTTTCTTTCAAAATAATACATATACCTAATTTTTAAAGTTACATGAGTCCACAAATTTACTAGAAAATAGTAGCTCTTGCTCTATCCCATTCCCACTTCCCAATCCCCCAAAATAACTTTTTAACTGTCTTGTTTTGTTATTTAACTCCCAAGTTTCTAAATAACATACTGACACTAATTTTTACTACTATTTCCATTTTGGGTATCAGTTGTCTTCCTGCTGTGGAAGATGAAGACTTAGCCACCCCATCCTCACAGTACCCACCTAGTCATGCACTCTGTCTCTCACTCTCTCTTCCTTTCTCCCATTCCTCCCATGGAAGTTTCTTATTCAACCATTTTGCATTATTTACATAATTATTATCGTTATTATATAATATTATTCTCAGCTGAGCCTCATAATATATTAGGATTCTGTTCCTTTCCTATGCAACTTGTTTTTTCTGGAGTTAATGGTGGTTTCATTTTTTCATTAGGTTAAGACTCTTAAGACTCTCGTTGTCCATGGTGGTCTGAAATTTCATGACTATATGCTTCCTCATGGGTCTTTTTTCACACATTGTCTTAGACACTGCCCTTTTAGTCTAGAAGTTTTTCTTTCTCTTTACCTTTAATTTTTTCCCTTCTACTTTCTCTGTTTCTCCTCCTTTTTTTCAATATGGAATGCTTCATGAATTTGTGTGTCATCCTTTGGCAGGGGCCATGCTTATTTTCTCCGTATTGTTCCAATTTTAGTATATGTGCTGCCCAAGCCAGCACTTTCTGTTTCCTCTATGTGATAATTAATTGGGTGTTGGTACTTCTGAATTAATCTAATGATTTTCATCTTTTTTTCCCATTTCTCTCTCTGTTCTATCTGCCTGTTCTTTCCAAGACATTTTCTCAACTTTTTTAAAAATACCTTCTATGGAGGGATGCCTGAGTGACTCAGTGGTTGAGCATCTGCATTTGGTCACATCGTAATCCCGGGGTCCTGAGATCGAGTCCCACATCAGGCTCCCCGCAAGGAGCCTGCTTCTCCCTCTGTCTATGTCTCTGCCTCTCTCTATCTCTCATGAATAAATAAGATCTTTAAAAAATTTTTAATTTACAAAAATTAAAACCTTCTATGGAATTAACTTGTTACAGTTCTCATTTCTAAGAATTCTTTCTTATTCTCTGAATATAGATATGGAGATATAGATATATATTCCTGTATATGATGTTTCATCTGTATGTATACACACACACACTTTTTTTTTTTTTTTTGACTCTGTGAGGACAGTTTAAGTTTTTGGAAAAAAATTTTTTTAAGATTTTTTATTTATTTATTCATGAGAGGCAGAGACACAGGCAGAGGGAGATGCAAGCCCCATGCCGGGAGCCCAATGTGAGACTTGATCCAAGGTCTCCAGGATCACACCCTGGGCTGAAGGCAGTGCTAAACCGCTGAGCCACTGGGGCTGCCCAGTTTTTGGAAATTTTCTTCTGATTTCTACACTGTTTTTGTTTTCTCTGAGTTTTTTTTGTTTGTTTGTTTTAGACTCTTCCATGTTAGAAGCTACCTTTATCTGGCTATTCATTCATTTCTAAGACTGAAGCACAAAAAACTAATTTGAAAGCTACAGGAGGGAAAGGACTATTGAATGAGGGCTTCTCTCTAGTCTGACAAGGAATGAGCCCCACATTTTCCTTTTTTTTTTTTTTTTTTAGATTTTATCTATTTATTCATGAGACACACACAGGGAGGGGCAGAGGCACAGGCAGGGGGAGAAGCAGGCTCCCTGTGGAGAGCCTGACCCCAGGACCCCAGGATCACAACCTGTGCCAAAGGCAGATGCTCAACTGCTGAGCCACCCGGGTGCCCCGAACCCAGCATTTTCATTGGCAAATTTCCTGATCCTCCAACGTATCTGTAGTTTTTCCTCTTGGACTCTCAGTTTTCCTAGAGAGAATCCTCCACCCACCAGGGTCTGCAAACTGAGGAATAAAGGAATGTCATGGTTTAATGTGCAGACTTGCCTGTAGATTTCCTAGTCTTCTAACTCAGTAATTGCCCTTCTGTTTTCCAGCTTCCAGGATTTTGTTAACTGTATTGTCTTTGTCCTTATGGATCTCTGTATTGTTTTATTCCTTTGCTATCATTTCAGTTGCTACAAAGAGCAATAAATATTTAATTTACTATATTTCTGGGAAGGTTATTTAGCCTCTCTGCAGTTCAGTTTACCCATCTAACAAATGGGGAGAAATAACAGCCCTTACCTCACAGAACTGGTGTTAAGATGAAGTCAGAGGGCAGCCCAGGTGGCTCAGCGGTTTAGTGCCGCCTTCAGCCCAGGGCGTGATCCTGGAGTCCCTGGATCAAGTCCCACGTTGGGCTCCCTGCATGGAGCCTGCTTCTCCCTCTGCCTGTGTCTCTGTCTCTCTCTCTGTGTCTCTCATGAATAAATAAATAGAATCTAAAAAAAAAAAAAAAAAGATGAAGTCAGAAACTTGGGGTACCTGTGTGGCTCCATTGGTTGAGCGTCCGACTCTTGATTTTGGCTCAGGTCATGATCTCAGGGTATGGGATTGAGCCCCGCGTCAGGCTCCCTGCTCAGCAGGGAGCCTGCTTCTCCCTCTCCCTCTGCCTCTCCCCTGCTTGTGCTTCCCTCTCTCTCTCTCTCAAATGAATAAATAGAATCTTTAAAAAAATGTATTGGCTCTAATCTTATCTAAAGTAGTAATAAATTATAAGTCTACATAAGCGTGTACAAGTAATTACACAAGTGTGAAGTATCATCTCACCTGAGTCGAACCTGTCATTCACTGAGAGGGTCAAAAATTAAAACAGCCTTTACACTTCTCTCTGAGGTAAAATGTTATCCATTTTAGGGAAGTAGAGGGAAAAAATGATGTCCTTGGCTTAATATCAAGATTTATTTTTTAAAAGTATAACAGTCAGAATACATGCTTTTCATGAAAGCTGAAGTGAGTCTCAAAGTCAATATAAATCTTATGCCAATGAAATTGTCACTCATTTAACTTTTTGAGCGCATAAACTGTTTTAATCAGTTATTTTTCTGCTGTGTCTGAATTCAGTAAACTTGAAATATAGTTAACTGTAATTAATTGCCTTGGTTGAATTGCTTCTTTCATTTTATCAACAAACATTTATTAATTAAGCACTTACTATATAAACTGGTCCCTGAGCTTTTTGCCTGTATCAAAACACAGCAATATGCAAACAGGAAAAAAAAAAAAAAAAAGCAAACAGGCAATGTGAAAAAGTATAAGAGATCTCACGGGGTCTCATCTGCCCCCTGAGAGGGCTGGACCAGGTGAACCCGCCACTCAGATCTAAAATGTCGTTGTATCATTTTATACACATCACTGTTTGTTAAGCTCTGACTCACGTTTGTGATTCATTTCCAGAAGTGCTTGTTAGTACATATGAGCCAAAACACACATATTAAAGATGCAGTTTGTGGAGCACTATATTAAATAAATTATCCAAGGTTAGTGATACCCAGCCCAATGCAAAGAACAAGTAACTGGATCTTTAAATTCTTGACCTGCCCAAGAAGTATTTTACCACAGTGGTATTCCTTTAAGTGTCCAAGTTTGGACAGCTGTGTTCAGTCTGAATCATCGAATAACCAGAGGCAAGCAGAAAAGTGACTGAAGATATAGAAAGCTTGGTACCCCAAACACCCTCCTGCCCCCAGTGACTCTATTCAAGGAAAAAAAATCAGTAAAGTTCATTTCAGAGTTCTTAGAAAAAGCTTAACATTTATGAAGAATCAATCTGACTTTCTAACTACATCTCATTTTTGCTCTGATGGATCAAGGTAATTCTTAATTAAGCTTAGGGTCCCAGCTAAGAATTTTACTTGATGCTTGCTCTCTGATGTGGGCAAGTATCTGGTGATCTCAGAATTATGTTACTTTATTTTTTTAAACTTTTATTTATTTATTTGACGGAGAGAGTACAAGCAGAGGGAGAGGGAGAAGCAGGCTCCCCTCTGAGCAAGGTGCCCAATGTAGGGCTTGATCCGAGGACCCTGGGATCATGACCTGAGCTAAAGGCAGACGCTTAACTGACTGAGCCACCCAGGCGCCCCATAATTATGTTAACTTTAGATTCAGATCACACAAGTTGGAGGTCTAGATTCTAATTAATAAAAAGGCAAAATATAAATAAAGGATATTAGATGGAAAATTTCTTGGCAAAAAGTTACCTTTGTGTGGCCCAATAAGTGAACTTTTGAAAACTTTGAGTGTTGTTCTTATAGCAAATTTATAAACAAATCATTCTTCCACACAAATAAGTCCCTTCCATACGACTCTTTGCTCATGTACTACTTTTTATCTTCTATGTAGGTAGGTCACAGATGTTAATTTTATCTCCCCGTAACTTAATTTTTGCGACCAGGTCTCCATTTTCACACTCATTACAGGGTCTACCACAACCCTGGGCACACAATAAGGACTTGACTCAGGCAGACAGATTATGTGATTAACACACATATTGATGGCATACATCCTCTGCTCTACAGCAGGCCTGGCCAAGTGGGACCCAGCAAATCCTGCTTCCCCCGGCATGGCAGCAGTTGACCGGAGTGGCCACCCACACATCCGTGCAGCACGCAACTGTGATTCCCGAGACAATGGCAGGCACCCAGCAGTTGGCTGACTGGAGGTAAGCAGCAAAGTAGGTATGTCTAGGATGGGAGGCATGTCCGCTGCTCATCCAGAGAGCTGCCAGGCTGGCCTGTACTGTGAATTCTGTGGTTTGTTGAGAACTTTTTAAATTAAAAAGATTATGTGGAATATAACTGCAGTGTAATGGGAGTTAATTTTTAAATAAATGTACCAGGATATTAAGAAAATCAGCATCATTACTTTATGGTCAGTTGCCATTTTCAACCATAAATTCAGTTACATCGTTTGATCACCAGTGTAATTCACGGACTTGCCTCTGGATGATTTTTGGTTTTTGTCTCAGAATTAAATTCCACTCCCAAAAAACAAAGATGTGTCAGCAGTTAAAGACTGCAGATGGGAGTTCCTGAGGCTCCTAAGCAATTCTAGAAGGTGTTCTCAAAGTGTTTTGAGACATGGGCACACTGGAGTTGTATCTGACCTGTCAGGGGAAAGCTTGACAGAATGGGGCTTACTTGGAAGGGTAAACTGTCGCATGTTTGCTGCATGTGTCTCTTCGGTGAATAGTCATATCTGAGAGCTCAAAGTCCTTTTTCCACAGACCCCAGAGGCCTGCAGCTGACAGCTACCAGTACACCACACCCCCTGTATCTGTTTCCAGCACCCCACCATCCTACTCACTGACTTTCTCACCAACACCTTGCTCTGTTGTTTCTATGGCCACTTTGCACTTTTCCTTGTACTCTCCACCATACCATTCCAGCACCATCACTGTGCCTCCTTCACCAGCTTCCCATGACCCTCCAGGCTCTCTCCATACAAACATCAGGGCATCCCCCCATCTTTTGACAGTCTCCATACCCAACCACGGAGCCTCCCTGAAGTTCTTTTTTTGTCTAGAAGGCTATTGTGAATGAAGAGCTCTCTGTAAAAACGAAGGGGGGGGTGGAGAGAGAAACCTTCCCAGTCAGGCCTCAAATGCAGCTCCCTCTAGTCCTCCATTTAATCTCCTGACTGGTAGGAACAGGAGAGGACACAGGCTCTCTCCTGCAGCACCACTCACTTCCCACTGACAATACCCACCACGTCCACCCCCACTCATTGGAAGCTCTTTCAAAGAAGGTAAAACTGGGTTCAATTCTGGCTCTGCATGACCTGGGTCAAGTTGCTTAATCTCTATGAATCACAGTATCTCCCTCAGTAAAGTGGGGAGAATCCTATCTCACAGAATTGCTGGGAGGTTTAAATAAAGATAGAATACAAAGCACATGACCTGTATCTCACCTGTATTATATTGGCACCTGGTACATGACAGGCAATAAATCATCAGTTCTCTTCCCTTCCCCCATTCACATGGGCTCATGCTGGGTGAGACTGCCTTTCCTCCCCAGCTCACTAGAACAGCAACCAAGTGGATACCTATCCGACCACTGTTTTTCTCACCCCATTTTCTCCTAAAAGACCACACATACATCCTATGCTACTTTTTCCCCTTGTCTTTCAGCATTTATATAGCTCACTTAATTCCAGCAAAACTCACCTACTCACAGATTTTCCTATTCCTCCTCCCTCCTCAGCTCTTACCTGGTTACCACAGGAGAAACGCTTAAAGCCGACTTTCTTTGCAGTCTCTTCTCCATTTCATGTGTGGGCCAAAGAACATCCATAATCATGGCTAATAAAGAAAAGAGAAGTACTGATGCTAGACTTACATCAAAAGAATGCCATGTCTGGAGAAGAAACAGCAACTGCAAAGCAGCTGTAACAACAGTTTCTAAATGCTAATGTCCAAAAGACACTATCAAAATCTTGACAAAAGTGGCGACCTACTTTTTTTTTTTCCTATTCATCTTTCCCTCAACTTGCAGTGATGAATTTCATAATATTTTCTAAATGCAAAGAAATTCTCCTTTAACTTTTTAATTTTATTATGTGCTCAGTGGGCTCTCACGGCCAAGTCTCTGAATTAATCGATTATCACTTTAAATATTTCTGTGGGAAAACAAGCCTTTGAGCTCCACCACAACCCAGATCCTAAAACTTGGAAAGAGAACCCACTTTGAGGATAATGGCTGCCAGTAGGACTTCTATCACCATGCGTCTCTTTATTAATTTTGACTTAGTACCAAATTCTATACACGTCTAGTCAACCTTCAGGTTAATGTGTCCATTCAGCAAGCATGTAATTAACTGATCAGCTGCTACATGCCTGAGCCTCGTGCGAGCCACGGAAAGAATTCAAAGGAATGTCAGCATTTCCAAACAGCAGAAACATTACAACGCCTAGATTTCAAGGGTTTGTTGTTTTTTGTTTTAAACATAAGCTGTGAATTTCTCACTTATAAAATGACATTGCCACAGACACCCTAGTCACAGAGCGCAAGAACCCATTAAAGGCACTTGTAGGTTTAAAATAAAATGCACAGGTCACCTGTTTGGGGACCTTGAAAGGTAGAGGGAGGAGTATTTGTCTCCTCTCCCCAGAACGTAAGCTGAACTCGCAGCTTGCATTCTTCCCAGTTGCAGTGCCCGCCTCATCACTCACCAACTGTGCTCCCGCGAACCCCTTCAGAGCAGCCCCTAAACCACCTGGCGAGCTCATCTCTTCAACCCCGTGAGCTCCTGAGGACCGGCTTTTTTTTTTTTAATGGCTTTTAATTGGGGCGGGGCGGGGGGGGACTTTCATCTTAAAAAAAGCCGCATATGCTTCAAACCAATAAAAGAGCCTTGTTTTCCCGCCTCCCACTCAGGAACACGCACGCTCACGGCAGCCATTACAATCCCATCATGCAGCAGCCCGCGCTGTTGACTGGTCATGTGACCCTCCCCGCCGCCCAGCCCTTGAATGTGGGCGTGGCCCACGTGATGCGGCAGCAGCCAACCAGCACCACCTCCTCCCGGAAGAGCAAGCAGCACCAGTCCTCTGCCAGGTGGGTGGTGAGCGGCGGCCTCCTCTGGGGCGCGAAGCCCCGGCGCTCGGGAGCCTCCGCATGGCCGCTGCGTCCCAGGCACGAGACAGGCAGCGGCCCGCAGAATGTGCCCGGCCGCCGCCGACGGGCTGGGGCTCGAAGGAGGCCCTCACCTCGCTCCGCTGCCCTGCCCTGCCGCACCCCCGGGGAGGGCCGGGACTGCGGGCTCAGCGCCTGGCTCTGAAACCGTTCCTGCCTTTTCTTTTCTTTCTTTTTTTTCTTTTTTAAGATTTTTATTTATTTATTCATGAGAGACACAGAGAGAGAGAGAGAGGCAGAGACACAGGCAGAGGGAGAAGCAGGCTCCATGCAGGGGGCCCGAAGTGGGACCGGATCCCGGGACTCCAGAGTCACGCCCTGGGCCGAAGGTGGCGCTAAACCACTGAGCCACCCGGGCCGCCCGTTTGTGTCCTTTCACTTCTGTAAGAGAAAAAAAAAAAAAAACCCAGACTCGCCTCTGAAGTTGCACTTTGGAAATCATAATGTTCTTTTTTAAAACGGGAGAGAAATAGGCTTTCTTTGAAATCGAAGGTCAGAAATATGACTCATTTAGCTGCTTCTTCAAGTAGACGCAATAATTGCGGTTAATCCAAGACATTACCTCCGGAATAATCTCTCTGGTTCCATTTCAATTCAGTCTCATCACAATGAACTCTTAAAAATCAAGACCGAGGGATGCCTTGAGGGGCTCAGCAGGTGAGCGGCTGCCTTTGGCCCAGGGCGTGATCCCCACAGGGACCCCCACAGGATCTCCCTCTGCCTGTGTCTCTGCCTCTCTCTCTCTCTGTGTGTGTCTTTCATGAATAAATAAATAAAATCTTTTTTTAAAAAAATCAAGACAAGAAAAAGGCCACATGCTGCATGAGCCCATTTATATGGCATTTTGGAAAAGGCAAGACTAGATCAGGAGTTGCCAGGGACTATGGGGATGGGGGGGAAACAGTGGAAGGGAAGGAGCATCAGGGATCTCTCAGGGTGATGACAAAGTTCTCTGGATTGTCAGGAGCTACAAGTACATTTGTCAAAACTCATCAAACATTTCCAAAGGGCGACTTTTATTATGTGTGAATTATACCTCAATAAGCTTGATTATTACAAAAAACAAGAGAGCTCCAAATTAAAAAAAAAAAAAATTGCGATCAAGATTGTGTAGCTGCAGAATTGCTCCTCTGTTTTTCTCCAGAGTCACTGACCTGAAAGCACTTAATTGCTTATTTGGAATAGGTTAATCAAGGTAAAAAAGTCCAGGATATAAACTGTCTAGTGATTTTTGGTTTCCTACTTCCTCGTCCAACCCAGTGCCAGAAACAAGGCTTGCCCTTTTTTTTTTTTTTTTTTCATTCTCTTTTGAAGATTAACCCAAGAGTTGACTTCCTTTGAGTTGTCATTCTTCTTCAAGATTCTTTATTTGGGTATTTCTGACAACTCAGGGAAATTCATCTCAGATCTGTGGCAGCCCTGTGACAACACACCCATGTCATTATTAGATTGGGTGGTGACAGAGGCCACCATCTTAACCCTTTGCTCTGTCCTGGCCAACTGTGTGGGTGATCACACAATACCAGTCTGACCGTGGGCTGAGCTTCGGCATCCTCATGGCTCACTTTGTCAAGTAGGGGCAGTAAGAACGCTTAGCCTCCCAACCTGTTGACAAGTCCCTCCCTCTTGCCTGCTCACCGCCCCCCCACCCCACCCCAGCTGGCTTTATGAAGGCTTATTGCCAGTGCATTTCAAGATCAATATAATTATACGGAAAGTTTTGTATTTGCCTATTTTTAAGACCAATGCCTTGGGATCCCTGGGTGGCGCAGCGGTTTGGTGCCTGCCTTTGGCCCAGGGCGCGATCCTGGAGACCCGGGATCGAATCCCACGTCGGGCTCCCGGTGCATGGAGCCTGCTTCTCCCCCTGCCTGTGTCTCTGCCTCTTTCTCTCTCTCTCTGTGACTATCATAAATAAATAAAAATTTAAAAAAAATTATTAAAAAAAAAAAAAAGACCAATGCCTTAAGGAAAACAGAAGGCTCTCCCTTGTTGGGTGGTGCACCCAGGCACACTTTGCTTTAACAACAGCAAGTGGAGATACTTTAACTGCTGAAGTGGTGAAAACATCATCTCAAAGTTGCAACATAGTAACAATAATAAATTTATAGGTTTATGCTAAGTGCAAACAGTGGAACAGTCTTATCAGTAAAACTTATTGTGGGGTGCCTCGGTGGCCCAGTTGTGTGGGGCATCTGCCTTGGGCTCGGGTGGTTGTCCTGAGATCGAGCCCCACATCGGGCTCCCTGCTCAATGGGGAGCCTGCTCCTTCCTCTCACTTGTCCTCTCTCTCGTTCTTTCTCTCTCTCCCTTAAATGAATAAATAAAATCTTAAGAAAAAAATCTTGCCAGCCCCCAGAAAGGCACAAGCAACATATCTGACACCAGCTAGATAGAGAATTAAATAAAGCTACAGAATTATTCTCATCTTCCTGCTTTCCTTTTAGCTAGAAAGTGCTAGAATCTCCAAGGACACATAAGAGTCTTAAAAGTTTTGTTGGGCTCTCACGGTACAGATACAACCAAGGTCAGCAAGAGTTGGTGGGGAGGGATAAAGGTAGGTATTTTTTTCCCTTAAGTTACCAGAAACTACGTTTACTAATTTGATAAGGGGTCTCGAGTCGATCAAAATCAAGATTAAAAGTTCCCTGTTTACGCCTTTTCCTCTTGCATTTTGCCCACTTTTCCCGTTACAGTTCAGACAGACTGGTAAACTTCCTATGAGGCTCAGATGTCAAAGACATGAGTGTTGTAGTTTCATAAGTGGCAGAACAGCCATCAGCAAGGAAACCAAAGCTTTATGTGGCAAATAACACTTCCTTCTTTCAAGTCCCTTCAAAACAAGACCCATGTACTTTTGGAGAATGACAGGACAGAGCTCAGGAAGTCAGACCTTGACCCTGAGAGTGGGGGGCGGGGGGCCGGCAACCCTGAGACCCTGTGCACTGCACCTGCTCCCACAGCCCAATCCTGGATACACGTCCTCTCTCTCTCCCGAGACCCCTGGCTGCTCCCTTTCTCCTGCTGGGAATAGGCACATGGCATAGACCTGAGGCCAGGGGAAGCCAGGTCGCTGTCTCCATCTGTGTAGCAAGTAGCTGAAAGAAAGAGCTCAAGAGGCAGTTACAGAAAACATCTGAATGTTCTGAACTTCTAACTTTTTTTAAGATTTTATTTATTTGAGAGACAGCGCAAGAGAGAAAGCGCACAAGCAGGTGGAGGGGCAAAGGGAGAGGGAGAAGCAGACCCCCCCCCCGCCCCCCAAGCAGAGAGCCCAAAGCAGGGCTGCATCCCAGTTCCCCAGGATCATGACCTGAGCCAAAGGTAGACGCTGAACCTACCAAGCCCCCCCCACCAGGCACCCCCTGAACTTCTAACTTTTTAATGGAGATTTGGCAAAGCTGGTGTTTCTAGACAGTTGGGCTCCTTGGGAGGAGGTGCGGGCCTCCACGAGCGTGTGTGCCTGTGTCGTTACAGAAACGTCTCCACCTGTGAGGTGTCCTCCTCACAGGCCATCAGCTCCCCTCAGCGGTCCAAGCGCGTCAAGGAGAACACACCTCCCCGCTGCGCCCTGGTGCACAGCAGCCCGGCCTGCAGCTCCTCAGTCACGTGCGGGTGGGGCGACGGGGCCTCCAGCACCACCAGGGAGAGGCAGCGGCAGACAATTGTCATTCCTGACACCCCCAGCCCCACGGTCAGCGTCATCACCATCAGCAGCGACACGGACGAGGAGGAGGAACAGAAGCATGCCCCCACCAGGTGAGGCCGTGCCACCTTGAGACTGCAGGAAGGGGCAGGACAGGGGGGCGCACTGTGTGCCGCTGGCTCACACACGCAGTGTGCCATGGACCTGGACACGATGATCTCTCTCCCTCTCTCCTGGCCTCTACTTTTTGGTTTTGCCATGTCCTAGAGTCCTAGAGTGATTTCAAGAGAATGTCAGACCGATTTCCGTAATTGTTCAATGCCGAAATAATTTTGAATCACTTTGGTTTTGAAAAACACTTATAGTCTCTATACATTTGGGGGACTTGAGACCAGTTGTATGCAGTGCCAATGTATCTCAACTCCTGTAAGCTTAAAAATCTCTGCCCTGGGCTGTTGAATTTTTTCCCAGTTGGTCAGGATATTTCTCTAGCATTGCCTTGGCTCTCAGAATTTGAAATAATTGTCCAATTAATCAGAAATTTCTCTGTGTCTGATTAACCCAATCTTTCAAACTGCCAGTTGGCTCTTCACTCAGAGAGCATTACTGTCTATTCCAAAGTAGCAAGAACTCATTTTATGCTGTGTATGCTTCCTGGGAAGAGGAAAGGAATATTTATTGTATTTGCAAGACTATTAACCCTGGCACCAAAGCCTGTTGTCCTGCATTTCCCAGCCAGACCTGAATAGAGTGCGGTTTGTACTTGGGCTGCCTGATGAGCCCCTGGACCATGCCCTTCTGGAACAGTCAGTCCCCTGGCCTTCTGCACCCCGAGGGACCCTTGTAGATCCCAAAGCCTCAGAACCCCATCTCCAGCCTGCTGGCCTCTCTGACTGGGACCAAGAGTCAGGGAAGGTGGGGGAGGCCCACCACTGCTGAGCCCAGCACTAGCGGCCTGCACACAGACCACGACTAGGCATAGCATTACCATTCACAATTAGGCCTCAATGATTAATTCCTGATTGGATACAATGTCACTAATTAGTAATCACAAATCTTCTTGATTAAATAATAAATTCTCACACTTGAAATCATTACTCAATGTACAGATAGGCTAATTAAAACACTTTCCCTATAGCTATTCCTGCCTGGGCTATCCCCTCCCCATCTTTATTGAACTCAGTATTTTGCTTATTTTCCATGAGAGAACTAGTATATGTCTCATTCCAGTGTCCCTTGTCCTTGTTTGATGTCTCAGCCCTGGTCCTCAGTGCATCTCAGAAGAGGATGTTTTAGAGCCCTTCTGGTCCTGCCATCATTCATGCCAGAGGGGCCATGGCACTGGGGACACCAGACACAGTTCCTCACTCCCCACCTACCTGTGCTGGGACTGGCATCTCCGTTTCCTTTTTTTGATAACAACCCGATGTTGAGTGAATACTCCGTCCTCACCATCATGCCATGCTCCCCAGCCCAGGAATATTGTGGGCTCGGGTGGTCCCATCCCAAAGAGAAAGGCTTCTCTAAGCCCAGAGCAGCCGGTCCACATGTTTGTAGCACTAGCCATAAAACAGGCCGGGCAGCCCCACACAGCCCTTTGCTACAGCTGTGGAAAAGAAAAAGCAATTTAAAAATCTGACAATCAACTAGATTGGCCCTAGCATTTTTTAAGTATGAGATTTGAATTGACACAGAACCTCAACATATGTGCTCAGAAGAGAACTGAATACTGTGTCTGAGGAAGAAGAAAGAGGATGAGAGAGTGATCTCTCCACCAGGCACACGGCTGCCAGGGCCGAACACACACTCTTTCTGCGGCCATCCCCACAGCCCCAGAGAGAAACCAAACTGAAATTCTTAGCAGCAGGGGAGGGCAGGGAGCAAGTCAAGGGGCAGGTGCACATTGAGGAACCACCACCAGTAGTGACACGGGCTGCTGAGGACCAAGCTTCATAAGATGAAAAATGCAGAGGCCCACCTGAGATGTTACACCGAACAGGAGAACTGTAAATTGAAGCCAGAGAGTAATCATGAAGGGCTCCAGCTGTCTGGTTGTGACGGGAAACTCACAGAAAGAGATGGTCACGTTTTCTGGAGAGATCGAATGACTGTTGCCTTAAAAAATGTTTTAAGATACAAGAAGACAGGAAAGCGTATTTGAGTCTGAGCAGGATAAAACAGAACCCCGTAGCTGTTTTATTTGTAGAGAAACCACTGTATAATGTGATCATGTTATCGTGACTACATTTTGGAGAGAAAAACAGGGAGGAAATATAATTGCTTGTTCTTAAAAATCAGAATTATAAAATTCAACACAGTAAATATTTACTGGACCTGTGAGTGTGAGATAGGATGCTAGGAATGCAAGTGTTACATAAATAAGGTAGACAGTCTCCGTCCTCGGGAGGTTTGCAGGGTAGTAAGTGAGATACAACACATACAAATCATCACCCAAAATGGAATATCAGCCCCGTAATAACTAGCAGAGTACTGTGGATTTTCAAAGGGAAAGTAGCTTAAGGAAAGAGAAGGGAAAAAGGGATTTTCTAAGGTCAAAGGGCCAAAGGGTGTGGATAAGTAAGCAAGGGGGTGAAACTGCTGATTCCAGTGAGGCAGGTGGTGGAGCTGGAGCCTCAGAGGTAGGCTGGTAGGACCAGGAGCACAGATGGGCAGCTGATCAAAGTGAGAGTGGGAGGCAAGGCTGACAGGGATTCCAGAATAGAAAGAGGATCTGAGGGTCTCCCCTTCAGTGCAGATGGTCAGCTTCAGGAGATACTGAGAAGCTCACAGGAAAGCATCCATCCTGGGAAAACAAGGATGTACCCCCAAGTGCAGCCTATCGGGGAGCCGCTGGACCCCCATCCAGCTGGAAGCTTTTCTAGCCTGTCAGTGTTGCCATTTGAACAAGCAAGACTTCCCTGCTTGTCCCAAACCTGATTTCTCCTGCACTGTGACCATCTTGATTCTGATCTGCTGTGTTCCCAACCTCATTTCCTATTTGCTCTTCACCTCAGGACTAGCACCCTGACTCTGTCGAAAATGCTGTTTGCCCTAACATGACGCAGCCTCAGCACAGCAAGTCAAGAGTGAAGGGGCCGATGACACTACAGGGATAGTGATCGTGGCATCACATAGCAGTGCCTGCGCGCCAATATCTTTTAGAGCCAGCGTGAGATAAATTATGGCATCCTCACAATGTTAGACCTGATTGAGGGTGTCACTAAATCTCTGGGACCAGATGACAGTGCCTAGAATTTTTAGACGAATGCCAAAGCAAAATTATTTCTCCTGACCCCCAATACTTGGCACTGTTAGTTGCCAGAGCAGAAGGATGGTCAGCAGTTCCTACTTACGAGGAAGACCCCAAAGCAAGAGAGGCCAGGCTGGGAGAGAGCAGATGAAAGGGGACCCCTCCCCTTTAGAACACTAAGTGTTCTCATTTGCACTGTCCCATGCATCATTTGATGGGATGTACAAGGCAAGTGGTTCCACTCCCATTTGATAGGTGAGGAAGCTAAGACCCAGGAAAAGTGAGTGACTCGCCCTAATTGATGAAGGTTCTAAATAGGAGAATCGGGAATCCGCTCCCATGCTGTTGAAAACACAGCAGTCTCGATTATTAGCAAAAACAACTGATTTCTCTTCAGTCATTAATTCGACAGATGTAAACTGTGGCCTGCCCCCTCCTCCAACCACCTCCATGTTCCCCCACGGTCACGCCCACTGTGTGCAGGGCACCAGGCCAAGGCTGTGGGGAATCCACAGTATGTTCACGAGTCCTGACCAGGTGCCATGCGTTGGTCAGAGTGCCGAAGCTCTAGCAGCAAGAAGGGCAGAGGTCAGCTCTTCTGATTCTTCGAGAAAGTATTTTAAAATGAGGAGGCCAACACAGCCCAGCAACCTGCTTTTTCTCAGTGAGTTGCTGTTGGAATAGGGGACCCTGTGGCTATGGTTAGAGAATTCTTCTAAAGATGGAAAACCCAAACTGGTATTTTTCTGGGTCCCCCAGGATGAAGTAGTAGAACCAGTCTGATTTTAAATATTTATAAATGATTTTGATGAGAGGAGCATCCGAGTGTCTATATGTGCTGAATAAGCCATCTTCTCTCCCTTGAAATCTCTGTGGACAAAGTTTATTGGTGCGTGTCTTATTCAGACCCTCTGCTAACCTTGCCTTGGTCTGAAACTGTCCTTTCAAGGCCGTACCACACAACCTCCGGTCATGAGGGTAATTTTTAAAGTGTGTCGCTAAAGTGGCTCACTTCAGCCAATCAACTAGAAACTGTTTCGTCCAGTCTCCTTATTCGCTCATTTGTTCATTCATTTAATTATCTGGATATTTCTGGTAGCCAGGTTTTCTTTTCCTGTGGTCTTCGGGGCACTGTTCCTTTCAGCATCACTTTGTGTGTGTGAGCAGCAGCTCCAGAGTACGACAACCAATGTTACCAAGACAAAAACTTGAAGAAAGTTGATGCATTCACATCCCCCAGTATTTTTTTCCCCCAGTATTTTGAAGAGGGATCATTCTTAAAATGGTTTTACAAAAACTAGTTGACCCAAAATGTTGTTCTTTATACTAAATTGAACATCTAGAGCAATTACTCTATTTAAAAGGCACAGTCGGAAAACTGATAAACTGCTCCACAAAAGACTTTGGCCTGGAAAACTAACATCTGCTTAACAGAGAGCAACACACACACTCATTTATTATTACACAGGCAGAGTCAACTCAAAGCGGACCCCGTGTCCATGGCCACCTGCAACCCACTGTATCACTCCTTTCCTCCTCCTCCTGCTTCATAAGCTGGAGTGAAGAAACAGGAACCCAACACACAGTACCACTTGAAGGCTTTGTCATTTTGCAGTGTTGACTTGTCAGATATCCCAAGGTTGAAGGAGAGAGTTCAATCATCTGACTCCTCTCAGGAGATGGGAGGATGTTTTGTCAAAGTGGACTTCACTGCATCCTCTTCACCTCCTCTTGTTCCTTCAAAACACCCCTGCGGGTTGAGTAGTGTGGTTAAGGGCCGCATTTTACGAAAGGGCTGCATTTTGAAGAAGCAACACCACACCTGACTATCCCCAGCAGCCTGTCCTGACACTTCAGCACATTACAGAGCCCTCACTGACACGTCGCAACTTCCCTAGGGCAGGGGGAGGAGGCAGAGGGCAAATGGCTAGCTACCACAGGTCAGAGCCATGCTCAGTAGCCAGATCACTGAAGGAAGTGGAAGGACATTGAATACCTACTCCTGCTGTGTGTAGGGGACTGGGCCCATGGCTCCTTCCACTCCTTGCTTCTGATTTCTCTAGAAGATGGTCATGTGCGATAATCTTCCCAGTGATATGTACATGTGTGCACGTGCATTGAGAGAGGCATACACATAGATATCAATGTGTGGATAATATAACTTGAATATATGCACCAAATTTAAATTGTAGATTTTTTTTTTCTCCCTAATGACTCTAAATTGAGAGCTGTGTGATACATGGGAAGGAGCACATTGGCCTGGAGACATTGGCTTCTGGCCCCTCTGCTCACAAAGTTAAGTGCACTCAGCCACGTATCTCTAATTGGGTGGAGGGGGATGGGAACAGGACAGCAAGCCATACACATCCCCTTGAAGGTGGCTGGGTCAGCAGCTCTCATCTCCATCAGCTGAGATAGCTGCCCCTGCGAACAGCCCCATGCCCCATGCTTAGAAAAGACCACTGTCATCGGGACCAGAGGAGGAGCACAGTTGATATACATTTTCAGTGCTTGTGAGTAGGAGGGGGGAGGATAAAAGATAAAGTATGGCATAGTGACTAAGTGAGTGCAAGCCCAGGTTAATTTAACAGCAAAAAACCTAATAACCTGACTACAAAGTGGGCTAGGGACCTAAATAGATATTTCTTAAAAGAAGACTCTAAGTGGCCAACAGCTATATGAAAAAATGTTCAGCATCACTAATGATCGGGGAAACACAAATCAAAACCACAATATCCCCTTACACCTGTCAGAATGGCTGTTAGCAAAAGAACAAAAGAAGGTGTGGATGAGAATACAGGGAGGTTCAAGTCCTTGCACACTCTTGGTGGAAAGGGAATGCAAACTGGTGCAGCTACTCTGGGAAACAGTATGGAGTTTCCTCAGAAAAATTAAATATAGAGCTACCATTGATCCAGCAATTCACTTCTGAGAATTTATCCAAAAGAGCAAAATCAGGACCTCGAGGCTATAACTATACATCCATGTTCATCACAGCATTATTCACAATAGCCAAGATGTGGAAACAACCTACGTGTCCATCAAAGGAGTGCACAGACAAATGGGTAAAGAAAATGCAGCATGTACACACGGTGGAATTCTAGTCAGCCTTAAAAAAAAGAGGGAAATTCTGCAATATGCAAAAAAAAACCTCTTAACAAGAGGCTTCTAAAATAGTTAAGTTCATAGAATCAAGCAGAGGGATCTCCCTTGCCATCTGCTTGAATTAGGCAATACTTAGACCCTAGTCAACAGCACTGTATTGTATGCTGAAAATTTTGTTAAGAGGGTAGATCTCCAGTTAAGTACTCATGCAGTCAGTATATTACCACACTCTTTACAGTTTTGCAGTGGGGAGCAGGGGGACAGTGCAGAGCCCTTCGACCAGTAGTCGTACATCCAACAAATGTTACCTGCGGTTATTAATCAGTGTTTGCAGTAAGAGAAGAGTGGTGTTTCTCATTCACAGCATTGACTGGAAATCAGGGCAGTGAAGTAAGTCATGTAAAGTTTATTGGTGGAGATGAGTTTTGACCCTGGTCTCGAAGGTTGGAGCTGACTGAGATTGACAACTAGAAATCAGTGACACGTTCCAGGTAGGGCCCCACAGGGCAGGAGTCACAGGCTTGTGTCCGCTGCTCCGGCAGGGCTTCCTCCACTGGGGCTGATTTCTCTACTTCCAAGCTCCTTATTTCTTTCCATCATTTTAAAATGATGAAAATCAGCTATCGCCATGACAACACAAAGCAATTTGTGAACTCTGGAAGCTTTGTTCTTTATTCAGAAGTGATGTTCTGGCCGAGGACACTTGAGGAAATATTTCTCATTCTGCTCCTCTCTCTCAGTTCCATTAACCAATTATTAATGAGATTGATAAACTATCAATAATAATTAGACACTGTAGTGGAATGAATCCCAGTAGAATCAGTACATATGAGCCTAAAGAACCCATAGCGGTAATGTCAAATGTATGCTCATTTTCAAAGTGACTTATTTAACAGCTTCCCATTTGTTCTCGAATCTGCATAGTATATTCGGGTAGAGCACAGAGATGTTTTTAACAGCAGAAGAGATTAAAAACAGAGCTATCAGATTAATTGACCTTTTCCAAGCCTGTCACGGGCAAATCCAAAGAGGTAGGTAAATTAGCCCTGGACTGTGTTATACCTATTTGCTCATTAGGTATAATGAGCTCTGAAAACAAAGAAATGGGACCCATGAGCTGTTTTATAGAGATTTTATCCCACACTCGTTGATAGATATTAAGATACTGACATGCAGGATCCTCAGCCTCTGTAGAAAGGCTCACTACCTGTTGGGTTTCCAGCAGGAGATGGCCCTAAATTCTCACAGGTCATCCAAACTAAACTATCAACTCTTGAAAGATTCTTGCCAACAAGCCATCCTTTGGTGACAAGAAGCTCACTGGTTCATGAAGCGGCCCCATTGTGTGTTTAAATTCTTACTCCTACTGAGCTAAAGCTTCTCCACAATTTCCAAATTTGAATTTTATTACAGCTTGGCTATGTGTCCGTGTGTCTGTTTAATTTGCTCATTTTCGAAACAACTTGGAACACAAGGAAGATCTGGCCAGCAGGAACTGGCCAGGTCTGGGTCTACATGTAAGGCACACTTACTATAGACATCTATTTCCTCTCCAAATTAGGAGTAAACCAAATCTTATTTTAAATGTCTTTAATAGTGAGTCTTTAGGGGACCCTCGCAGTGGATCCTTTCATGCCACTCTTCCCCAATGGATGTCAGAGCAGGTTGGAAGTGGAGGGACGTTTAGGGTCACACTAATATCTAGGCCACTGGCCAGGGTCACACCAGTGAATGGATAGTAGAGCCAGGACCAGAACACCAGCTCCCAGGACTGGGGTTGGAAGCCAGCCTCTGTTCTTCATGTGGGATCCACCACCCACAGACTGTGTGCCTGCAGCAGAACACACCTGTGTTTGGTAAGATGACCTGCTAAGCCACTGTGTATGTGGGTTAATTATGCAGACCTGGCTATGACCTATGATGGAAGCCGAGAGTGAAGGACAGGCATCACATCTCCCTGCAGCCCCTACAGAACTGGACACCATACAGAGTTACGGCCTCCGGGGCCTTTTCCCCAGGTCCTGGGACCACTTTGATGGTGTATGCATGGAGGGAGAAGGGGCCCTCGGTAGCATCTTTTTTTTTTTTTTTAATTTTTGTGATAGTCACACAGAGAGAGAGAGAGAGAGGCAGAGACATAGGCAGAGGGAGAAGCAGGCTCCATGCACCAGGAGCCCAATGTGGGATTCGATCCCGGGTCTCCAGGATCGTGCCCTGGGCCAAAGGCGGGCGCCAAACCGCTGCACCACCCAGGGATCCCCCTCGGTAGCATCTTAGTACACAGCAGACCATACACAGAGAGGTCGGTTCTGTCATCCGGCCCCATCGCCCCAGAAAGCGGCCCCACGTCCTCCTGCCACAGCTTTCCACATCCTCTTGCTTCTCTTGGACTCCTCCTCCCTACTTTCCAGGTTCAGGGACTTTCTCCTTGTGCCCCATGTCCCAGTTCTTATGCCAGATCTCCATGCCCCCCACCCACTTCCACCCCCCACAGATCCCATCTGCTTTTCTGATTCTCAAGTATACGTTTCAGTGACATGAAGTACGCTCACAGCATGTACAACCATCACCACTTATTTCCAGAAGTTTGTCATCACTCCAAACAGGGACTCTGTACCCATTAAGTAATCACTCCCCATGCCCCACCCTCCCCAGCTCCTGGTAACCTTGAATCTACCTTCTCTAGGAGGTTGGTTATTCTAGATACCTTATGTAAGTGGAATCACACAGTGTTTGTCCTTTTTGTGTCTGGCTTCTTTCACTTAGCACGTTTTCAAGGTATATCCATGCTGTAGCACATATCAGAACTCTATTCGTTTTTATGGCTAAAATTCCATTGTGTGGATAGACCACGTTTTGCTTACGTATTTGTCTGTTGATGGACACCTATGTTAATTCCACCTTTACACTCTTATGCATGATGTAGCTGTGAACACCGGCACACAAGGATCTGATTGGGTCCTTGCTTTCCCCTCCTCTGCATGAATACCTCCAGTGGCATTGCTGGGTCATATGGTAATTATGTGGCTTTTTGAGAAACAAGCATATATTTTTTGCATTCCAACTGTTTTAAGTGGGAAGCATAGGTCTTTACTAATTAAAATGTATCTGTTTTATCGAAGTTAATATGAAGAGCTGTAAATATATGCAGTCACTTCATTCCTCATCTGCCTTTGAGTTCCTAGCAATTGTCACCGGTACAACTCATTTGACAGTTCATCACAGAAGGCTTTGTGACATCCATTATTCTCTTTAACCGATTATTTTAAAGCTTTTACTATTTAACTTGTCATGTTTTTATACAGTCCCCCACTGAAATTTTAATCACCTCCAGGGCAGAGGCATGTATTATAGCTCTTTGTACAGGAATCCCCCGTGGCACCTACCACAGATCTCCAAGATATCTAACTAATGAGTTTTCATTTCTTTCATATCAATCTTCTGGTTTATTCGTAGACTAAAAACTTCTCCATCCAATCCATGCCTTGATAGAATCCCCTTTGCCTGGATCTATTTTTGCAATCCTGTTTTCACATGTTAAATGAGGTAGCACAACCAGTAACAGTGATAATAGCCACAAACTTTCATATGTACACTATTCAGAGCACTTCCCTGTATGTTCTCACTTCTCAAAATAAGCCTATACACGTAGGTAGTGTCATTATCCACGTTTGATCGATGAGACAGACAATCACTCAGAGGTTGCATAGCTAGCTGCCCAAGGCCATACAACCAGCAACTGCGAAGTAGTTGCTGCAGGGCCTGTGTTCTGACCCACGGACACAGTTAGGGAGGGACTCTTCTACCTTGAACCGGGAAGGACAAAATGTGCAGCCACTGGAAGAATATTTCAGCCTAGATGTCAGTAGTGCCAGGCTTCAGGGAGCAGGGGCTCAGACCTTCTGTGGGTTCACCTCCCAGCCCCTCTAGCCTTTAGCAGCCTGGATGAACTTCCACTTACCTTCTGCCCGGCTGCCTGGGGCTCTCGAGTTTGCCCACTTCTCTGCTGCCCTTAGGGTGGCAGAGATCTATCTTGGAAAGAGTCTGGCCTGTGACTGGCCACGTGACCTTGGGCAAGACACCTGGAGGTGGGGGTGGTGGTTCCATTAGGCCCTCCATAAATAGCAGCTGCTTCTCTTAGCAAATTATTTGGAAACTAACCCTGTCTTACCTAGGCAATCAATATTTCTTAAAAATAGATGATCAATATATAAAAATAGATGTAGATCTTTTTTTAAAACCCTCACAATAAGCAACAAATTCCCTATCCATCATCCCACCCACCTGCCCTGGAGGCAGCCAGAATGGGTTCCCAAAGTAGCCACACCAACATAAATATCTCAAGAAAGAAAATGTGCTGGCCAGGAGCCATCCAAAGCTGGTTCCTCCCTATCAGCATAGAACAAAGTTTCCGATACAGGAGGAAAACCACAGCTGCTGAGCAACACTCTCGTAGGCGTCATCCCCAAGGGAGCCCTTCTGACCTCACCTACACACCGTGCTGTCCCCTCCCTGATCCTTGGCTCCCGCTCTAGGGAGGCTGCAGAGGGGCCAGGCCTCCCCCTCGAGAAGAGGACCCTCAGATGTCCTGGCAGCCTGCACCACCCACTCATTCCACATGACGTCCTAGCAAAGAGGTGGCAAAGGGTGTGGTGTCCAGCTCCCAGTTTTTCTCTCCCAGTGTCTCTGAACTGTGTTGTGTGTGGTCAGCCTCCTGAGACCCCGCTCTTCATGCACGCCTCTCTCTGCATCCTGCTTCCCCTTGGACATTTCGCTCCCTCGCACCCAAGTTCAGTGGATCTCCCAGGCCCTGAACCTAAGCTGACGATGGCTCTCCTCTCAGAGGTGTCCTTCTGCAAACCGGGGCCTTAAGTTGCCAAGGTCTTCTTGGGCTTTCTCTACATGCTAGGATGTCCCCTTGTGGTGGCTCAGAAGGTCCTGCCACACAGCTGTGAGCTATAGGCACCTCCCCTGCAGTTCTCCTGCTGGGGGAGAACCCAGGGCCATTTGGAAGCTTCTCCCGTTTCCAGAAGTGCCGGGGCCCCAGCTCCAGCCCTTCTCGTGTCTTCACACATCCCCCTGCTGGTTGGATGGGCAACACTTGTTTTCCCTAGTCTCCACATTAGAGTCCGGAGAGTAGACGTCACGTTCCTACACACACACACACACACACATACACACACACGTGTCCCAGAGCACCGAGGGGCTTCTCACATGGCTGGTTCTGGAATGCTGGTTGGTGTCTCACCTCACAGCTGCCTCACAATCCTGATTTCTCCCTTTCTGTTTTCAGCACTGTCTCCAAGCAGAGAAAAAACGTCATCAGCTGTGTCACAGTCCACGACTCTCCGTACTCCGACTCCTCCAGCAACACCAGCCCCTACTCCGTGCAGCACCGCGCTGGGCACCACGGCAACGCCTGTGACGCCAAGGGGAGCCTGGAGAACCACTGCACTGGGAACCCCCGAACTATCATCGTGCCCCCCCTGAAAACCCAGGCCAGCGAAGTGCTGGTGGAATGTGATAGCCTGGTGCCAGGTAACTTGGGGCCGGGGCAGGCCAGGAGCACCTGTCTGCAGGCTGGTGTTTTTGGGTTCTGCCAACAAGCGGCCGTGTTGTAGGAGAACTAGTGAGCCCCAGTTACTGTAGCTCCTTACCCAAAGGATTACACTCAAGCAGCCAGGGTAGGGTTCTGTTTAATGTCACCTTGTAGAAGCGGTGTTTTCACTTTTTCACTCTATAATTAATCCCTCGCTGCCTTTACAGTGGATCTCCCACTGATTAGGTGCATAAATATGAAATAAAAGCTACCCAGCTCCCTCCTGGCTTAGGCTGCTCCTGACCGACTGAGCATGAAGAAGCCCTAGTGGTAGAGCAGCTTCCTGTGTGGGAAGAACCTTCTCTGAGTCCTGCCGGGTGAGGGTGACACATAGGCTCACTTTGGTATCCCCTCAGAGCTCGCTGTTGGGAGGACAGGTCGTAGTGACAAGTGTGCTTATCTCCTAACACGCTGCTTGAGTAAAAGGAACCCTTCTATCCCACGAAGGCCTGAAAATTGGACTAGAATAAAGGCTGAGAGCGTAACCTTCCAAATAAGCTTAGTGGCTCCCCTCAGCTTTGGTAGTATCTCACCAGTGGAAGAATTTAGGGAATAAACTAGAAGCCATCTGCTTTTCTGCCATGAACTGTCATCAGGCCATTCAAGGCAGGCAGCACCTTCACAATAGCACTCTTTAGAAGGAAAGAGGTATGACCGGGCAAAAAAGATTTTGTTTAGATTCAGGGAGCTAGTCATCAGGAAGGACCCCCGTCTATGTCACCTTAGATCCTTCTTGGGGTGGTCACCACCATGTAAGACCCGCTGGGCATGGGCCATTCAGGTTCTGCCACTGAGAGTGATGTGAAAGTGAAGAGCAGAATTCAGGATGGGGTCTTTCTCGGGGCTTTTCCAGCCCAGTACCATAGGCCAGTCCACATAGTGCGGGACACATGGACATCTCTTTCCAGAACCCTCTATCTCTACCCAGGCAAGGGTTTTAGTAGAAACCTTGGCAGGAAGAACACTCTCTAGAACCAAAGGAATCTGTAAGGCAAACAAAGTTGTTCACCCAGGAGACAGGACTCCTTAGAGCAGTGGCCCTCAGACTTTTCTACTCATTTGTCCCTGAAATAATTGTTTCAAACTATATATGTCGCACATTTTTAAGTTTCGATATGGTAAAGGATATCATTTCCGTCATATGTTGTGTCACTGTTGAAGTATTAAATATGTTTGTCAAAACCTCGGAGCTACAGATTCAACTTACCCAATACAGGGGGACACAGCCCTGTTGCCTTAGAAGCAGCCACTCCTTGTCATCAGCCAGGTGGCTACACTGATTCACCCCTGTCAGAAGTGGCTTCCCTCTGACAGCCACCTCACCTCTGAATTTTGTTTCATGAATGGATGAATAGAGTAGAGAGTTTCCAAAGAGCCTGTAGCCTGAATAAAATGAGACTGGACTGTCTTCAGTGTTTCTTACCAAAGACGGCTTGACTTTGCTAAAAAGGGACTGTCCGTCCCTCAGGAGCTGGTCAGGGTTTTCACACCTGGAGGCAGTACACCGTAGTAACTTCCCAGAGAGAGAAGCAATGGGAGACACGTGGATGTGAGGGAGAAGGTAGGAAAGGAAAACCAATGGATGTTAGTGCTGGTGAATCAGTTGAGGAAAAGATAACATTTGCTAACTCAAAATATGGAAATTGACCCTTTAAGTCTTTATTACCAAATACCCTCGAGTCCTCAAGAAGCCCTACATGTGCTGGCTTATCATTGTAGCCCTTGAGGGGCCATCTGGCCGGCTCACTTAGAAGACTGTATGACTCTTGAACTCAGAGTTGTGAGTTCGAGCCCCACGCTGGGTGTAGAGATTACTTAAAAAAATAAAATCTTAAAAAAAAAAAATTAGATTGCAACCTGCAATGCATACACAGCTTGGTGTGAAGGGCTCTCCTACTTCATTAACAGTAAACATCTCAAGACCATGTTGTAGGAAGCCTGACCCTTTTATTGAGCAGGAAGAGGATATATAGTCCTTCTTCATCTGCCTTCCGAAAACCAGGGCACCTGGGTGGCTCAGTAGGTTAAGTTTAAGCATCTGCCTTCAGTTCAGGTCATGATCCCTTGGGGCTCCCTACTTAGTGGGCAGCCTGCTTTTCCCTCTGCCCCTCCCCTTACTCCTATATTCTCTCTCTCAAATAAATAAATATTTTTTTAAGTTTAAAAAAACCTCTCCAAAAAACAAATTTTAAGTTTATAGCAAACTCATTAGTGGTGAAGCCCAACCCAGATTAGCAAGGAGCTGTTCACAGTCTCTTCCTCATAGTCATTTGTGCCGCTTAGTAAAATATCCCTGGGTTTTGGAGCAGAAACCTTCCTGTCTTTGATTACAGGGTGGTGCCCAAGACTCTGTGGGGCATAACCTAATATATTGAACCTTTCTAAAATCTGAAATTCTGAATTTCAAAAATGTGTGACCTCAGGGATTTTAGATCACAGATTGAGACCTACAGCACAAGTCCGTGAGTTTTGTTCCATTGAGAATGCCCCTGTTCTGAGACACCTTGGGGGAACTGTAACATTCGCTTTAAAATATGGGTAATGGTTTATAAGAATTGGCTCAAGACAGATCTTCTTGAGGTCATCTACAAATTAATTGTTTTTAAGGGTGGCTGGTGCTAAATTTTTCTTGGCCTCTTAAATCAGCATGAGAGAGTGGCCAGATTTCCACATGTTAGAAATCCTCCAGCTTGGAGTTTTGTCCGCCTTTGGTCCTGGTGCCATTCTGTGGAAGGTGACACAATTCTGAGGAGAATTACTGAAACTTTTAGACCACCTCATCCAACCCCTAGTGAAGACAGGCGATGAGACTGAGGACCGGCTGGCTTTGTCAGCATCACAGCAGTTTTGTGTCTGGAAACCACAAAGGCAGGAGAAGACAGCTTTGTGGAGCTCACATTTCACGCCTTTCAAGTTACATTAACCACTTCCATCATCAGCCCACTGCTCGTGGGCAGGGGGCGGCTCTGAGCGCTTACCCCCACTGCCTTTCCACAAGAACTGCGTGATATCTGAACAGCTGAGAGTCTCGGAGGGATGTTTCTGACCGAAAAGAATAAAGGGGGGGGGGGTCATTCTCTGTGGTAAGGCTACTGATTCTAAAGCAGCCAGTGCTGCTGTCTCTGGGGAGCCCCGTGGTATAACTTTCCCTGTAAAGAGAGATTTCTTTTCCCCTGTGAAGACATGCTGCACAGTCCTTCTGGTGACAAGTAAAAAGCAGGAACTTCATGCTGGTGCCTACTCATCCCCAGCCTGTGGTGTTTCTCAACACGAATATATACCGTTCATTACAAAGTCATCCAAGGCTCAGAACCATCAGGAAAGCAGCCTTCCTCAGCATCTCAGTGCCCAGTTGGCCCAGAGAGGTCCCGGTGTGACCAGGTCATAGCCCCTCCTACCCCCCACCACCACAACTGGAGCTCCCAGGTGTTGTCTGGGTTCAAGTCAGGACAAATGCTGTGCAGGCAAGTTTTCTCCCAGAACTCACCCCTCCTTTGGTTCTCAGCTTGGGAAGGAGCCTTGGGGATTGCTCACATAACCTTCTTGGGTCCCTTAGGTGAGTTGAGGTTCTTTTGGAAGGCAACAGAATGAACTCTGTGCTGCCTTAAGACACATAATTCATTGGAAGGAATCAAGAAGGCTGAAGGAAATTTCAACAACCACATCCCAGGCTGAGCAGGACCCAGAATTCCCAGGACCTAGACCACTAGAAGCCACACACTGCTTTCTGGAGCACCACTTCACCCTGACCCAGAGATTCCCAGGCTCCCAGTTTCCCAGTTCCAGGAGACAGGATTTGGTTGCCTCAGCTTGGAGTGGACATCTGTTCCTTGAGCACCACCTTTAGCCAGGAGACAGAGCTCAATAATCAAGATGTTAACAATAGCTGACACAGGTAACGCTTTTAAGAGCTCAACATGTGACAGATAACTAGGCAATCCGTAATCATTAATTGACATAAACCTCATGACGACCCTGTTTGTAGTTACCATTATTCTCCCAGTTTCCCAGATGTGACAATGGAAGTACAGAGGTTAACTCGATCAAGACCATGTGGCTGGACCTCACAGGCATCTGGCTCCCCAGCCCACCCATACTCCGAAGCACACTCCCACTCACCTAGCACAGACAGGACCACTAGAACTGTTTCCAGGGTGGTGGATCTTTGAGGGCAGCTGGGCAAGACTGACCAGAGTTCTGTAATGTCCCTCATGGCTGCAAGCCGTACCTCAGGAGCTTTACCTTCAGCACCTGTCTTCTGGCACACTTGTCACTTTATTCATCTCAGCAGGAGGAAATGATTCTTTTAATGTCTTGGTCCCCTGCAGGACCTCGTCCCTTATTTGGGGGTTCACTGCTCTGACCCAGTCCCCATTCCCTGTTCCCGCAATGGTGGTAGCAGGCACGTGCCCAGCTCTGTCACGCCATTTCACCTAAAACTCCTCTAAGCTCTTCACTTCCAGACTCAAGCTGTGCATACCTGGAGCTCAGGCTTTCTCCCTCACAATAATTACCACAGAATGCCCAGAGAGCTGAACTAGGAGCAGAGAGGCAGCATCCGTAGCTAGGGCCCAAGCACAGTTTGTGACCTGCTATAGAACAGCAAGGACTCTGACTCCAGCAAGGTGGCACCGTGGCTGAGTGAAGAGGAGACACCAAAGCTCTGCTGCTAGCCAGCATTCGCAGCTCTCCAGCTCTTACCGGGCAAGGAATCCCCCAAGCCACCACCCCCTCCCCATCCTCCAGGCTTTGGAGGGCCTTTGAGAGTTGAACTGGGTTTGGCTTTTTTTTTTTTTTTTTAAGATTTTATTTATTTATTTGAAAGAGAGAGAATGCGTGCAGGAGTGGGGAAGAGGGAGAGGGAGAGGGAGGCTCCCTGCTGAGCAGGGAGCCCAACAGGAGCCTCGATTCCAGGACCCTGAGATCATGACCTGAGCTGAAGGCAGACACCTAACCGACTGAGCCACTCAGGCCCTCTACAGGTTTGGCTTTTGCACAGCTCCGTACACCAGGGCCTGGCTGGTTCCTCTCATGGGGCATGTGTTGTTAATTCAGGTCCCCAAGCACCCCCCACCATGGGGTTCTAATTTAGTGGGTGGGATGGGAGGACCCTCAAGTGCCAATGCACGGTCAGATTGGGGTCTCTGTTAGGACTCACTGCTTCCCTCCCCAGTGGGGCAGTTCTCTGTTTCCTACAGCTGCTGCCTGTAGGGTAGGGAGGTTTCTCTTGGGCTTCAGTGTGCACCCCAGTCTCCCATCTCCTCCCCAAGTTTCTGGTTTCCCAAACTTTTGCTCTTCATGTTTCTCTCCCTGAGCAATTAATCAGTGTTCTCTCTCACCGGCCCCAGCCATCTCCTCTTTGACTTTGATTTCATCACCCTGGGATTTGTAATAGAATTGATCCAACACAGTTACATCAAGGGCCTGCTCATTGTGATGTATGCCTCATTCATACTTAGCATCCTCTACCCCAGCCTTGCCCGTTTTACACTTGCAGCCATGGGTGATTTTTTTCCTCAGTTCGTGTGTGGTTCTTTTTCTGAGGCCCCATTATCCATACTCTGCTTATGTGTCACTGTGTCTCTGGATCGCAGCAGACAACCCCACTGCAGCCCTGGATGGGGCACGAAGAGCTACAGAGAGAGACCTTTCCTCCTTTCCTCTGTTAGCGCCTCCTTGTGCTTTTCAGTGTCACCAGACAGGAATTCTAAAGTCCAACAAGCTGGCACTTGCTCCCAATCAGTGAGACAAGCCAAAGCCCAGTGGCCAGTCCAGAGTCAGAGCCGACTCTTAGCTGGATCTGGGGAGACGAGGCTAATTTGATTGGCTGGTCTTGGGAACACACTCCTTCCTAGGAGACCACCGTTGTTTCCCCTAGGGGCAGGGTCTTCTGGGCAGCGGGGGGACCTCTGAGCCAGCTGTAACCCCTTATTCTTTCCCACACAGTCAACGCCAGTCAGCACTCGTCCTACAAGTCCAAGTCCTCCAGCAACGTGACCTCCACCAGCGGTCACTCTTCAGGGAGCTCGTCCGGAGCCATCGCCTACCGGCAGCAGCGGCCAGGACCGCATTTCCAGCAGCAGCAGCCTCTCAATCTCAGCCAGGTGAGTGCCGCCCGACCTGGCCTCAGCGGCCTGCAAACCACACACATCACCGAGGCCCCTCCATGCCTCCACTTCCCAGCGGGCGGCTGTAGGTGGGCCCACACCCAGCTCACAGGGCCTGGGACCTCTGAGTTCTTCCCACTGTGGGTAAAACACTGTGTCCTGGCCCCATCAGACCAGGACGCTAGCAGAGTACTGGCAGGCTGACAGAGTTGGGCTAGTGGGTCTTTGTGATGAGGGAGGCCAGGCCACACACGGGGAACCCCAAACCCAGGGCAAGCGAGGATTTGGAGCAGGTGGGTGGCGTTTCGGTAGAATTATAAATGAAGGCAGAGTCTCCTCGGTAGAGCTGGCCTGTGTGTAAAGTGTCTACGTCAGGTCCGAACTGCAGAGTGGACTCAGGGGCCTGTTTCCTCAGAAGCCATAGCGGGGACATCAGTGGGGAGCTTATGTTCAGAAACCCCTCGTCTGAAGTGGTGCACTTGGTAAACTGAGGCCGCATCTCTGTGTCGTCACAACTCTGGTTCTTGGGAAGAGAGGGCTCTTTCATTTGTACCAATATAACTTCAAACAGCAAAGTGTCCAAGAGCCTAGGATTTTAGAGAACAAGATCTCACAGTGAGGGAGAAAGCAGTTGTCACTCAAAGAGTGGCTCCTCTGACACTTCATAGCTGCAGTAGGCCGTTTGGAGACATCCTGTTACCTCCTCAAACTGGCTTAATCTGTGTGTCATCCAGCTGGAGGCTCGGGACAGGGTTCCTTCTTCAGTCCAGGCTAATGTTGCTTTCCCAGCCTATAGGGGAGGCATCTTCCCTCACTCCTGTGGCTTCTGGCCTCCTCCTCTCCTCCCCTCCCCCTCCTCCCCCTCCTCCCCACTCCCCTGGCCCTCCTCCCCCCACCCCCAACCCCACCTTCCTCTTACCCCTTCTCACTTCTCTCTTTCCCTCCTCCCCCTCCTCCCTCCTACCCCTTACCCCCCTCACTGTCCTCCCCCTCCTTACTTCTCTCTCTTCTCCTCCTCTCCCTCCTCCCTCACCCTTCTCCCTCCTTCCTCACCTCTCCTCTTCCTCCCTTTCCTCTCCTCCCACGTGTCTGGCCCCCAATGCAGCCCTCTCCTGGTGCTTCTCCTTCTCCAGGCTCAGCAGCACATCACCGCAGAGCGCGCCGGGAGCCACCGCCGGCAGCAGGCCTACATCACTCCCACGATGGCTCAGGCCCCGTACTCCTTCCCGCACAACAGCCCCAGCCACGGCACTGTGCACCCCCACCTGGCCGCCGCTGCTGCAGCAGCCCACCTCCCCGCCCAGCCCCACCTCTACACCTACACGGCGCCCGCAGCCTTGGGCTCCACCGGCACCGTGGCCCACCTGGTGGCCTCCCAAGGCTCAGCGCGTCACACCGTGCAGCACACTGCCTACCCGGCCAGCATCGTCCACCAGGTCCCCGTGAGCATGGGCCCCCGGGTCCTGCCCTCACCCACCATCCACCCGAGTCAGTATCCAGCCCAGTTTGCCCACCAGACCTACATCAGCGCCTCTCCAGCCTCCACCGTCTACACTGGATACCCACTGAGCCCCGCCAAGGTCAACCAGTACCCTTACATATAAACACTGGAAGGGGAGGGGAGGGGAGGGAGGAGGGGCAGCAGGGAGGAGGGTGGAGGGGTGAGGTGGGAGCCGAGCTTTTTATACTGAAGATGCGGCACACAAACAATGCAATGGGGCAGGGTGGGCAGGGAGCAGGGGGCAGGGACGGACACCAAGAAAACTTGAACCAGGAGGTGGGGGGACCTTAGAGCAGAGAAGACATTTTAAAAAAGAAGGGATTGAGGAGGGGGAAATCTATGCTTTTTATTTTAAAAAAGAAAAAGGAAAAAAAAAGAAAACGCCGGTAAACAAAAAACACAGCTCACGAACCCATTCTGCACCAAACTGGAAAGGAGAAGAAGAGAGCGACAGAAGATTCCTGGAAGTTGGGGGGGGGCCCCAGTTTTTGAAGAACTTTATCTATGAACTTCTCAAAGATTATTTTCATATGGCGGCAAGTGACATTTAAGAATTTGCTGTCGGGGACACCTGATGTGGAAATCCAATAGATTTTTAATTATGGAACATAAGAATTAGGGATTTTTCCAGAACTCTAAAGGGTCAGCAGCCCTCTAGAAGGTCAGGCCGTGGCCTGAGGAGGGTGATATTTGGGGGTTGGTATGGGGTTGGCCAAACCCAGTTCTGGCTCACGTGTCAGGGCTGATGGAGGGGAGTGGCCAGGCTGAAGGAAGCCCCTGCCAGCAGAGGGCACAGCTTCTCTTCCTGAGCACTCTGGAGAAATCCCTACAAAGCAATGTCACTCCTCCAGTGTCATTAATAATGTGTGTTGCAAACTTTAGGTTTTTTTTTTCCTTTCCTGAAGATTTCTTTTCTCTTTGAATCAATCCCTAGTCACGTAGCATAGGGCTAGCGGTCGTCACCGACATCCTAGTAGAATGTAGCGGTCAGCACCCCTGTTTTCTACTTTGTGTTCAACTCCAATGATACCAATAGACTATTCCTCAATGTAATTGCACAAAAAAAAAAAAAAGAAAAAAAAAGCGATAGAACATAGGCATATAACCAGTGTGGTGGTCCAGGTGTGCGAGCGTGAACGAATGTGTATGGGTGTGAGCGCGGATGCCACCCTCCCTGCGTGTCCCTCGGTGCCGCCATCCCGGCTCTCGCATCCTTGATTTTACACCGGTCCCTCCTAGTGCCTTACCGACTGACAGACGCGGTGTGAGGGTTTACTTCCATGGTACTCCAAGAAGCTGACTGAGGCGAGTCACATCATCTCAGCTCTTCTTTTGTGCTGTTGTGACATTTTACTCTGGTCTTTCCTTGTTTCCTTTTTTTTTTTTTTTTTATTTGAATTTGAATTTGATTTTAATACCTGTTGTCTTTTTTGAGCTGTCTGCCAACAAAGGGGCATCAGGGAGCTGGCAGGAGCAGGGTGGGGGGAGCCCATGGATCTTGAGAGAGAGGTAGCAGATGGATGACTCTGAGAACAAGAGGGACTCCCCACCCTGCACCCTCACCCCACTCTGCATCCAGTTCTGCCTGATGGGGGGGCGGGGGAGGGCTGGCTCTACCATTTGTGAGAGCAGAGGTCCCATCTGTGTTGTGGGGAGAGGAGACCACCTGCAGCCTCCAGGCCTGGCACAGCCTTCCTGCTGTCCCCAAGGTGGGGAGGAGGCCTGGGACGCAGCACCAGGCCCTCACACCCACCCCACACTCACGCACAGCCCCGCCCATCTCTCATTCCACCTCTGTATGTTGCTCTCAGTTTTGCCAGATCCTTCCCTCTATAGACAACCATCCACCTTTGTTTGCTACTGCATCTTTCTTCACATTACCAGGCCAACTCAAGACTCGACTTTGTTTTTGGTTTTAGAGGGGTCTGGTGGGCAGAAGGTCGGAGGGACATTGATGAGGGTAACCAGGGGGTCTTAACACTGCACTTTGGAACACTCCCTTGGGCACTTAACGTTTCCAAAGAAATTTGCCCTTCGCCCGCTTTGCCCCATTGATCCATTCTGGAAGTTTTCTCAGGCTTTGAACACTGCTGGGGGTGGGGTGGACTAGGGATATCTCCATTCATAGCAGAATTACTCTTAAATACATGAATGTTAGGAGACTCTATCTGGTCATAGATGAGGCTTAGAAGGGGGGTCCTAATCGCTTGATTCTCATTGCTGAGCCTGAGCTGATCCCAAAGCCAAGTTTCCAAGGTGCAGAGAGATGGCTCCCAGTCTTGGCAGTTTGTCCTCATGCCCCTCACCCCCCTGTAGTTTCCCTTAACCATCTACTGTGAACAGTGGTGGTATAGTGATATCCCACCTAACTCAGTAACGAAGCCAAGCCGTTACCTTAGCTGTTAGCTGTGAAATGTGAAAATAACTCTGGAAATCCCCTCCCCAACCATCAGTTCTACTCATCTTACAGAGAAATAGGTCCCCAAACTGGAACCAGCTTAGTCCAGGCCTGAGGCTGGAAGGAAGGACACCATGACCCACTAGAGGCACACACTCAGGCAGCCCGTGGGTCCCCAGCAGATGACTTTTGAGAGGTTCACTCTGCTTGTGAAGCCACCAACTGATCGATTGATCGATACTCTTTTTCCCAGGACAAGGGGAGGTGCCACCTCTCCGTGACCACGGGAAAATGGCCAGTCCAGAGAGAGTGGGGGAGAAAAGCCTTTGGAGGACATGTGAGCCAGAGCCCTCTCAGAGCCATGCCAGCCAGGAAAATCCACCTGTTCCTGACTTGGCAGCGCCAGATGGCAGCAGAGCCCCATCACATCTCCTGACCAGTGACCGAAGTCTTGGCTGTAAATGAGACCACATTGGCCTTGCATCCCAATCCCCTTGCACAGTTGACTCCCAGCCCTTCCTAGATATGCTGTCCTATGGGAAAAGACAACATAGCCTTCCATTTATAAAAAAATCACTTTGTCTACTTAAGTTGGAAGTCTCTTATTCTTTCACCTGATGTTTTCTTTATTTTCTTCCAGATCAGGAATGAAAGTTCATGCTGCTCATAAAAATAATATTATTGTACTAATTATTTTGGTTCTTATCATTGTAATTATTATCATCTTCATCATGTTGATATTTTAGCTGGGGTTTTAAATGCACATTTCTTCCCAGTATCTTTGTGTTTTCTCTTTAGTAATTAAACTTATTTTATTATAAATGTGAGTCTCTGAGTAGGCAGGAAGGACATGCAGATGTCCCGTTTTGTTAGACAAAAAGAAAAAAAAGGAAAGACCCAGGAATTAGAAAAATTCTTTCTACCATCTCTAGTTCACAAAGAACCGTCAAGAAAGATCCACCACAGACCAAAAGCTTGAAGAAAAATCCAGGCCTTTTCTGTTTGCAGGCCAGATTAGACTCTTGATGACATGGTCATCATCAGTATTGTATTTTCCTAGATTCTCAGTGGCCTGGGAAGAGTTCTGAGGTGGCAATCCCGGGGCCCAACCCTTAGCTGTGGTTCTTTCCCACAATCCCTGTGCTCTCCTGTGCTTCTGGAATCTGCTAACTAGATTCTCGGCCTGCCTCCCATCTGATACTTACCTGTCATGGAAAAAGAAAGCCCTTCTTCCCAGAGCTGACCCAGATGTCCATCCTTTTCCCATAACTGCACCAGGAGTGTGGCTTATCTTCTTCAGTGCAGAGACGGATGTCCCCTCCTGGAAGCCACTGGGTGGCATGAACTGACATAAGGGTGCTAGATAGGGTGGTACCACCCCCTGGGAAACTTCAGCCTTAGTTCCCCTCCTTCTACTCACTAACAACACTGCTCACTTATCCAGTCTCTCCCTATTCCACCCCCCCCCCCCCCAAGTACCTCTTCTCACCATAGAATTCTAGGGACGGAACTAGGAGCCAAAAGAAGGTAGAGGGGGATGGTAAGAGGCCAGAGGAACACTGACAAGGTCAAGCAGCTCCTCCAACCTTGCAGGCAGGGTCCCCCCTGAAAGCACTGGCCAACAGAGGAGCACAGCAGGGCCTCGAAGCCATCCCCTCAGTGTACTCTGCCTTATGCATGATGGGCTTCTTGAAATCGGCTTGAGGTGCCCACGTGCTGCCCGCCAAAACCAGAAACTATGGGCCTTAGGTTGAAAAGGTGGTTTTGCTGAAGCCTACCAAGAGCAATGTCAGGTAGTGCTCAGCCCCGGTGGTGCTCAGCAAACATGAGTGCATCCTCCCTTCGTCCCCACCTGCCTTCCTTTTCTAGTCCCTGGCACAGAGCTGCAAGATCAGAAGACCCCAGTGGGAGAGGAGAGGCCAGGCTCCTTGTGTGCTCCTCAGCACTTGCCCAGATCTCCCATCTCTTCCTCCGGCTCTGAGTCACCCTGGCAAACCGGATGAATCAAAGCCTACCCATCCCCAGGACCAAGCTCTCAAGTAGAGGGATGCCAGCCTTGTCTTTGTTTAGACCACAAATAACCTAGAGCATCCTCTGTTCTTTACCTGCCTCTAGACGCAGAAGTATAGCAGAGTTGAGGAGGGGAGGATTTACAAGGACAGGTCAAGGAGAACCATGTACTTGTAGCCTCAGGAAGTCCGGGTGGAGGTGCTTCTGCTTGGTGGGTTATTTCTGGACCCATCTGGCTGTGCACACCCATGTCTCTGCACTTAGTACCTCGTTCAGGACGTTTTGGCTGTTTCCAAGGGAAGGGGTGAGCAGGCCAACGGGTGGGAGAGTCTGAGGCTCGGTGCCGATTAATACTGTGAAGTGGTGCATGTGGCTGATCGAGTTCGGAGGGCAGGGAAGGGTTGAGGCAAACCGACGGTTGTCTCCTGGACTGTATTTGCATTCTGGCCTTACTGGCGGTGAGTGGCTTGCAGGCTGGGGGAGCCAGCTGGCCTCGCCCTCTTCACCCTGGAAGACTCAACCCGCCCAAACACCAGATTGTCGGATGTAAGGAAGGGAAGGTGAGATTAGCACAGCTGCTAACAGGCTGATTTCTCTTGACCAGATCTCTGGAAGTGCAAACACTCATTTTTGAACAAGCTTGTGGTGGAGGATTTGGGTTGTGTGAGTGTGTGTGAGTGAGCGGAGCAGACTTTCTTGGAAACTGGAGAAAGGAGATGAGGAGGCTTAAGGAGCTACTGCTGACGGGCTGTGGTTGGTGAATCGAGGTGTGTCGGTGAGCTGGTCCCCGCTCTCACCCCATGCCCTCTCGGGTGCGGAGGCCGGGGTGGGGGCCGGGGCCCCTGCTGGCCTGCCCGGGAGCTGCTAGGACAGAACACAGAAGATAACGAGGTGCCCTCACGGAGCAGAGGGAATTCAGCAGGGAGGCGAGGACTCTTTCCGCAGGCCTGGCCTGGGATCTCACGATGCCGGCCTGAGCCGTTTTGCCAGGAAACATTCCAGCCCCGCAAGCACTTTTGCATGCTGCTGTCGTTCTGACGCGTCTCGCAGATTTCAGACGGGGAGGCCCCAACACTGAGCAGGCCGGAGACGTCCTTACCAAATTGGAAAGGAAGCTGTTAACTGTTCCTTTCTTTAGCCAAAGAACCCTTCTCAAAGACACCTCCAGATAGGGACAAGATGGCGTTCCTTCCTCTCTTTCCTTTCCGGGCAATAATGACATCGTGAGCGATGCATTTCCGTTCGTCTCTCTCTTTCCTCCCTCCTGGCATGTATTTTTTTTTTTTTTTTTTTAGTATTATTGTTCTTGTGTTGATTTCCAGCTGTATTCATCTTTGAAGAGGCGAGGAGATTAGGACCCCTAAACGCTGCTGCCGTTAGGAAGCTGGAGGCACGGCACGAACGCCGGGCTTCACGGAGCTCAGGGCCCGCGGGCGCTGACCGGAAGCTGACCGGGAGCGGCCCCTTCGCCCGGAAGTTCAACTGCGTGGGGGGCGGGGGCGGCGCACGCGGGGGCGAGGCCCTAGGACTCGCTCGTAGTCTCCACAGACCGCCCGGTCAGACCCCGGTCGGGCTCCGGGAGACTTGAAGGTGGTGAAAGACCTGGAAACGCCGTAGAAGGTTCTGGGCGCCCCTGCGCGCTGGAGTGGCCCAGGCTAGGAGAAGTCTCCCCCGTGTTTCCCGCGCCTCCCAGAAGCTCAGGAGAGCCAGCTCCGCGCCCCCTGCTCCTTGCAGACGCCCGGGAAGGGGCCCTGCTGCAGAGCTCGCTTCCTCAGAGATGTCCTCGGCCCCCAGCTCGACGCCCGCCAGGAAGTCCTTGAGGGCCGGGCCCAGCCCGCTGCGTCAGAGCAGCACGTTGGCCGCGGCCCATCTGTTAGACCCTCCCCCCAGGAAGCAAGGGGCAGCGTTTGCTGCTCGCCCGCCCCGCGCCGAGCCGAGCCCGTGCGGGCCCATCTCGCGGGGCCCTGGTCGCGGCCGACTCGCCCGCAGGAGAGCACGAGGGAGAGGAAGGAAAGGCAGTGGTGCGCCCAGATCTCCCGATTCCGGTGAGCTTGTGGTGAATCAGGACTTCACCGAGATAACCAGGTCGTCTCGCTTTTATTGATTAACAGCAAAGAGTGGCTTCACGTTTTCTAACAAACCATCTAAAGATCCTCGTATTTACTATGTGCCAAACACTGTGCTAAAAGTTAGGCCTTGGTTATCTCGTTTCACGTAGTCATAACAGCCGTAACAACCCCGTTGAGGGGGCGGGGGGGCCGCTCGTCCCTTTCCCGACGAGGCAGCGGGCTCTGGAAGCTCGGTGACGTGCCCGGGGTCACACGGCTAGCGAGGGAGCCGGGTCTTGAACCTGGGTCTGCCCAGCTGCAGAACCGAGCTCGCAGCCTCCAGCCTCAGCCACCTTCTGTGTTTGTGTGCAAAGAACAGCCCTGACGGAACGGCCCCCCCGCGCCATCCCAGCCCCTGGCGTGCAGCCCAGCAGAAGGTCTGAATGAAGAGGGAGCCCTCAATTGGATGCAAGCAAAAGGGGCAGAATTCGTTTGACTTCTAGAGCAAACCTTAAGGGAGTTTCTTTTGATTCATAGTAGAATTCATTTCAGATTCCTTTCCAGTGTACCAACTAGCTTTAGTAGTGCTGCTACAACAAACTTTCGAGTGAAGAAAAAGAGTGTTCTTTTCTTCTTTTAAAAAAGAAAAATGAATTTTTCTTGCTTATAGTTAATTCTAGAAAGGCAATACTAAAGGTATATATTTTTTTTAAGATGCTATTTTTTACTGCACTGATAAATATCATGACAACTCTGGTCTCTATAATCGATCCACTCTTCAGCTCTGGGTAGAACCAGATGCGAGATTCACACCAAATTTGTAAATACCGTGTGTGGGTCTGGTGTCCAGGAACTTTTTTCTTTGTGTATTTAAAAAAAAAAAAAAGGAAAAGGAGAAAAAAACAAGATGACTCTTAGAAAGAGGAACGAAATAAGGGTTTTGTTTTGTTTTGTTCTGAGATAGTTTTCTCAAAGAAATGGAAAGAACGGTTGTATAAACAGAAAAATCAGCCAACTTTTAGGGTATAAGGAAGGAGAGTCTCTTGCCGCAGTATGAGATTAATAGAAATACAGAAGCATTTTTAATTTGGTTGAAAGGTGACAAGAATTTACCAATGCTTTAGGACGAGATTTTTAATTTTTTAGAAAACTATTATCATGTGTTATGAAACATCTCCTCAGTTGTTTTGGGTGGGTTTTTTGGTTTCTTTTTTATTTAAAAAAAAAGAAAAAAAAAAAGCTTCTTTATTGACTGGCTCCAGGCTTGTTTGCCTAAATTCTTAGGTAGTTTACACGAGTTCTAGAACCTTCTAGAACTTTAACTCCATTGGAAGCAAACCCAACTAATCAGAATTTGAGATCCTGGTTGGTTTCAATAGGTATTCTGGAATTCTAACAGAATGCCTAAAGATTTTTTTAAAGAAGGTTTTAGATACATTATCTTACACAAACTGTGACCTAATGGCAATAATTACCTCAAATGTGGGCATTCATCCTGGTTTTAGCCTTTTTTGAAATCATGTAGCCAGCTTAATCTTGGGATTTAAAAGACTATGAACTCTGTGTGGGCTAAAAATAATGATTAATGCACACCCTGGTCATTGTTGCTTAAGTGAATTCTGAAAATAGTTGATCTTTACAACAAAAACTAAACCAAGGAAGAGATTATTCTTTGTGTGTTGTAATGAAATGTGATATTCAAATGCACATGTTAAGTATATATGTTTTTAGCTACTGTAAAATGCTGTTAGCCTTCTAAGATACCGAGAGAGCCACATTTTAAATGCGTAATCTAAGCGATTGACTGTGGATACTTAAGCATATTTCTGGCTACATTTTATAGTTAAAGTGTTTTATAGTTTACATTTAAACTGGTACTTTTTAAAGAAAATTTCTGTTTATAACTGACACCTTCAAACCCCAGCAATTGCCTCTTTAGTTGGAGGCCACCACCACCCCCCCCAAGCCAGGTGTTTTCCACCACACTGTTGTGTAGCCCAACACGAGCATTTCCCTCCATGTTACTGGTCTCCATGTGAACACGAGAGAATGTGAAAGGATTTCTGGATTGAATGGGAAGGGGTGAGTCCATAGCCTGGGCCAGATGTGAAGACCTTATGCCATGTTGTATCAACACTCGTCTCCAAAGAGGCCTTCTCTTTGAGATCCTGGAAGAGGCAGAGAGAACAGATATCTGGTTCATTGATTTTATCTTGATTTGAATGTTTAATTTCTATCAATCCACTGACTTCTGGTCACCAGGCAGTAGAAGACACTGGGATTCAGGTGGTCCTGAACATACAGCTGCTATTCTGGGCCCCCGGCAATATTCTGATTGGTGTTTGGCAATGGGGAGTCATATACCCCGTGCGCCCATATTCATTGGCTGGGTTTTCCATATATCTGCTGTCACTAATTCCTATTCTCCTTCAAAACAAAATAAATGCAAAAGGATATGTTTACTCTCTACTCTTTGTCAAACTTAGATTTGAATCCTAGGTGGGTGGAAAGGGGGGCAGCTAAATTCCTTCCTAGAAATTGTAAGTGCTGCTGAGCAGGAATGGGGCTAGGGAACCTAGGGACAGCTGGGAGAGGGGCATGGGGCATCGAGAACCCCTCAAAGTACAGATGGGCGCTGTAACGCTGCAGAGAGTAGGCTCCACTGTCTTGCAGGAACAGGCTAGAAAATGCTGGTTCCCCTACAAGTTTTGGTTGGTTTCTTGTTTTCTCTTGTGCCACAACCGAAGCCCAGAGGATCTGCTGTGATAAAGGGCTTTCCGTTTGCAGATAAGACTTTGCAGACTGCGGAACACCTGGGACCAGGAACTGCTTGCGTGTGTTCCTTCTAATGCATTCACCTTTTCCCTGTGACCTCTGTGGACAGTATGTCCTCATTACAGGTTCTTGGAAGAAACATTAGGGTAGACTATTTTTTATCTTGCCCTTCCTAATAATAGTACTCCTGTTTTCCTCTGTTTGGACTTTTCCGCAGCTTTAAACTAACCAAATTAATTTTATGTCATTGTCTTCGGGGCTTAACCATACGTTGAAAAACTGGAAGCATAGAAATTAGCTTCAAAAAAAGTGAATACTCTGTATTTGAAACTCAGCCTCCTCAGTTTCCTTGCAACCGCTCCACACAGAACTCTATTTGCGCGGCCTCCCCACTTGTCCAAGTCAGTGTCTCTGTGGCCACCTCTGCCTCCCCCCACTGCCACCACAGCCCCATACACAGGCAACTGGGACTCCCAGAATGCTCTCCAGAACCAGGAAGAAGGACCCATGTGGCCTTGTGAGCAGTGGTCTTGCCTCCCCATTAGATACTCACCTGCTTGGTTGAAGAGGCAATGGATTTATCATTATTATTATCATTATTATTATTAATTATTATTATTATTATTTTAATAGTTTTTGGCTCAGGTTATAAGGAAGAACTTGGGAAGTGGAAAGTGACTTGACCATGCCCATCCTTTGTAGCTTTCTGTGACTTCTGAATGGAACATGAAGCGTCCCCCACCCCACTTGCCTCTCCTCACTTCCAAGCAGACCACCCCAGTGGGCGTTGCCTCTGCCTCGGGGTCCCCCCATGCCCCCTTTCATGCTCCCTCTCTCCCTCTTGCTTTTGTGTTACTGCTCATTTTGAAGCTGTCTTCCGTGGCTTTTCCAGGGCACAATCATTTCTGGCCCCCAAAGCATCTCCTCATCCTCTTTGTGTGCATTTTTTAACCAAATGAAGTAGACCAGGAAGTCCTACTTTGGGGCAGCAGACTTTCTAGTTGAGTAGAATCACTGTATAGATATAGATGTTGATATATATGTTAGTGTATATATATATATCAAACCAAATTTCTGATAGGAAAAGTATAGCTTTACGGATGAGGAGGAAGAGGAGCTTTGAGAAGTCAGGCAGCGTTGGCGTCGTAGCCGAGCCCGGGCCGGCCCCAGGGCTGCACCTTCTCCGTGCAGGCCTGAGGCTTGGCGCTGGGTTCTTGTCACCACCTCACCACAGTGGAGGCAGGTGGCCCGGAGAGGGGGCCGCCGCTCTCTCTGGGTCCCCAGCTTCAAGGGCATAGATGAGTGAGGGGGGCAGCAAATCAGAATGACTGAAATTTTCCATCCCATTTTGCTTTGACCACATGTATTGAGCTGCAGCCTCTGATACTATATCACATTTCCAAAACTGGGATCCATTAAGATGGAAAGAGAACAGATCTGTAGAAATGTTTACCTTTCAACTGCCCATGAATTCCGGACACTGGATAGAAAGACTCACTCCCCAGAATGAGAGCCGGGAGAGGAGGAGACTGGTGATTGGTCACCAGTCCAAGGAACATGGCTTCCTCCCCAAGGTCACCTTGCCCACATCTTCCTCCACCAGGTCATCTCAGCTCAATAGCCCTATGAAAGCCCCGGTCTGTTGTGTTCCTTCACTGTACGGTTTCTGTAATGAAAAGTGTTAATCCATGTTAATCCTTGTGAAAATTATTGCGTGCAACAGTATTTTCTCGTGTACCTCTTTTTCCTATGTGAATTGTCCCTCTTTTCTTTTTTATTTATAAATGTCTACTTTTTTTAAAAAACAAACCAATGTGTTGTAGACCTATATGTAACCTATTCCTTAGTCTCATATTATAGGTATGTTATAAGAATGGATATTTTACTTGGCTTTAGAATGTTTTACAAGAAAAATAATTCTTAACTGATCAAGTCCTTGCTACTAAAATGCTTGTGTTTTTCATCATGATGTCGTGTGCTTCTAAATTAATAATCATTTTCGTTGTAGAAAAATGGAGTGAATTTATATTAGTCTTGGAAACTAATAATAGCATTGTAAATTTATGAGATGATTTTAACAGAAAAAAATTATAGAAGAATATAGTTATTTTAATTGTAATATTACTAACTGTAGGGTGAGAAAGGGGGGTCCCGTTGTGGTGAACTATGTTATAGCTTGTTACTCACAGTTTCTTTTTGATCATTTTTTCGGTCTCTGAGGTGAAACGAGTTATTAATTAAAATTTGTAAACTCACATATGCATATTGTATATGTGTAGAAATGTAATCACACTTTGTCTTGGAATTACATTAAACTGTTTGGAATCACTGTACCCTTGGCCTGCCATGCTTATTTCTCCTAGAACCAAACTAGTCATAAGACTAAAGAGGTTACTGCTACAAGTAACGCCCTTGAGGAGTTATCTGACCCTTCAGAAATCGTTTAATGCCCCCGAATGCTTTCATAACCGCACCTACAGTCTACTGAGATGACAGCGAATGGCTGTAGAGGGAGGGCCTTGAGCCCTTTCCGCCTCGTGTGTTGAGCAGTCATCATCACCAGCTATTTCTAGAACTTTCATCATCTCAGACAGAAGCTCTGTACCAGTTAAACGATAATTCCCAGTTCTCCGCCCCAGCCCTTGACACCCACCCTTCTCTTTTCTGTCTCTAGATATCTTATGGAAGTGGAATCCTACAATATTTGCCCTTTACTTGTTTTGGCTTATTTCATGTTAACAGTGTTCTCAAAGGTCATCTATGTTATAGCAGATGATGTCAGAATCTCCTTCCTTTTAAGACTGAATGACATCCCATTATATGTAAATACCACATTTTGTTTATCCATTCATCTGCTGTCTCCATCTTTTGGATTTTGTGAATAATGCTGTCATGGACCTTGGTACATAAATATGAATCCCTGCTTTCAGTTCTTTTGGATACATACCTAGGAATGGAATTGCTGCGTTATCTGGAAATTCCTAACTTTGTAAGGAACCGCCAGAGGAATCCACAGTGATCACACCATTTCATGTTCCCACCAGCAATGCGCTGGGACCCAGTGTCCTCACCTGGCACTCTTAGCCTGTCTTCCATTGCCAGGGTTCTGGGTATTCAGGACTGACCAGCTTCTTACCCTCCTGTTATCTGCACGTCCTGGTTCCACAAACTCACAACCAGCCGAAACTGCACCCACCTTACCTGTACCCAAAGCTTTCTGCCACACCTACTTGCTGTGGCCCATCCATCCACCCATGCCTCTGCTCCCACACCCACCCAAGCTCCTGAGCTGCCAGAGAAGACCCCCTAGCCCTGCAGACCTCGGCCAGCCTTCTGTGCTCATCAGCTCCCTCTGTGGCTAATTGGAAACTTCTCATTCTCCCTGTGCCCTTGACTACGAGACCCTCTACTGGGCAGAGTAACCCAAAGAAATCCAGGTCTACAGAGCCCTTCAACCCCACCTCTCCCACAATCCCATCTGCCTCCATCTCCATGCTTTCTCCCTGTGCAGAGCTCTTTCCTGCCAAGCATCCCTGCTTTGGATCTTCATGCTTTCCACACGGGTTGCCAAACCCTTATGTGTAGTTCTCATCATGCTGTACTGTCAACATATCTTTCCTGATGTCCCTTCCCGCAAAACCACAAAACCTTTGCAGGTAAGGCTACCTTTCATCTCTGTTCCTAGGGCATCTATTACAATGCCAGGCACAGAGTGGGTCATCAAATATTTGGCTAAATCAGCAAATTAGCCCAGTTTCTCACCCCCCATTAACCTACCCTTCCTTGGGATCCCAGGTCTCCCAGACTTCAGATAATACCAACAACCCCCTAAATGCAGCCAATGGGTGAACTTGGTTCGGTTCAACTCAGCCAAAATTCAAATTATATAAAAAATCCATGCAAAAGGGACACCTGTGTGGCTCAGGGGTTGAGCATCTGCCTTTGGCTCAGGATGTGATCCAGGAGTCCGGGATCAAGTTCCACATCGGGCTCCTTGCAGGGAGCCTGCTTCTCCCTCTTCCTGTGTCTCTGCCTCTCTTTCTCTCTCTCTCTCTCTCTCTTATGAATAAATAAATAAAATCTTTTTAAAAATCCCTGCAAAAGATTTTGACAATTTGAGAACTCCTCCAGCATATCTATTTCTTAAATTATAAATGCACTACCAGGGGTCACAGCCCATGGAGGTCATGCCCAGGAGCCTGTTCCAAACAACCAGGTATTTGTGGGGTTTTTTGTGAGTCTGGCTTACATATTTCCTAACTATTTCCTAGAATATTTAAGCCTAAGCAAATATTAAATATGTGTAAAAGAGAATACACTAAAAGCAAAGTATAATGACCTCATGTCCTCTGAACTTATCTATTCACTTCCTCCTTTCTGTTAGTACTGAGCTTTAAAGCAGGCTCCTAAGATCCTCCATCCCCTACCTTGCACCTTGTCCCGTGTGGGCCATGCAAATCTTCTCTTGGGAGATCTGTCTCCTCCAGCAGATCTCCCTTAGAAGATCTAATTCCATTACCCAGATGGTACTGCTTGAAGATAGAAAAAACCCACTGCCCAGCAACAACCCTGATCCCGGCTCCATAGGGAAGAAACAGCTAGGAGCTAGACATTCTGTATTGTGAGACCGTCTAATTCCAGTTTTTACTAGTTCTACACATGCCGATCTATAGGAGGTATACAATCCTTTATCCTAAGACCCTTGGCATTTGACAGTGCCTCTAAAACAACACTGGAGTTTAGGGATCTTGTAAAGAAACTACTTGACATCGACTTTTATGTCTTTTTATGTTCTCTTTAAATGTCTTCTCTTTTATTGCAGTGGCTCTCAGGATCCTTAGGCATTGCAGACTAAGCCTGTGGACGGGGCTGCTTGTGAAAGCACGAAGTACCCACTGATAGATCAAAGGCCAGAGCCAGAAGAAAAACACGTGAATGTTTGGAGGAAGCCCTGCTAGGAGAGAAAAAAACATCACAGGTCTTAAGATAGCAAGGCCTTGAGCTCTGGATGTTGTATGTAAGTGATGCATTACTAAATTCTACACCTGAAACTAATATTACACTGTACATTAACTAACTGGAACTTAAATAAAAACTTGAGGAAAAATAAAACTAATAACTTTTTTATGATTTTATTTATTTATTCATGAGAGAGAGAGAGAGAGAGTAAGGCAGAGGGAGAAGCAGGCTCCCTGCAAAGCAGTGAGCCCAGTGTGGAGCTCAATCCCAGGACTCTGGGATCATGACCTGAGCTGATGTTTAACCGACTGAGGCACCCAGGCATCCCAATAATAATATTTTTTAAAAGGGAAAAAAAAAAAAAGAAAGCTAGCACAAGTGCCAGGGCAGGAAGCAATAAGAGAAAAAAGGTAGCATAGTGATTCAGAGCACATCTTGAGATGCTATCATATTCGAGGTCAGTTCTAGGCACTGTTGTTCATGACGTTAGTTGGGAAGATGGGACGCTTGGGTGGCTCAGCAGTTGAGTGTCTGCCTTCGGCTCAGGGCGTGATCCCAGAGTTCTGGGATCAAGTCCCACACTGGGCTCCCCATGAGGAGCCTGCTTTTCCCTCTGCCTATGTCTCTGCCTCTCTCTCTGTGTCTCTCATGAATAAATAAATAAAATCTTTAAAAAAAAAAAAAAAAGCTAGAAAGTCACTCAATCTCTCGAGCCTCAGCTTTCTTATCAGTACAATGGGGATGATACTACATGTGGCAAAGACTGGCCGCATATTCATTTCCTCCTCTTGTTGAGCACACAGCTAGATTATATGTCCTAGCTTGCTTTGTAGATAAATATGACCAGAATGGGGCCCTAAAAAACTCACACATTTATCCACACTCTCTTCCCTCAATTTCTGGCCAGATGTGGAAGATCCAGTGAAGGACTTTGAGGGCTTAGAGTACAGTGGGCCCACCAGACAGAAGAAGCCCAGAACACTGAATCACTTGGTGGCCTCCTAATAAAACCACACTGGACAAAACCACAAGAGAGCGAGAAATAAGTATTTTTGTTATATATATATTTTATATGGACTTATAGAGTTATTTTTCTTGTTTTATTTAAATTCAAGTTGATTAACATATATTATTAGTTTGGGGGTAGAATTTAGTGATCAGTTGCATATAATACTCAGTGCTCATTCCATGACATGCCCTCTTTCACACCCATCACCCAGTTACCCCATCCGCCCATCCCTTCCCCTCTAGCAAATCTCAGTTTGTTCCCTAGAGTTAAGAGTATTATTATTATATTTGAGTCTCTGAAATTTTAGGGTTGTTTACTATAGCAATTAAGTTATCCTGACTAATACAGACATTGGTTCCTGAAAGTGAGGTACTGCTGTAACAAACATCTAAACTAGCAGCTGGACAGAAAAATATGAAAATTGACTTCAAGAGTTGGAAAGATGATGGCCTGTGTAATGCTTTGAGAAAATATGCCATAATCATGCAGTTAAAAACCCTAAGCAGTCTACAAAAACATCTACTCAAGGTAACAAGTCAATCTGGCAAGATTGTAGGATAAAAGGTCAATATGCAAAAACTGATTCTACTTCTTTATACTAGCAACAAACAGTTGGAATATGAAATTTTAAAAAAAATTGTAGGAGCACAAAAATAAATATTTGAGGATAAATGGGTTTTTCTTTTTTGATTGGGAACATAACTTTATTTTCTTTGGGGGTATAGGCAGACATCTAGCCTCAGAACTTCTAGAATTGCTGCTTTGTGCCAGCAGCCTTCGTGACTTTGGGCACATTGAAACACACAGCCTTGGGATCCCTGGGTGGCGCAGCGGTTTGGCGCCTGCCTTTGGCCCAGGGCGCGATCCTGGAGACCCGGGATCGAATCCCACATCGGGCTCCTGGTGCATGGAGCCTGCTTCTCCCTCTGCCTGTGTCTCTGCCTCTCTCTCTCTCTCTCTGTGTGACTATCATAAATAAACAAAAATTAAAAAAAAAAAAAAAAAGAAACACACAGCCTTGCTCAAGAGCTGGCACTCGCCCACTGCGATGAGGTCGCCAGTCTGGACATCCCTGCAGCAGGGGGCAGACAGATGCATGGACATGTTCGTATGGTACTTCTTAAAGAAGTTGTACTCTCAACATAATGGAAGTAGTCTCCAAGGATGACAGTGCATCTTCATCTCAGTCACCACGTCAGATAGAATCCACCCTCAGATGGACCCATTACCAGTAAACAGGTCATCTCTTATCAGTACAGGTCCCCTCAATGGCCTCCTTGGGCATCTTGAAGCCCAAGCCAATGTCTTTATGGTATCATGGGAACTTGTCCTTGCCAGTTTCTCCAAGTGGGACCCTCTTCTTATTTTGAAAGCTGGTTGGCTGCCCTTTATAGGCAGGTTCAGGCTGAATGTCCACCATCTTCTGGCCATCTGACAAATCTTGAGGATAATTTTTTGTTTTAATACGGGCAAAACTCTACCCTTAAAACTTGTAACAAGTTGCAGAAATTTTCAAAAACTTTTTAAAAATGGAGAGAGCTAAATTGTTGAATGGAATAGTCAAATTATTAAAATGGCATGGCTCTTCACATTGACTTACAGATCCAATGCAATCCCAGTCAAAATCCCAGTAGACTTTTTTTTGTACGATGGACAAAAACAAACAAAAACTAGAACATTAGAGACCTGTGTGATAATATCAAACAGCCTTCACTGGAGTCCTGGGTGGAGAGAAGAAAAGAAGGGTGAGGCAGAAGATTTATTTAAAGAGATAAAAGTGAAGAATTTTCCAGACTTGATCAATGACATCAATGCATAGAATCAAGAATCTCAGTGCATACAGGCATACAACCAGACTACACTTCTCAGGCATCCACGACTGTCCTGGCCAGTGGACTGTGGGCCAAGTGCAGGCCACCTCTAGGCTGGCCCCTTCTATACGCTATGATCACCACAAATCTCAGAGGCTTGATTTCTCACTCGCACAGGTTGCTGCACAGCCAGACAAGTGTCCAGGAAACCTGTCCCCTACATAGCAACTTAGCATTCCAGGATGGGATGTCTCACCTTTATGAAACTTCCAAACCAACAAATCACAGTTGGGAAGAGGAGGGAATATATGAAGACGTGTGCATTGGCTCTTAAATGCTTCTACCTAGAAATGACATGTGTCTTTTTTTTTCTTTTTTTTTTTTTTTTTTTGGTTAAAGCAAGTCACTAGCTTCAAAGAGCCTGAGAAATATGATCTTTCCATGCACCCAGAAGGGAAGTGAAAAGGCTTGCACGGCAGTCACGTCTACCACATCTTCTGAAACACATCCTTTGTGAACAGCTACATCCAAAGGCCCTGGATGGAGCAAAGCTGTTCCTTTCCCTGACCTGCTTAGTCTATGGTATGAGCAAAGAAAAAAAAGATCTTTACTTTGTTAGCCTCTGAAATTTGGGCATTACTGCTGAAGCTAGCATACTCTAGTGTACTACTCAACTTACATTATAATTTAAAAAGATAGTAATACCTTTTTTTTTTTTAAGTGGCCTCCATGCCCAGTGGGGAGCCCAACACAGGGCCCGAACTCATGACTCTGGATCAAGACCCTGAGATCAAGATCCAAGCCAAGATAGGAGTTCAAGGCTTAATTAAGCCACCCATGGGCCCCAATAACATCTTTTTTTAAGCACTTACCTTGAGCCTGGTACTTCATGTGTAAAGTGCTTAGCACAGTGCCAGGCCCAAATCAACTCTTAATTAGTATTAGTTGTCATTGTTATCCCAGTTTGTCTTAGATGTGTATGTATTTGCTTAGATAGGTTCTGTGCTATAAACTACAGGACCCTAATGGGAATTGTGAGGCCGTTGAGCATCTTGCTTATCTTTTTCTCTAAAACATGTGCAATTTTTCATACTTTGTGGGAAGCTGAGCTGGAAGCAGAGGTTTCCAGGATCAGAGATAGCATGGTGTAGAGGAAAGAGCATTGGAACTAGTGGTCAGGGTTAGTTTAGTTCAACACATAATATTTATTGAGCACCGTCTATATGTACCAGATGCTGGAGAAACAAAGAAGTGTGAGGATCCTTTGTTCGCCATCCTTATACTTCTGCTGCAAGGCTGGTGAACAAGTAAACAAAGCATGACACATGCAATAATAAGAGTATAAACAGGGAACAAGAGTGCCACAAGACCTGAGTTTTAGCTCTACCACTAGCTTTGTGACCCTGAACATGTTACTTAAACTCTCTGGGCCTCATGAATCACGAGACTGGGGTAGATAATTTCCAACCCCTGAAATTCTAAACCCTACAATTCTCAAATATGTGTGAGGCAGACAGGGCAGGCATAATTTCTGCTTTAGAGAGGTGAAGCCTGGGGTTGGAGAGGTTTAGCACAGTGGCCTGAGCTCCGTGGCTGCTTGTCACCAGAGCTAGCCCCAGACTACTCTCCAGCAGGTCTTTGGAGCCACACCTCATCTGTCTCCACTCCGGAGTGCCCTGACAGAGAGCAGGGATCTCTGATGGAGATTGCAGGAGGCTTTCCAGATGCCCCCAGTTTGAGTCCCATACTTACAACCTGGAGCTGTTTGCAGACCAAGAAGAGAAAGGAGGCAGGTGCCGCACCCACCTCCACCCCCTCCTCGTGTAAGCATTCAGCAGGCCTTTCTGGAAAACCAGGTCTCCTTCTACAGAATGACACGGTGACGTTAGCACGGTTATCATGGTGAACACCAGAGCCGTCAGCAGCCAAGCCCAGTCAGCGATGCCTGGTTTCCATTCACAACCACATCCTCATTAGTAGGGCTCTGGGCAGGATGCAGAGGACATTCCGGGGCTGAGGCAGCTCTCTCCTGCTATATCTCTGGGCCACCGCCACTCAGCCCACCTGGTATGTGCACACTTAAGGAATGTGAGTGAGCTCATTTAATTGAAGCAAAACACATGAAAGATTCATCTTTGCTGTGCCTCTAAAACCATGCCATGGCCACCAGAACCTGAAAGACAAAGCTGACCATAGCAGCCTCTGCTATCTCCCGCTGGGGCACACAGTTCACAGCGCTGTGGGCAATCCAACTGTCATGGGAACCATCTTTTGAGCTATGTGTGCTACAAAGAGACCCACAACACAATCCCTACCATCCGGGGGTTTGTAACTGGGTGATGGAGTGGTCAGATGAAGTGAAGAGAGCAGTCACAGATGACAAGGTGGGAGACTCCAGCCACATGAGAGGCTCAAAGTGTGGGAAGTTTGGGGGGGGAGGAAGTGGTCCCCAAGAGACCCTGCTGTCCTGGAAGGTGGGAGGGAGGCTCTAGGCAGACCTTGAGGGAAGAAAAGGATAGAAGGCATTATATGCATTACCCCCACTTTTGGTGGGTGATCCATATGAAAATCATCTGGAGACAAAAGTGTCCAGAAAAAGAATTGCCTGGGGGCATCTAACTTGTTTTCCCAGGGTGGCCCCACACCTGCACATACATACATGCACCCTCCCAACCATCCCTCCTCAGAGCTGGCTAGGCAAGGGACATGTTGCCACATAAGTGGCTTCCCAAGGGCCCTGTGCGGTGGGTGCGGGTGCAAATCCCGCCTCCGCCACCTGCTAGCTATGTGATATGCAGCCAGTCCCTTAACCTCCCTGAATCTGTTCCTCACCTGTAAGCGTGGGCAGGCAATGCTGACCTTGCAGGAAGGAGGGAGACTAAGCAGACACCGGCTGACCTGGCAGCAGAGCACCGCAGGCCTACACAGTCCTCCCTATCGTCCTCCACCTGCACAGAGACCATCTGAGTAGGCCCTGGGGTGCGTGCTTAGCCTTCTACCGGAGCCCTGCCCGTTCCAGCGGTTCACTGAGGATGGGCCTGGTATCTGGGATCTGGGTTCCAATCCACCCAGGGAGCAGCAGCCCGGGCTCCCAAGGTAAGCACACTCAACGCCAGGGGGGACGCCTCGGCAGGGCAAAGTCTTCCGACGGGACTAAGGAGTGGGGCCCCGGGAAGGGTGCTCCCTTGGGCCCTCCAGGTGGAGGGAGAGGCGCGCTGCAGTGCCGAGCAGTGGGGCGGGGTGCCTACCCTCGGGGCGGCTGCCATGGGCACTGCAGCTGGCCGGCCGGGCTCAGCCCACGTGGGAGCACGAGGCTCCTAGCCAGTTCTCACCTGGGGAAGAATCGCCTACATTTCTGAAGTCTGGCGGCCAGTGTCTCGTTCCTATCCTGTGCTTGGTATGGTCCCTCCTTGGTATGAACCAGGTAGGAAAACCGAAAAGCATCGGCGACCCCGAGTCAGGGTTCCTTTAGCTGCTAAACTGATTTAGCCTTGTGGTGTGTTCCCCGGAGGAACCCAAGGTCAGGAGAGCTTATTGGCCAGTGTGCACCTGGAAGCCGCAGGTGGCAGGCTTTGGATACCTGAGTAAGAGGTGAGATCCGAATGCATGGGTCCATCGTCCCTTGCCTTGTCACGCTGCTGCCTTCCTGCCCCCTCCTTGCCCGTTCTCCCCATCTGAACCACCTGGCAGGACTGGAGCACAGCTCACCGCTCAGAAGCCCCTGGCCGGGTGCTACTCTCCCCCGGGCCTCGGGACCTGCCAGGCACAGTTTCACTGCCTGCGGCAGCACTTCTTGCCTCGGACATTTCTGTGGGTACCACATGCGAGGCTTTTGAGCCTCACCGTCCTTGATGGGGAGATCCTGGTGAGGACCACGGGCCTGTGCCCGACGTAATAGGTGGGAAGGAGACACCTTGGTCCTTCCCCCCATCCCCCAAGTAGTATTTGTGCAGCCGACCGCCTGCTACCTCAGTCCTCAGCGGCTCCACCAGCGCCCCCACCCGCACTAGGAAGGTGCCGAGCTTCCTGTCACCCCCACCAGCGCCACCGCAGCACTGAATGACTATCACCTCTTTATTGGTCTCTCTGGTTCCTCACTGGCTTCCCACCAAAGACAAAATAGGAAATCACAAAATTGCCTGTATTTTACTGGATATTTGGGAAGCATGTGGAAACTTCAGCAAAACCCAGCTGACAGTTTTGTCCACAAACCAACAGTAAAAGGACTGAGCAGAGCAAAGCAGGACCTGGTTTCCCTCTGATCTACTTTCTGAAAATGGGCCATGACCCAGATTCCCCTACACCCTGCTCACAGGCAGGCTGCCCGCATCTCAGCCAGAGCCAGCTGCAGAGAGGAGGCTGGGGAGGCCCGAGCCCCACCGGGGCGAGTTCTGGGGCTCCAGGTGTATTGTGCTGGGGGGCAGCACTTGGAGCCTCCACAGGCCCAGGAAGCGGCCAGACACCCAACTCCTCCCTAGGCCGACCAAGGAAGAAAAGGCCATAGGACCTGCATGCACTCTTATCCCACTCACCATGAACATCAGCTTTTCTGCTGGGCTAATCCTCCCGCTCACTGCACTGCCTTCTCCCCTAAGGCAGACGAAATCATCCCTCAACTGTGTTCCAGAACATTCTGGCACTTCCTAAGTTGTTGCCTCTGCTCCCTGTGTGCTCCCTGGGGGATAAAACTGTTGATCCCCATGCCTGGCATGGTGTCTGGTACGTGGTAGGTGTGATGTGAATAAACGTTTGTCATATTGAGTTGAATAGTAATGAAGGAACCAGATGGAGCACACCATCAGACATCTAAGAATAACTCAGTAGCCCAGTAGAATTAAATGGTGCCCTGAGGCCACAGAACGTGTTTTTGTCCTCAGTGCCACCTTGGTGGTGGCTCCTCCCAGACAGGCACCCAGAGATGTGGCCCTCTGTCCCTCCCCCAAGCCATAACCCCAGAACAAATGGCAGCAGGTTTTTCTAGATGCCAGTCATCTCTTTATTCCATCAGTGACCAACACAACAGCACCACAGACACAGCAGGGGCCTGCCTGAGAACCCTGGGCAAGGCCAAGAGGGTGGCTGTAGGGGGCCCCATGTGGGGCAGCCCACCCTCCCTGCCTCCCCAGCACCCAGAAGAGAAATGATTGTGCAGACAGTAATGCAATCTGTGTCAGTGCCCATCCTTCCTCCAAGCACCAGGGATACATGGGGAAGAAATATTACAGCGTGGGACCAGGAAGGGACTTGGGGTGACTAAGGCTGGACTCTGAACTCCAGAAGAGACTGTGTGCATGCCTGTGCATGCGTGCATGTGTGTGTTTGGGAGATGCCTACGCTACTGAGCATGTGGGATTTGACTGCTAAGCCACAGGACCTGCCTGGGGCCGAGGAGACCAGGAACCAGGGCTGTGTGGCCTGGAGCAGAGGCCGAGGCAGAGGCCCCCCTTCCTCACTGCTTCGCCTGGGAGAGGAACCTAGGGCAGGCAGGTCTCAGAGCCTGACTGGAGGGCCACTGCTGGCCTGACCCACGTCATGTGTAGGCCATCTTGCTGCACACCCAGGGCCGGGTCATCAGACACTCCGTTGACACCAGCCTGGTGGGCTCCACGAAGACACACTCTCCCAGGCCTGAGATGGGGAACCTGTGGCCAGAAGACAAGAGAGCAGGCACTTACAACCTGTCATACATAGTCCATCACTGGACTGCCCTGACCTGTCCCTCCCTCTGGAGCCACCTTCCAGTACTTTTAGCCCCTTATAGAACTTTCTAGTGTGGGCCCTCCCCATTGTCTATGTACTATGGTCACCATGGTTCCAGCCACCCACCCTGGGGATGCCCACAGACATCTCCTGAACACACCCTGCACTTTTCCATCCTTCCAGAGTCAACTCTCTTGTGCCATGAGCCAGTATCGTGTTCAGGACCACCCTCTGCCCACCCTTCTGCCCCGCAGCACCTGCCTGAGCCAGGGGGCACCACTCGTCACAGCTTCATGGAAGCCTGTGTCTGTCTGTCCCCACCAGTCCCCTGGGCGGTCACTCCTGAGCAGTGGGCTCCAGGCCTCTCTTGTCTTGGCTCCCCTACAGCACAGAGCATCTAGCATAGGAATTGCTCAGCAGAGATGAGCTGAATGAAACTACATCACAGGGGTGGACCTGATTAACCCCAGCCTTTGCTACCCATGCTGTGTTGCCCACGAACTCACTGCCATCTTCGGTAGATGTAGGGGATGAGGGTCCTTTCTAGCTAAAATCATTCCATGGAATTTCAAGATTTCTTCTTAATCTCACTTGGTCAGCCTGATATGAGGCCCCTGCCGAGGCTGGAGCTGGGGTCTCACAAGAAAGGGCACCAGAAGGACCTCAAGAGGGAGTGCCGGGCAGGACCACCTCAGAGCCAGGGAGACACAGCCCAAAGGCCCTTTGGTTGGCCGATGGTCAGCATGTTGGGAACCCCAGCCTCCAGGGTTCTCCCAGGTTCTGGGAGCAGGAAGCTATCAGAAGGGAAGAGAAAGGGGCAGAAAGTGCAAGACATCTCAGCAGCTCTAAGGATAGATCTGGGATGAAGGCAGGAAAAGGAAAGAGAAGAAAAGGAAGAGAAAATGAAGACAAAGAGAGGTGCAAAATGAAGGGCACAGGAGCCGGGGCAAAGGAGGGAAGAGGCTGACTGGATGCTCACCCCCCGGAGTCACAGGGACTAATATAGCCCTGAGCCAGCCTCAAATGGGAAGGTAGCTGATCACCAGCTTCCAGCCATGGTGGAGGGTCAGGGGTTCTTGGGTGCCCTCCCACTTCTTATACCTTGTGGACCCTCCTCCATCATCATCATCATGTGAGCAGATGTGCCCCCACCAGGCTCCTCAGGGCCTATTAGGGTCTGGACTAGGAATTTGGGTTCTTATTCCCCTATATGCCCTCCTCTGTGTTCCCCTAAGCCTGGATCACCCCCCCCACACACACACACACTATCACTACCTCCACTGCCTCAGCCAGACACTCCCACCCCCACCACCCATGACCACTGCCCCCAGCGCCCCTGCAAACCAGTCCCTGATATCACACACCTGCCACCTCATCACACTCTCATGTCGTGTGAGCACTGCACACACTACCAGCATACTCCAGCGGTGTTTTCTCTAAGAGAGGACTCACAGTGCCCAGGGGCCTGAGCCCCTTTCTTCCATAGGAAAGATGTTTAGGCAACACACAGCTGCCCAGAATAGAGGCCCCATCCCCCCTCCCTTGAAGGCAGCTATGGTCATGTGGCTACGTTCTGGCCAACACAGAAGAGGGACATCTAGGGCATGTCTTCCCCTTCCTCTGAGCCACACTGAGCCATGCAGATGAGCATCTACATGGGTGGGGAGCCACAAGATGGCAGGAACCTGGGCCCCATCAGCAGGAAGCTCTGATGACCACATACAGGAGAGCTGCCGAACCAGGCTGGGCATTAGGGGATAGAGAGCGAGAAGTAAAGCCATCTTCATTATCATGATCTCGGCCACATGCTGCTGAGCCCTGAGGTCACTAGCTCTAGCGAGCACAGAACCGACTGGTTCTCTCTCCCTAGGGAGGTGCTGTCTGGGGAGCTAGGCCCTTCCCAGTCTTAGTGGCCAGAAGATGAAGCCTCAGCTCACGTGTCTGGGTCGAACGGGTCCCCGTTGACCCAGTGGAATTCATCCCCGACTCTGCGCAGACCAATCCAGGGCTCCCTCCGTGTGAACTTGAACATAAACTCCTGTACCAAGGAAAGAGAAAAGCCCGAGTTTTCTGCAGTCTCCCAACTTTTCATATATCCCAGGACTAACTTCAGATCAGAAGACGGGCTCCCAGATACACAGACACTGAAAAGGGAATCCCTCACTGCACCCTGAAAGTAAGGAGCTGGGGTCAGAGAGGGCCCTGCACTCACACTGACCTCCCTCTCCGCAGCTGTTAGGCCGTGGGCCCTGGGAGCATGCCCACCAGAGCAGGGCACCTGGAACAAGATTTGTCCTCCTAGCTCAGCGGTCCAGCCTGCCAGTCAGCATTCCTGATTTGCAGGAAGCCTGGAATTGCCCATTTGATGGATTATCTGGGACAAAGCACAACGTTCAATTTGGTTGTCCTCCTACGCACATACTGCTGGGCCTCTCTCTGCAGCAGGGAGACATTATACTGTTTATCAGAGACAAACGGAAGTGACTGTGAGATTACCTGCTATTTCGGATCGCCACTGTTACGCTCAGAATCCAAAGTGAGCAACAGTCATTCACTGTGTGTCTTTCCCATTTCTACTGATAAAACTGTTTCGGGTGTTCAGTGGGTGCTCATGTCCTGATTTGGACCAGTAGAAGGTGCCAGTGTGTTCTTTATTCACGAGCCCATTTATGATTTATAATCCTCACACTTTATGATGCTGAGTTGAGCTCAGCAAACCAGCCTTGGATTGAGATCACTGGCTTTCACAACAGCAGTGGAACAGGAGCCCCTCGGAAATGTGCTTGGACCCTACAGGGCCCACCAGCACACCCCAGGCACACGTGCTCTGGAAACATGTCACAGGGGATGCCAGATCCCAGCAGCGGGGTTCTCCCCGAAGGACACCCCCGGCCCAGCGCTCACCAGCTCCTTCTGGCTCTGAATCACAGCCAGCGCGGCCTCATGAGTATGGCAGTACTGCCTGCCTGTGTTCCAGTCTCTTGGCTCCTCAGAAAAGAAGTAGCATTTCCTTCCATAGAGCAGCCAGTCCTCCGGGCAGGGCGCTTCACACTTGATACAGCCCTTGGAAGCTGCAGGGGAGATGGAGGGGACTCAGTGTCCACAGCACACCTGGCCCCTGCCCGGGCCTGAAGAATCCCGCTCAGCGACCCAAAGCTCCCTCCACCTGCCTGACTTTGGTGCCCTCCAGTGATGACCCAGGTGGCTGTCTTCCCAGATGAGCACCTCTCAAAGTGCCTGGCAGGTAAGAGGTTGGTGACCAAATACATAAGGAAGGAAAGGGCACCTGGGTGGCTCAGCGGGTTATGGTCTGCCTTCAGGCTCAGGTCATGATCTCAGCGGCCTGGGATTGAGTTCCTCATCAGGCTCCCGGCTCAGTGGGGAGTCTGCTTCTCCCTCTCCCTCTGATCCTCCTCCCTGTTTGTGCGCTCTCCCTGCCCACCCACCCCCCCACCCCCCCAACCCCGTCTTGAAAAAGTCTTTTAAAAAATAAACAAGGAAGGGAAATTTAGAGGCTGGTTTGGAGGCAGTATCACCCCCAGGGGAAGTGACAGCAGATTAGCCCCTGGGTTAAGATCTCCTCTCTCTCCCCAAACTCCCCAAGGCATGGAAGTGCAGAAACACAGATCTAGAAATCAGGACCTGGAGACCACACGTCCATGCTTTCCAACCAGGGTGGGAACCATCTGCAGGCTTGGTGGGCCTGATCTCATTGGCCATGCCCTCATTAGTAACAGCTCAACCTGTTCCACTGCTGAACTGCTGTCAAGTTCATTTTCAGCTGAGTCCCAACCTGCCTGGCCCTACAGGTCTAGGATCTGGCCTTGGAGTGACTCAGAGCAAGCCCAGTTCACCTTCTACCGCCTATTCGAAGAAGGATGCCAGCCTTCTCACATCCAGGTTTCAGTGGGCACCATCTCTTCCACAGCTTCTTGGAGAGGATGCTGTCCACACCCTTCTCCATCCTGCCTGGCTCACTGCGGTGTGTCCACATTGTCACCAAAATGCTGCCACCAGAACAGACCGGAACACACCAGATGTGGTCTTACCCCCAACAACAGTGATTGCCACACTCCTTCCAGTTGCTATGGGCTCCTTCCAGGCTACAGACCATGTCCATGAAAAGAAACAGTGGGTATGTGCATGCGTGCTTTTCTGGGTGGGCAGAAAATACTCTTCGATTGTTTCCATGTGATCTATTTCCAAGCCAGGTCTCCCCCCACATCCAGAACATGTAGAAATCACTTTTTCAATCCTTTTGAAGATTTTATTCTTATTTCTTCCACCTTTATCTCATTCACACTGGCTCATCTGAGTTTTGAAAGATTAATTTTGATCTTGATTTTTTCCACCCTGTCATATTAAACATCCTTCATCTGTCATCCTGAGCATCTTCGTATCACCTACAAATTCCATACGCATCTTTTTGTTTTCATGCAAGTGATTGATTAAAATATAGACAAAGACAGAGCCAAGGACAGGCCCACAGTACTCCAGCCTCTAGGGATCTAGGGCCACTCGACACCAATTAACTCATCGACACTCTGGCATATCTGCTCAGTGAGCCGCAGGACCACTTGGGAAGTATTGAGCATGGTGTGGCCACATTTCAACTACTTTCCACAAGGACCTCCAAAGAGACTCTATTGTCCTTTACTACAATCACAACACACTATGTCTTCGCATGGCTCTGACCTTCCCAAGCTAGCACGAGGACAAAAGGAAACCAACTTAGTTTGTAGTAATTATTCTAGGTGAATCTAAGCTGGCACCAATGGTCACCATATTCTTTTCCAAACACCCACAAAGCCCCTGATTATCATGCACGTCCAAAGGTGAGGATTTCATGGGAGCTAATGCTGTCAATGGACCTTCCTCCCCTTTGCAGGCGCCTGCCTCTGGTCTTATGGTGCTCCTCAAAGATTAAAGACAGAGGCACTGAAATCACTTTGCAAACCCATCAGAGCCCACAACACACTTTGACTTGAATCCGTTGAAAGCAGCCCAATCTCCTGGTCATACAGCCTTGCCTGTTCTTAGAGGACTTCCTCCCTTTTATTCCTTTCTCCCTTTCATCCCACATAAGAAGCCCCCACCCCCACCACCGGGGCAGTGATGCCTCCGTAACTGGACAGAGGAGATGATGTCATAACTCATCCTTTTTTTTTTTTAATCCTCAGCATTTAGGGGGCCTAACACACAGCAGTGCTCCCTAAATGTGTGTTAAATGAATGAATGTGATCTGTAAAGGCTCTCATCCCAAAACCCTCTCCTCCAAGAAGCAGTGTCTAACTCACCTCAAGCTGGCTCTGCATCCTCGTGGCATGTACGGAATAGTACCGGAGTCTCCTCACTACCTCCCCGTGTGGCTCCGTAAAGGGGACGTGTGGAGTCAACGTGTGCATATATTATTTTAGGCTAAACTCTCACCTAGAAACAGCAGCAGTGTGTTTCCTAAGCTTCGTGCCCCACAGAATACGTGGTGCATCTGGAACCTTTCTTTACCTAATTAGACGTGATACTGACAAGGTGTGTACACACTGACTCCCCTAAATGTCTGACATCCATGCTCACCCAGGATGCTCATCACCACCAGGATGGCGAACAGAAGGACCGCGATGGCCCCCAGCAGGAGACGTGTGGTGGTGTCTGAGGAGAGAAGAAAGCGGGTCAGTACCCAGCCATCCACCCCGCTGCCAAGCCCCACCGCCAGCCCCGAGTCCTGATCCTGGGATAACCCTGGCCTGGACCCGGCAACCTGAGTTTTTCCAAGCCCTCGGCAGGAACCTGATGCGCGCTGAAGCCTGAGAGCCTCTGTTCCAGAGCCCGTTTCCGGATCTGTGACACTGCTGCCCCGAACCCCTCCCTCCAAGGCTCTGCCCTTGCCCCTCCCGCAGCGGTCAGAGCTTTCAGTCCTCCTCTCCTGCTGCTTCCCTACCTCCTCCCCAGGGTCAGCCACGTGGACTCCTTGAAAGAACCCAGCCCGTGCTCACAGCCCTGGGGTTGGGTCCTTCCCCCCAGAGCTCTTCTCCACCGCTGCTACCTCTGGAATCCTGCCCAGCTTCACACCGTCCACCCTCTTCACCAAACCTCCCCTGACCCGCTGCCTTCCCCCGCCTTCTGATTTTTATTAATTTTTTTGGCATCACTGAAAATTTTTATTTTATTTTATTTTATTTTAAATTTTTTTTTTTTATTTATTTATGATAGTCACAGAGAGAGAGAGGCAGAGACACAGGCGGAGGGAGAAGCAGGCTCCATGCACTGGGAGCCTGATGTGGGATTCGATCCCGGGTCTCCAGGATCGCGCCCTGGGCCAAAGGCAGGCACCAAACCGCTGCGCCACCCAGGGATCCCCTTTTATTTTATTTTTAATGGAAGAACCCTTTTCCACTTTAGACACAGACTCTATTTAAGTTTCTCTTACTGTCATAAAATAGAACATAAAAGTTGCCATTTTAACCATTTTTAAGTGCACAGTGGCATCAATTACATTCATGCTGTTGTGCAACTATCCCCACTGTCTATTTGCAAAACTTTTTCACCCCCCAAACAGAAACTCGGTACTATTAAAGCATCCACTCCCAGTTCCCACCTCCCACAGCCCCTGGTGACCTCTAATCTACTTCCTGTCTCTATGAATATGCCTATTCTAGAGATTTCATAGAAGGGGAATCATACATTATCTGTCCTTTTGTGTCTGACTTATTTCACTTAAGTTAGTGTTTTCAAGGTTCATCCATGTTGTACGATGTGTCAGAATGGCATTCCTTTTTATGGCTGAATAGTATTCCATTGTATGAATATATATATACACATATATATATATTTGTTGTATATGTATATATTTGTTGTTGATTAGCCATTCATCTGTTGATTGACAAACACCCAGTCCCTAATAATGCTCTTGAAGTAGTGTCCCTCAGAACCTTCTGAGCTGTTCCAATCTGATTTTACCTTCTTTTTAAAATTTTTTAAAAAGATGTTATTTATTTATTTGAGAGAGACAGCACAAGAGCACAAGTGGGGTGGGGCAGAGGGCACAGCAGACTCCCCGCTGAGTAGGGAGCCTGAGGTGGGGCTATCCCAGGACCCTGGGATTATGACCTGAGCCAAAGGCAGCTGCTTAACCAGCTCAGCCACCCAGGCACCCCTGATTTTGCCTTCTAAGCCCACCTGCCACCCTGGAAGCTCCCCTGGCCAGCAGCCTGAGGACCTCTCTGCCTCCCTCGTGTGCGGCCTCTCCCGCACCTTCTGTCCTACAATATCTTTTTTCTTGGTTGACTCCCTTGCTTTGGTGGAGCACATCTTCCAACAGGTGCCTGAGATAGGGCAGAGCAGGACCACTGCACATCCCCCAGCAGCAAACTTTCACCATGTCCTGCCTCTAGAGTTGTGAACCCAGAGCCCTGAAGACTATAGGTTGGAAAGAATTCTCCTTCAGAATATTGAAGGCATGACTTGTCTTCTAGCTCCAGTGTTGCTCTTGAAAAATGGCTCCAGAGCCATTCTCATCCATGATCGTTTTAATATCAATTGCTTCTGCCCCCACTCCCCATGCCCTGGGAAGCTTTTAGGATCTTTTCTTTATCACATAATCTTCTAAAATTTCATCATGCGTGGGGCACCTGGGTGGCTCAGTCAGTTAAGCATCTGCCTTCGCCTCAGGTCATGATTCCAGGGTCCTGGTATCAGAGTCCTTGTCAGGCTCCCTGCTCAAGGAGCCTGCTTCTCCCTCTCCCCTGCCTGCCACTCCCCTGCTTGTGCTTGCTCACTCTCTCTCACTCTCTCTCTGTCAAATGAATAAAGAAAAAAATAAAAAGAATTTAACAATAAAAATTCGGAGCACCTGGGTGGCTCAGTGGCTGAGCATCTGCCCTTGGCTCAGGTCGGGATCCCAGGGTCATGGGATCCAGTCCCACATCGGGCTCCCTGCAGGGAGCCTGCTTCTCCCTCTGCCTGTGTCTCTGCCTCTCTCTCTGTGTCTCTCATGAATAAATAAAAAACAAACAAGTAAATAAATTAAAATTTTTAAAAAATTTCATCACACATGCCATGCTTAGTTTGAGTCCATTTTCACCCACTAGAATAGGCAATCAGTGGGCCCATTCAATCTGAAAGTTCATGTCCTTCAGTTCCAGGAAATTTTCTTTAATTATATCATCAGTGGTTTCCTCTCACCCACTTTCTCTGTCTGCTTTCTGGAGGTCATATTCTTCAGATGTTGAATCACTTGAATTGGTCCTCTGAGTTTCTTTCCTTTTTTCTTTCTTTCCCATTACCTTTTTTGCCTTTTTGCTCTATTCCTGGAAAGTTTTTCTCAGCTTTATCTTCCTACTCTCTCCTGAATTTTCCATTTCTGCAATTATGTTTAATTTCCAGGGTTTTTTGTTTTGTTTTGTTGTGGTTTGCCACTGTTCTCTGAAGATCCCCTCTCAGAGCATCCTGTTTGTAATGATGCCATATGGGAGTTGCCTTGGTGGTACAGTCAGTTGAGTGTCTGACTCTTGGTTTTGGCTTGAGTCTTGATCTCAGCCTGGCCTCCAGGGTCCGCATTTGTGCTCCACACGGAGTCTGCTTGGGACTCTCCCTGCCCCGTCCCTACCTAAAATACATAAATAAATATTTTTTTAAAAATGATGCCATATTTTCTCTGCTCTCTTTGAGGATATGACTGATAGTTTTTTGGAGGGGGCGGGGGAAGAAAGGAGAGGTGGATAGAAAGTTTATTTCTCCCTCTATAGTCTATGTTTCCCCCAAATTGCTTTTTTTCTTTTCTGATCATTTGGTCTCTAGTTTCCATGTCATAGAATTTCCTCAGATATCTGGAGATCCTTGGTTATTTGTTTCTGATTAAAGCAAGAAGAAAGAGTCCATTGGAGCCTCTGAGCCCAAGGAGGGACTTATCAGCTGTGGGGTCCCAGCAGAGTGACCAGGCTGGGGTGGTCCTCGGGGTGCTCTGAATGCTAACTTCCCCGGGTTTTTCCCCTAGGGCGGGCCAGTTCCTGTAGAAGGCTCTTCTGTTCCCTCCTGAAGGGTGTAGGCTTGACCAGGAGGAGAGGCTGGGAAGCCATCCTAAGCATTCATTATGTAAATGTCCCACTAATTGCTTGCTCCCAAATGTACTGCCCTCTCAGCCCTCTCTCAGATTTAGCCTCAGGCTCCTGCCAGGGCAGGGAAGAGGACCTGGGCAACTAAATCCTTTCTAAAATGTTCAACCAGCCCTCCTGTTTGAGCTCTGTCTTCACTCAGTGCCATTATGACTGGTGCCCCCCTCTCCATACTTTGGGGGTCCTGCATGTGACTCAGGCTGCTTCTCTGCTCCCTGCAGGCCTCTAGGATCAGTTGCCACTCATCATTGATCCCTAGCTCCCAACTGTATTGTTATTGTCTTCTCTCTCATTCTCCTTGTCCTTATGGCCTTTTAAAAAATCCCTTTACTGTTGTTTTCATGGGCTTCTGGAAGGAAAGAGGAAAACTGCATGCATTCAGTCTGCCATCTTTACCTGCAAGGGCAGGCAACATTTTGAAATCCTTCCTACGAGCAAGGTCTGTGCTGGCAAGTGACCAGGAGTCCAGGAACAGGTGGCTGCAGACACGGTAAGAGCAGAGACTCATGCCTGCCCTCACCCACTGCTTGGTTGTCCTCAATGACAGCTTGTCGCAGGGCTGATCCCCCCTGAGCTGTCTCATGAGTGTGTGTACGGATCCTTCCTCTCTCCTCTCTCCGCCCCCTTCCAGGCCTGCACACACTGGCACTGTAAGTCTGTGCATGGAAGATGCACAGGTCCAAATTCCAGCTCCATCTCTTTCTAGATGCCACTTTTCATGGCAGAGTTACTTCACTTCTATTTTATTTCATTTTCTTCATCTTTAAAATGAAAGAGTAGTAGTATCTGCCTCTTAAATTTTTTACAAGAAGCTAATGTTCAGTGCTTAGCACGGTGTCCAGCATAGCAAGCTCTGATTCAATGTTAGCAATTGCCATCAGGATGATGATGATGATGATGATGATGAGCCACAGGCTCCTTTAGGGAAAGGGCTATGCTTTCCTCCCCTTTGGATTCCCTAGAGTAGCCTTGCCTTGCATGTTAACAGAGCACCCACTGGCACTCAAAATCCTGAGGGGGATTTGGCTACACTGAATGACAATGTCCTTAGCCTTAAACCCGGATGAGTTGGTGGGAAAGGCCACACAGATACACACCTGCTCTCTGGGGGTGGGGCACCCGCGCATGTTTCTCCAATATCACCAGAACCCGGGACCCCTTCATTCTTGCACGGGGACGACTGCTCTGGACACGGCACTGTGGGCAGCAAAAGGACGCTCCAGGGAGTCCTGCTTCCTTGTTCCAGCTGCACCCACGGGAGCCGGCTATGGGGCCTGATGATCCAAATCAATGTTGTGTTGTTTCCTAGGGTGGCGGTAACAAAGCCCCACACACAAGATGGCTTCAAACACCGCAAGTTTATTGTCTCACAGTTCTGGAGGCCAGAAGTCCACGGTCAAGGTGCCAAGGGGGCCGCACTCCCCCTGAAATCTGGGGGAGTCCTTGCTCGCTTCTTCCTGGCTTCTGAGGGTTTGCTGGCGACCTTCCTCCTCCGGCTTGCAGTCCTCTCATTCCAGGCTCTGCCTTCTACTCACATGACCTTCTTCCTGTGGCTCTGACTTTATGTGACCATTGTCTTGTGAGGACACCAGTCACCTTGGATTAGGAGCCCACCCGCTCCAGGATGTGCCTATCTTAACTCATCACACTTGCAATGACCACATTTGTAAATAAGATCCCATCCTGAGGAGCTGGTGGTTAGGGCTTCAACACATTTCTTTGGGGGGGCGCAGGGGGAGATACAATTCAAGCCATAAGAAATGTCTAACTCGGGGCCCCTGGGTGCCTCAGTCGGTTAAGCGTCTGCCCTCGGCTCAGGTCATGATCCCGGGGTCCTGGGATGGAGCCCTGCGTCGGGCTCCCTGCTCAGTGAAGAGCCTGCTTCTCCCTCTCCCTCCACTGCTTCCCATGTGCTTGCTTACTCTCACTCTCTCTGTGTCAACTAAATAAATAAAATCTTAGAAAAAAAATTGTCTAACTCTACAATCATTCCTTCTATGCAATGGTCCATAATAGATGGACTTTGCAAGTACAGTTATTTGTGTTTATAAATGTGTATGACTGAGCCTCATGCCGGAAGGGACAGCTGAAAATCTGTCTCCCAACTCGGACAGATGTCTCATTGGCCTCACACCCAGAACCCAGAAGAGACTCACCACTGATCTCTCTGAGTTGTCAGGGCCAGAGTCTGGTGAGCATAGTCTTGACTCTTTGAAACTATCAAATGTAGAGTTTGGTAATTTTTAAATTTTAAAAGGCTTTGCTAAATGCATGTGTGTGGTTTTGATCAGGAAGTTGTGGGCTGGTGCCTAATCAAGAAACTTTCAACATTAAAAATTCAGAATCGGTGAGCTCTGAAAAATCTATAGCCTGGTGATATGCAGAATCACTCTGTCCCCCGCTGTACCCCCAGGCCACTCTTCCCCATCCCCACCCCCGATGCCAGAAATATCCCCGTCTCCAATCACCCCCAGTCTTTCTAGAACCCAGGCTGAAGCTCTGGGTCACCTTCCCCAGCCCCTCCCGCAAGGCTAGGGGGTGGGGGAAGGGTAGAAGGAAAAGGTAATAGCCACAGGAAGAGAAGAAGGCTTGATCAGGAGAACTTCTGTTTGGCTTTCTATTTATAAAGTTAATTGTTCATCGGAGGAAAGTCGCGAAGTCCTAAGCTCTAATCCTGATTTACATTTAAGAAATTCTCCATTTCACTTAAGCCGTGAGAAGGAAAAAAATGTCCATGCCGGAGGCGGCAGGGTTGTCTGAGGAGCATGGGCAGGAGAGGTACACGCATCACAAATACAATTCAGTTCGGACCAATGAGCTTCATGAAGCCCAACGTCCTTGGTCCATGCCCGACGACACAAGAACTCTCACGTCAGAGGGTCCTTGTGGCAAACATGCGTTGGCAAGCAGCGTGTGTCCCTGGGCAAGACACTTAGCCCTTCTGAGTCTGGTCCCCCATCTGTAAAACAGATATAGTGTTCACCGGTCCCTGGAGGGTATGTGCAAGGAGTAAGTGGGACAGTACTGTGAAAGCCCCCGGCATGGGGTCCAGCACATGGCAGGCGCTTCAGAAACGTCTGGCACGTGGTAATAAAGGAGCATAGGCCCCCCTGAGTGTTTAGCATGATCCAGTCAAAAAGTCTCCCACTTGTCTCAAGACAGGTACTAGGCTGCTAAGGGCTGCATGGCCCTTGGTCCCCAGACCTGGGCGACCCATCATCCCATCATGGGTAGTGTCTTGGGTCAGGCAACTGGGCTCGTCATGTGGACTTCAGTTGGGGAGGGGAAGCAGACTCAAGGTAGGCAGGCCAGCAGTCAAAAAGGGTTTCAGCTGAGCTCCCCAATCAGGGATGCAGGATGCCAAGGGGCAGAGCTAGGGAGAGGAGTCACCTGCACAGCGTACCCCTCTACACCTTTATCTGGGTGGCCCTGAGAGGTGGAAATCATTATCTAGCTTATATGTAAGGAAAGTGAGACTCAAGTTTGAAAACCCGCCAGTCCATAGTGGCGGAAGGCTCTGGCCTAGGTTTACCTGACTCCAGAGTTTGTGTTCCTTGAATCTCACCACCTGCCTCAGCCCGTCCTGTGATTCTGCCTGCACAGCAACACCCTGGAGAGACCAGCCCTAGTCCCTGTGCTCCCCTCCTCTGACAGGAGATGGGGGTGCCCAGGGAACACTCAGTAGGCCCTCAGAGCATCGGTGGAGGAAAACCCCCTGGACTCAGACCCAGATACTAAAACTACTGTATAAAAGGTTCATAGGGGAGTGCCTGGGTGGTCAATCAGTTGAGTGACCAACTCTTGATCTCAGCTCAGGTCTTGATCTCAGGGTGGTGAGTTTGAGCCCCATGCTGGGCTCTGGGCTAGGTGTGGAGCCTACTTAAAACAAAACAAAACAAAACAAAACAAAACAAAAAAAAAAACAAAACAAAACAAAACAAAACAAAAAACAGTCCATAGGCCTCAGCTGCTGAGCCTCTGAGGCTCACAGGCATTAAGGGTGGGCTGCTTCCGAGTGGACCATGGGGAGAAACAGAGGTGGCATGAGACGCAGAGCCACACCGGGACAGGCAAGACAAGGCGGGACCACACGTCGGCACTGAGTACGGATCGGCTGGATTCTGCAGGGGCCGAAGGGCCAGTGTCCCACTGGGCTGCCTTCCTGCAGGTGGTCGGCCCAGCCCAGGTTGGGAGCAGGAAGCAGAACGGGTCAAAGTTGGGGGCAGGAGGTAAAATAGGAACCAGCAAGCCGGAGAGGCATTGAAAGAGGCCACATCACCCCTGAGGCAGCCCTAACCATCAGGGGGCTGGAGTTAGGTTAGGGCCGCTCCTGCAGGACCGCTTCTGTCTGAATGAAGACACACAGGCAAAAGGCGGGAGCCACTTCAAGAACTAGCTTGGGCGGGAGGGAAGCAGGGATCACAGGCAGATCTGACAATGCCGGGCAGGGAGAGGGGTTTGTCCACCTTTATTCAACTCAGCTCTCCCCAGCCCGCAGTGGCTCTTCTACTCTGTGACCCAACACCTTTGCTTCCTTCGTCCCAAATCCCCATCCAGGCATCAGTCCACCCTCCCTCCCGAGTTTTCAGAGCCCCCTCCCCTCCCCAGAGCAGTCCACGTCCTGCCTCACTAGCCTCCAGGTCAGATGCTAACATTACTGCCCTCACCTTTCCCTCCTTGGCGAGGCACCTGCCCAGGCAGGTGCGGGTCAGGTCCCGCCGCCGACCACCACTCTACCCTCCTCACTGACCTGGCCACTCTCCCCAGGGCAAACCCACCGTCTCATTCTATATGTAAAACCTCTCAACAGCTCCTGCAGAACCAGGTCCCAACTCTCTGGCGAGGCCTGGGTGGCCACTCACGGTCTGGGCCCTCCAGGATCCTGTCTTCCCATCCCTTCCCTCAGCCTGGTACTGCAGGGTCCAGTTTGCCACAAGAGCCGGGCTAGTTCTGGCCACCTGGCCCCGGAACGTGACGCTCCTTGAGCCTGGTGCACCCTGCCCTTCTCCACACCCAGGAGGTCACCCACTCCAGAAAGCCTTCCTTCTCTAATAATACTTGGTCCCTACGGGTTGGGTGACCACAGCTCTGGGCTTCCCTAGCTAATACCGCTGCCCAGATCCCCAGGTTCTGCCAGCAGCACCCAGAAGTCCAGAGGGCCAGCCCCCTCCCTTGCCAACTGGAGCATCTCCCACACCACCCACCACCTGGAGCCACAAAGTTTCCCCACAGAACTCGGGAACCTGAGATCTATTTTTCAGTGGGTTACTGCCCCCTTGGCTAGCAGGGGTCCCTCCCCGAGCCCACCTGCCTGGGAGGGGTGGGTGGCCCGCGTGACCTTGCAAGGAAGAGCCGGGCACGGTCTCCACATCTCCCCCCCTCCCCGTGCCCCTTGGCCACCGGCCCTACAGCCCCCACCCCCTTCCCGCGGGCGCCCGCACGTCTCCGGGCTCTACACCTCCTGTCGCTCTGCCCAAGCCGCTTGCGCTGCTGCAGATTTCAGCCGCCGCCTCTCCTCGCCCATCGCCGGCCCCAGCCCCGTCCCCGCGCCCGCCGCGAGCAGCGCTGCCCTCCGGGAGCTCGGCCAAGGTGACCCCGACCGCCTCGGGCCGCGCGCCGCCGCCGCGCGCTTACCCTCCAGGGCCGCCTTCCAGCTGGTGCTGCCCTCGTAGCCCGACCCCGACCGCCGCAGCAGCGCCTCGGGGCCGCGGGCCTCCGCCTCCGCCTCCGCCTCCGCGGGCGAGCGCGGCCGGGGCGCGGCGGGCGCGGGGCGGGCGGCGGCGGGCGGCGGCGGCCGGGTCCGCGCGGGGGCCTCCCGGGCCGGCTCCATGGCCCGCTCCGCCGCGCCGGGCGCTCTGTGCCGCGGGAGCCCGGCGCCTCCGCCCGCCGAGCCGCAGCCTCCGCGGGAGCCGGCGCGGGCGGGGCGGGAGGGGCACGCGAGGGAGGCGCGGGGCGGCGGCAGGTTCGGCCCCCGCCGGCCCCCCCTCCCCGGGCGGGGCGCCAGGGGCTGCGGAGCGAGCGGCGCGGCTCCCTGCGGCGGCACCTCCCAGCCCCCAGGGCGCGAGCGAGGTCGCGGGGCTGATGCCGGGACGATGCGGGGCCCCTCCGCTGTCCCGGAGCCAGGGCGCGGGCCGGGGAAGGGGGGGGGGGAGGGGCGGGGGTGCCCGCGGCCCGGACTGCACCGGAGGACACCAGCGAGGCAGCAGCGGTCCCAGGGCAGCAAGGCCAGGGACACCGGACAGCCAGGCGAGCATCCACCAAGGCGGGCATCCACTAAGGCGGCCATCCACTAAGGCGGGCATCCACCAAGGCGGCCATCCACTAAGGCGGGCATCCACTAAGGCGAGCATCCACTAAGGCGAGCATCCACCAAGGCGGGCATCCACTAAGGCGGGCATCCACCAAGGCGGGGCATCCACCAAGGCGGGCATCCACCAAGGCGGGCATCCACCAAGGCGGGCATCCACTAAGGCGGGCATCCACTAAGGCGAGCATCCACTAAGGCGAGCATCCACCAAGGCGGGCATCCACTAAGGCGGGCATCCACCAAGGCGGGCATCCACCAAGGGGCGGGCATCCACCAAGGCGGGCATCCACCAAGGCGGGCACCAGGCGAGCATCCACTAAGGCGAGCATCCACAAGGCGGGCATCCACCAAGGCGGAGCATCCACCAAGGCGGGCATCCACAAGGCGGGCATCCACTAAGGCGAGCCATCCACTAAGGCGAGCATCCACCAAGGCGGGCATCCACTAAGGCGGGCATCCACCAAGGCGAGGCATCCACCAAGGCGGGCATCCACCAAGGCGGGCCATCCACCAAGGCGGGCATCCCATCCACTAAGGCGGGCATCCACTAAGGCGAGCATCCACTAAGGCGGCATCCACCAAGGCGGGCATCCACTAAGGCGGGCATCCACCAAGGCGGGCATCCACCAAGGCGGGCATCCACCAAGGCGGGCATCCACCAAGGCGGGCATCCACTAAGGCGGGCATCCACTAAGGCGAGCATCCACTAAGGCGAGCATCCACCAAGGCGGGCATCCACTAAGGCGGGCATCCACCAAGGCGGGCATCCACCAAGGCGGGCATCCACCAAGGCGGGCATCCACCAAGGCGGGCATCCACCAAGGCGAGCATCCACCAAGGCGGGCATCCACCAAGGCGGCCATCCACCAAGGCGGGCATCCACCAAGGCGGGCATCCACCAAGGCGGGCATCCACTAAGGCGGCCATCCACTAAGGCGGCCATCCACTAAGGCGGGCATCCACCAAGGCGGGCATCCACTAAGGCGAGCATCCACTAAGGCGGCCATCCACCAAGGCGGCCATCCACTAAGGCGGGCATCCACTAAGGCGGGCATCCACTAAGGCGAGCATCCACTAAGGCGGCATCCACTAAGGCGGGCATCCACTAAGGCGGGCATCCACTAAGGCGGGCATCCACTAAGGCGGGCATCCACTAAGGCGGGCATCCACTAAGGCGAGCATCCACTAAGGCGAGCATCCACTAAGGCGGCCATCCACTAAGGCGAGCATCCACTAAGGTGACCATCCACTAAGCGCCAGGGACTTCCACACACAGGAGCTGACACACAGCCCCAGTTTATTATTTTTATTTTAAGATTTTATTCATTTATTTATTTTTATATACTCATGAGAGACACACAGAGAGAGAGAGAGGCAGAGACACAGGCAGAGGGAGAAGCAGGCTCCACGCAGGAAGCCCGATGTGGGACTCGATCCCTGGGCCCCAGGATCACACCCTGGGCTGAAGGCAGGTGCTAAACCGCTGAGCCACCCGGGCTGCCCACATCCCCAGTTTAGGTTGAAAATTGGTCAAGAGCCACTTACTGAAGGCTGCACCCCGTAAGTGAGTGGTTGGTGGGTTTTCTGATTCCAGGCCAGGGCTTCTCAATGGCTTTCACCCAGCCTGTACTCCCTCCCTGGCTGACGCACAGTCACCTGAGGCTCTCCCCCTGAATTTTCCCTCTCACATCTCCATCCCGCATCTGTTCCCTCATGTATGGTCCCTCGTCCTCAACAAATCCTGTGTCTCCATATGGTTGAGGGCCTAACCTGCACACACATTGCAGGTTTCTAGGCCTCTTCCTTTGGATGGGGCTTGAAAGTCAGTTTGCCTTCCCACCATACTAGTGTACGCCCAGAAGTCAACAAAGGCACCTAGGATGTGCAACCAGAAGGCACATTACCGTGGGACACCAGGGAGATCTTCACTCTTGGCAGAAAGAGGGCTAGGAACAGATCATTTATAATCACTTCACTTTACCAAAGTAAATAAAGTGAAAAATTGAAAAACAACCCAAAAAGAAGAAAAACTAAGTACTGGTTGTAGAACATATTTTATTACATGGTTATGTTTTGGCATAGTCTCCTTCACAGCAGCTATTCTTGGCTGTCAACAATCAAATTCTCATTGCCAAGTCCATGTGAGTATTGCTGTATGATTCACTACTACTCCGCTCAAACCACAGGGTCTTCTAGGTCCTTCTCTCTTGGGTTCAGGAAGACAAAGGGACCAAAGGAGGCATTGGTAGGCATCTTTCTATTGAAGAAATGCTTCTCTGCTGGGGCAGAGGCTCCCTCTGTCAAGTATTTCTCTGTGGCCCAGGGCTCATCTTGCTGACACAAGCCTCCTCTGTCCTGCCCCCCTTTTTTTGTACCAACAGGTTCCCAGTGATGTGTGGGGTTCATCCTCTTCTATCAGCCCCTTTGCAGGCCATATAGTCACTTAGAATCTTCTTTATCCTCAACCTCGCCCTTATATGTAGCTCATATTTGCGACCCCAAGTGGAGCACACAAATAGAATGTTGGAAGTGGAAATAGTGGGGCTCGTCAAAAGACTTTGGCCAAGAGATTTCTCAATCTCAGAGCCAAATGTGAGACACACTGCCAGTGATACGGAGGCCCAGGAAATGAGCATGGGCTTGGTTCATTCCTCGGCCTGCACATCAAACGATGATTGTGGTGAATAAATCTTTGAAGCAGCGAAGAATTTGGCCCAGCCTGGGGTTTCCCTAAGCTGCTCCAAAGATTGTCCTCAGGAGAGTCCATGAGAGTTACAGGATTTGACTGTGGCGATAAAGGTGGGTGAAGTGGCAGCTGGTAAATCCCCACATCACCTTTTCTGCACCCGGGTTGAGCACAGCCTGCTTCTCATCAGCACAGCGGGGCCTGGAGATGGCCCTGGGGATGAGCCAACACCAGCCTTTGTGACTTGCCAGTGTCCCTGATAACACAATTCCCTTGGGATTTCAGAGGCCTTCTAATGCAGTGAAGTGGCTGCAAAGCCAGGACATGGTCCAGTCTCTATCCCTGACTTCTCTTTCCTTAATGGTTCAAATAAAGCCATGGCCACGATTGGCATTGCCCCAGCCAGGGTCATGTGTCCATCACCGACTCAGTCATTGCAGTGGGGTCCAGGCTATTTGTCCAAGCCTGGTGATGGGGTCATGGTCATCAGCACTCAAATTGCGGGATTGCCGGGGAGGAAGATGTGATTCCCCAAAGGAAATGCAGGCTGCTATTCCTGGAAGGAAGTGGAAAGGCTGCTGGTGAGGAAAAAAAACAACAAATTCTGTGCCATGTATTTGGAATAGTATGTAGCTGTTTAAAAGCAATAAGGTAGGGGCACCAGGTGGCTCAGTTGGTTAGCATTTGCTTTCAGCTCAGGTCATGATCTTGGGGTCCTGGGACTGAGTCCTGCATCGGGCTCTCTGCTGGGTGGGGAGCCTGCTTCTCCCTCTCCCTCTGCCTGCCACTCCCCCTGCTTGTGCTCTCTCTCTGTCAATAAATAAAATCTTAAAAAAAAAAAAAAGAATAAGGTAAATTAGCATATGCTGGTTTGGAACAATCTCTCAAGATAAATTAAGTTAGAAGAAAGCAATATGCAGAGGAATGTATGTAGCGTGTACTCATTTGTGTCACCCAAGATGTGCGTGAACATTTTTGCAAGAATCCACAAGAAACTGTTGAAGGGTGTTTATCTCTGTACAGTGGATCTGGGAGTAGATGGTGGAAGGAAGATTATTTTTGTTTGTTTGTTTTCTGTCCTTCTGAATGTTTAACTGGGCACCTGCACATTTTCATTAAACATCCACTGACCAAGTCTCACCTTTAAGTTGCATTCAGAACATCTATGTTAGGATTTTTGCCTCATAGCCACCGGAGACGATCGCGGGGTGCGTGTAATCTGTGACCTGGCTGAGATTTTGATTGAGAGGCAATTGGCCTGGGATAGCCAAGCTTGGGGGCCACAGACCAGGAGCTGGGCAAAGCAGAGCTAACTGTCATGTGCCTTGGTCAAGAGAGGGAAGCAGAGGGCTTGGCTCTGGGAGCTCAGGGTGGGGATTTTACTCCTTTCAAGAAACAGGGGCCTGGATCTGGAATCCAAAAGGTCTCTGGAGGGATCTCAGGCAGCTGCAAGCCCACTGGGGCATTTTTTTGGCACCCTGGTCCCAAGGATGCCCTAGAGGTGCTTGATTTTGCTTTGGCCATTAACACGACTTACCAAGAGGGTGATTAATGTTTATATCTAGTTCACACTTATCAGAAACATACCACAAATCACCAAGACATGTCACATCAACTCCATGGTATTGTTTCTGGGTCCAGGGAGGGTGTCTGTTGCTATGTTAAAACCTCACCAGTTGCCATGTGGGTGGTCAGGCTTACAAACCTTACAAAATGGGGAGCCTGAGGCACAACCCTGACTCACCACCCAGGAACTGCCAGCCACATTCTCAGACACCCTGCTTGCCCGCCCTACATGAAAATCAAGTCGACAGGAATAAAAAAATTCCTCCTTAAACAAATTCATTCAACAATTACTGAGCATTGGGGCATCTGGGTGGCTCAGTAGGGGATGCATCTGCCTTCGGGTCAGGTCATGATCCAGGGGTCCTGGGATTGAGTCCTGCATTAGGCTACCTACTCAGTGGGGAACCTCCTTCTCCTTCTCCCTCATCCTCCCCAGCCCGGATCATGTCCTCCCTCTCTCTCTCTCTCTCAAATAAATAAAATCTGAAAAAAAAAAAAGAAAGAAAGAAAGAAAAGAAACTATGGATCATCAGTGACCTGCTGGGGACCGTGTTGGGTGCTGGGAATACAGAGGTTGACAGTCTACCCAGTCCTGACCCTTAGAGCTTCCTGATGAGGGTCCCACCAGTGGGTGGAGGCTGAGCCTCAGTGGTCTCTCTTTGCCTTTAGAGGTTCCTGGGTGCTCTCATCCACCACAAGGGTGAGTGCCCTGGGTACCAGCTCGGAGAGTGACCAAGGCAACTATGTTTAGCATTTCCTGATGGAACCAAAATCTGCAGGCAAGAAAAGCTGGTCCTGGCCAAAAGATTGACTTTTGGATAAGAATGATGTCTTCAATAATAATCCTGCCAAAAACCACTGCCTCATGCATTAGCCCTCTCCCTAGAGGGTAATAGGAACCCGTAAGTGACAGAAAACTCAATTTGTACAGACTAGGGAAAAAACCCAATCTGATTTCGTGTCTTTTTTCCTACAAGGACAAAAATAAACACTTCTTTTATTGCAAAATGAATGCATAGGATGTTTTCATGCAAACAATGTATACATTTTAAAGATAAGTTTTCTTTAGTGTTTGTATGCACATACATGTATGCACATACAGTATGTGCTCCTAAGCACTTCTAAATATATATAAAATAAATGACTATATTTTTTTTGCAAAAGTAGATCTAATACATTCTGCAACTTGCTTCTTATGTCATTTCATATAGCTCTATTGCATTCCTTGTCAACACTAACAAAGAATTACATAGTGTGGAGGTATCAATATTTTTATTCCTTCATTATTTGTCTACTGGTGGACATGGAAATTGTTTCTAATTTTTTAATAGTACAAACAACACTGCAAGGAACATTCTAGCACATCTAATTTTGTGCCCTTGTAGAAGTGTTTCTGTGCAAGAGATTTCTAGAAGTGGAATCAGTGGGGCAAAACTTCTCCGAGATGGCTCAACTTGATTTTGAGGTGAAGAATACTGTCTAAGCGAACGTCTGCAGATCAGAGAGTTATCAAATAATAGACAAGATTAATTATTCAGAGTAACCTGGAAAGTTTGCCCAAGGGTATGCTTTGGGCTGTTGGGCTGGCCGGGTCAGGAATGTTCCAATCCGTTTTCTCATGAGGATAGAAAACCAGCAGCACAGGATTCCTGAGTCAGCCTCCCTCATCCCCCTGACATGAAGTGGAGAAAAGTTTTGCTGTCAGCATCAGGATTAGTCATGAACTGAACACATCCGGAGACCCCACGTGAGGACGACTCACACAGAGGGAGACAAACCCTCAGACTAGAGGGTTCTGGAGAGAGAGCAGCGCCGGGAGGCGCTTGGATGTCAGCACCTGCGCTTACACAACTGAGACTGATCCCCGGCCTGTTAGACAATAAGCTGGGGGTCAGTTTCTCGCTTATTCTTAAACTCACCTAGAAATATTTGCTATCTATCTATCATCTATCATCTATCTTTTATTTATTTATTATTTATTTATTTATTTATTTATCTATTTATTTATTTATTTAGGAATATTTGCTGTCTAAACCTCTTAGGGGCACCATAAGAGGGTGGCTCAGTTGGTTAAGCGCCTGCTTCCGCACAGGTTATTATTCCAGGATCCTGGGATCGAGCCCTGGGTCGGGCTCCTTGCTCAGCCGGGAGTCGGCTTCTCCCTCTCACTGGGCCCGCTGCTCCCCCTGCTTGTGCTGTCTCTATCAAATAAAATCTTTTTAAAATTTTTAAATAAACTTCTTTTTAAATAAAATTAATACAATATAACACAATAAGACCCTGAGTAAGTCTTAGTGTTTTCCTCTTATGAGTGACCCAGAGGTCTATGATAAGCAGTCACGTGTGACTTTTCAGGGAACCGTGTAGAACCTTCACCTGATCTAGGGGTCAGGGCCCTGCAGTTTTGCTGTTGTCCCAACATCACTGAATATTCAGCAATGCTCCAGAAACCATAGGAAGTAATGCAACTGTTTGGAAGAGGGTCATGAGGTAAGAATAGGTGGTTAACTTATAGAATGAGAATAAGCACAAGAACAGCTCTGGACTGAGATTTCTTTAAAAGATTTATTTATTTTTGTGTTAGAGAGAGCGAGCATGAGGAGGGGGAGGGGCAGAGGGAGAAGCAGACTCCCCCATGAGCAGGGAGCCCGACAGAGGACTCGAGGACTCGATCCCAGGAGCCCAGGATCATGAACTGAGCAGAAGGCAGACAGTTAACTGACTGAGCCACCCAGGCACCCTGAGAATTCTTTTTAAGGAGCAACATAGGAACCGAAGAAACATTCCCATGTTCCAGGGTTGCGCGACTTCCACACTGTCAACTTTTTGGGCCAGAGAGTCTTTGTCATGGAGGGCTGTCCTGCACACGGTCTACCCACCGGATGGTCACAAGCACCTCCACTCGGTTGTGACCATCGTGATGTCTCTAGAACTACTGCCATGTTGGAACATTTGGAGATCCTAGAAGCTCGAGGGAAGTCTCCTGTTCGGTGTGTTCCCTGGTCCAGACCAGAAGCCGAATCCAGCTACCACGCGGCGGAGCGGCCGGCGTGCAGGAGAGCGGCTCGGAGGACCAGAAGCCCACGACAAGAGCCCCTACCTTGGTCCGGAGCCGCAGTGCGCGCTCGCAGGGAACCCTTCCAGAAAACTGGAAGCTCCAGGGCGGCCCTGCCCGCAGCGAGACCGAGGGCGGAACCCCAGGTGAGGGGCCGCTGTGGGCGCCGCAGGCAGCTCGGTGCGCCGCCGAGTATTTACTGAGCGCCTGCGCGGGGGGTGTGAGCTGGGGGGGGACAGGCCTATCAAGGTGGGGAGTGCGGCCGGATCGTGCAGTTCACGCACAGCTCCCCCCTTGGCGTGGCCTTGAGCCCCGGGTCCGTGCCTCGGGGGCTCCTGCCCGGCCCGCGTGCTTTGTGTCCCCGCCCCCCCGGGCTCACATCCCGCCCGACAGAGCGCTTCACCTAAAACCCGGCTCCCCACCCAGCGCTGCGGACGGGAAGGGGATAGAGCACGGGGGAGGCGGGGGGGGGGGGGGGGGGGGGACGGAGGGTGGTGGAGAAGGCAGGGGGAGGCAGGTGGGAGAGCACGGGGAGGGGGAGGGGGCGGAGCACAGGGAGGGGGCGGAGCACAGGGAGGGCCCTGGGCGGGGGGAGGTAGGGGGCGGGGCACAGGGAGGGCGGGGGAGAGGGGGAGGGGGCGGAGCACCAGGCAGGGCGGAGGGAGGGGAGGGAGCACACGGGAGGGCGGGGGGAAGGGGGCGGAGCACACGGGAGGGCGGGGGAAGGGGGCGGAGCACACGGGAGGGCGGGGGAAGGGGGCGGAGCACACGGGAGGGAGGGGGGAGGGGCGGAGCACACGGGAGGGAGGGGGAGGGGGCGGAGCACACCGGAGGGCGGGGGAAGGGGGCGGAGCACACGGGAGGGAGGGGGAGGGGGCGGAGCACACGGGAGGGAGGGGGAGGGGGCGGAGCACACGGGAGGGAGGGGGGAGGGGGCGGAGCACACGGGAGGGCGGGGGCGAGGGGGCGGAGCACACGGGAGGGCGGGGGGGAGGGGGCGGAGCACACGGGAGGGCGGGGGAAGGGGGCGGAGCACACGGGAGGGCGGGGGAAGGGGGCGGAGCACACGGGAGGGAGGGGGAGGGGGCGGAGCACACGGGAGGGAGGGGGAGGGGGCGGAGCACACCGGAGGGCGGGGAAGGGGGCGGAGCACACGGGAGGGAGGGGGAGGGGGCGGAGCACACGGGAGGGCGGGGGGGAGGGGGCGGAGCACACGGGAGGGCGGGGGAAGGGGGCGGAGCACACGGGAGGGAGAGGGAGGGGGCGGAGCACACCGGAGGGCGGGGGAGAGGGTGGAGGGGGCGGAGCACACGGGAGGGAGGGGGAGGGGGCGGAGCACACCGGAGGGCGGGGGAGAGGGTGGAGGGGGCGGAGCACACGGGAGGGAGGGGGAGGGGGCGGAGCACACCGGAGGGCGGGGGGAGGGGGCGGAGTACACAGGAGGGCGGGTTGAGGGTGGAGGAGGCGGAGCACACCGGAGGGCGGGGAAAGGGGGCGGAGCACACCGGAGGGCGGGGGGAGCTCCGTGCTCAGCCCCGCCCCCTGCTCGACCCGGGCCCTCCCTGTGCTCCGCCCCCTCCCCCTCTCCCCCCTCCGGGAAGGCGCCGGGCGTTCCCTTTTCCTCCTCAGGCCGCCTGCGGGGCAGCGCCGAGTGGCGACGGGTGCGCCACCTTGACACACGTCGCCACCTAGTGACAGCGGGATGCGCTGCGGCGTCCGGACGCGGAGCCGCCCGCCCTTAGGGGCTCGGCCGGTCGGGTCAGTGCGGGAAGGCGTCGCGGTGGGCAGGGGCCACGCCCAGGCCCTGCGGGGGCGGCGGAGGGTGGCCCTCGGCTCGCCCGCTCCCCGCTCCCCGCTCCCCGCTCCCCGCGGCCCGAGGACGAGGACGAGGACGGCGGCCTGGCCAGGGCCCCGCGTTGAGCGCCGGGTCTTCCGGGGGACTTCCGGGGGGCTCGCCCACGGCCGCGGGACACTGCGCGAGCAGGCCTGGCCTGGGGGAGCTCGCTGTCGTCGGAGCCGGGAAGGGGCCGGGCCCGGAGGAGCTCCTCAGGGTCTCCGAGCCCGCGGCAGGCCTGCCCTCCCGAAGTGCCAGCGCCCGGGGACAGCCCCGGAGAGCCCGCCCCCCGCCCCCGCCGCGCAGACGCAGCGGACACGTGCCCGGCCGCATGGTTCGCGTGGGCAGACCCCGGGCCCTGCTTTTAGACGCCCCCTGGACCTCACGACGGGTTTCTCGCATGCCCCGGGCTGGCTTCGTGGAGGGAAGCTGCTACCGGCAGAGAACCCGGTGGGAACTCAGCTTGGGCCGCTCGCTGCTGGATGAGGGGTGGAGGGAAAGGGAAGGTCGCTTTATTCTGGAAGCCGGCAGCTGGGCCGCCGCTGGGCTAGTCAGCACCTTCGCCATCCCCTGAGGGGTGAAGCCGGGGGGGTTGCAGGGGAGGGAAGGCGGCTGCACGCTGGAGAGGAGGTGACCTGGTCCTTAGTCCCATGTTGTCGGCACGACCCCGAGCAGACTTGCTGGTGGCTGCGGCCGCTGATCTTACCTTCCGAGGTGGTCTGGAGCTTCACCCCCCCCCCCCCCCCCCCCCCCCCCGCCAAGCCCTGCAAATCTCAAAGTTCTGCGGCCGACCAAGGGACTTCGGTCCGCAAGCACCGAGGCCATAAGCTTGAAGCGAGGTAACCCTTAGGACTGGTTGGCATGCTGATACAAAATCACCCACACCCTTTAAGGGAGCAGCTGCATTCCAAGCACTGTCCTCCCAAGGGCTGATGACCCCCTTCCCTGCGTGAACTTGAACTGAGAGAGAAAGAAAATTCTCAATAGGCACCACTCAATAAGCCCTGCAGAGAGAGAGCCTTGGCCTGACTGCTGGGGTTCCTCAGATTTAGAATATGGGGTATTCAGCAACTCTTACCCACAGCTTTGGACCTTCGCTGCCATTCTTGGGCAACAGGAGAAACCCCCCACCCATATAGGAGAAGTGCAAGTAGATGCAAAGATAGATGCAAACTGAGGACAGAAAGGGCAGTCAGAGCTGCCATGGCTGTTTGTGCAAGTTGCTCACTGCACAAGGGCACCTGATGGGGGGTGAGGGGTGAGAGGTGGGTACCCGGCGCTCGGATCTGGATCTCAGCCCTTACCTGACCACAAAGCCCCCCAGCCTGGCAAGGGCTGTGGCTGCCCAGAGGAGGGTGAGGACTCTTCAGATGCCCCGAGGGTGTGCCTTTTCCTTCCTGCCACCCTTGGGGAGTTTCATGACTTCTTTGGTGAAAAGGCTCCTGCGTGGAGCCCCAGCCCAGGATTCTTTGGTTTCTATGGGCCACAACTCACGGCACTTCTCCCACAAGTAGTAACTCCCTTGGAGGTACACAGTGTGTTAGCTGGGGGTGCAAACTTTTCCAGTGTTTGTGGTCTTCATCGGGGGCACTGCTGAGGAATAATGTCAGTGCTTTTGTAGAAGCCTGGTATTTGGTTATGAGGTTTTTCAGGTAGAAAATATGTATTTGCACTGTTCTCTTGATTCTGACCTGGTTCCTTAAACCAAGCTGTGAACAGCTTGCCCTCATTTCTCTTGTTCCCAGAATACTTTTCTTTAAAGATTTTTTTTATTTTTTTTTAATTTTTTTTTTTAAGATTTTATTTATTTATTTGACAGAAAGAGAGAGAGTGTGTGTGCGCATAAGCAGGGGGAGGGGCAGAGGGAGAGGGAGAAGCAGGCTCCCCGCTGAGCAGGGAGCCCCGATTCCATGGGAGGGGGTTTCCGTCCCAGGACTCTGGGATCATTACCAGAGTCCAAGGCAGACCCTTGGCCAAGTGAGCCACCCTGGCATCCTCCCAGCCCCCCACCCACCATAACACTTTAGGCAAAGACACTCCACTAGACTAAAAGGTCATGATAGTCCCTGTGGACAGAGATTAAGGTGGGCCCAAAGGTGGATTTATATTTCTTCCATCTGGTCTATAAAATCTGAGTGCTTAAGCACTTTTTGATGTTTGAAATGGGTGAGGTATTTCCCCCTGACCTACCAGAGGACCAGGTAAACATACGCATTTCCTAAGGCTGCTGCAGGAAAGTACTAGGTAGTCCCAGGTGGTGTGGACCACAGAAACGTCCCACCTCACACAGCTGGAGTCTTGAAATCCAGGATCAGGCAGTCACCAGGGATGGCCCCTTCTGAGGGCTATCAGGGAAAACCTGCTCCTTGCCTCTCTCCCAGCCTCCAGTGGTTTCCTGGTAATCTTTGGTGTTTTCTGGCTGTAGATACGTCACACCAGTCTGCCTTTGTGTTCACATGGTGCTCTCCCAGTACGTGGGTCTGTGTCCAGATCTCCCCTTTGTTAATTTACAGTTCTACTGAGTTAGGGCCACCCTAATGGCCTCACCTTGACTAATGGCATCTGGGTGACCCGATCTCCCAATCAGGTCACATTCTGAGGTTCCGGGGGTTGGGATTTGCACATAGGAATTTGTGAGGACATAATTCAGGTGACAACACCAAGAACTGCAAACAGGACAGCACTAAGATCCGCATATTCTACTCACTGCCATGGTGACAGGAAAAGGGATGTTGGAAGGAAGGGCAAGTTCAGCTCATAAAAGCTGTGAGCAGGATGCCTGGGTGGCTCAGTTGGTTAAGTGTCTGCCTTCAGCTCAGGTCATGATCTCAGGGTCCTGGGATTGAGCCCCATGTTGGGCTCCCTGCTCTACAGATAGCCTGCTTCTTCCTCTCCTGCTCCCCGAGCTTGTGCTCTCTCTCTCTGTCAAATAAATAAGTAAAATCTTTAAAAAATAAAAGCCACAAGTAAATTTTTCTTTCTGCATTAGGTTTGTATCAGGATTGTGTCTTATCTGCAGGTAACCAATAAAATCTCCAAGTCAGACAGACAAGCCAAGCCAGTCTCTTACTCCTGTGTTCCCAGACTGTAAAGAAGAGGAGGGGTTTCAAAAGGCAGGATAGAGGATCCCTGGGTGGCTCAGCAGTTTAGCGCCTGCCTTTGGCCCAGGGCGTGATCCTGGAGTCCCGGGATCGAGTCCCATGTCAGGCTCCCTGCATGGAGCCTGCTTCTCCCTCTGCCTGTGTATCTGCCTCTATTTCTCTCTGTGTTTCTCATGAATAAATAAATAAAATCTTAAAAAAAAAAAAAAAAAAAAAGCCAGGATAGAGCCTGAGCTGCCTCCATGGCCAGGGAAATGTATGTGTCTAGAAGGCCTGGCCAATCTGGACTGCCTGAACCATCATGGACCTTGCAGATCGTTATCCCTTTGGCTTTTCAAATCATAAGTTTTCTTAATCATCATTGTGAAGTGTCCTTAAAGTTAACAATAACTGCTTGTTGTAGTTTAGTAGGAGTTTTGCTTGCAGAAATAACTCTGGCTGCAAATCAGTGTTTATTTTTACTTTTTTTTTTTTAAAGATGTTATTTATTTGAGATAGAGCACAAGCCAGGGGGCAGAAGGAGAGGAGAAGCAGACTCCCCACCAAGCAGGGAGCCCGACATGGGGCTCGATCCCAGGACCCTGGGATCATGACCCGAGGGCTGACTCTGACCCAGGCACCTTTGCAAATCAGTGTTTAATTCTTGAGCATGTGGCCAGAATGACTATCATGCTATCTGAGTCATGGTGTTTGAGTCATTTAAATCTGTCACATATAAAGTCATCCATAAACCCAGTTTGGGGCTCTGATGACACAGATGGAGAACAATCCGCCACCAATGGCCTGTGAAAGCTTCATGGGCAAAGATGCGGTGGAATCAATAAGCCACTAGTTAGAGCTTTGTCCTGTAGACCAAAGGTCCTTGCGTTGCTGTTCGTGGGTGGCCTTCAGGGAATTTGTGACCCCCCTGAAAACTGCAAAAATACACGTATTTTACTACAGAGAGGAAAAGACTCCCAGCTTTCATCAGACTCTCACAGGAATCTATATACAAATCAGTTAAAAACATCCAACCTTCCTGACTGTCATGCCCTCACCCATCTTTATGCTAAAACAGTAAATCCAATTTTCTTCTAATGTGTAGGTGTTCATCATGAAATTTAGAATTGTTAGCGAAGGGAGCAAGACCTTTAAACTTGACGGTGGTCAGTCTCCCGGTTTGGACCTTGAATTTCCTGTCAGGGTTTTATATATATGGATTTATAATTTAGAATGTGCAGGGTAGGTTCTTGTGGACGTGAATTGGCATATGATGTGGTCCCCTGTGGCCTGGGATCTCTGATGGGTCCCCACTAATAGAAATGTCTATTCCTTTAGGGAGAAGCAAGGACCTTGATGGAGCCCGTGGACTTGGTTCCAAGACTGTCAGGGACATAAGACCCTTCCCCAAGAAGTTTGCGTCTGTAGAGGGTTTTTGTTCATGTCAGCTAGAGTTGTGTGGCAGACGACTTCTGCTTGGCCAAAGGATGCGTATGTTTGTAATTAGGACAGAAACGCGTCCAATATAATCTGTCTCTCTGTGTCTCTCTCTATCATGCTCTTACTTGTTTGACCCTCCTCCACCAACTCTACCCTATTACATATGTATGATATTATATGTATGTATAATGGATAGTATTCATGGTACACAGTAGAGAAAGTTCTGTCTGCATTATAAAAAGGACAACCAAATACCAACTTTTAAAGAAACAAAATAGGAAATTTTAGCAAACTGTTTTAATTATTTTCTTTAGTAGATTTCCTTCACAGCCAGAGATCTTCAATAGCCTCCCCATCAGACATTACTTCTTAACTAATGGGTTTGACTTTTACTTTGGGGAGAGAAGCTTCTTTTTCTCTACTTGCTTGCATTTTTACTTCAATGTCTTCTAGAAGGCTTGGGTCATTTTGATGCACGTGTACAGTTTCCCAAGATCTCCGCCTTACTGTGTGCTGTGACTGTCTCTCTCTGGCCTTCCCTCTCCTTGTGTTTGACAGGCTGGCAATCATATTAGGCTCATTACTATGCAGAACTGTACACCATCTGCCCAAATATTCTAGCTGTTTGGGAAGCGTTTGCACAATACCACCAACAGGCAGTATGGCCTAATGACATGCCCGTCCCTGGCCAAGCCTTGTGCAGCAGGGTTAGCATCAATGTTCTTCCTGTTGTGTGCTCCTGGTCTCTGTTAAATGCCTGTGTTGTTAACCTGGGCCTTGGAAGGTCCTTACAACTCCCACTTCCAGGGCAGTGAGGGGACTTCAGGCTCTTTCTGGGCCGTGGTAGGTCAGATATGAAGAGTCTACACCTTGAGGGTGGTCACAACAGGTGCAGGAGAGGTTGGCCCAAGTGTCCATGGTCGTGCAATGTCCAGGCTGTGGGTTTCCCCTGAGGGGGAACGGCTCGGTCTGTGGGTCAGAGGTGGGGTCAGACTCTGTCAGACTCCTCAGGCCCTAGGGACACATGCTTTGGATTAAAGCCTGAGGGAAGATCTGGCTGTGAGGTGTTCTGGTATCAGGACTGGCAGGGAGGAGTGGCCGTGACGTGGGGACAGCATGTGGAGAATCCCTGAATTCTGGGGCTGTTCCCTTGTGAGGGGAGAGGGTGTCCCTGGGGAGTCACAGTGCTCATGCAGGACCCTCCTTTCTCTCGCATGGACAAGTCCTTGAGTGTTCGAGGCCCTTCAGATATCTGAGACAAGTGTCGGGAAGCAGGCCCACCTATCCTGAGGTGAGCAGAGGGGGTGGAGGGGACGTTTAGAGGCAGGTGAGAGGGAGCCATCACAGAAGCAGAACAGGACTGAGAAGGACCAGGGCCCAGCAGGGCACGGAACTCTAAGCTTTGGGCAGGCGACCCCACACCTCAGACAGGGACCCCATGCCTTGGACAGGCAGAGGCAGCCAGGTCAGTTCAGTTCTGATAGAGCCAATTTCAGCCCAACCCAGGGGAGACCGACCCCCAGCTGGTTATGGGGTTGCCAAGGCCTTGTGTCTGGTCTTTCATCCTGAGCAGCCCAGAGCTGCCTGTCGGCTCCAGCGCTGCTATCTAGCCTGGCATCAAGCGGCCCTGCTTCCCTGGGGGCACCCCCCTTTTAGATCCAGGTGGACCCAGAATCAGGCTCTTGTCCTCCCTGAGCTCTGCACAGTCTAGCCTGGAGTGGGTAGTCAGGGCCGTGCAGAAAAACCCCCTCACATCTTCTCCGTAGCGAGTTACCCACCGGGGCCCCGGGCACAGGGTCCAGTAGAGGGGCTCTTGACCAGGGTGTGCCCCAGCAGCGCCGGCTCTGAGTGCTTAGCCCAGGGGCACACTTACCTAGACTGTACTGTGAGGACTGAGCCCCCCTGGAGCCGAGCACCTCCTCATGCCTGCTCCAGCCAATGGATGGGAATAGTCTGATTCGCGGTTAGCCATCTTACTCTCCTATTGACTCGACACCAAAAAAGAGGATTTTCTGCTTCTTTCTCTTCGCAGGACAGTTGGACTTTTTGTCCTGAAAATGACAGTGTTCCTAGCCCCAAGGGAGAACTGAGTGTCTTATTTTTAAAAGCCTTGATTTATAAAATAATCATAGCACAGGAGATTTGGGATAGAGGAGGGAGGACTTGGGATTGAGTCCAAATAACAGCCCAAGGCTGGAGGATACTGGGTGAGGACAGGTGTTCCCACAGTGCCAGAGACCTGCTCCCAAAGGGCGGGGTGGCAGCAGGGCCTTCCAGGGGCAGGAGGGGGCGTGGGGGGATGAACAGGCATGTGTGGAGGCTGCCTCTGCATCGTGCAGCTCGGGAAGGCGGGCCAGGAAGAGGAGTCCATGACACTCACACACAAAGGTTGTACTAGGGTTCTTTAGAGAAATAGACTCAATAGGACATACCTTGGAATTTCTCAGCCTCTATCATTGGGTGAGCCAATTCCTCATACATATTGTAAAGGATTATATTTATTACAGGATATTAAAAGAAGTAGCTCACCCAATGATAGAGGCTAAAAAAAATCCCAAGATCTGTATTCAACAGGCTAGAGACCCCGTAGGCCAAATTTAGGGCCTCCTCACCAAGGTGCTCCTGGGCATTTGCTCTCAGACCTGGTGATGAGGGTCTCCCCCCAGCCCATGGGAGTCTTTTACACACTTGTGATATGAGGTGATGGTTGCTGCTTCTCTGAGTCTCATGTCCCCTGCCTCCCCCTAGTCTCCCGGTGCTTGCACCTGCCGGCATCCAGATTGTTTCAAGTGCTGAGCCCAGATGCATAGAGAGTAGCCACGGTGGGAACCATGGGGCTGTTATCCACAGGAGGGTTAGGTCCACCCCAGATGTTACCGAGGGCTGTGTATTCACACACACACACACACACACACACACACACTAGTTGCTCATGATCCAACATGCATGCACTGCTTTCCATGGGAACATTTCTAGGGGTGGAGCTCCCAGCAAGAGAGGATCTTTGTTTTGACTTGCAAGCAGGTAGCTGATGACTCAGGGAGATGTTTTCCTGCTCTTCTAGAAGTCTCCTTGGATGAGTTTGCGTGCATCCAGGTGGAATGTTTTTTCAGTCCCCGTTGCAGCTGAACCCACACACCTGACTAAAAGGCACTTTTGTCCCTCCATCGGAGCCATGTTAGGCTCTCCTCTGCCCAGCCTAATGCAGGCAGATCCTCCCCTAAATGAGGCACAAACTGGACTGCCTGTCACTCCCAACTGATGGCTAAGGTCTCAGAGAGCAACAGAGACAAGGCCAGGGCTGCAGAGTGGGTGTGCGGCCAGAGGAGCTTGAAAGTGAGCCTGCTGAGTAACTGGGCCAGTACCTCAACCTCAGCCCATCTCCTGACTCACATGGACCAGATCAGTGAGAGTGGGGGGTGAAGCCTCTAGGGCACTGAGGTGTGGGGTTAGGCCGGCCAGATGCGGGGAAGGAGGGAGAAGAGATAACTTTGGGAGTCAGAGATGCGTGAAGGCATCCTGGGCAAGCTCCTCCAGCTCTCCAACTGTTTCCTCACCCCTACAGTAGGAATTCTAGTGCCTTCCTCACAGTTATGACACAGTAAACAGACACAAGAGCTGAATGCGATGTACAAACTTGATTGCATCCTGGTTTGAAAAAAATTGGGGCAATTTAAATATGATCTCTTTAGTATCGTCTAGTATGGAGTATTTGTTCATTTGTTGGTTCGAGAATGGTATTATACTCATATACTCATTTAGGAGAACAAGAATTCTTTTCTTTTTTAAAAGATTTTATTATTTATTCATGAGAGACGCACAGAGAGAGGCAGAGACACAGGCAGAGGGAGAAGCAGGCTCCGTGCAGGGAGCCCCAGGCGGGACTCCATCCTGGGACTCCAGGATCACACCCTGGGCCGAAGGCAGCCGCTCAACCACTGAGCCAGCCAGGCGCCCCGGAGAACATGAATTCTTAGGAAATGCATGCTGAAGTATTTAAGGGCGAAGTTTCCTGAGGTGTGCAGTGCACGGAGATGGTTCAACAAGCAAAAGCGTGTTTGCAAGGAGACAAAGACAAAGCAAATATGGTGAAATGCTACCTGCTGAAGCTAGGAAGAAGGTATTCAAGGGCTCACTGTTTATTCTTTCCATTTTTTTCTTAATGTTTAAAATGTGTCAAGAGTTGGAGAGAGGGACGCCTGAGTGGCTCAGTGGTTGAGCGTCTGCCTTCGACTCAGAGCCTGATCCCGAGGTCCTGGGATCGAGTCCTGCATTGGGCTCCCAGCAGGCCACCTGCTTCTCCCTCTGCCTGTGTCTCTGCCTCTCTCTGTGACTCTAATGAATAAAATTTGAAGAAAAAACAGGGGAGAAAAAGAATAAATGAACAAGGTATGCCAAGCAGCCTACACAGCGCCCATTCGGCAGTATTGTATAAATATTCACTAAGCCACTGGGGGTGACAGCAGCCAAGAACCAGAGACGAACATGCCAAAGTCTGTTCTGGGAATACAGCAATGATTTCTAGAAGGCCAGAGACAAACGCTAAACAGCAAAACAAGTTTGTGAATTTGTTAACTAAGCTAGTGCTGAAGTGCTCTGAAGACAGTCCCCAGGTGAGGGACAGGGGACCAGGGGAGTGGGAGTGCCTCTGACAGGTGGAATGTGAGCTGAGGAGAGACTGTGCCAGGGAGCTGGCCATGCAGAAACTACCCCCCCGCCATCTGTGTGTCCAGGAGCCCTAGAAGGGCTCAGAATGTCGGAGGGGACATCAGCCAAGAGCCTGTGGGAGGGGGGTGTTTGCTTCCTCCCTAGGAGAAACCAGCCATGCTTTAGTTTATGCTTTTATAACTCTTGGGTCTGTTCAGACAAGTCAGATACCATCACTGTCCCTGGCCCAGTGAACTCCATGGTGCGAGGGCAGGAAGGAGTGACAGGGTGCCTGCGGAGCCACTTCCTGGAAGCCGCCCATGATCTGGAACTGGCCCCACAGGCAGTCTCAGTGGCCCTTTACACAGACCATGAGACTGGTAAAGACACTTCTCGGTAACACGATTAACAAATGGAGGTGTGGTCAACTTCATAACTAAAGAAATGCAAGTTTTGTATTTTCACCCAGCAGATTGCTAAAGACTGAGAAAAATCATATCAGAGCGCCTGGGTGGCTCAGTGGTTGAGCGTCTGCCTTTGGCTCAGGGGGTGATCCTGGGGTCCTGGGAGTCTTGCATCGGGCTCCCTGCAGGGAGCCTGCTTCTCCCTCTGCCTGTGTCTCTGCCTCTCATTCTGTGTCTCTCATAAATAAATAAATAAATAATCTTAAAAAAGAAAAGAAAATTGATAATATCCAGTGCTGGGGTGGGGGTGGGGCTTTGGGGAACAGCCCGTCATCTGTGGTTCCTTTAGTTTCTTATATAGAATTTGGGGAATTTTGACCACACTTGGGCTCAGCAGTTCCATTTTGTTTTTTGTTTTTTGTTTTTTGTTTTTTTAGCAGTTCCATTTTGAAGAAGCTGTCCTGAAGATGTCATCAGTTGAATTTTTAAAAACAAGGCACAGGGATGGCACTGAATTATAACTGTAGCTTTTGCAGTGATTTTGCAGAAACAGGACTGCCTGTCCAAATGTCCGCCGGCAGGAGACTGCTTGAATACATGATGTCTGCGTATGGATTTAATATGAGTAAAGTTTTGGAAATATATGTATAGGGCAGCCCCGGTGGCTCAGTGGTTTACTGCCGCCTTCAGTCCCGGGCCTGATCCTGGAGACCCCGGATCGAGTCCCACGTCGGGCTCCCTGCATGGATCCTGCTTCTCCCTCTGCCTGTGTCTCTGCCTCTCTCTCTGTGTGTCTCTCATGAATAAATAAATAAAATCTTAAAAAAAAAAAAGGAAATATATGTATATATAATAATGACATAGGTAAGATAGGCATAGAAAAAATCCGGAAGACTCTATATTGAAATATTAATAACAGAGATGTCTGGGGCATGAAATCACTTTCCATAGCATGTATTTCTGTAATATTTAAATTTTGTATCACAAGCATGTATTGCTGTTATAAGCAGAAAAAAAAAAAAAGGCTTTTGACGTGGGAGAGAAGGATGGAAGGAAGGATGACGACAGCAGACAGTGGTTCTCCTCTGGGGGCAGCCAGGATCTGACCCCAACTTGAAACAGCTGGAGAATTCATCTGCCTTAGGGCCTCCCACCAAAGTTGTCAGTGGCCTTCTGACGACAGCACCTGCAAAGCTGGGCCTTCTCCCCAGGGAGCCCCGCCAAGCCCAAGGCAGCCAGTGGTTGAATTTGGGCTTTCTGCCACTTGCAGTCGGGAGTGGCCAATGATGTCCTAACTTGAGGTAAAGAACGGAGGTAGGGGGAAGATAGTCCAGGGGCTCTTGGAATCCAGACCTGTGGACAAGCAGGCTCTAGGAAGGGCTGAAACCAGGGAAACTCCAGGGACCTGAGGAGGGGTTTGCGGGTCCTCTCCCCAGGGAGTGGCCCTACTGGAGTTTTGACAACTCCTCGCCCTGGGTCTCTCAGATCAAGTGTCAGAATTCCTTCGAGGGACAGTCTGATTGGCCTGGCTGTGTCGGCCACAGGATGGGGGTGCAGTGGGGGCGCAGAGACCACCTGCATCCGTCCAGGTCCAGGGCAGGCAGCCATGTGGACGGGTGACTTGTTTGTTGTGGCTGCCTGCAGTAACACGGTGACACAGACGGGGCCGCATAAACAACACAAGCATGTTATCTCACAGCTCTGGAGGCAGGAAGTCCAAGGTCAGGGCGCAGGCAGGGTTGGTTCCTTCTGAGGTCTGTGGGAAGAGAATCTGTCCTGGGCCTGTCTCCTGTCTTTGGGGGCTTGCCAGTATCTTTGGCCTTCCCTGGCTGGTAGACACATTGCCCTGATCTCCACCTTCATGTTCTCACAGCGTGCTCCCTGTGTGTGTGTCCCAACATCCCCTTTATATAAGGACACCCCTCATAATGGATTACGGAACCAGCCTACTCTGGGAGGACCGCATCATCAGTCACTGCCCTAATTTCAAAGTCACATTCTGAAGCTTGGGGGATTAAGACTTTAACATATGAATTTGGGGCAGGGCAGGGTGGAGAGACAAAACTCAACCCATACGTAACTGTTGTGGTCCAGGTCCAGAGAAAGATTTGGGCTGCAGGGAGAGCTGGAGGAGAGTCAGTGACCTCCTGGAGAGTGAGAAGCCTCTGGGAGCAGATGGGAAACCAGCAGAGTGCAGTGTTAGGAGAGCCACAGACCTGTGGCTTCTGAAGAAGAAATCCGCTGGATTTGGTGATGCGTGGTGCCCTTCACAGGGAACATGTGGGTGGACTCGCCAGGGCAGAAACGCTGCAGTGGTGTAGGAGGGCTTGGGATATGATGGAGTGGAGAAAGTGAGTGTTAAAGTATGTTGGGTGTGCAAGGAAGAAATAAGTGTTACCTGGAGGAGATAGGGACCAAGGAGGCATTTACAACCTGCTCGTGTTTACTGACGATGGGAAAGAAGCTGTAGAAAGGGAGAGACTAAAGGGGAGATCATCATTGTGCCAGCTCACCAGAGTGTGCCCAAGCTGTGAACCCACAGGCCAGGGACCCTGCTCAGTAAATATTTGTGAAATGCAAGTGTGCCTGCACACCAGAGGAGACAGGATCCTGAAAACAGGTTCGAAAGACTGGGCAGGGCCACATTTTGAGTCCACTGTAGCTTCTGCTCCCACTTCTTGCTGCCAGTGTTCACTTCACTTCCAGTGCTGTTTGATGCCAGTGCCAACCGTGGTCCAAATTCAAGATGGAATGTAGATGCCCTTGGGCGCCTCTGAGTCAGGAGCCCAGCCCAGTTCAGTGAGCTGTGGCCAGGGGAGCCAGGCTCTGGGGTATCCCCCCACAAGGTCACAGTAGCGTGTCTAAATTTTAAGCACATTGTGTTTTCCTCACTGACTCTTTCTGAGTCCAAACACCTGGAAGGTTAGAGATCCTTGATTTTATAAACTATTTGATAATTATTATCCCAGGAGGAGATACGTAAGGAGGAAGGCAAGTCAGGGTGCTCCTCTCCTAGCTCCAGGTCACACGATAAATAGACAAGCAGCCAATCTCAGCTTGGACAGTGACTACCTCTGAGAGGTAAAAAGGAGAGTAGGGACCTTTCCTTTATTTTTTATACTTTATATACTTGTGAATTAATTTTTACAATAATCTTTATCAGCTCTAAAAAAACCTTATAATATGCCATCTTTTTAAAACTGGATTTTTATTTAAGAATACACATAAATACATTCTCTTTCTAGAAAGTGGAAACATTACTGATAAGATTAAAATCTACACTATCTCCTCTGCCAACCCCCCAATCTGCAGCAGAATCCACGATTATTATCACTTTGATGCATATCATTTCACACCTTTAAAATGTATTTTCATGCATGGATATGTCCCCACATTAAATATATAGTCCAGATTTCTGAAGGGATGAAACATATTTTCATAGAGTACTTTTTTTCCACTGGACTTTTTCTCGCAATTACTTGTCTTCAGGGGCCATCCTTTCCTAGTATTCCAACTCCCGGTCCTCCTTCCTTCCTTCTCCCCTAGGAGTAACAAGTCCATGGTCTTAACAAATGCTGCTCCTAAAACCAATCCAATAGAAGTCCTCGGGGTAAGGTGGTCAGATTTAGCAAATAAAAATATAGGATGCCAGGGGCACCTGGGTGGTTCAATCAGGTAAGTGTCTGACTTGATTTCAGCTCAGCTCATGATCTCTGGGTCATGAGGTCGAGCCTCATGTCCTTGGGCTCTGTGCTCAGCAGGGAGTCTGCTTCTCTCTCTCTCTCTCTCTCCCTCTCTCTGCCCCTCCTCCACTCTCTGTCTCTCTAAAATAAATATCTTAATAGGTGGTAGATTGAATTTTAAGTTCAGATAATAATTTTTTAAAAGATTTTATTTATTCATGAGAGACAGAGACAGAGGGAGAAGCAGAGAGGACTCCATGTAGGGAGCCTGATGTGGGACTTGATCCGCGGCCTACTGGATTACGCCCTGGGCCGAACGCAGGCGCTAAACCGCTGAGCCACGAAGGGATCCCAATGAATAGTTTTTGTTTTTTTTTTTAAAGATTTTATTTATTTATTTATGATAGTCACACACAGAGAGAGAGAGAGGCAGAGACAGGCAGAGGGAGAAGCAGGCTCCATGCACCGGGAGCCCGATGTGGGATTCGATCCCGGGTCTCCAGGATCGCGCCCCGGGCCAAAGGCAGGCGCCAAACCGCTGCGCCACCCAGGGATCCCCCAATGAATAGTTTTTAAATAGAAGTACACACAGTGCTTGGGATATACTAAAAAGTATTGTGTTTCTGAAATTCAGAGTTAACAGAGTGTCTTCTGTTGTTTTCAATCCGACCTTAGGGTGCTTGTTAAAAATACCACTGGCCTCATCCCCTTGTGAGATGCAGTAGGTCCAGGTGAAGCCCAACCAGGAGTATGTGTACTTTTAAATGGTATTCAGGTCACTAGGCAGGCTTGGGAACCCTGTCCTGCACCACATCAGGCTGACTGGCCACCAGGCTCCTCTCCCTGTGAAAATACATCTTCATGCTTATTTATCCCTACTACCCTAACTCATTAAAAATGAGTTTTTAGTGAGTTAGGGTAATAGGAGTCATGCCTCCAAGAGTGGCTGTCCCTAGAGCTTCTGTGGGTGGGGAAGGCCTCTCCGCTGTGGTGCCTCTTCTGCACTGCACGGTCAGGACAACCAGCTCTGCTGCTGTTCCTCAGGCCGCCCAATTTCTTTTGGACCCGCTGATTTTCTTTTTTTTTTTTTTTTTAGGTCCCAGGATCTGTTACAGACTTGGCCAACAGCTCTCAGGCTATAACCCTCAAAATCAACAAAATGGCAGAGGGCCGTGGGGCTGGGGACAAAAGAAGAGGAAGGAGTCAGGCGGGGCTCTGGGTTCGCCCGCAAGCGCCCGATTCCCGTTCTGTGACCCCCGACGGCCCGCCCTCCCCCCTCCCCCCTCCGGCCCTCCCCCCTCCCGCCGCCAGGTGCGGGCGGCCCCGGGAGCCCGAGGGGCGTGGCCAGCAGAGCCCGCCCGGCCCGTCGCAGCGGGGGCCCTTGGGTGGGCGGGGGAAGCGGGGGGCGTGGCCTGGGAGCTTGACCCGCCTGGACCAATTCCGACCCGGGAGGAGAAATTGACTGGCTCCGGGGCTCAGGTGCGCTCGCTCGGCATCTCTCGGCCGCTCCGCTCGCCGGATGGAGCGGGCCCAGGCGGCTGCCGGAGGAGACCGAGCCGGGGCCGCGCTCCCAATGGAGCCCTTGGGGCGCCAGGTGCCCGGGCCGGAGCCGCCGCAGGTCCCCGCGGAGGAGCGACGGCCCGACAGTCCCGAGAGCAGCCCGAGTCCGGCCCGGGCCGCAAGGCAGGCGGCGGGTGCGGCCCAGGACCTCTCCGGCGGGAAGCAGGTGCCGTCGCCGCGTCCCGCGCGCCTGCGGCTCCCGCCCCCCGGCCTGGGCTACGGCGCCTTCCGCCGCCAGGCGTCCGCGGGCTCCGAGCCGCCGTCGCCCGGCCCCGCCGCGGCCGAGCCGGTGCCGGGGGAGCCGCCGGGCGTCTGGGCCCCGGTGGAGCTGCAGGTGGACGTGCGCGTGAAGTCCGTGGGCGCGGCGGGGGGCAGCCGCGCGCCCTCGCCCGCGCCGTCCACGCGCTTCCTCACCGTGCCGGTGCCCGAGTCCCCCGCCTGCCCGCGCCGCGCCTTCCCCGCGCCCCCGCTCCTGCAGCGGCCGCCGGCCCGGCCCGAGCGCGGCCCCGACGCCGAGCCCCCGGGCGCCCCCCCGGGCCGCGGCCGCTGCCGGGAGCCGGGGCCGCGCGGCAAAGAGGACGCCGCGCTGCTGCCGGGCGCCGACCAGAAGCTGCCCCGGGCGGTGGAGCTCGTAGGTAAGCGCGCCCCGCCCCCCGACGGCCCCCCTGCGCCCCGCCCCCCGACGGCCCCCCCGCGCCCCGCCCCCCGACGGCCCCCCCCCGGCGCCCCGCCCCCCGACGGCCCCCCGGCGCCCCGCCCCCCGACGGCCCCCCCGGCGCCGCGTCCCCCGACGGCCCCCCGCGCCCCGCCCCCCGACGGCCCCCCGGCGCCCCGCCCCCCGACGGCCCCCCGGCGCCCCGCCCCCCGACGGCCCCCCCGGCGCCCCGCCCCCCGCCCCCGACGGCCCCCCGGCCCCCGCCCCCCGTCCCCCGGCGGCCCCCTGCGCCCCGCCCCCGTCGGCCCCCCAATGGCACCCCGCCCCCCCCGACGGCCCCCGGCGCCCCGCCCCCCGACGGCCCCCCCGGCGCCCCCGCCCCCCGACGGCCCCCCCGGCGCCCCGCCCCCCCGACGGCCCCCCCGGCGCCCCGCCCCCCGACGGCCCCCCTGCGCCCCGCACACACCCCGCCCCCGGCGGCCCCGGCGCCCCGTCCCCCGGCGGCCCCCTGCGCCCCGCCCCCGTCGGCCCCCCAATGGCACCCCGCCCCCCCCGACGGCCCCCGGCGCCCCGCCCCCCCGACGTCCCCCCCCCCCCCCCCCCGCGGCCCCCGGCGCCCCGCCCCGCTGCCCGGGGTCCGCCTGGCCCGCACCGCCGGAACTGCACTGCGTCATGGCGATGAACAGCTAAAATCTCTTTCCACCGCCCCCCCCCCCCCCCCCCCGCGAGGACTGTCACCTCCCCTCGGAGTGTGCGTGCTCGGTGGAGCAGGAGGGGGGAGGTTTCCAGGGGCCGGGCGCGAACCCGGGCCCCGGACTCCCGGCCCTCTCGCAGACCCCCGGCTCCGTCTTCCCCCGACGGCTGTTGAGGAGCCTTTGGCCCCAGACACTCCCCGAATCACTAGCTGCTGCGCGGGGGCTCGGGCCCAGGCTGCTGGGGGCGGTGTGGCGTGGAGGGGGCCAGAGGAGGGGGGCGCTGGGGGAACCAGGAGGCCGGAGGGGCGCCCGGGGGCTCACTTGGTTCTGCCTCGAGTCTTGACTTCAGCTCAGGTCATGAGCTCAGGGTCGTGAGATCGAGCCCCTCCCCAGCTCTCTGCTGGGCGTGGAGCCTGCTTAGGATTCTTTCTCCCCCTGCCCCTCTCCCCTTAAAAAAACAAAGAGAGAGAAAAAGAGACTGGAAAAGAGGTAAGGAGTCCTGGACAAGGAGCCAGGAGGGAGCGGTGGGTGGACTTGGAGCCATGGGCAGCCTTCTCCGAGTAAGCGTGGAAAATGAGTGGGATTTGGGGGTGGCGGAGGCCACTTCTACCTGGAAACCTCGGGAACAGAGGCCAGGACACAGAGTGCCAGAAGCTGGGCCAGGTGAGGGGAGGACCAGGCCAGACAGGCCGCAAAGCCCAGGGTCTCTGCTGTGTCTTAGTCTTGTGTGGCGTTCGCAGACACGAATCACTTGGGCTTTTGCAGGGTTTGATGTGAGCGCATTTTCTGAATGATGGTATAGTGTCCTTTTATTTTTATTTATTTTTAAAGACGAGAGAGAGGCAGAGGGAAAAGGAGAGAGAATCTTAAGCAGGCTGCACGCCCAGTGTGGAGCCCCCCATGGGGCTCCATCTCACCTCCCTGAGATCGTGACCTGAGCCAAAACTAAGAGTCGCAGGCTCACCCCACTGAGCCACCCAGGCGCCCTGGTGATGTGTTTTCTATCGCTGCCGTAACAAATTGCCACAAACTTTGTGGTTTTAAACAACGCAGATTTATCATCTCACATTTCTGTAGGTCAGAAGGCTGATGTGGGCTCACGGGTGTAAAGCCAAGTTGGCAGCAGCACTGTGTTCCTTCCCGGGGGCTCTGGGGGGAGATTCTGTTTCCTTGCCTTTTGTAGCTGGAAGACTCTGCATTCCATAGTTCATGCCTCTCAGAATATTCAAAGTCCGCAATGTTTGGCTGATTCCTTCTCCTGCCCTCTCTGGCTCTCCTCTTCTGCCTCCCTCTTCTGTTTATAAGGACCCTTGTGGTCCTGTGAGGCCTACCCAGAAGATCCAGGAAAAATCTCTGATAAGCAACCTTAACTCCAACCAGAACCTTAAGTCCCCTTTGCCACGTAACCTAACTTACTCATAGGTTACGGGGTTTAAGACATGGGTGTCTTTGGGGGGAGGACATGATTCTTCACAATGCATCTACAGCTCCGTGTCCGATTAATTCAACCGCCTAGGGGACACCTGGGTGGCTCAGGACATGATTCCAGATTCCTGGGATCGAGTCCCACATCAGGATCCTTACATGGAGCCTGCTTCTTCCTCTGCCTGTGTCTCTGCCCCTCTCTCTGTGTCTCTCATGAATAAATAAATAAAATATTTTTTAAAAATTTCGGGGATCCCTGGGTGGCTCAGTGGTTTAGAGCAGCCTTCGGCCCAGGGCGTGATCCTGGGGTCCCGGGATCAAGTCTCACATCAGGCTCCCTGCATGGAGCCTGCCTGCTTCTCCCTCTGCCTGTGTCTCTGCTTCTCTCTCTGTGTCTCTCATGAATAAATAAATAAAATCTTTAAAAAATAAAAATAAAAAATAAAAAAATATAAAAAATAAAAAATAAATTCAACCGCATAGGACTAAAACAGCCCAAGGACAGGTCAGCCTGCGATGGAGCCAGGAGGGCTATGGGCAGGGAGGACTCTGGAGCTGAGAGGGAGAACAGAGGCTCCGGGAGGAGGTGTCTTTCGGAGAAAGTGGGGCGGCCTAGGAACTCCAGAGGTAGTTAGAATCGTGGTGGGATTGGGCAGGAAGCATGTGCTCAGTGCTGGGTGCATGGGGGAAATGGGACCCAAATGGGAGGGTGATGCCCAGCATGGTCCGGTCCAGCTGGAGGAGCAGGGGTTTGTGGTAGACTGCTCTGGAGGCGATGGCACGAGAGCAGACCCTCACTGGCACGAGCCCTCTGAGTCCACCCGTGCCAAGCTTTTTATTTGGAAGTTTCCATTATTTTTTTTTAAGATGCCTCCCCTCACATTGAATAGCCTTTAAGTCCTACAAAACCTGGTTCCACCCTGGGCCACCGGATTTGACTAAGAGGAAGCAGTGTTGCAGCCACGGGTAGAGAATGTGGCAAATTTCAAGATGGACTGGCAGCTGGAGAGTAAACAGGGTGTAACATCAGGGATGTCATTCCAAGATTTGGGAAGGAAATTGAGTGGAAGCCAGAGTGGGGCTGAAGGGAGGGTGCTGGAGAGAATAGGGAATGTGTGTTATTCTTCCCATGTGGGACCGGGTGTGTTCGCAGCCACGGAGATTGGAAGCGGGGAGAAACAGGGTTGAGAGGGGACTCGAGCTTTCTCTGTATTGCCATGCTTATGTAAGGAGAATGTCTTGGCCTCCCTGTGAAATTCGGAATTGCTTTTGCAAGGGGGCAGGCGGGGCTTCCTCTGCCTGGAGGTTGGCAAGGTGTGTGGGGCTGCCTAACCCACTGTATTTCTTTTATCCATTCTTTTCTGAAAGGCCAGGGCTGAGTTCAGTGTCGGGTCACGGTAATTCTACTGACCGAGGTGATGGGTAGATTTGTTTTCCTTTTCTTCTCCAGGCCTTTTAGTTCTGCTTTTATTTTAAGACTCTCAACTTCTATGTATCTTTTATTTATTTATTTTAATGCTTTAAAAAAAAAAAATTCATTAGAGACACAGAGAGACAGAGACCCAGGCAGAGGGAGAAGGAGAATCAGGCTCCATGCAGGGAGCCCGATGTGGGACTCGATCCCCAGACTCCGGGATCACTCCCTGGGCTGAAGGCAGGCGCTTAACCACTGAACCACCTGGGCCTCCCTGTATCTTTTACTCCAAGCAATTTCAAATCCCCTTTTTTTGGTAGCAGCTCCATCGAGTTGTAATTCATATAATGGTACAATGCACCCCCTCCTAGTGTAGCATCCAGGGGTCAGCAGTACAGACACAGAGGTGCACAATCATCCCCAGTGTTCATCGGGTTCAGTGTGTTTTCAACAACCTGAAAAAAAATGCTGTACCTTTTAGCCATCGACCCCCCAACCTCTCACAGGCAACCCATCTGTGCACTTCCTGTCCCCATGGGTTGGCCTATTCTGAACACCTCCATAAATAGACTCCTATAATGTGTGTCCTTTTGTGACAGGCTTCTTTAGGCCTTCTTTTAGGCCTAAAGTTCTCAGTGTTCAGCCACGTTTCAACATGTACCAGCACTTCCTACCTTTTATGGCTGAATATTCTGATGGATATACCACATTTTGTTTATCCATGTATCAGTTGATGAAGATTTGGGTCAAATCCCTTTAAGAAACCAATTATCGGGATCCCTGGGTGGCGCAGCGGTTTAGCACCTGCCTTCAGCCCAGGGCCTGATCCTGGAGACTGGAGATCGAGTCCCACACCAGACTCCCTGCATGGAGCCTGCCTGCTTCTTCTCCCTCTGCCTGTGTCTCTGCCTCTCTCTCTCTGTGTGTCTCATAAATAAATAAAATCTTAAAAAAAAAAAAAAAAAGAAAAAGAAACCGATTATGTATTTAAAAAAAAAAACAACAAACTCCAAAAAGGTCACAGATGGAATGTGACTCTTCATCTAGCAGCATAACACACTTCCCTGTTCAGTCTTTGAAGCAAGTGTTTTTTTTTTAATGAAAATGGGAAATCAGGGACTTCAGAAGTGCCTATGCTTTGAAAGTTGAGTTATGATTGAAAACATGTTTTATGAAAAACCTTGGAAATGTGTCCCAGCTCTTTTGATGTGTGTGTTGTATGTATTCATGTGAAGGTATATATGAATATGCATGTGGTTTTAAGAATGGAATTAATCTTTTCAAAATAATAAAGTGTTTGCTGGAGAAGTAACTTCTGCTGTTTCAGGCTTTGGCAAAACCATGATGATTGAGTTCTAGGGACCCTTCCGCTGGATATGTGGCATACTCAGCCTTCATCCCTGAGATGTGGGTCCTACATGCCCTGGCAGCCAAGTGTCTGGGAAATTTAAATTGTACCTGAATCTAAAGAGAGGCCTCGGGGCGCCTGGGTGGCTGTCAGTTAAGCATCTGCCTTAGGCCAGGTCAAGATCCTGGGGCCCTGGGATTGAGCCCTGCATAGGAGGAAAAAAAAAATCCCTGCTCAGCAGGCAGCCTGCTTCTCCCTTTCTCTGCCTGCCGCTCCCCCTGCTTGTGCTCTGCTCTCTCTCTCTCTCTCTCTCTCAAATAAGTTTAAATTCTTTTTTTAAAAAAGTAAATAAATAGACTTCCTCTTGCATTAATTGATTTCATGCTTCTGTGTCCTGGTAGAGATCAAATTCAGAAGCGCTCGGTTCCCTTAGATGTTTCCGGGTGGGTAGCTGCTTAGAACTGCCGATGGCCGGGATTAACCATTTACTGTGTTTTCTTCTCCTTGTTCTCGCCTCTGGGCTTCCTGGTTCCTCACTCCATCACCAGAGCAGCATCTGGCATTCGAGTATGTTCTCTCTCGGAGCCTTCACCGGCGCCTTTCCTTCTGCCTGTCTCTGGAGATCCTTTCCTCTCTGCAGCCTCATTCCAGCTCTCTGGTCCCCAGGCCCTTGAGCGGCTAGTGACTGCCATCTGTCTACTGCTCTGCCACCTGCAAAGCCCGCCCGGCCAGATGCCTATGTACAGTGGCCCCCCGTGATCTGGAGAGATAGAAGAGGCAGGTGATTGCACTGTCAAAAGGGGCAAACACCAGGGCAGCCCAGGTGGCTCAGCGGTTTAGCGCCACCTTCAGCCCAGGGCCCAATCCTGGAGACCTGGGATCGAGTCCCACATCGGGCTCCCTGCATGGAGCCTGCTTCTCCCTCTGCCTGTCTCTCTCTCAATCTCTCTCTGCCTCTCATGAATAAATTAATAAAATCTTTTTTTAAAAAAAAAAGGGCAAACACCAAAACGTGTGTGGGGAGGCCCCCATCGAGTCAAGACTTGAACCCAGGTCTATGGAAGTTTAAACTGGACCTGCAATCCTCTCTTGTTTGGAACTTCATCTCCTGGCACCGTTTTGAGTTCAGAGGCCTTGCCCTGTCCTGGGTGGTGTTTGTTCCTTGTGTCTGCTGCATGTCAAGTGCTCAGCAGATGGTTGTCAGCCAATCGTTTGTTCTTTTTCTCGAAACAGACTCCCAGGTCTTCTGGTTATTTGAAAAGCCGAGTATCTCCTAGCATTTTTCTCCCAAATAGGAAGGTCTAGCCTGAATTGAGTAGATTTTCATGGTGTCTTGGGCTGGGGGTGGGGGGGTGCTGGTGTATGGGCAACCATGGTTCTGAGTTGGGTGTGGTTGGGACTGGCTCCCTCTAACCTGTCTCTCCTGGTTGTCCCCTCCCCCAGGGCTGCCTATGTACATGAAGTCCCTGCGCTGGGCCCTGGCGGTCATGGCTGTGTTTCTGGCCGTGTCCGCAGTCGCCATTGTGGCTCTGGCTTCTAGAGCAGGTATGGTGCCTCCTCTCCTGTCCTCCTCTGTCTACCACCAGGGCATCTAGTCCTTATAGCGGCTTGGTGACAATTAGAAAAAGACATCCCCACTGGGCAGATGTAACATGAAGACATGGGGCTCGGTGAGCAAAGAGAAGGAGAGAGAGCTCCTGTCTCCCCCGGACATGGCCCAGTGCCCTGACAAGCAGAGGTTGACAGCGGCCTCCCCGGGGGCGGGGGCCTTGGTGCACTGCACAGGCTCTACAGCCTGCCCAGGGCTCTGCCCACCCTGCTTGCCATCCCGTGGCTTGCCAGCCCCATGCTCCAGATTTGCCCCCTCACTCAATACGGTAGTCAGATTTTGATTTTTTTTTTTTTAACATGCGTACGTTCGGCTCTTCAGAGTGGTCTGTGTGCTTGCAGGGGCCAGGTGCCAGCCTTGCCCCCAGGGCTGGATGTGGTCTGAGGAGCACTGCTACTACCTCTCCACCGAAGCTCAGGCCTGGGAGGCCAGCCAGGCCTTCTGCTCGACTCACCATGCTACCCTCCCACTGCTGAGCCACACCCAGGTGAGGAGGGAGCAGTGGGCAGGGGGAGGTTGGAGGTATCGGTATAGAGCACAGATTCCTAGCGAAGATCTAGTCCAACTCCGCATTACAGAAAAAATCACCCAGGCCTGGGGAAACAAAGCAACATGCAGGAAGACGGGACATCAGGGCTCCAAGGTCTTCAACTTCCTCTTCATTCTAAGCAGTAGAGGTGGAGCTGGGCAGATGGGAGCAGGGATGCTCCCACCCAGCCTGTGGCCACACAGTAAACAGGGAGCAATCCCTCAGTCAGTGGTTCCATAAATATTTATCGAGCACCTACGCCGTGCTTGGCACTGGGGATTCAGCGATGATCCAGATCCCCCAGCCTACATCTCACACGGCTCACAGAGCAGTGAGTGAGGCAGACGTTAAGCAAGAAACCAGAGAGGGGCACCTGGCTGAGGGGCTCAGTCGGTAAAGCATCTGCCTTTGGTTCATGATCAGGTCATGATCTCAGGGTCGTGGGATCAAGCCCCCTTCTGCCTCTCCTCGTGCTTGTGCGCTTTCTCTTTCTCTGTCAGACAAAGAATCAAGTCAGAAAGAAAGAAAGAAAAAAAAAGAAAGAAAGAAAGAGAAAGAGAAAAATAAAGAAATAATAGAAATAGGTGTTCAATCATGATATTGATCTGTCCTGTGGAGAGGTATGTGGTGCTCAGGGCACATGACAGGAAGATGTGATCTGAAGGTCAAGGTGGGCCAGGGCAGCCTGGACCTAAAATTAACAAGAAAACCACAGAAAACATGTCAGGTAGCTGGCCAGACAGCCTCCTGGAGTGCTCCTTTCTTGGCTCCAGTCAGGACTGGTTTCTAACTAGGCCTTCTACACAGCTGTCGGCTTGGAATCTCGTCTCCATCCTTGGTATGTTTTTGCCTCTTTCCTGTGTGGGATGCCCATTTCCTACACCTTAAGACTTTTTCTTGGTTTATAGCCTTTTCTTGGTGGAGCACATACACTGTAAGTTTCCTAGAAAAAAAAGCGCATGCCTGGTAAATTTCTTGAGACCTGTCATATCTGAAGATACTCTTATTCTAGGCTCTTTTGACTGATAGCTTGGCTGGGTATAGAATTCTGGGGTAGAAATAGTTTTCCCCAAGAATTGTGCCAGATTCGCTCCATTACTTTCCAGCGTTCAATCTTACCATTTAATAAGTCTGATCCCCCGATCCTTTGTATGTGACCTTTCCCTCCTTAGCCCCCCACCCCCACATTTAGGGCCTTCACTTCTGTTCCCCCTCTGTTCTGATATTGAACAGTCATATCCCTTTGTCAGTCCTTTTCCTTTTCTTCTGCGTTGTTTGTAATTTTGAGAAGTCTTCTGGGTTCTTCAGATGTTCCTTGTTTCTGGTGCCCTGTTCGATTCAAGGATGCGATATCCTCTCTCATCTCCTTATAGATAGTACTTATATCTAACTTTGTTTTTGAAATTCGTTCTGTATTTCTGTATTCGTTCTGTATTCGTTCTGTATTATGTCTGTTTTTTCTGCAGTTACCTTTCATTCTATGTATTGGGTTGTTGTGGGGTGGGGTTTTTTTGTCTTTTCATGTTAGAAAATTTCCTAAAATATCTGATGATCCTTAGCTGTCATAATCAAGAGGAAGACACTAAAGAACAGATTGGAAGCTCTATGTCGGGGATGTCCAGGTGGAGGTGAGGGGATGCATTGGGCTTTCTTAGAGGCAGGCTTTGCAGTGGAGGAATAGCTGGGGCTCAATTTTTTTTTCTTTTAAGTGATGCTAAGATGTCAGCATTCCAGGAGCCGTGAAGAAAGAGAGCCAAGATTTCAGTTGTAAGGAGGAAGCACTTAATTCCTCCCCCTTTTTAGTGTGAGTATCTCTAACCCTCAGCCAAACCTGGTGCTCTGGATTCCCCAGCCCCCTATGGTTTCTCTCAAAGTTTACTGTGCCCTGGCTGTATGGGAGGCATGAGTGGATTTTGTGGGCAGGGGGAGCAGAGAGGACTTAATTACTCCCTTTATAGACTTTTAACTAGAGCTGTCTTTCCAGGCCCTTTCCCTGTACCTTGACCTCCAAAAGGACCTCTTTCCTCTAATATGTGAGCATTTGGGGGCTTTGCAATTCCAACTGGCATCTTTCTTGGCTTCCTTTCTACCTTTTCCTTGAAAAACCACCGAGCTTTCTTGGATCTGCTCAGCAGATTACAGTTGTCTGGCTACCAAAGTTTTGTTGACATTACTCATATGCTGTCATCTTCTCCCATTCTTGTCTTTTATTTTCCCCTTTGTGATCATTTAAAGAAACTCCTGGACAGCCCAGGTGGCTCAGCGGTTTAGCGCCACCTTTGGCCCAGGGTGTGATCCTGGAGTCCCGGGATCGAGTCCTGTGTTGGGCTCCCTGCATGGAGCCTGCTTCTCCCTCTGCCTGTGTCTCTGCCTCTGTGTGTGTGTGTGTCTCTCTCATGAGTAAATACATAAAATCTTAAAAAAAAAAAGAAATTCCTTTCTATTACTATTTTATTAAGAGTTTTAAATATGAATAAGTTTAATTTCACTGGATGCTTTTTTGTGTGTCTACTGAGAATACCTTTTTGTTTACTCCTTTTTATGTGAATTACATTGATTTTATTTTTTTATTCTAGGCCTCCTGTAATAGTTAACCGAGCCATGATTTTTTTATTCCCCCAGTACTTCTGGATTTGACTTGTTAATATTTTTACTTAGGATTTCTTATATCTGTTTTCTTGGACTGCTCTTGCTCAGTCCTGACCCCAAAGCTATTCTACACCGTACAGTAGGGAAGGAGGTTCCTGCCTTTTTCTTTCTGGGAGAGTTCCCTGGTGGTGGATATAAACCTGTGCTGGAGAAAATGTTTACAGTGGCTTATTTTATTACCAGGAATAGCACTTATGTTTCAGAAAACATGGGGAAATGAAAAAGTTATGATGTAGATTGAAAAACATCAAATCTGCAATTTCAGTATGGTAAAAATATACATGCAAAGAAAACACATGGAAAGGAAATATGTATATTAATTATTCTAATCCTGGTTACCACTCGGGCCAAGATTATGAGTGATTTTTTTCTTTGTTTTAATTTCTTTTAATGTGCTAAACGTTCTGTAAATGTGTGCTGTGTATAATTGGGAGGAAATGCCAGGGGGATGGTAGCCTGAGGAAGATCAGTATATAGGGTTTTGCTAGGGCCCCAAGTTTGTTTGTTTGCCAGTTAAGAATGGGCAGGGCTGGGGAACCTTACCAGGCCCCTGGTTGCATCTGCAAAGTGAAGGCCAGTGGGAATGGGAAGGGAGGTGGGTCCCTAGACAGCAGGGGAGCTGGGGGGTTGCCGAACTTGGCAGGGACCCACTGAGCACAGCAAGTGTCCTCAGAAAGCCTGTCCCTGCCCTCTAGCCTCTAAGTACACAGGTTCAGTCCAGAATGACCTCAGCCCTCAGAGCAAAAACCTCCCTGTGGGCTGGTGGGTCTTCCAAGGGGGTGATGGGCTTAAACTATCCAAACTGCAAGCTTGAGATGAAGAATTCCTTTAAAACTAAGCATTACAGGATCAATTATTTGGAACTTAAGTAAGTATATAGAAAACTCTGGGTAAGCTCCTTGCAAAACGATCAAGGTGAAGATTTGAGTCCTGGGCAGTTAAAATCTGGAATAGGATGACTGTAGAACTCTGGAATCCTTTCAAGCTCTGGAAGAGAGCCAGACACTCCAGGAGGCACTGGGGTGGGGGTGGGGAGGAGCAGCTGAGGACAGGCTGGCCGAGGGAGCTGGGACACACACTCCCAGGGACAAACCACAGTGCCAGTGGTACGCACAGCCCTCGGAGGAGCAGGTCTCATTCCCCCCAAGAGCTGGTTTTGCTCAGGGTTAGAGAAAGCGAGAACCTTTAAGTGCTGTCTGTGTCATCAGACTCCCTCCACTGGTTCCAGAACAGCTGTGTTTTCAAGGGTGCAGGAACAAGAAGCCACCGTAAGTGTCATACACTGGAAGCCACACATGTCGACTGCAGAAAGGTGGAAAAAACACGAAGAAATGCTCATCATAGGATTAAGAAAATTAACTTGGCCATTTAAATATTAAGGTAGAAGCGTATGAAGGCAGAAAGCAGGGATGCTTGGGGGTCGCAGGAGTGGTGGGTGCACATGAGGTTTCTGTCTGAGCAGATGGAAGGGTTCTGGAGGCAGTGGCAGTGATGGGCACACAACAGTGTGGCTGGCCCTGATGCCACCAACCCGTACCCCTAAGAATGGTTAAAGTGCTGAATTCCATGATAGGTATTTTACCACAATTTTTTTTTTACTACAATTTTTTAAAAAGAAATGTTTGAAGGCAGAGCAGATAATTTCCCTCCACTTGAGATTTTAAGTACATTCTTCTCATGGCCTGGGACATCAGTGGCATCACGACAGAGCAGTTCTTGGAACCCTAAATGACTCACAGATTTCTAGAATTTAGGTCTCTGGATGATGCTTTTCCCACGCCGTCATTTCTGCCAGCCGTGAGAGTAAGTCCATGGAGTTGGAGGAAAGAGGGTGGAAGGAGCGAGTGGGCAGGGACAGGCCATGCCTCCCATCAGTGGGCCTGGAGGTAGGGGGGGACAGCCAGGCGGCCTGGGGCCAGGATGGACAGATGGCTGGAAGGCAGGAGCCCTTGGCAAGGCTGGGCACGTCTGTGTGTGCACAGCCCCCGGCCCAGAGCGGCAGGTGCCCACTACTGAGAGCGGACCACAGGCCCTTGGCTTTCTACACACCCTCTCAGGCCTCCTAGCCGACATGCCCTGTCTTGGAGGAAAGCCTGGGTGCTGGCCTAAGGCCGCCCAGACCCGGGGTTTGAATACGGGGTGGCCCGGCCAGGGAGAAGCCCCGGACCCTGCTCTGCCTTCCTGCATAGGCAACAGGGCTCCCAGGCGGAGGGTGCTGCTGGCAGGCGCCCAGCTCTGCTGCAGCCCCTGCCCAGGGCTGGCCCACCCTGCCGCCGCTGGCCCTCGGCCTCCCCCAGGTCCCCTGCACAGCCCTGCTCGCGGGCCCCGCCTCCGCCTCCACGCTCGGCCTGCCCTCCGGCCTTTGGGAAGGGGTGAGCTCAGCAGCCCCCCGGCCCAAGGTTCCTGGGTCTCCCTCTGCTGCTCCCTGGCCGGTGGCCCCTTGAGGACGGGACATGGGACCCACACTTGGCCTGAGCGCTCACTGGGTCCTGGCGGGGAGCAGGGGGCCGCTGCGGGGCACTGGCTGGCTGTGCAAAGGGCTGTCACCGCCGCGGTGCACAGGACGCCCCAGCCTCACCTCGGTCACTGCCCCATGTGGGAGAGGGACAGGCCGTGGGCTTCGTGCACAAGCTCCCAAGGGCGGCCACAGCCCTGGGGGTGCGGGGGGAGCTCACCCTAGACGGGTCAGCACTGTGTCCCCGCAGGAAGGGACCTTGGCACGGAGACCCAAGGGACGGTGAGGAGTGGCACCAAGGGGACCGTCATTACTTGTGCTTCCTTTCTGATAACCAGGGACAGATATTAGAGGTTTGGCTTTCCCAGCTTTCTAGGGAAAAGCTGGGCGTGCATTGAACTCCCTTAGGCCGGCGTACTTCTAACTTTCTCATGAATAGAGGCTTCTGGATGTTGTGAGCAACGTGTACTTGCTGGTGTGATCGTTTTTCTTCACTCAGTGTAATTATCTATTTACACTTTCTTAAATTTTCTACGTTACTTGGAATCTTTTGTTTAAACCTTTTAAAAATTTTTTTAAATTTAAATTCAATTAACATATAACGTATTACTGGTTTCAGAGGTGGAGTTCAGTGATTCATCAGTTGCACCTAACACCCAGTGCTCATCACATCACGTGCCCTCCTTAATGCCCATCACTCAGTTACCCCAACCACCCCCCGCCCCCCCGCAAGCAACTCTGTTTCCTATGATTAAGAGTCTCTTACGGTTTGTCTCCCTCTCTGGTTTCATCTTGGTTTCATTTCTTCCTCTCTTCCCCTGTGATCCTGTTTTGTTTCTTAACTCCCACATGGAAGTGAAATCATATAATAATTGTCTTTCTTTAACTGACTGACTTCGCTTAGCATAATGCCCTCTGGTTCCATCCACGTCATTGTAAATGGCAAGATTTCTTTTTTTTTTTTTCTTTTTTGAATGGCTGAGTAATATTCCATTGTATATACAAACCACATCTTTATCTTTTCATCTGTCAATGGACATCTGGGCTCTTTCCATAGTTGGCTACAGTGGACATTGCTGACAAACACTGGGGTGCAGGTGTCCCAGCATTTCACTGCATCTGTATCTTTGGGGTAAACACCCAGGAGTGCCATTGCTGGCTCATAGGGTAGCTCTATTTCTAACTCCGTGAGGCCCCTCCACACTGTGCTCCAGGGCGGCCGCACCAGCCTGCATTCCCACCCACAGTGCACGAGGGTTCCCCTCTCTCCGCATCCTCACCGACATGCCGCTTGGCGTCTTTATCAGCAATGTGACTTCCCGTCGTGTTGCTATCTTGTAATTTGCCCAGTTAGTTCGAGGCCTGAGCATTTGGGTGGTTTCCATTTTTTCTTTCTAGATAACACTGTGTTATCTTGGGGTAAGTTCATTTTCTCCCCTTTATGTTCTTGGGTTTATTCTCCAAAGCAGCATCACTCGTCCAAGTGGTAGCCAGGATGTTAGGGCTCCTGTGCTGTGGCAGCAAGTCGCGGTCTGGAACTGCCCCAGCTTTGCTGCCCCACAACTCATCTTTTTACAAGTTAAACATTTTTAAATACCGTTTTCTGCTTTAACTTGTTGCTAAAAACAAGATGATGTCAAGGACAAATATTTAAGAGAAAGGTCATCTCTAGAAGCTCTCTAACATACTTTTTGGTTTTTGTTCCATGTGTGTCCACATTCTTGTGCGAGCACATTTTGTCGTCACTGTAATCATGCCACAACTCTGGTTCAGCGTTTTTATTGGCTGTAACCCTTTATGTGCCATAATGTTCCTCTTACTGCTCCACGGTCTCCATACTTGTCTTTTTTTTTTTTTTTTTTTTTTTTTTTTTTAATGATCTAATATTGGGCACCTGGGTGGCTCAGTGGTTGAGCGTCTGCCTTTGGCCCAGGGCGTGATCCCAGGGTCCTGGGGTCGAGTTCTGCATCGGGCTTCCTGCATGGAGCCTGCTTCTCCCTCTGCCTGTGTCTCTGCCTCTTTGTCTCTCGTGAATAAATAAAATCTTAAAAAAATAAATAAAGAAAAGGCCTAATACTGTGCTGTAACTGGCAAGTGCACTGCTGACCCTCTGCTCAGGCCACGTCTGCAGCCCTGCCCCTCGCCTCCGGCCCAGGCAGGCTGTTGGCTATCGGCTTACCCGGTGCGCTTTCTCCCCTCGTCTCTGTCCACGCAGTACCCATCACACGCTGCTCGGTGGGGACCGGCGTTAACAAGCTGTCTCCCTCGAGGCTGAGATGGGATCACCCCGGTCCCCAGGCCCAAGCATCGTGTCTGGCACCCAGCAAGCAGCCGATAAGGCTTTCCAATTCCCGGTGTGCTGGTAGAGCTGGGTTGAGCGCAGGCAGTTCCCTGGCGTGTGAGCTGGGAACTTGCTGGACGCAGGGCAGAGAGGGGGACAACACAGCCCCAGGTGGGAGGAGGGGTGACCAGCTGCTTTTCTCCTTCAGGACTTCCTGAGCAGATACCCAGTCAGCAAGCACTCCTGGGTGGGAGCCCGGCGAGGCCGCCACGGCTGGCACTGGATCGACGGGGCCCCAGTATCGCCCCAGCTGTGAGTGACTGTGTGCTTGGGTGGGTGGCCCCTCGGGCTCTGGTATGACCAGACCGACATCACAGCAGATGCCAAAGAAGGGATGGAGGCCTTTCCCTCTGCGGACACCTGCCCCACTGTTGATGTGATCCTCCATGTGTTCCCCCACCAGCCTCGGGTACCTCTTGGGAGACAGCCTACCCTTCTCACCCCACCTGGCTTGGGGCCTTAGTTTCGTTTAGTCTCGGTCACCCCATCCCTGTTTGGGCACAGTGTGTCCACCCAAGCAGGATTGTCACCCTGCTCCGTAGATAAGGGGAGCTGCACAGAGGCGTTGGGGTGGTGCCCTTGAGCTATAGGCATCCTCGTGACCACTGCCCCTGCCCCAGAGCCCTCTCCAGACTCCCCCGGCCCCGTGCAGCGTCCACGCGGCCAGCAGGCTCTGTCATCCTGAGCCCCGTCCCCTCTTCTCACCCTCGCAGACTCCCGGAGGACGATGAGGACCGGCTGGATCCCCAGTGTGGAGGCCTGGAGGAGGGCAAGCTCGTGGCCCTGGACTGCGCCTCGCCAAGACCGTGGGTCTGTGCCAAGGGGGCCAAGTGACCTGGGGGCCGGCGCCCGGGGGCAGCCAGCTGGCCGGCTGGGGCGGCCTCTTGCTGGACCCAGGCTTCCAGGTCTCCCTGCCCAACGCCCGGGGGGCCGGTCCTGACGCGGGCAGGTCACGTCCAAGGGCAGGGCGGCTTTCCAGGCCCTGAGCTCAGTGTCCAGCTTCTGAGGCAGATTTGTTGAGTTACCCGGGGATGGTTTCTTAGCATTTTGAGCCGATGTTTCTCCCTCATTAAAGTGGCCGTTTCCTATCCTCTGCGTCACCTGCTTAGTCACTCGTGCAAGCCCCTGGCCTCAGGGGCCCAGGAGACCCCAGCACCCACGGGTGCTGCCCCCTGGCTGTCATGATCACAGGGAGTGAGGCTTCGCCTGGGGCGGCAGCGACAACATCCCAGCAGTGTCTGGGGGACAGCAAATGTGAGGTGCCCCCCGGGGGGTGAGGGCGGTGCTGGGGGGCTTCTGAGCCGCTGAGGCTGGAGGCTGGGAAGATGCGGAGGGGGGCCCTGCCCAGGCAGGGGAAGCCCAGGGAGCTGCAGCAACAAAGGAAATCAGAAGCGTGGGAGGTGGGGATCCAGGGGGCCCCCCGGTTTAGGGCCTGAGCCTGGAGCCCCCGGGGTCGAGGCCTGCTTCTCCCTCTGCCTGTGTCTCTCATGAATAAATAAAATCTTAAAAAAAAAAAAAAAAAAGCGTGGGAGGCTGGAGGCAGCTCTTCTGCCCACGGGCGGGGCTCCCAGGCCAGACGGGGTGGCCGCGGGGTGGCCCGGAGGGCTGCTTTCGCCCAGCGGCCCCTCCCGGTGACCGCCCGGGGCTGCACCCCGCACCTGGCCTGGGCGCCCGGCACCCCGCGCGGCGCTGCGCCGGCAGGACGGGCCGAGCCCAGGCACGGCAAGCGGGACAGCGGCCCCTCCACCTGCGGGAGGCCTCCGGCCGTGTGCGGCTGGGCCAGGGACCCTGGGGAGCACCTGTGCAGGTAGAAAGACACGGGCGGCCGCGGTGAGGGGCTGGTGCACCCCGAAGCCCAGAGTGGGTCAGCATCACGTGGCGAGGAAGGGGAAGAGCCGGGAACTTCCGATGTGCGGCCCTGGGAAGCCCCCAGCCCTGTCCTGGGGGGGCCGGGCAAGAAACAGCAGTGCCAGCATGTTATTTAGAAATACGGAAGCAGGGCAGTCCGGTGGCCCTGCGGTTTAGCGCCGCCCTCAGCCCCGGGCCTGACCCTGGAGACCCGGATCGAGTCCCACGTCGGGCTCCCTGCACGGAGCCTGCTTCTCCCTCTGCCTGTGTCTCTGCCTCTCTGTGTGTGTGTCTCTCATGAATGAATAAAAATCTTAATAAAGAAAAATAAAAAAATAAAAAACCTCAGTGTCTCCAAGGAGCAGGAGTTAGATCACTGAGGGACCAAACCTGTTTAATCCTGTGTACACTAGTATTACTAAAGCCACATGCGCGCGTGTGTTTAAGAACCCGTATTTATGTACTACTAGGATTAAAAGAGGAATTAAGGGGCGCCTGGGTGGTGCAGCGGTTGAGCATCTGCCTTCAGGTCAGGGCAGGATCCTGGGGTCCTGGGATCGAGCCCTGCTCAGCAGGGAGCCTGCTTCTCCCTCTCCCTCTGCTGTTCCCCCTGCTTGTTGGCTCTCTCTCTCTCTCTCTCTGTCAAATAAATAAAATCTTAAAAAATAAAATAAAATAAAGGATTAGACTTTTTAAAAGGTCCACAAGATTCCGATGCGCAGCCCAGCTTGAGAATTGCAGGCTTCAAGGTGAGCCTGGGCCACCCCTTCTCACAGCCTGTGCACACCCCCTTCGCCAAGGGGCATCTTGCCTTTTCTACGAAGCAGGAGCTGGGGAGGCTACAGTGCAGTCGGTCTGCACAGAATTCCTCTGAGTAATTGCTCTAGTCTCTCCTCCCCCCGGGACTGCCCGCTGCTCGCGTGTGACATCCACACGTCACCATGGCACTGCCAGCACTGGCTGGTGGCACCGGCAGGTCCCTTCCATGGTGCAGGAGCCGCCTGCGGCAGGTGCACATGACTCTTCCACCCAGGCCTGAGCTGCTGATTTTTACCAGCTTTCCTGGTGATGCTGATGCAGAGGGTCCAGAAACCACATTTTGAGAAACCCTGTCTAAAAGAGCCCATGGAAGGGAAAAAAAAAAAGTAAATATATTTTATTTTTTTTTAAAGATTTATTCATGAGAGACACATAGAGAGAGAGGCAGAGACACAGGCGGAGGGAGAAGCAGGCTCCCTGCAGGGAGCCCAACGTGGGACTCAATCCCAGGACCCTGGGATCATGACCTGAGCCAAAGAAGACACTCAACCGCTGAGCCATCCAGAGATCCCACGTAAATATATTTTAAATGCACTTTATTGAGATATAATTTACCCAAAGGAAAATGTACCTGTCTCAAGAGGACCTTCTGACAAATGTAGTTATGCGTGTCATCAGGGCCACACACAATATGGGACATGTTCTCCAAGCCCCAGAAAGTTCCCTGCTGTCCCTTTGCAGCTGATCCTCTCTGACCTCCAGCCCCAGGTAAATCTGTGTTCTGTCTCTATAGGTAAGTTTATTTTATTTTATTTTTTAAGATTTAATTTTTTGAGAGAGAAAGAGAACACAAGCGAGGTGATGGTAGAAGCAGCAGACTCCCCACTGAGCAGGGAGCCTGACGTGGGGCTTGATCCCAGGACCCTGGGATCATGACCTGAGCTGAAGGCAGAAGCTTAACTGATTGAGCCACCGCAGGTGCCCCTCTAGATAAGTTTAGCTTGTTCTAGGATTTCATGTGCCGGGGCGCCTCGTACATCGTCCTTGTGCCTGCTGCCGCTTGCCGGCTTGCTGCTCAGAGCCGAGCTGCCTGCCTGCGGTGTAGCCCAGTTTAGCTTTACTCCAGCTGGCGATCTAACGGTCATCTCCAGGTTTGGGCCGTTGTGAATCCAGCTACTATGAACATGGGAATCCAAGCCTTTGGAGGTAGGTTTTGCCTACCGTCCTGTAATCCCCACACCAGCACACCACAAGAGTTCCCGCTGCTCCACACCTTCCTACCCTGACGTTGCCAGTCTTCTGGGTGGCCGTTCTCGTCGGTGTGTGCATGGCTAGCTCAGTGTGTTTTTTTTTTTTTTTTTTTTTTTATTGGGGATCCCTGGGTGGCTCAGCGGTTTAGCGCCTGCCTTCGGCCCAGGGCACGATCCTGGAGACCCCAGATTGAGTCCCACATTGGGCTCCCTGCATGGAGCCTGCTTCTCCCTCTGCCTGTGTCTCTGCCTCTCTCTCTCTCTATGTCTATCATGAATAAATAAATAAATAATTTAAAAAAAAGATTTTTATTAATGAGAGAGAAAGGCAGAAACACAGGCAGAGGGAGAAGCAGGCTCCATGCAGGGAGCCCGAGGTGGGACTTGATCCCAGGATCACACCTCAGAGTGAAAGCAGCCGCCAAACTGCCGAGCCACCCGGGCTACCCCCTCAGTGTGGTTTCTACTTCACTTTTTTTTCAGTCTAGTGTCACTGATACACATATTACATTAGTTTCAGTGCACTACAGTGATACCACAAGTCTATCAATTACATTGGCCTTTTTTTTTAATATTTTATTTTTTATTCATGAGACACAGAGAAAGGCAGAGATATAGGCAGAGGGAGAAGCAGGCCGAGGGGAGCCAGATGTGGGAGTTGATCCCAGGACCCTGGGATCACACCCTGAGCCAAAGGCAGACACTCAACCGCTGAGCCACCCAAGAGCACCGCCCCCCACACTAAGGTATTTTATTTTATTTTATTTTATTTATTTTATTTATTTTATTTTATTTATTTTATTATTTTATTTTTATTTTATTATTTTATTTTATTTTATTTTATTTTATTTTATTTATTTTATTTTATTTTATTTTATTTTAAAAACTGTATTTATTTACTCATGAGAGACACACAGAGAGAGAGAGGCAGAGACACAAGCAGAGGGAGAAGCAGGCTCCATGCAGGGAGCCCGACGTGGGACCCGATCCCGGGTCTCCAGGATAATGCCCTGGACTGAAGGCGGCACTAAACCACTCAGCCACCCGGGCTGCCCCCGACTAAGGTATTTTAAACAAAGATCCAGTCAGGGTCTCGCACTGTTATTGGTCCCTTTCATCTCTTTAAACCTAGAACTTATTTTCTGCAACACTGACTTTTTGAATGGACAAAGCCAGGTGTCTCGTAGAGTGACAGATATTCTGGATTTCTTTCATTTCCTGTAAGCTGCGGGAGTTAGGCTCAGTATAAATACATTTTTGACAGGAATGTGACACTGGGTACTTAATTTTTTAAGATTTTATTTATTTGAGAGAGAGAGAAAACACAAGCGGCGGGGGCAGCAGAGGCAGAGGGAGAAGCAGGCTCCATGCAGGGAGCCCGATGTGGAGCTCAATCCCAGGACCCCAGGATCGTGACCTGAGCTGAAGGCTTAACCGACTGAACCACCCCGGTGCCCCGACCCTGGGTACTTCTTTATTTATCACTCGATAGATTTTTAACACTGATTTCAGTAATTGGACCAAAACTTTCTCAAAAAATTCCGGGGACTAAATTTATGTATCCCAGTTTGGACACATATGGGCTTGTCATCTGTTCTTCTCAGCTACAGGCAGGGTAAAAGTAGGGTAAGACTATGAGACTTTGAAAAGCGCTTTAGAAACAGTGCAGTACCATACACAGTGCTGCACGTCATTCCACCTGCATTTGATTGGGCATTGGGCCTCCTTTGCTCCCTCTTGGGCTGTCTGTTCGTTCCCTCTTGCCTCTCCTAGCCCAGGACATACCTGTCATAAAGTTAGGCCAGTTAGAGCCTTGGGCTCACTAACAAAAAGGTATACACTTTGTTGTGACTTTTTTTTTTTTTTTTTTATGTAGGCTCCACACCCAGCATGGAGCCCGACATGGGGCTTGAACTCACAACCCTGCGATCAAGTACTGAGTGAAGCTCAAGAGTCGGGGGGGTTTTGTTGTGTTTTAGGATTTTATTTATTTATTCATGAGAGGCAGAGAGAGAGAAGCAGGCTCCCTGCAGGGAGGCCGATGTGGGACTTGATCCCAGGACCCTGGGATCATGACCTGGGCCAAAGGCAGACCCTGTTGTGACTCTGGTTAGTCACTCCGCATGGCTAGGTTTCCTACCATGTACAATGGGTGTGGTGATACGGATTAAGGGATGTCTGAATCCACTGAAATTGTGATTAATGAGGCACTTCTTTCATTCCACATTTCTTGAACATCGGCTGTGTCTCTACCAGGCTCATGGGAGGATGCAGAAAACAGGGTCTAGTCTCTGCACTTGGTCTGGCTGCCACCCCACAGTGGGTGCTCAAGCAGAGGAATCGCTACGGAGACTGGGGTTGTCTCTCCCCCGTCCACTTCACTCCCCTATCCCCTCCACTGTGCAGCACCTGTGTGGTCTGGCAGTGACCCCAGTCTGGGAGCAGGAGCAAGTGGGGGGTACAGTTTGGGAGGCACCTGATACTCCTAAGCCAGTCCTGCCAACCTTGCGATCCCAGGCCCCTGGCCAGGGTCTGGTTCAGAAGCCCTGGCCTCATGCAGTTGGGGATGTCACTGCTCTGCTCACTTCAGTTCCCAGATGGGAACACAACCCAGTCTGGGGCACAGAGATGGGAGGGAAAGCGTGCCCAAGGCTTCTGGGAAAAGGTGCCTTGCTCTTTGAGATACGAAATGTAATGGTTTCTCCCCATCTGGCTGTCAAAGCTTAGGTGCCAACCACAGTTGGAGCGGTCACATGGAACCCATCACGGGAGCCAGCAGAGACCAGGGTCAAAGCCCACTGGAGTTGAATGTAATGTTACAGCCGTAACATTGGTATCCAGGGACAGGAGCGCACGGATTTGTGCCCTTGACAGCCACTCTTCCGAAGCAGTATCGGAGCAGATTCTGGTGCTGGTGCCAGCTTTTGGCTTCTGTGTGGCCTTGTGGTGCTGGACCCTTGACCGAGAGCCCAGTTCTGCGAGGCTGAGTGCCCTGCTTTCAGCCTAAGCCCTGCCCTGCTGGCCAGTAGCTTGGTCTGATCTCCACAGGTACCTGTAGACCCAGAACATCTGACATCCCCTGCTCGAGCCAGTTCCCCACAAGGCCCTCCGCACCGCGGCCCCTGCACCACTCTGCTGGTGGACCTGTCTGGTTGGGTCCCCCAGGCCGGCCTCCGCCATGAACATCCAGTCCTCTCAGCCCTCTCCTGCCCTTCCTAACTGCCCTGAAGCTGGGGTTTGGTTTGGTTTGGTTTTTCAAATTAGAACAAGCAACAGAAAGGAAAACAGAGGGCGACTTTGTATTGCCTTATACTCTGGGAAAATCTCAATTACCAATAGTCAAGGTATTAATAGAATCATGTTGTAAATGGCTTTGTTTTTTTTCAGATGGGAAAGACAATGTTTTTCAAAATATTTGTGTCGGTAGAGCGTGTTGTGGTGGACCAAGATTCTGCAGATCCTCCGCTGTGCCAGACATCAACCTCGAGAGACGGGAGGACGGGCTTCGGGGTGCGGGCAGGGCATTCAGGGTCAGGGCAGCCGCTAATTACCGGTGGGAGGGACGTGCTTCCATGGTGTATCCCCACCAGCACACACCAGCTGAATACCCATCGTGGATATGTATATATCTTTTAAACTATATAATATTTACTTGGATTTTTAACGTTAGAAAGCCTAAAATGAATTCTGATTGTTAGAACTGTCACCAACATTTATAAAAACTTAGCATAATAAAGATGGGCCATTACGTAAAACCATCATTTTACAAGATACCACGCTGAATAATCTCATTTGTCACACTGACAAACGACCACGCGGACAGAGGTGCTGAAACGGCAGTGCACACTGGCTCAATGGGATAATGCTGAAAGCTATTATTAAACAGTTAATAAAAGCAGACTCTTGAAATGAGACTTGGAGAGAAAAAAACAGGAACTTGGAAACGATAAAGTAAACTTTAGTTTTAGGGTTATCAAAGGAGTAAGAAAGTCTTTCTTGAAAAAAAAAAAACAACAAAGTTTTAGGGTTACCAGAGGATTAAGAAAGTTTTTCTTGCAAAAAACAAAACAAAACAAACAAGTCTACTTAGAAACAGAGGGGTTTTTTTCCTTGAGTTTCAGCTTTGAGGGAACTGCTTGATGACAGCAGAACAAAGGCCTCGACAGAGGAAACACGCATGATGTCCCCAGGGGACCAAAGGCTTTTAACAAAGGTGACCAAACGTATCCTCTCTGCTACAGGCACCAGATACACAGCAGTGCCAGGAATGTACAGGAGAAAGACGGCGGAGGAGTGCCAATGACACGGACGCCGTCTGCGGCCCCTGGCACAGGGCCACCCCGAAGGTAACCACCCCGGGGCCTCCCCCGCATGCTCCTGGGAGGGGGGTTAAGGTCTGGACGGCTGTGGGGGGCGAGGCGCAGAGAGCAGCAGTGGCGCACAGCTGCCCAGTGCTCTGCACAGCCGTCCTGTCCGCAGAAATTACCTTGCGTAAAACTCAGTGGCTGGCTTCGGTTTTCTAGAAGTCCCTTCTGAGGCTGGAGGATACGTTAGTGACCCTCCTCCACCTTTTAACAATTGGTGTGGTCAGCAAGATACTGTAGACAAAGCAAGCTTGGGTCAAGGCCCGTGCTGGGGGAGAGCAGGTGGTCTCTGGGGAGGGCGGGGGAGGGGCCGGCTGGGGGGCCCCACGTCCCAAGGTGGCCAACCATGGCCACGTGGGGAGAGATGGCCGGGTCTCTGGAGCATTTCGGGCCAGTGCGTGAATGCGGAGACGCGTTAAAATGCCCAAGGAGTTGTCATGTATGCTACCTGAGAGGCGGAGGAAGCAGAAGGGTGAGGGCGATGGCAGCTTGGGTGTTAGACTGTGGGATACTGGGGGGACAGTACCATGTTACATGGGTTTCCTATGTCAAAAAAAAAGGCCTTGGTCACTGCTCAACCCGCCCTGCAACGAGGATTCCATGCCTCTGGCACTGGTGAGCATCGCAGGCGCTTAGCTAATTTGACTGGATAAGTGCTGGCATTAAGACAGCCTGGCTTCTGTCGAAGAACTACGAGAAATTACACGTGAACTGGTCATGCAACGTGCCGGTTACGTCCAACATTCAGAGGCCTGGGGGGATGATGCTCTTCCTTGGGCTGGAGCCCTGAATCTGCCAGTCAGCCCCCGTGGCGGAGGACCTGGGTCTGTCCTCGCGGCTATGCTTGATCGGCCCATTTCTCTGGTAGCTACGTGGTGATTTAAGCAAAACTTGAAGATTCCCTCCTAAGGGAAATAGGGTGAAAAACAGAGGCTCCTGCCCACGACAGAGTGGTGGACAGGGGGCCATCTGGGCTGCTTGTGAGTAACTGTGGCAGGGTCTGCTGTCTGGGACCCCAAGAGAAAATACAACCCAGTTCAGTCTTGCTGAGCGGCTGGAAGGCATTGCCTAAGGCAAAGTAGTTACTCCCTTGAAGGAAGTTCAAAACCTCCAGGTGTGTCAGCAACCAGCTGCCTCTGCTAACCCCCATCCCTAGAGAGGAGGGGCAGGCGAGTGTTGTCCCCTAGTGCATGCAATCAAGAGGCTCTGGGCAGAGGCCCCAGGCTGAATTAACCATTTACTGGTCTCGCACTAACAGACTGTACCTGCTCTAACAATGTGCTGACTACACACTGATCTATGGAAACCCCTCAAAATTTGGGGGAGAAGGTCAAGTTATCAAGGTCAGACAAGTTGGTCTCTACCTACAGATCAGCAGGCTTCCTCCCCAGTGTTTTCTCATGCATATTTCCCCCATTCCTCAGTGTATTGGGAGGGGTCTACAGGACCGGGGTCTAACTACAACCGGTGAATTCAGCTTGTGTAGCTAAGTAGTGAAGCCTCTCCTCGTGGGTCACACAAATTGGGAACCTATACAGCTGCTGGTTCCCTAGATGAATGCTGCTGGAGGCAACGGTGCTTTATCATTATGTAGATGATGTTAACACGTGTTGACTTGTCCTTGGTCACTAGGATGGGAGGGAAATACCGACAAGATTCAAGGTCTGATTCAGTCAGTCAAGTTCCTGGGCATCATCTAGTCAGTAGACAAAAGTAATGCTGAAGTGGTCACTGATAAAATACAAACCTTCCCATTCTCTCAGTGAAGGGATTACAGGCTTGGACATCTTTTATTCTCCATCTACTGCGAATGTTAAGACCTTCAAGGGGCACCTGGCTGGCTCAGTTGGAAGAGCATGTGATTCTAGATCTCGGGGCTGTAAGTTCAAGCCCCATGTTGAGTGTAGAGATCTTAAAAATAAAAAACCTTTAAAAAAAAAAAAAACAAAGGATCTCTATATGCCTTGGTTAAAAAGGGAAGCCAATTGGGTTGCTAACCAACAAGAGGCATTCTTTTCTTTTTCTTACTTTTAAGTAATCGCTACACCCAACATGGGGCTTGAATTTACAACCTCAAGATCAAGAATCACATGCTTTACCAACTGAGCTAGCCAGGCGCCCCCAACAAGGGGCTTTCTTTAAAAAACGGTAGTAGAACAACTACAGGCCCTGGGGGGGTCCTTAATGCCAGGTGTGAGTTGTGAATTACAAGGAATTTCATATTCGGAAGGGTTTGGCTGCAGCTTGCATCAATGACAAAATGGGAAATCAACTGAAGTTACTTGAATAAACCCCAGAAGATTCTGTTCTCCTTGGAACAGGACACCATTGGAAACACTGGTTATATTACCAAGGGTTTGACTGGAATGTCCTATTTTTTTTAAAGATTCATTTATTTATGATAGACATATATATATGTGTGTGTGTGTATATATATATATATATATATAGAGAGAGAGAGAGAGAGAGAGAGAGAGAGACAGGCAGGGACACAGGAGGAGGGAGAAGCTCCATGCCGGGAGCCCGACATGGGACTCGATCCTGGGACTCCAGGGTTGCGCCCCGGGCCAAAGGCAGGTGCTAAACCGCTGAGCTACCCAGGGATCCCCTGGAATGTCCTATTTGAGAGAGACGTGCATAGGCTCAAATATGACCATACAGCATGAAGGAACTACGGTTGATGTTATGGAGCCCAAGAAGCCCTGTGGAAATAATCAGTCTTACCTTGCTTACAAAGACTCCCAGGAGCCCTACCAGGTGAGTAAGGAGGGTCATTTCCTGGCAGCCTCAAGAACTTCAGGATATTTTAGGGACCTTGAGAAGGAAGTAACCCAATTCTACAGGTATCCATAGGCAAGTCAAGGTGGCAAGTACTTGGCTTGGCTCTTAGCCTTGAAAAACTGTTATAGGCTCAATCTGAAATTGCTTATGAGATGCTTTAGCAAAGTGGGTTTAAAAGAACCTATACAGCCAATAACTACTCTTGCTGCACATATGTAAATAATTGGACCAAGTTTGTTAAAACTGGATTTGCTTTACAAACAAAAAAAATTTTTTTTTAAAGATTTTATTTACTTGACAGAGAGACAGCATGACCAGGGGGAACAGAAAAGGGAGAAGCAGGTCCCCTGCCAAGCAGGGAACCCAATGTGGGGCTCAGTCCCAGGATCCTGTAGACAAGCCAAAGGCAGACACCCAACGAACCGAGCCATGCAGGCACCCCACAAACATGTAACTCTTAACTTGGCTACCTTTGACAGAGCGATTTTAGAGAGGGAATAAAAAAGTTTCCGTAACACATCTTTATGGGAGCTACATTCTAGTCCTGATCATCCTTGAATGACTGTTTACCTATAAAATAGGCTGGATCCTGAATTCCTCTGGTTTCCTTGCAGATCTGGCTAATTTTCTACTGAACTGCACAGGACAGGCCTGACTTTGAGAACCCACTGGCAGGACAGCCTTCTGAAAGGAGACAACCCTTTAACTGAACTGACTTAACTGACCACATTATGAAATACAGAATAATGGGATCCCTGGGTGGCGCAGCGGTTTGGCGCCTGCCTTTGTCCCAGGGCGCGATCCTGGAGACCCGGGATCGAATCCCACGTCGGGCTCCCAGTGCATGGAGCCTGCTTCTCCCTCTGCCTGTGTCTCTGCCTCTCTCTCTATCTCTCTGTGACTATCATAAATAAATAAAAATTAAATAAAAATTAAAAAAAAAAAAGAAATACAGAATAAGATGCTAAGTCTATACACCAGAGCTCCAAAATAATGGCTCCATGAAGGCTGAGGATTCAAGTTGGTACTAGGGAATGTCTGCAATTAGATGCAAGGCACTTTCATCCGTCAGATCTTATCTATGCTGCTTTTCAGCAGGAAGTAGCTAGAGTGGTCATCAAAAATGAAGAATGTTGAAAAGCCAGGGCGGGTATTAGCTAATGAGGACCGAACACCCACCTGTTGTCTGTGGTCTATAAGAAAGATTTGCCATGTCTGTGGTCTATAAGACATTTGTATTATCGTCCCTAGGCTTGCATTCATGTCCCTTCCTCCTACATTGGGTAACGTCTTCCTGTCATGGACCACCACTTATGCTGAAGTTCACAATCCCTCCAATGGCTGGGTGAGGAAAGGACCTCTTTACTGGGTGGCTGGGGCATTTCCTGTTGCAGTTTATATTACAACAGCCCTGCTGTGGCTTAGGGCTGCAACTCATTTCCCAGTATCGGGCTCTAGGGTCAGAGAGAGAATGGCACACAAATGTTACATGGGCCATAAAGATATAGGGGGTGGAGTGTAGGAGTGCTGACAACACTGACTCCATCTTTGGCCTTCCATCTTGTGCTACCTACTGGCACACAGGTGGTGACACTTTTTAAATTTAAATTGAAGTTAACATGGGGTGCCTGGGTGGCTCAGTTGAGCATTTGACTCTTGGTTTTGGCCTGGAACATGATCTCAGAGTTGTGAAATAGAGCCCCACTTCTGGCTCTGTGCTCAGTGTGGAGTCGGCTTGCAGAGTCTTTCTCTCCCTCTCCCCCTCCCTCCTATGCATGCTGTCTCTAAAATATGTAAATCTTAAACAAAAAATTCCAGGGGCACCTGGGTGGTGCAGTCAGTTAGGTGTCTGACTCTTGGTTTCGGCTCAGGTGGTGATCTCAGGGTTGTGAGGTCAAGATCCTTGTCGGGCTCTGTACTCATTAAGGAATCTGCTTAAGAGTCTCCTTCTCTCTCTGCCCCTCCATCCCTACTCGCTCTAAGGTAAGTAAATCTTGAAATTCCAGTCAACATACAACATAATATCAGTTTCAGGTGTATAACATAGTGACTCAACATGCCAATACATCACCTGGTGCTTCTCAGAAGGGTACTCCTTAACCCCATCACCTATTTAAACCATTCCCCACCCCCCTTCTGGTAACCATCAGTTTGTTCTCTACAGTTATAAGTCTATTTCTTGGTTTGCCACCCCTACCCCCTACCCCCACCCCACCCCCATGCTGCCCTATCCCGTTTATCCTGTTGCTTGTTTTTCCTTAAATTCTACATGAGTGAAATCATATGGTACTCATCCTGGACTGACTTAACTTGCTTATTAGCATTATACTCTGGATCCATCCATGTTGTTGCAAATGGCAAGATTTCATTATTTTTTATGGCTGAGTACTATTCCATTGTATCACATCTTCTTGATCTGCCAATCTATGGACACCTGGGCTGTTTCCATAATTTGGCCAACATAGTACATAATGCTCCCAATAGGCACTGGCTACATGTGTCCATTTGAGTTAGTGTACTTGTATTCTCTGGGAAAATACACAGCAGTGTGACTGCGGGATCCTGGGATAGTTTTATTTTTTAACTTCTTGAGGAACTTCCATATGGTGCACTTTTCCACAGTGCATCAGTCTTGCATTCCTATCAACAGTGCAAGAGAAAAAAAAAAACAACAAAAAACAGTGCAAGAGGATTCCTTTTTCTCCACACCCTCACCAACACTTGTTTCCTGTGTTGTTGACTTTACCCATTCTGACAGGTGTGAGGTGACATCTCCTTGTAGTTGTGACTTGCATTTCCTTGATAATGAGTGATGTTCAGCATCTTTTCATGTGTCTGCTGGCCATCTTTGGAGAGAAATGGTCTTTGAAGAAATGCCTGTTCATGTCTTTTGCCCATTTTTAAATTGGATTATTTATTTTTGGGGTGTGGAATTAAATAAGTTATTTATACATTTTGGATACTAACACCTTACTGGACAGGTCATTTGCAAATATCTTCTCCCATTCAGTAGTCTTTTTGTTCTGTTTCCTTGGCTGTGCAGCTTTTAATTTTGATGTAGTCTCAATAGTTTATTTTTTTGTTTTTCTTTGCCTCAGGAGACCTCTCTAGATAAACACTGCTATGGCCAATGTCAGAGAGATTACTGCCTGTAGTCTCTGCGAGGCTTTTTATGGTTTCAGGTCTCACATTTAGGTCTTTAATGGATTTTGAGTTTTTCTGTAAGATATAAGAATGTGGTCCAGTTTCATTATTTTGCATGTTGCTCTCTAGTTTTCCCAACACCAGCTGTTGAAGAGATGTTTTTTCTCCATTGGATATCCTTGCCTCCTTTGTCGAAGATTAACTGACCATATAATTGTGGGCTTATATCTGGGTTTTCTATTCTATTGATCTATATGTCTATTTTTATGCCAGCACCATACTGTTTGATTACTACAACTTTCTAATACAACTCAAAGTCCAGAATTCTGATGCTTCTGGCTTTGTTCTTCCTATGACTGTTTTGGCTATTCAAGGTCTTTTGTGGTTCTATACACATTTAAGCATTGTTTGTTCTAGTTTCATGAAAAATGCTGTTGGTATTTTGATAGGGATTGCATTAAATGTGTAGATTGCTTTGGGTAATATAGGCATTTTAACAATATTTGTTCCAATCTATAGGCATGGAATGTCTCTCCATTTCTTTGTGTTAGCCTCAATTTCTTTTATTGGTATTTTATGGTTTTGAGAGTCTTTCACCTCTTTGGTTGTTTATTCCTAGGTATCTTACTATTTTTGGTACAAATATAAATGAGATTCCTTCTCTTTCTGCTTCTTTGTTGTAGGTGTACAGAAATGTAACAGATTTCTGTATGCTGATTTTTGTGTCCTGTGACTTTACTGAATTCGTTTATCAGTCTTTGTTTTAAAGTCCAGTTTGTCCAATATAAATATTGCTACTCCTGCTTTCTTTTGACATCCACTTGAATGATAAATGTTTCTCCGTTCACTCCATTTTTTTTTTTTAAGTTCTAAAATTTAATGGTAAAGATCAGGCAATGGTTATTGGTCAAGTGAACCCACATCAAGAGCTGTGAAGTGTGCAGACACTAGTTCTTAAATAAAGGTGACAAGTACCAATGAGATTCTTAAAACACTGTTCAGGATCTAAATAAATGTGATTCTGGACATAATTCAATCCACAAGGCTAATTGAATGATAATGAAATAATTAATAATTAAACCAAAGGCATAATTTTCCAAATCACTTTTAGTTAAATGGAGTAAATTCTAGCTTTTTTAAAGTCTAAAGTTACAAAAAACTCAAAGCAACCTATTTTTCTACCTGAGATTAAAACAAGTTTCTTTTTTCCTGTCTAAACATAATTCTTGGCATTGAGGTAAATCTGAATTCACACAGTATACTTTGTCAAGCTTTTCCAAAAAATGTTAAGCCCTGCTTTATAAGCTCTCATGTTACAATACATATTTACATTTTTTTTTTCTTCAAAGACTGACAAATTTACCAGGCTAACAGGCATGTAATAGGACCATGATACTACTATTGTGAATAGAAAAAAGCCGTTCATTTATACAAAGTGTTCCTATATGGTGCAATATGAAATGAGATTACTATGTACATACACAAATCACCAAAATTCAGAAACTGAGCTTTGAGAAAATTCTTTTTGGAGCAAAGGTGGTCAGGTTGTGACCTATAACGAAAATATTGTGTATAAGAGTTCTGAAACCAAGTATTAGCCTAAATTGGCAATAACTGCAACTTAAAGTAAAAACTAAACTTGGGAGTCCCTGGGTGGCTCAGTGGTTTAGCACCTGCCTTCAGCTCAGGGCAAGGTCCTGGAGTCCTGGGATTGAGTCCCGCATCAGGCTCCTTGCATGGAGCCTGCTTCTCCCTCTGCCTGTGTCTCTGCCCCCTCCCTCTCTCTGTGTCTCTCATGAATAAATAAAATCTTAAAAAAAAAAAACAAAAACCCAAACCCAACTAGATCTTTACTGTGGCTATGCAACTTTTGCTTTGTGGCCTGCAGGAACTTTACTTTTTTTACTGTTTACTTGTTTACTGAGGTAACAACCTCTTATTTCTTGCCTCTCTTCGCACTCCACCCCTGCCTCCAGCCTCCTCCTTCATGGCTGTCTTTGGCACTGCTTCCAAATCTTGAAAACAAAAGAACCTGCTAACGTAAATGTGGAGGGAGAATATGAACCAAGAAAAAAAAATATTACAAGGAAGTCTGGGCGGTAGTATACCTTTCAAGGGAAAGGGAATCTAAAAAAATAGCGGATCAGTACTCCTGGCCCTTCTTGCATTGTCTCCTGATTTAGAAGAGCATGAAACCAAACTGTCAAACTCTGTAAAGGTAATGACTTTGAAGGACGAGCTACAGAAGTGAATATAGGATAAAGAATACAGAAGTGAATATAGGATAAAGAAACCAAACTGTCAAACTCTGTAAAGGTAATGACTTTGAAGGAGGAGCTACAGAAGTGAATATAGATAAAGAAATACAGCAGCAGCTTTAGCTGTCAATGAGTTTCTTTGCTCTGGCATTGGCAACATCAAGACAGTCTTTGTTGGTGTCAGCCTTTTCTGTGACCCAGTCTACATGTTCATTTTGAGTGTCAATCTCATTGGCTAATTCAGGACCATGTTTTTTAGGTTTCCTAAGATACTGCCCATTTGAGTCAGGTTCTCTTCCATCTCATCTTTCTGGCATCATTAGTTATAAGTAATGTATCTACCACCAGCTGCTCCAGAGGTTGGTTGTTGAGGCTGATTGTCGCTTGGCTGGCTGCTTATATATTCAATTACTAGAATATATTCATTACTAATATTCTTCAATTACTAGAAGAGTTGTCTCCACAATCTCCCCATGTTGCCTTGTAGGCCTTACCAGATTCAAAGTTCTTTGTCCTACTAAGGGAGCAGACACAAAGGCCACAGAACTTACTGAGTTCCATTAAAGTCTTCTCTGCTTCTCTCGTTCTTTATTTGGTTCATGCCTTCTATGCGGTTTAGTTCCCCTTGTTCATCCAGCATAGTGATAATCTTGATTCCTGTATCCTAAGACTCAATAGCTAAACCCAGGATTCTCCTGGTACTTTCCAGAAACTCATCAATAACTTGGTGGGCTCTGAGCTGAATTTCTTCTGATGACAGATTATCCATGATGAATTAAAACTTTCAGTAAGCACAGAAACTGAAATGCAGATATTCAAGCAGTTTGGCCATGCCTCTTTGAGCCGCAGCTACTTGTACACTGCCCAGACTGGACCTGGAGTTGTGTACTCCTAGCACCTATGCACACCAGATCCCCCATCCTCTAACTTTGAACCTGCAGGTGTCTTTAGGTCTAAAAGTCTCTTGGGGCACGTGGCTGGCTCAGTCGGTGGAGCATGAAACTCTTGATCTTGGGGTTGTGAGTTTAAGCCCACTGTTGGGTGTGGAGATTACTTCAAAGTAAAATCTTAAAATTTTTTTAAGACTCTTGTAGGCAACATTTGGATGGGTCTTGTTTTTTGTTTTTTTATCCATTCAGTCACCCTATGTCTTATGATTGGAGCATTTAGTCCATTTATATTCAAATTATTGATTGACAAGCATTTATTGTCACTTTATTGTTTTGTGGTGGTTTATGGGATTTCCTCTGATGCTTTTTTTTTTTTCATGCTTTGCTGGTTTTCTTAAGCAGTCTGAATTTCTCCTTTGCATATTTATATTATGATTTATGGTTACCATTAGGGTTGCATATAACCCCTTTTGCATATAGCAGTCTAATACATATTAAGTTGATGGCTTCCTGTTTGAACCCATGCTAGACTCCTATCCTGCCCCACATTTTAGTATGTGTTGTCATATTTTGCATCTTTTATTTTGTGAGTTCCTTGAAAGATTTTAATAGAAAGTCACTTTCACGCTTTTGTTTCCTACCTCCACAGTTACTTTAGATCTCTTCTATGAAGAGTCTCCTTTAGTATTTCTTGCAGGGTTGGCTTAATGGTCCTGAACCTTAATTTTTGTCTGGGAAATGCTTTATTTCTCATTTTGAATGCTAGCTTTGCTGGGTAGAGTATTGATGGCTGCATTTTCCCCTTTTAGCACTTGGGAGCAGATCATGCCTTCCCTTCCAGCTTGGAGACTGACTGATGAAAAACCTGATAGCCTATGGGTTTTTCCTTGTAAGTAACAGATTTATTTTGTCTTGGTGCTTTTAAGATTTTATCAATATATTTTGCAAATTTAATTACAATGTCTTGGTGTTGGCCAGCTTCTGTTGATTTTGATGGGTGTTTTGTGTGTCTCCTGCAACTAGATGTCTGATTCCTTCCCCAGAGTAGGAAATTTTTCAGCTACTACAAGCTTTGTGTCCCCTTCTCTCTCTCTCTTTTAAAAGATTTTATTTATTCATGAGAGAGGCTGAGACATAGGCAAAGGGAAGCAGGCTCCCCACGGGGAGCCCAGTGCAGGACTCGATCCCAGGACCCTGGGATCACACCCTGAGCCGAAGGCAGACAATCAACCACTGAACCACCCAGGTATCCCTGTCTTTTCTTCTGGGACTTCTATAATATGAATGTTATTACATTTGATGGAGACAAGGAGTTCCCTAAGTCTTGTAGAATTTGTTTTGTAAAATTTCTCTCTTGTTCAGCTATTACTTGAAATCATTGATTTGTTGCTCTTTTTCCAGCCTGTTCATTAAATCATGCATGCTTCTAATCTCATTTATTGCACTCATCTTTTATTCTTTTTTAACTACTGTGTTAAGGGTCTCACTGATGTCTTCCAGCTCAATCCCAGTGAATATCCTTATGATCCCTGGTTTAAATTCTTCATCAGGCACGTTACTTCTTTTACACTTAGAGGTCTCTGGTCATGACCTGGCCTTGTTCTTTGATTTGGGATAAATTCATCTGCCTTCTCATTTTCTCTAAGTCCCTGCCTGGTTCTCTGGGTTCGCCAATTATGTCTCTTACTCCTGAAAGTAATAGCCTTATAAAGAATTCATGTAGTGCCCAGGGCCTGGTTGGTGCTTCACACAGTGCTGTGTGCTGTGTTTTGTACTTTTGTGTTCTGGCTCAGCTTTCCTTTAGGCCCTTTGTCTGAAGAAGTTCTCTTTGCCTGCTGTGGGCAGTGTTTGGCCCCTGGCCTGAATGTTTTGGTTGGAGAGTTTTAGGTGTGCTTCGATCAGCTTGTGAGATGAAACTTGTCACCACCTTCACTGGAAATGAGGCCCTGTAAAACTGGTTGGGAGACGTGGTATGGACAAGGGGTTGTGCTGGTCTTCTGGATAAGGGGGGCCCACTCCACTTGGACTAAAGCAGGCTTGACTGAGAAGAGCAGTTCTACTGAAGCACAGGGGTGTGGGGCAGTTAGGCAATCAGTGTAGGTGCCGCACTGGTTCCTGCAGGTGTTTATACTGAGGGGTGTGAGCGGGCAAGGGCCGGCCAGCTTCTCTGCTCTTAGAGAGATAGCTCTGTGAATGCTGTCTTCGGTCACACTGTGAGAAGATAAAATAATCTCCCTGCTGGGTTCCACCGGTTCAAACTCTTCGGATTCCCGTTTCCACAGTGTCCGTCCTCAGGTTGTCTGCCTTCTTTCCAAGAGAAGCTGCAATGCCTCCAGACTGAACTCTCTCAGAGCCCCACCTGCTAACACAACTTCTGGCTTTAAGTCTTACTGGTTCCAAGAACTCAAGAAATTGAGTGGGAGAAATTTGTGGGATGAGGCAAGCCTAGGGTCTTCTGCTGCCATCTTTCCCCTCCACACTTTAGATAACTGTGACCTCACCATCATGTTCCTTGCTCCAAAAAATTGGGAGGATTAAGGTCCAGATAGCTGAAAATATGGCTTAGAAAATAGGGGTAGAAGACAGCTGCCCAGTGCCCGGGATCATCTATCCACCCACCCAATTGCCTCTGTCAATAAGTTGCCCTGAATAAAACTGTGTGTAAATAGTATATAACAGGTTTGATTGTTATTTTAGTCTTAAGGTCCTTCTCAGTATGGAGGATGTGGTACTGACCTTCTAAAGGATAATGAGATTTTAGGGTTATTCTAATTCAGAGTAGCCGCCCTGGCTTAAGAATGATTAAAAATGTAGATTGTTCATTCCAAATACTAGAAGTACCTAAGCAACAAAATTGTTCTAAAAGGATTTTTAAGATGGGATTGTTAGAGAGCCAGGCAGCTGAAGTTATCTAACATGGTAGCCTAACCCCAAGTGATGTCCTTCACTGGCTACTGCTGTCCTGTAGATGGTCATGTAGCCTGTACTACCTACAAATGAGAACTGCATTAACAGCTAATAAACATTTATATAATTAGGCAGAGAAGTATAAGCTTCACTTAAACAATGCTAAAACATTTCCCAATGTTTTAGAGTTTGGTCAGTCTTCTTGCACATACCAGCTCAACCTGTTTGATCTTACTCCATACCCCAAGGTATTACATCCAAAGTAGACAGATACAAAATAATTTTTCAGAAACCAAGATTAAAAGAAAGTGGGCCACTAAGGGAGATGGGTCTCAGATTAAACTCTGCATAAACTGGAGTGTGTGGAACTAAATACGGCAAGAAACCTTCAGTTATTGATGCACAACTTAGTAAACTTAGAATTAGTTTACCTCTGTGGCCCACGTACCTGAGTCATACTAAATTTGTCACACTCGCGACCAAAGACAACTCTTGGAAGGTGAGGGGAGGTTAGTTTACTGTAACACAGATAGTAAATATTTGTTACTAGATTTTCTAGAATCACAAGTGTGATATCTGCCAACTACTGTTTAAAATCACTGGTATAGGGATCCCTGGGTGGCGCAGCGGTTTGGCGCCTGCCTTTGGCCCAGGGCGCGATCCTGGAGACCGGGGATCGAATCCCACGTCGGGCTCCCGGTGCATGGAGCCTGCTTCTCCCTCTGCCTGTCTCTGCCTCTCTCTCTCTCTCTCTGTGACTATCATAAATAAATAAAAATTAAAAAAAAAATAAATAAATAAAATAAAATAAAATAAAATCACTGGTATAAAATGACTAGTAAGTACGTAGCTCTTCAGTGGAGAAAGTGTTATCACACCATGTTTGCTGAATGAAAAAAAAAAAGCCCAGAAAAACTCCATTGCTTTTGCAGGTCTAGTCCTTCTCCACAGCAATTGTTACAGTCCTGAAGAGGCTAGAGTACAGTCAGCAAGGGGCCCAAGTGGACCAACAGTTCATCTTGGCAAGTATATGTTTTATTTCCTTTGGTGCCTTGCACGGTAAGGCACTAATAATGATATAACAGAATAGAAGAAATGCCCACAGCAAATAGTTCTAGTGACAATTTACTAGACAAGTTACAGTTTAATGACGGTGGTGGTGATTGTTTCATTTTATTATTTTTTACAATAAGGTTGTAACCTTTATACTCCACACACACAAAATAAAACAAGTGCTTATGAAAGAGTCCCTGCCCCCACCCCCCTTTCCAAAACATCCTGAACATAGCAATAGAACAGAAAAATCAAGACATGTTTGATTTCAAAATTTCAATAAAAAAGCAAAGTATGTAATGCAACAGCTGTTCAACTTCCAACTCTAAATAGGCACCGTAAAACAAAACAAAACCTCTCAGTATTTAAATTTCTCCAGCACACTTTCCAGTATAAATGCTCTGTAATCAGCTAGTAATAAATGAGAACAGAACCTTAGAACAGAAGTTATATTGCTTCCCTGCTCCCCCTTTCTCTTATAATTAGAGGGTGGAGGTATTAGGGGATACAAAAGTCAGAGGAAGAAGAATTAAAAAGAAAAATTCTGAAAGCTGTTGTTTGTGGACTAGAAAGGAAGACAGCATTTTACAAATGTTCAAAAATTCCCAAGGCAAGCAACACAATTCGTTCACTATCACTCCTACTAGAAAGAATAAAGATATCGGCATCTTATTATATAAAACTGTACTTTCAGAATCGCATTACAGGTTCACCAGAAACTATGGATGTAGTTTTTAGGCTTCATCAGGGAAACAAGTTCAGTTCAGATCAAGTTAGATACTGTGCATCTAGCCTATTTGGATCGGAGTCTGGAACTTCTCACTGTTACCCCCAACAGCTGTAAACTAAACAATAGTATGTAACTCCATAGGAAGCTTAAGGATTGAGGATATGTACACAGCTAATTATATCTCCCCTGCTTCGCGCTCTTCAGAGCTCCTCCTGTCTTCTGATCTGCCATTAGCGCTCTCATAGGACCGCTTCTTATCTTTTCGATCTCTGTCACGAGGTGATCTGTCTCTTGAATTCCTGTCTCTGTCACGTGATGCTAAGTCTTGGTCTCTGAATCTTTCTTTTGAGGATCTGAAAAATATTAATTTGAGGAGCAAAATGTGTTGGGAAACCCAATATCCAAATGAAAGAATCGGATAAATATTAAGGTACTGATAGCTGAAGTTATACAGAATACATCCAAGAAAGACAAGAGGAGCCAGTTTTCTGACCGAAAGGAGCACTCACTACCTACCCATTCTGACAAGGGAGATGGGTGAAAACAAATAGCTAAGGGTCAGAAACCATAAGCTAAAATAATGACTTAATGGAGGATATTCTCATTATCTGAGGCAATCATAAAGGTTTTCCAATTAATGGCAAATATATTTGATATAAAAATAGTATAGAGACAATACCTTAAAAAAAAAATCAAAGTGTTAACTAATTTTTTAAAAAACAAAACAGAGGTTCCAAATTGGGTGGAAACTAAGGATGTAGAATGGGGGGGGGGGGTCAGCAGACCTTTTTCTCTTTGCTGTCTGGCCAGAGATTCAATTATTTTAGGGGGTATTCTTCTTCCTTTTCTTTTTATCAACCCTTTAACAATGCAAAAACCACCCATAGCTCCCTAGCTATTCAAAGAACAGGTTATGAGGCCAGATTGGCCTGCAGGCAACAGTCTGCCAATACTTGACTTGGATAAGAGAACTAATCAATGACATGGCTTTAAATAACCCTTTATTATTTTTGCAATCTTCTTTATTCTTCCTGAGTGAGCTTATTCAACCAAAATAAGAATGGAAGACACAGAAAGATGATCATCTTATATCCTGATTAACCATAATGGTTTCTTCATATCATCTCTCCATTCCCATATTCAATTTCATTAAGAAAGGTAAGTGATAACAAGCTCATATCAGAGATTCAATCAGAAGGAAAAGCAAAGGATATTATGGGATCAGAATATAAAATCTATACTTTCAACATCTAGAATGAATCTGAATCTGTAATATATAATACATTTATTTGGTTCTTAAAGGTGACATAGTACTTTTTATATAATCATCTCACTTAACCAGGCCTCAGATCCTAATTCTGAACACGGGTCAAGTAATACTTTGAACTTCTAAGGCAGGAAAAACTTTCTCAACATTATTTCTAAAACTGAGTATAGATTAAACCAAAATTGTCAACTTTGAGTATTCTACTTGTTTTTTAATAAGCATGATTTTTAAAAAGATGTGTGTGTGTGGGGGGGAGTCACAGTGCATATCTGGTTATACTAATCCTCTCCAAAATCTTTCTAAGAATGGAATACGGAGAGAGATGATGCCTAAGAATTAAGGACACAGTTGCAGGTAAGTCTCAGGTCAGTACTAACTGGAAAATAACCATGAGATGAGCATCAACTAGGATTTTGTGAGAGATTACAACATCCCATCCATAAGCAGTTTACTTACACTATGTCAATCAAATTACCACTAATCCTGATAACACAGGTACTTCAAAGATGGGGAAAGGACAGGATAATGATCTTTGGCCAAAGGCCACTGAACCCAAGTAGTCTCTCAAGTCTGCACTAGGTGTTTGAACAGACCAGGAAGTAGAAAAATGCAAATAAGTCCTCATTTATTAAGATAGCTGTTGCCAAGGAAATGTCACCAACAGAATTATATCAGACCAGTATTTCACAGTTGGGGAAAAGCATATAGTAATAAGACTTGTAACTTGGACCTTTACCTTGAAAATTAAACTCAAATATATAGCAATTGGCTGCTAATTTTTGGTAAAAACACAGAAGATTGCTTTGAAAGAGAGTAAGTTGCCGAGATTAGAATTGCTCTTGAGAAAAGCAAAAACTTTTAATAGTTATACAAAAATAAACCTGTTTATGAACATGCTGAAAATATTAAGGGTGTCATGTAGGATAATGAAAAACTGTCCTATACAACTTCAAAAATGCAGGAATCATTAGGGACTAGGATAACACAATCCCCAGTGAGGAGACATGCCTCTCCCTTCCATCCCCACCCCCATTTAATAAAGACATTTAAGAGTTCACAGATACCAGAAACAATGACCAGTGGGCAGGTTCACAAAACAAACTCCCTAGGCCTTCCATCAACCAGTAGGGTGACTCTTAAAATATACAGTTCAGGTAAACCACAGGGGAAAATTTCTACATTGATCTGTGATATTCAGTCCATCTCAAATATCTTTTTACTACCTGGTTTTACCTACTAGCTGAAGCCATTTTTATTTCTCTGGTATTTCCCTCATCTAAACTCTTGTATTACTCTGGATGTACACAGTAGCACTTTATATGTTAAAAGATGTTAGTCTTATGTTCTAACTTGAATAAAGTTGCTCAACTATGGTATACTTCTTGGGTTATTTTTTTACTAGGCCTAGTATAGAAGCAAGTATATAATTCTTACTGATTAATGTTACTTGAACTAGTTTGCTAACAAGAGTAGAACAAATGTTCTCACCAAAAAAAAAAAAAAAAAAAAGGATAAACACCTGAGGTGAAGGATGTGTTAATTAACCACTGGTGGGACCCCTCTCATAATGTGTGTGTGTGTGTGTGTGTGTGTACACATACACACACATCTCAAATCACTACAATGTACACCTTAAATATCTTTTAATTTTGTCAATCATACCTCAATAAAGCTGGGGGAGGGGGGAAAAGAACTACCTGGAACAAGGCAAAAATATAAGGAAGAAAATATTTAGTGAAAGCCTATTCAACAACTCCACCTATGAGTGGTTTTAAGGAAAGGCTTCCCTCTCCTCCACCCCCTCCCCCAAAGACTCTGTGAATTCTACCATGGGCTTTATGGAGAGTAAGTGATAGAAAATTTAAGACTAGTAGGTGCTAGGCACTCAAAAAAGGTTTATTACATATATGCTCAAGAAGAATTGACATGAAAAAAGCAATTATAAGCATGGTTCATGTTCCATAGAAATAACCTGGCTTAAGGACCATCTTGTGACCTGAGAAGTTTTGGGAGCTTGTGAGTGCTAAGGCTCTACCACATTCCAATCCTTTGTCCTGACATTCAGGTCCTTCAACACACCACACTCTAGATCTGCCCTCCTTGCACCTTTCAAGTTTTCATGCCAAGAAAGTCTAATCTCAAATTCTGAATCCACCCCACCAAGCTAACTATATATAGCAATGCATACCTATACTGCAGATAAAACAATATACCAGAATGTGTCTGCTCTGAAAAAGTGCACCAGCTCAAAGAGGTTTGGAAAACAGTAAGTCAAACAAAGCTAAACTCTTTAAATGAAAGGACTTCTCAGAACTCCCAATCCGCCAATACACACTGAAAAACTGAGTACTGGTACCTAAAATTGCCCACAAAGTACTTTTTTTTTTCCAAAATACACTGAGCAGAGAAAAAGCAATAACCTCTGCAGCACATATTGGTTCCAATTTCTTACTCTGGCTCCTAAGTGTATTCTTTAACTACCCATATAATCAGGGAAAAAAATGTTATACACTCACAAATGTGTACATGTGACCAGATGCAAGTTTCAAACCAATAGTATTCCAACTCTAAACCATAAAGGTAGTTCCATATCCTTTTATGGACACCTCAGTACCTCCTCCTGGATCGCTCTCTGCTCCTGTCTCTAGAACTGTGCCCACTTCGCTGGTGGCTGCGGCTACGGCTTCGGCTGCTAGAGCGGGATCTGTGGCGATGGCGTTTCTCCCGAGATTTGGATCGAGTTCTCCTCTTCCGTTCCCGTGACATGGAGCGAGACCGATGTCTGCGATGCTCTCTGGACCTGGACCTACAAAAAACATTTGCTTTACTTTTTAACTTTCTCAGCAATGCATTTCTCCTTTACTTAAAGCCTCTTCTTTTAAGACAAATGATTTCTCAACATCCTGACTTAATGCCATTTCTATTTCTAGTTCGCTAAATCTACACCAAAATAAGATGCTGACATAGTAACTACATACTAGAATTTCAAAATAAAAAAACACTAATTTCAGAGTCAATCAATATTGTACAGATTTAAATCAAGAATATCATAAAAATGGGATCCTTGGGTGGCTCAGCGGTTTGGCGCCTGCCTTCGGCCCAGGGCATGATCCTGGGATTGAGTCCCACATAAGGATCCCTGTGAGGAGCCTGCTTCTCCCTCTGCCTATGTCTCTGCCTTTCTCAGGTTCTCTCATGGATAAAAAAGTAAAATCTTTAAAAAAAATAAATAAAAATAAAAAGGTAAAGGTCAACAGAGAAATGAGGTGGTCATCTTTTATAAAGAATAGGTAGAAAAACAAATAGGTAGAAAAGGCTTTTCTGGTAAAATGGCATTTAACAAAGATAAACTAAAGTAATCAGCTAATCAGCCATCTCAAAATAAGGTGCTTCAGATAGAGGGAACACAGGAGCAAAGGCCCTGAGGTTGAAGAAAGTTCAGAATGCTAGAGAACCTAAAAATACCTGTTTGCCTAAAATGAAGTGAGCACCAGGAATAAATCAGGGGTCTTACAGGCAGGATGACCACATACCTTTTAATGCAAACCAGGATGCTCTCTCAATGATAAATTATATGAAGGGCAGGGGGAAGCTATTAAATATGCTGACACAAAATATAAACTGGTACCTACCACCCCATTCTTAGACTGATCACTCTACTTTTAAAAGCTATAGTGAGGATTTCCACTTCCCCTAAGTGAAATGGAAAACCTTTGGAGAATTTGAACAGAGGGTTGATATAATTTACTTCACTTTTTAAAGGGTTCATTCAGGCTGATTTGTGAAAAACAGAGGTAATGAAGGGGATTGGACAAGTCCAGAAATGAAGAGACAGCAAAGAGACTATGGTAATCACAAGAAAAGTGGCTGGGAATGGAACGGTAGAAAATAAATTCCTAGCTTCAGTATCTGAAGATGTTCTATGTACACAGTTTAAGTAACTTTTTTTTTTTCAACAAAAGGACTAATTTGCATTGATCAACCAGTAAACAAGAATAGTATCACCAAATAACATTTCCACTTCTCATCCTAGATTTCAGAAACAAAATAAATTGGCTGACACAACTGGGCATGTTTTTCTTTTATAACAACAAATGCTCTAGTTTATAGAGAAAAGTTCTCGAGAAATAGTTACTCTTTAAACTTAAGAGTACTTAGATTCTGACAATAAGAAAGGGCGTTCTACGTGGGGATGGACTCATGGGAACTGCACATGAAAAGTTAAAAATGAGATAAACCATGTTTTCCCCACCTTCCTCAGTTAGCAAAAAACTGTCAGCAGCTAGTGAATACTAAAGCCTTCTAAAAGCCCTAAAATTTTAGTTCCAAAAGTCAACAGAAAGTGTTTTCTTATCCTCTTTAAGGATTTTTTTTTTATTTTTATTTATTTATGATAGTCACAGAGAGAGAGAGAGAGAGAGAGAGAGAGAGGCAGAGACATAGGCAGAGGGAGAAGCAGGCTCCATGCACCAGGAGCCCAATGTGGGATTCGATCCCGGGTCTCCAGGATCGCGCCCTAGGCCAAAGGCAAGCGCCAAACCACTGCGCCACCCAGGGATCCCCCTCTTTAAGGATTTAAGCACTCTTTAAAGTTTTTGGTCATCTCTGTACAAAGGGATAAGTAATAATAAACTTATATAAAGTGAAAATAAAGATATAAACTAATAAAAATTTTAGTTTCCCTTCAATAACCCACTCCCTTTCAAAAATGTATTCAACTAGGGGTGCCTGGGTAGCTCAGTCAGCTAGGCATCTGGCAGAGTTGGGCTCCCTGCTCAGTGGGGTCTGCTTCTCCCTCTCCCTCAGCCCCACTTCCTACTCGCCCCCGTGTTCACTCACTCTCTCACTTGCTCTATAAATAAAATCTTTAAAAAAATGTATTCAGCTATTTAACCTTATATTTTCAACATTTTTAACCTCTTCAACCTGTATTTCTGACACTTAACCACCCAAAATCATTTTTAAAATAAATTCTGTAGTATATTTAACCTGCACTTTCCCCAGTAGGCTCTATACCCAACATGGGGATTGAACTCACAACCCCAAGATCAGGAAGTCACATGCTCCAACTGAGCCAGCCAGAGCCCCAGTGTTTTTAGCTTTAACTCCAGGGTACTGTATATCATTTTACTCTAATAAAATTAAGTTGAAGTTCATGAGTATCTTCTGACCAATTTCATCTTTTTTTTTTTTTTTAAAGATTTATTTATTCATGAGACACAGAAAGAGAGAGAAGGAGGGCAGCAGAGACACAGGCAGAGGGAGAAGCAGGCTCCATGCAGGGAGCCCAAAGCAGTACTCGATCCCAGGATCTCCAGGATCATGTCCTGGGCTGAAGGCAGGCACTAAACTTCTGAGCCACCCAGGCTGCCCCAACCAATTTCACCTTAAACCATAATGCCCAAACTTGAACTACAAAAGAATGGAGTACTAATCTAGTAATTCTCATTCATTTTTAAAAGATATTTAATCTATAAAAACTACCTCTGAAAAAACCTAACTTCACTACTTATATTTTGTGTAACACTTACCTTTTGGGATTCTTGCTATGTGATCGAGACCTAAAAAAAGAGAATATCTATTTTTAGAAAAAAAGAAGTGAGAAAAAGTACAATGTACTATTAAATTTACATCCTTCCTGATTTCTAATCTTTTTATTAATTCTATAAATATAAGGCACATATAAATGCACACCAATTTTTCCAAAATATACCATAAACCATACAGACTTGCCCACCATGGCTATGAGATCCCCTAACTAGGATACCTGACTCTTAAAAAAGAACAGGCTCCAAGGAGACTAAAACATGGTACATCACCACTCAATAACTCTACAGAAATGACTTCCCAACCTGGAAAAAATTCTGTGTTATTTTTATCTCTGTCATTTCTTCTTTCTCTCCAGAAAGAGAAAATTTTCCATAATCTGAGATGTATTCATTTTCAAACTATAACTTCACATAGCATTCAATCTTACAGCATCTGTTTCTTAACAGGACACATGATAACCCTTATTAAAGCACTCTTTACATTTCTTAGCACATACTTAAAAGTCAATAAATAGTAATGACTAGTACTATGGGCACTAGGAAACTACAGTTGTCTCGTGGGGAATATACAGCACAACTGAGGGTGGCTTGGGACTCAGCCTAATTTGAGTTTTAAAACTCCGGCTGCACCACTATCTGTGACCTGGACAGATTACAGATCTCTCAGCTTTGCTTGTCATTTGCAAAAGAAGGACAGTAATATAAATTTCACAGGCAGGGGATCCCTGGGTGGCGCAGTGGTTTGGCGCCTGCCTTTGGCCCAGGGAGCGATCCTGGAGACCCGGGATCGAGTCCCACGTCAGGCTCCCGGTGCATGGAGCCTGCTTCTCCCTCTGCCTGTGTCTCTGCCTCTCTCTGTGTGACTATCATTAATTAATTAATTAATTAATTAAAAAATTAAAAAAATAAATTTCACAGGGAGATCGTAAGGATTAGATGAGCTAATATAGGCAAATTCTTAGCACTGTACCTGATACATAACAGGCACTTAGTGACATTTTTATCATTATCCTTTTCAATACCATAGTTAGAATCCCACCTTGTGTAACCATGTACTTGCTTGTCATTTCTTCATCTTTCATTCTTGGTTACATTTCCTCAAGTTCACAAAGGGATTAAAAAATTGTGTTTTTTATTTACCGGTTTATTTTTAAACACATTTCTAAATCTCATTACTTTTTTTTTTTTTAAATCTCATTACATTTTAAAATCAATCTTAAATTTGTCAGTTGGCAACAAAGGAGTAGGAGGTTATCTACAGATAAGAAAATGTAGTCATGGCAAAGAATTTTTTTCTCATTTGACTATCACTTCACAGTTGAATTATATAAATCAGTGGCACTACACTCAGAATTTTAACAGATTTCTATATGGTCTTATATTACAATGCCGGGCAATATTCCCATAGAAACTCAGTGTACATAAAAGAGAATAGTGATAAAACTATGAGACAAAATTTATAGTAAATGAACATTCAGCAATGGATTTATGACAGCACTTCTCCTAAAAAGGCAAATATCCACATGTACTTTTCATTTTTTTCATTACAGTGCAAAAATATTACTGCTATAAGCCATGTAACACAAAGTCAGTTTAAATACTTTGAAATAGACCAAGTATAACATGCTCAAAGCTTAGGGGAGGCTGGCATGACCAAGTCACATATTATAAAGGGTTTTAATTAGGCACAAAATCTGCTGTAGATAAAGGATTTAAATTTCAGAGATGTGTAAGATAATTAAAGGAACACTATAAATTAAAACTACAAGTAACTCTTTAGTGACATACCTATCATATACATTGTTTAAAAAAGTTATGTACGTAAGTTCAAAAAAGGTTGCTACCAGGATGAGACACAATTTGTTGCCAATGGGTCACTCAGAACATTTTAACATTCTAAATATGAAGAATATGATTTTATCAACTAATGAATACCAATATAAAAAGAACTGCATATACTTAGCTATTATTAATACAATCTTAATAGTTTATAGCTCCTAGGGGTAAAAATTATAGAATCAAAATTATAGCTGAAACTGCTGAACCACCCGGGCTGTACTCTTCCATACTTTTTGAAAGAAATCACTTTGACTGGGACTCCTGGGTGGCTCAGCGGTTGAGCGTCTGCCTTTGGCCCAGGGCGTAATTCCGGGATCCAAGATCGAGTCCTACACATCAGGCTCCCTGCACGGAGCCTGCTTCTTCCTCTGCCTGTGTCTCTGCCTCTCTCTCTCTCTCTCTCGCTGTGTCTCTCATGAATAAATAAAAATTTAAAAAAAGAATCACCTTGACTTAAATTGGCTGTAACTTAACATATTTGTATAAGCATTTTCACATGGTAACATTTTCAAAAGTAAACAAATCTCTCATGTCTAGATTTATTAACACCTAAAATCTTGTATCAATCACCTCTCTTTTTAGAGCCAGGGAGATTCAACTTCACATACTTGGACTATTCAATTAATTACTCCATACCTCCTCAGCTTCTCCCTTTCTTCTCTCTCCCTTTCTTCTCTTCGTTTCAGGCGTTCCTGATTTCTTTTCTCCTGTTTCTCAGCTACAACTCTCTTAAAAGACAATGACAGTTCAAATAATAAAAAATGAGGAGCATTATTTACTGGGTCCACTCTTAACAAGAATTATCCTAAACTCTACCATATCTGGTTCCCAATACAGTACAAGTAACATCAAAATCTGTTTAGTAACAATTAAAAGTTCTGCTGCGTAAAATCACTACGCTTACAAGTCTAGTTTCCAAAATCTTTCGCCCTTCTGGGGAACATTTGTAAAATTTTTTATTTCTTCATGACTTAATATTTCAAAATCATTTCTACAAGATTCTTCTCCTTTGTTTTCTAACATTATTTTGTATTTTTCTTAAAGTTTATTTTTTTTTAGTAATTCCTACACCCAATGTGGAGTTCCAACTCATGGCCCTGAGATCAAGAGGCACACACTCTACCAACTGAGCCAAGATGTGCCTATTTTTGTATTTCTTTTATTTTTGTATTTTTTAAAGGACATTACGTATTATAAATCACAAGTTCCCATTCTCTAATTTCCAAAATAAAATGTCTTCTGTCACTTCCAATTACCATCCCAATTTTATTGCTTCAAAAAAAAAAACCACACAGTAAAGTGCCAAACAGTCCTGTTGCTATGTCTGTATCTGCAAAGATTCCCAAATACGTAGCATTTTTGAGTTTTAATTTCGAGCTCACTAACCATTATATAGTGCAACTTACTTTGTCATTTTAAATAAAAATTTACCCAAAATCATCCTAGCTGCTCAGAATACTTAGAAGAGCTCACTGTTAATTATGAATATGGAGATATCCCTAAGTGTTTCTGACTCCACATTATTTTAAATGTCAAACTACAGATCTTGGGTTAATTTGAGCAAAAAAAGTCACTATCCAGTGTTTGCTACCTCTGAACCTATCTTCTATTCATGACAAAATGCTACACTGCCATAATTTTTTAAAGATTAGCCTCATGAGGGGCAGCCCTGGTGGCTCAGCGGTTTAGTGCTGCCTTCAGCCCAGGGTGGGATCCTGGAGACCTGGGATCGAGTCGCATGTTGGGCTCCCGGCAAGGAGCCTGCTTCTCCCTCTGTCTGTGTCTCTGCCTCTCTCTCTATGTCTCTCATGCATAAATAAATAAAACCTTAAAAAAAAATTAGCCTCATGAGACTGATGGAAAGTAAACTGATTATATACATTTACTCTGATTTTATTTACATCTTTAGAAATACCCTATGTTTGCTGTTTCCTTATCTTCTCAAAATAATTCACCACATGAGTAATAACTGTATTGCCTTTCTCACGATAGCCATGTATGTGATGGTAACTGTCCTTTTTTAAAAGATAGATTTCATCGAATTCCTTTCTGAAATGGGAGCAGGAGCAAAAAATAAAACTAGAAATCCAACAAGCTTGCTATTTAGTGAAGAACTGCAAAATATTTCAAATAAATACTAGTCTCATTTTCTGTCTTCCTTTAAACTTGTATGAAAGAGTTAGTTTAGAACTCAGTTTGCAAGGCCCATAATTCAATGTCATCATCAAAACAAAATACTACCTCCCAAAATAAGGGGACAGTATTAATAAGTCTTGTTTCTCAGACATTATCCATTAAACCAGTTATTTCCATTTGTAATTCTATACTATCTGGTATGAATTTTTAGCAAGAGCACAGTCAAGAATATGATACAAAAAGATAACTAATACACATCAAAACAATGAGTGGTTAAATAAGATTAAGCACATAGTATTAATTTACCAATGTACCTTTAATTCTTCAAGCTTCTCTCTTATTTCAATAAATCCCAGGTGCAGTTTACCCCCAAAATGATCAGCCAGTCGTCTGTCATTATCATGAAGACCTAAATAGGCAGAGCAAACTTCACAGACTCGAAGTTTCTGTTGTTGGAAACTGGAAGCTGGCATAGAATTCCGATAAACTTCCTAAACAAAAGTGAAAAAAACAATGTTCATATAAATCTGAGTCATACCATTACACAAAATACACTGTTTATACAAAAAAAAAGTTTTCTAACGAATACATAAAAGAATGGCTATTTTTGTCATAAAAAAGATGGCTTCCAAAAAAAAAAAAAATGGCTTCCACATATCCCTATCCTCTGTCCTTGGGACTTCTCCACTGGAGGTAAAAGATGGAGACTCAACTGTATTTTGCCAAGAACTACTCTAAGAATTCTATCATGGTAAAGAATATGACTGTCGGAAACCGTTTTCTGTGTTCTACTATGTTTTGTTTTCTACAACTTTTGTTAAAAATGAAATGTAGTGGGGCACCTGGGTGGCTCAGTGTTTAGTGTCATTATCCTAGGGTCCAGGGATCAAGTCCCACATCAGGCTCCCCAGAGGAAGCCTGCTTCTCCTTCTGCCTATGTCTCTGCCTCTGTGTTTCTCATGAATAAATTTTTTAAAAATCTCTATTTCCACTAAGAGAAATAGTTCTATATGACAAGCAATGAAAAGTGCCTTAATGAGAGTAAATGTCTAACACTCAACCATTTGATTTATAATAAGTTCATTAATGAGGGATGCCTGGGTGGCTCAGTGGCTGAGCATCTGCCTTCGGCTCAGGCGGTGATCCCAGGGTTCTGGGATTGAGTTCCGCATCAGGTTCCCTGCAGGGAGCCTGCTTCTCCCTCTGCCTGTGTCTCTGCCTCTCTCTGTATCTCATAAATAAAATCTTAAAAAAAATTTTATTAATGAAATAATAATTAGTAGGTTTGTGTATCTGCTGTATTCTTTTTTCCCTTTTATCTGAGGCCAACAGCATGTTCAGCTAAAATACATTACATTTCAAAGTCCCCACAGAGCTTTGGCTAAGGCTCTTCAAGTGGACATTGCTGGATGGAATCTATAGAAAAGTTCTTTCAAAGGGAGTCAATAGACTGAGACAAAAAATATCACCAATAGCTGCTATCATTTGTGGATCAGAAACTAATGGAAAGCAATGTTTACAGTTTTAAAAATGTCTCAATACCAACACATTTATTAATTACAAAAAGAAAGCACTGTAACTTCAATTTTCCAGTGGAAAAATAGACCAATCACCAGAAATGGGACAAATCACTAACATGTGCCTTCTGATGGGATGTAACATTACTGCAATGGTACTGTCAAAAATATAACCAGAAAGAAAAATCAGAAAAACCCAAACTGAAGGACATTTTACAAATGAGCCTGTATTTTTTCAAAACTGTCAAGAATATGTCAAACAAAGACTGAAGTTCCAGACTAAAGAAAACAAGAGGGACAGTAACTAAATGCAGTACATGATCCTGAACTGGGCCTTAAACGAAGAAAAAAAATGTTTCAGTAAAGAAGATTTTTGTTTTTTTAAAGATTTTATTTATTTACTCATGAGAGACACAGGGACGGAGGCAGAGATATAGGCAGAGAAAGAAGCAGGCTCCATGCAGGGAGCCCGATGTGGAACTTGATCCCGGGTCTCCGGGATCACACCCTGGGCCGAAGGCAAGCGCACAACCTCTTTAGCCACCCTAAAGAAGAATATTATTGAGTCAACTGGAAAAATCTGAGTAAAGATTTCATTAACTATATCAGATTTCATTAACTCTATCAGTGTTAATTTCTGATTCAGATCATTATACTGTGGTATATCCTTGTTTTGAGAAAATACGCATTGGAGTATTTGGGGTTAAAGAGGCATCATACAAAAAAAAAGGGGGGGGGGATGCCTGGGTGGCTCAGGGGTTGAGCATCTGCTTTTGGCTCAGGGCATGATCCCAGAGTCCCAGGATCGAGTCCCACACTGGGCTTCGTGCATGGAGCCTGCTTCTCCCTCTGCCTATGTCTCCTGCCTCTCTCTCTCTGAATAATAAAATGTGTCTTCATGAATAATAAAATCTTTAAAGAAAAAAAAGAGGCATCATATCTATAACCTAATGTCAAACAGCTCAAACACACACACACAAGAAGAGAAAGACAAAACAAGTATGATAAAATATTAACATTTGGAGCCTGGGTGAAGGATATAGGGGAATTCTTTATACTATTTCTTTTACCTTTCTGAAAATATTTCCAAATAAAAGTTTGTTTTGTTTGGTTTTTTAAAAAACAGGGTGTCTCGGTAGCTCAGTTGGTTAAGTGTCTGCCTTTGGCTCAGGTCATGATCCTGGTGTCCTGAAATTTGCCTCATTGTCTCCCTGCTCAGCGGGAGTCTGCTTCTGCTTCTCCCACTCTGTGTCCCTCCCCACCCAGCTCATGCTCTCTCTCAAATAAAGTTTAAAAAAAAAAAAAAAAGAAAAACAAATGTATGACACTAGGAGGCAAGTTAACTCAATTTTTGTGCCTTGTTATTCTTCTTCCTCTTTCTAGTTATGTACAGAGAAAAGGCTTTAGGCAGATAGCCATATTGCCACCACAAATTGATAAGCATAAAGATGAATCCATTTAGTATGGATGGCTGAATATAAAGCCAGAAATAGCCTGTGTACTTGATAGAATCATGGAACTGCTGTACCAGCTCCAGACTCCCTAACTACAATTATTTATTAAATGAGAAAAAACCGGGCAGCCCAGGTGGCTCAGCGGTTTGGCGCCGCCTTCAGCCCAAGGTGTGATCCTGGAGACCAGGGATCGAGTCCCACGTCGGGCCCCCTGCATGGAGCTTGCCTCTCCCTCTGCCTGTGTCTGTGCCTCTCTGTGTGTGTGTGTCTCTCATGAATAAATAAATAAAATCTTAAAAAAAAATAAAAATAAAAATAAATAAGAAAAAACCCTTTCTTGGTTAAGTCATCATAAGTTTTCTATTATGTACAGTTGAACACAATCTATAATGAGCAAGTAAATTTTTTAATGCATTGTCCCTAGTAAAAATCAACTATGATAAAACATAACAGGCTAAAGATGCCACTGTGTGATACTAGAAAATCTTCAAAAACATATATATATGAAATTTTATGAAAACTGCAAAATAGGGGCAGTCCCGGTGGCTCAGCGGTTTAGCACTGCCTTCAGCCCAGAGCCTGATCCTGGAGACCCAGGATCAAGTCCCACGTCGGGCTTCCTGTGTGGAGCCTGCTTCTCCCTCTGCCTGTGTCTCTGCCTCTCTCTCTCTCTCTGTCATGAATAAATAAAATCTTAAAAAAAAAAAAAAAGATTAAAAAAAAAAGAAAACTGCAAAATATATAACCAATAATAGTTACTTAGGTTCATTACTTGAGTCTTTTGGGGAAATAAGCTATAGAATACTAAGCATTTTAAAATTCATAGTGTTTATTTTCTAGAATGGTATTAATTAGATTTAAACAAATCCTAAGTATTTAGACTTCAAAATTAACAAGAATGGCTACACGGTATGTCTTTTTCCATCCTATTAATGTCTCTATATTTAAGGTAGATTTCTTGTAGCTAGCATATAGTTAAGTCTTGCTTTTATTGAAGATTTGAGAGAGAGCATGTGCACACAAGCACAAACAAGAAGGAAGGGCAGAGGAGGAGGGAGATACAGGCTCTCCACTGAGCAGGAAGCCGGACATGGAGCTCAATCCCAGGACCCTGGGATCACGACTTGAGCTGAAGGCAGACGCTTAACCAGCTAAGCCACCCAGGTACCCTAAGTCTTTCTTTAAAAAAACAAAAAACAGGGGCGCCTGGGTGGCTCAGTGGTTGAGTGTCTGCCTTTGGCTTAGGGTGTGATCCTGGAGTTCAGGGATCGAGTCCCACATCGGGCTCCCTGCGAGGAGCCTGCTTCTCCCTCTGCTTATGTCTCTGCCTTCTTTCTGTGTCTCTCATGAATAAATAAAATTAAAAAAAAAAAAAAAAAAAAGTCTCACGATCTGCCTTTTATGTCCAATCTGGGGTTTGTTCCTTTCCTCCTTCCTTCTTTTGATTAAGTATTTTTTAGGATTCATTTTATTTCTATGATTAGTTATACTTTCCTCCCCCCACTGGTTTATCTAGAGTTCACAGTATTCAACTTTAACTTATAAAAAGAAGCTAGACAGACTTTTTATTAATATCAAAGGAGATTTCTTTTTTTTTTTTAAGATTTTATTTATTCATGAGAGACAGAGAGAGAGAGAGAGGCAGAGACACAGGCAGAGGGAGAAGCAGGCTCCACACAGGGAGCCCAACGTGGGACTCGATCCTGGGTCTCCAGGATCAGGCCCTGGGCCAAAGGTGGCACTAAACCACTGAGCCAACAGGGCTACGCCCTCAAAGGAGATTTCAAAGCAAAAGACATTACTAGGACAGTTTAAAATAATAAAGGGTTTAATTATTAAAAAAAAGACACAACAAACCTAAACGTGGATTAACCTAGTAACAGAACTTCAAAATACACAAAGCAAAACCTGACAAAATGGAAAGGGTAAGTAAATAAATCCACAGTTCGAGATGAAGACTTTAATACTCCTCAGTAAACAGAACAGAAAATCAATAGGATATGGAAGATGTGAATAACCAATCAACTATCTTGACTCAATTAACATTTATGAACACTCCACTTAGTAACACAGAGCATCATTCTTTTCAAATGTAGAGTGGACATTCACCGAGACCATGTGCAGGCACAAAACAGGTACTGATGTAGCTAAGAGACCTGAAATCACACAAATGTTCTCTCACTGCAACTGAACTAAATTAAAATCCAATCAGAAAAATACTTGGAAAAAGCATCAAATATACAAAAATACACACTCCTAAATAATCCGTAGGTCAAAGAAACCACAAGTAATTAGCAAATATACAAATTGAAATGAAAATAACATATTTAAAAAAAAGAATTAACGTATGAAAATACGTGGGATGCAGCTACAATTATGTCTAGAAGAAAATCTGTAGCATTCAATGGGCTAAAATCAATTATCTAAGCTTCGTCTTTAAGAGGGCAGAATAAGAATTAAACTGAGGTGTGATACAGTTAAGAGCAATGGAGACTATGGCAAAACGGGAGAATACAATCCCATATGAAGGTATATGATTTTCTAACAAATATCAGATGGTCCGAACAAAATAGAACTTTGTCTGCAGGGTATGAGATTTTGACCTGTGCTATGGAGATTTTGACCTGTGCTATGGAGAAAGAATGATAGGAGGCTCCTAAAGTACCAGCAGACTGTACTGAGATGGGAAGAGAAGGGAGAATGCTACAGGGGTAAAATCAAAGGAGAGAAGGGTACCATAGGAACCACATTTATGCATTGTGTGTGTGTGTGTGTGTGTGTGTGTGTGTGAGACTGTTAATGACAAACTGGTTTAATTTCATTCACTAGTTATACATTTCAACAGATCAAAGCCTCTAAAGTAAAAAAAAAAAAAAAAAAGACCACCCACAACTTTGATGCACGATCCAGTACTATGGTACAGACTAAATTTTTTTTTTCTTTTCTTTTTCTTTTTTCTAAATTTCTTTAAATTGGTTTAAATTGTCTTTACTAGCAATAACTTTTCAATAATTTTCAATCTAATATGTTCTGACAGTAAGGCTATACATATTACCATTAAGAATCTTCTCACCTCTGCTTCTCTTTTTTTTGCCCGTGCTTTCTCTACTTCATCCATTACTTTCTGGGATTCTTCGACATTTCCTTCAGCTCCCAGTTGTTCCACCTTGGCCAACAACTTACCAATTTCTTCATTTAATTCGTGAACACGTTCTGCCTAGAAAGAAACAGAAAAGAAGATCACGAATAAAAAGCAGAATTATCCAAGTTCAAAATATTTCATAAATGCTTAGAAAAAACAAGTTATCTAAGGCAATAGAGTATAACTAATGCTTTCTGAGTATATCATAAATGAACTGATGGAATATGAGGATGTTTTACGCCTACCTGTCCTCACTACAATGAAGTCAGGAACATAACTGAACTCAATTTAACTATTACTTTATAACCTCTACTTTGGCAGTGTATTCCAAATATAAAATACCACTTCTTCCATAATCTACCCCTGTGTACCTTCCCAAACTATCTTTTGCTGTTCTCTCATTCATAACATAATCTATATCTAGTTTCCCAAATTTACTGTTTTTTGCCTTTGTGACTTTGCAGAGTGATGCCATCCCTCTTCCTGGGCTATCATCCCTTACCTCCCCTTGCCTGAACTCATGTATATCTATTCATTCAGCAAAATCCAACTATTCTGTGAAACATTCTTAATCAATCACATCTAAACTCCACTTAAACATAAGAGTGCCAAAACCTCCTTTGTGTCATCTTTTTATTTTTCATAACATTCTTATGTACATACCATACTTTTAAATATATACTTTAAAAAAAAAGATTTATTTATTCATTCAGAGAGAGAGAGAGAGAGAGAGAGGGGCAGGCAGAGACACAGGCAGAGGGAGAACCAGGCCCCATGCAGGGAGCCCGATGCGGGACTCGATCCTGGGTCTCCAGAATCACGCCCTGGACTGCAGGCGGCGCTAAACCGCTGCGCCACTGGGGCTGCCCTAAATATATACTTTTCTACACACATACACACACACTTATGTATATACTTTTATATACATATCTTAACACTCTGTAGAGAGCGATTTTTATTTCCCATCTTTAGGGACACCTAGGTGGCTCAGGGTATTATACCGGAGTCCAGGAATCAAGTCCCACATCAGACTCCCTGAGGGAAGCCTGCTTCTCCCTCTGCGTGTGTCTCTACTTCTCTGGGTCTCTCATGAACAAATAAATAAAATCTTAAAAAAAAAGAAAAAAATATGTATGTATTTCTCATCTTTTATTTCCAACGTCCAACAAATAGCATAGGCTCAAACAGGAGTTATAGGAACGAACTGGCAGATCTTCTTTAAGACAAATATATTACTTTAGAGTCCAACAAGCCTGGCTTATTGCCAAACCAATTACCAGCTATGTAATTTTGACCACAATTGCTTAACCTGAATCCACTTCCTCATCTGAGAAAAAAGAATAATACCTATCTCACAAAGTTGTGAGAAATGAGAAAATGTGCCTTACACACACTGCACAGCACATTACTTTCAGTACACTACCATAGCACTCTGTCTCCCTTAGCCTTAGTTCATGTCTTTCCCTTGGGATTACTTTTTGCCTTATGATCTCTGTCTTCCTCCTCCTCACCATCATCCTGAGAATATAGTTCATTCCTATTGTTTTAATGGCATGATACCTATAGTCTTTTTATTGGCCACAAAGTAAGTATTCAGGCTGTGTAGCCAATCATATTAGCAAAAATTTCAATTTCTATGGACATTCAATCACAACAAACTAGTGTGCTAATAATCTTTAATTCTCAAATACCCTTCAATCCAAAATATTCATCCCTCAAAGAAATTTTCAATTCTATTTTCATTTTATTTCTTTAGCAAGGCGGTATTTTTCTCTCAATATCTGTTACAGAATGATTGGATTATGCCCTAAACTCTTCACCATTCCCTATATCCATTTCTTTGCTATATAATTAGTACTATCATATTCTGTTCTGACTTCGGCCATGTAACTGACTTTAGTTTAATAGAACAGTAGCAAACATGACAGAAGGAAAGGCTTAAAAAGCACTTGTGTGGCTTTTTTTTTTTTTTTTTAAATCTCTTCCACTACCATAAGAACATGGCCAGGCTAGCCTTCTAGGTTTAATGGCCTTTGATCAGAAGACATGTGAGTTAGCCCAACTGAGATAGCAGTAACTTCTCCATCAAGTTCAACCTAAACTCATGGGCTAATAAACACTTAATTGTTTTAAGTCACTGAGTTTTTTTTTTAAGATTTTATTTATTCATTCACAAAAGACAGAGAGACAGAGAGAGAGAGAGAGGCAGAGATACAGGCAGAGGGAGAAGCAGGCCCCATGCAGGGAGCCTGAACCAAGACTCAATCCCGGGACTCCAGGATCATGCCCTGGGCCAAAGGCAGACGCTAAACCTCTGAGCCACCCAGGGATTCCCTAAGTCACTGAGTTTTGAGGTAATTTGTTAAACAGCACTTTTGTAGTGACAGATAACCAACTATAATGCCACATAAACCAAGATAGCACTTGTGGATCTTTTTCAACCATGACATTAGATCTCCACACTTTAGGATCCCATCTTTAGAGAACTTTTCAGAAAAAGTTGATTAAAAATAACTGCTTCCTCAGAGCACCTGGCTAAGTCGGAAGAGCATGCAACTCTTGATCTTGAGGCTATGAATTCAAAGTCCCATATAGTGTGCAGAGATTGTTTAAAACAAAACCACATCCTTTCCACAAAGGAATCCACTTCCCTTTGTACATACATCTCTGAGAACTATATTTAATGTTGTCATCCAAACTCTATCTGGGTAAACTCTTTGTCTCCATTCTGCATTTGCATAAAATGTACAACCTATACTGAACAGCACAAAATATTTCAAAGTATTAAGTCATCAAATCAACAAAACACAAAGTATGGGTTTTTTTGTTTTTTTTTTTTAAGATTCTGATTAGAGGGATGCCTGGGTGGCTCAGCAATTGAGCGTCTGCCTTTGGCTCAGAGCACGATCCCAGAGTTCCAGGATCGAGTCCCACACCAGGCTTCATGCAGGGAGCCTGCTTCTCCCTCAGCCTATGTCTGAACAAACTCTGGATATTAGATAATATTAAATTGTTAACTTTATGGATGTGATTTTATGGTTCTGTTTTAGAGGTGATAAGATGTGACATCTGGAATTTGCTTTTAAAATAATCAAACGAGAAAAAAAAAACTGATTACGAACCCTTTGGGATTTATTGTTCCTTTCTTTCTAGATTTCTTAATTTGTATTTTTAAAGTTTATTTAAGTCATCTCCATACCCAACGTGGGGCTCAGACTCACAATCCAGAGATCAAGAGGTGCACGCTCTACTGACTGAGCCAGCCAGGCACAACTCTTTCTACTTTTTGCATACTAAGTTTACAACAAAACCAAAATTTTTTTAAGTAGGCTTCACACCCAGCTTAGAGCCCAACTCAGGGTTTGAACTTATGACCCTGAAATCACGACCTGAGCTAACAGATCAAGAGTTGGATGCTTAACCACCCAAGTGCTCCCACAACAAAATATTTTTTTAAAAAGTGGTGGGTATAACAGAACATCTAAAGATCACTCAAAACTCAACATTAAAAATAAGCAATCCATTTGGAAAATGGGTATAAGACATAGACATTTTACTAAAGAGAGAACATGTGCTGAGTGAAATCAATCTCAAAAGGATACATGATTCCATTTATGTAATATTCAGTAAAATAGCATAATTATAGAACTGGAGAATACATTAGTGGTTGCCAGAAGATAAGGAAAGGACGAATTGATATGGCTACAGAGATGTAAGAGGGAGTCTCATAGTGATGCTAGAGTGAAATAATTATGGTGGTAGTTACTCAAGTTACTTACATGTGATAAAACTGCAGAGACCTACACATGCACACACAAGTACACAAATAACTGGTAAAAGCTAAATAAAATGTTGTGATCGAAAGTGTACTACCGTTGTATAAAATATGAACATAAGGGGAGCCTAAGGAAGAGTTCAGAGAATTCCCTATATGTCTTTGCAATCTGCGAATATAATAATTTTAAAATAAAAAGTTAAAATTAGTGAGCTGAAATTATATTTTGTAGTACTAATGAAATGACTGAAATTCTTACCTTTGCTGCCACTTCAGCACTAATCTCTTCTTGAGTTTCTGCTAGTCTTTTCTTAGCCACTTCTGTTCTTCGATCACAATCTGCAATGAATGACTGCAGATGATCCATAGCCTGCAAAGTTTAATTAAAAGACAATTATTGCCAGAAAAACCAACTTTATTCAGAAATATCTTTACTCTACGGAACACTTGGGTGGTTCAGAGGTTGGGCGCCTGCCTTCAGCTCAAGATCCCGGGATCGAGTCCCACATCAGACTCCCTGCATGGAGCCTGCTTCTCCCTCTGTCTATGTCTCTGCCTCTCTCTCTCTCTGTTTGTGTCACTCATGAATATCTTTACTCTAAAATTATACTTAATTTTCTGTTTTTTTAAAGTAGAGGAGCCCAATGCAAAGCTTGAACTCACGGCCTTGAGATCAAGACCTGAGCTGACATCAGGAGTCAGACACTTAGGAACGCCTAGGTGGCTCAGCGATTGAGCATCTGCCTTTGGCTCAGGGAGTAATAGTAATTCATCTAAAAGGAAACTTTTTAAGATTTATACCCGAGTCAAGCAATTTGGACTTTCGTATCTTACTGTACAGAAATATAGCTAATTTAAAATACAAATGTTTATTTTATTTTTTTTTAATTTTTATTTATTTATGATAGTCACACAAAGAGAGAGGCAGAGACACAGGCAGAGGGAGAAGCAGGCTCCATGCACCGGAAGCCCGACATGGGATTCGATCCTGGATCCCCAGGATCGCGCCCTGGGCCAAAGGCAGGCGCTAAGCCGCTGCGCCATTAAACATTTGTATCCCAAAATACAAATGTTTAATTAAAAATACCAATTTATTTAGCACATAGCAAATTCTAAGAATTTCTTGAAAGTGAAAAGCAACAGGCTCATTTGAAAGCTCTTATCTGTGATGACAAATAGCTAGTTAGCTCTTTTAATTTAAAATTAAACTTTATGGGGCACCTCAGTGAGTCATTGGGTTAAGCATCTGCCTTTAGCTCAGGTATGATCTCAGGCTCCTAGGATGGAGCCCTGAGTCAAGTGGCTTTTTTTATTACAGTTTTTTTTTTTTTTAAAGATTTATTTATTTATTCCCGAGAGACACAGAGAGAGAGAGGCAGAAACACATAGGCAGGGAGAGAAGCAGGCTTCTCAAGGGGAGCCCAATGTGGGACTTGATCCTGGGGCTCTGGGACCACCTATTGAGCCAGAGGCAGATGCTCAACCGCTGAGCTACCCAGGTGTCCCAAAAAATTGTTTTAAATAAAATTCATCTTTAAATTCACAACATTAATCTATTAAAATTTCCTTATAGGAAGATAAAAGTGGCATTTCAAAGCAGTGAGAGGAAAAAGATGGACTAATCAATAATGCTGGGTCAACTAAACAGCTATCTTGAAAAAGAAAGTTAAATCTATACCTCAATTCCTTAGACCAGCACAAATTTAAGTTGGTTCAAAGATCTAAGTGTTTAAAATGAAGCCATAAAAATATAAGAAACCATGAGAACTCTAATCACCTCAAAATAGGGAAGAGCTTTTGAATTAACACACTAGAAATTTTTAAAGCATTGATAAATGAAACAACTATAAAAATATTCTGCCAAGGCCCACACCAACTAAAAGAAAAACTGGGGAAAAAAATCCAATATATTATCTATGAGAAGGAGCCGATTTTCATAACATGTAAAGTTAGACAAGTTAGAAAAATGTAAATATCCAAGATTAGCCAACAGCCAAAAACTAATTGTACATGAATAGTTCACTAAAAAAGATATTAAATATAATAAGTATGTTTAAACTCACTCATAAGACAAATGCAAATTAAAATTACATTTATATTCCACATTTCATCTACCAAAGTTGCAAAGGAATCTTTGACAAACACACCATGTCACCATATAGGAAATAATTTCATGAATTACTGGTAGAAGTATAAATTGATGTCTCATAGAGAATAACTTGGCAAAACTTTTCTTGGACTTGGTTATTCTATTTCTAGAAATTTATTCTATAGGTACTTGATATGTAGAAATAATATATTACCATACTATAATGGTAAAATATGGAAAATGACCTAAATATCCATACCCTTAGATCTAGATGATGGTTTCTGCTGTATTTTATGCCCAGAATATATTAAATCAAAATCCAATTAATTTAAGATGTCTCCCACCCGACTATTTAGCCTCATGTTAAATTATGTTTACATAGATTTTTTTTTTTTTTTTAACAGAGAAAACAAAGAGAGAGAACGTGCAGGGGCAAGGAAAGGGAGAGAGAATCTTAAGCAGGCTCCACGCCAAGCGTAGAAGCAGATGTGGAGGAGTTGTCTGGCTGGCTCACTCAGTTAAGTATCTACCCGCCTTTGGCTCAGATCATGATCCTGGGCTCCTGGGATCCTACCTCACATTGAGCTCCCTGCTCCGCAGGGAGTCTACTTCTCCATCTGCCCCTCAACCTCACTTGTGCTCTCTCTCAAATAAATAAAATCTTAAAAAAAAAAAAAAAAAAAGCCAATGCGTAGCTTGATCTCTTGACCCTGAGATTATAACCTGAGCTGAAATCAAGCTGAACACTTAACTGACTGAGCCACCCAGGTACCCCTGATTTTCATTTCAGTTAGCAGAAATTCTTAGAAAAGAAGTAAATGGGGGTGCCTACTGACTGTTTTATCTTTCAAAACAAGTAAAATACCTATCACATCTTACTAATAAAAAGTTATAAGATGTATGCTCATTGTTCATGTAATGCTAATTGGTATGTTCTATATAAATTTTTAAAAAGTTATTTAAAACAATTATTTGTATCAACAATCAGATTTTGAGCCTTTAAGGTACCTAAATGGTACCTTCTGAGATTTCTTCTATTAGTTTCACTTAATATCACCCCCATAAATACATTTACAGATACAAAAATAAAAATGAATGTAAAACCTCAGTAGATTATTTTTTAACTCAGTAGATTATTAAAGGGCCTTAAATACACCAGAAATTTGTTGTTTACATGTGCTTAAACTAAGGTTTCCTTAATCATTACAACTTTACTGGAATACTTTAATTTTCAAAAGAATATATGTATTGCATGATTTTTACAAATTTTCTTAAAATACTGTTTCACATTGTATTTTTTTAAAATGTTGTTAGTCAAGAAAATATATGACCTAGAAAAAAAAAGATCTTAATTTAGTACTGTCCTTCATTTAACTACAAAGAAGATAATTTGCTAAGAGCCTTTTCCTATAGAAATATTAATCCACATTCAAAATGTTTTACCAGAAAAAATAATCTAACCCATTAAAGCAAAAGACACATACATCAAGTTCAAAGAAAAAATCTTGTTCTTTGGACGCAATTTCATAATCTGCTCTTAAAGCCAGGTCATGAACTTTCAGACATTCTCCAAGATCCATTCTCTGGGGGGGAAAAAAAAGATGTATTATTGAAACAGTAAACACATTTTTTTCAAAAATTCATAAACAACCACAGTTCTCTTCAAAATACATATTAAGTCTTATTGATGTTATTTACAAAAATTTCATAGACAAGTATAAAACTTGGTGCCAGAAAAATAAAAAAAGACAACACACTGATTCTGTCTACCAACAAATGGGAACAGTGATCACTTTTGTACTTAAGAAGAGATGAGGAAAACTAAAAATCTGAGGAAAAAAAAAAAAACTTCTAGCATCTGTATCAAAACAAATTTCACTTAGCCCATTAACAAAGATAATGTTAGCTTAAAATCAAACTAAAAGAATATGTAAACCAAATTGCTGAACTATAGTCAATATTCTTTAAAGAACATTCTAATTTCCCAATAAAGATGGGAGTCCTGAAACATTAGACCAGTTATCTTGATAAGCATTCCAGACAAGACTAGGTGAACTAGTAAAAGGACTGGATAGAACTTCACAAAAACCAAGTATCAAACCCTATTTATAAGCATGTATTAGGAATAAAAATATACTCCCATTTAGCCTAGGATCCTCCTACTTGGAATTTCAAGTACACATTATTTATCAAATTAGAGGTTTTCGCCTGAGACAAAAGTTCCTAAAAACCTGTCTATTTTACGTGTATCTGGGAACTGATAAGATCTTTCAGGAACTCCGTTAGGGGTAAATGGGAAAAATTTGGGCTGGACGCAAAGATATTTACAAATGTTATTAATGGATGAGTCAAGTAAAACAGATTTTTCCAATTGGAAGTATGCTATCCTATCAATAGAATGTCTGAGAATTGCTGAAAGGTTGGTAAAAAGGGAATACAATAATTTAAAATAGTAAATATCGCCTTTGGTTTTGTTATACAGACTAAGCATAAAGTTAAAATATGACAACCATTATAGTAGTAAAGCCATTCTGTTAATTAATGAATGGTGTACCCACTTGTGCCAAAGCACTATGCTAGGGGGTAGGGACACAGAGTTAACCGACACAGATACTCAGAGTCTCTGACCTCATGGAGCTGACATTTAGAGGAGGGGAAACAAATAATTAACCACGATTGTGTCTCTGAATACAGTTAAGTGGTTTAATAAAATGGGAATGATCCCATTATGATGGGAGGCTACTAGACAATCAAAGAAGGTCTTTCTGAAGAGGATATATTGAAATTGGATTTAAAACATGTGAGGAAGCAAATTAACCTTAGGAAAAGCTAAGAAAAGAGTGCTTAAGGTTTTACAGAAGATTTAGGAGGCAGATCTTAAAAAAGCCAGTGTTAGGCAGAGGGAAGTTTCTAGAATCAAGGAACAGACTACAATATCAATAGCACATAGGTCTGGGCCTTAGCTTTGTTTTTTTTTTTTTGTTTTTTTTTTTTTTTTTAATTTTTTTTTGGGCCTTAGCTTTGTATATAAGTACCTAGAAATGAGTTTGTCTTAACTTTTTTACCAAAAACCTGGATATAACAAAGGATATCAACACCAATTTTGTGCAATATCTCAAGCTAAAAAAAAACCCAGTGAATTCACTGGATTAAGATTCAGAAGAACTGGGGCACATGGTTGGCTTAGCTGGAAGAGCACATGACTCTTGATTTCAGGGTGGTGAGTTTGAGTCCCAAACTGGGGGTAGAGATTACTTAAAAATAAACAAAAAAAAAAAAAAAAAAAAAAAAAAAAAAAAACCACAAAAAAACAAAGATTGAGAGACGCCTAGGCGGCTCAGCAGTTTAGCGCTGCCTTCGGCCCAGGGCATGATCCTAGAGACCCGGGATCGAATCCCAAAATCCCACATCGGGCTTTCTGCATGGGCCCTGCTTCTCCCTCTACCTGTGTCTCTGTCCCCCCTCTCCCCCATGTGTCTCTCACGAATAAATAAAATCGTAAAAAAAAAAAAAAAAAAAAAGAATTGATAAATCATATAAAATTTAAAATAAATATCAAGTCTTATAGTCCCATCTAAGAAGACAAATTTACAGATAACTTAGCTATGAGTAGAAAATTAAGACAAACAAGAAACATACTAGTCAAAAGTAAGGGTTACAGTGTGCCCTGACTGAGATAAATTAACTTACAGGGCATGGTATGAACAAAGTGAGAAATCTCTTGCTGAAGGCTAGCAAACACCGCTCTTCCAAAAGATACATTCTGTGTGCTAACACATTTCGAAGGGATATAAGTAAGTTAGACCAAGTGTTCCAAAACCAAGCTGTTCCAAAAAAAAACCCAGGACAGATGTGATTAGTCAGGGAAAATCAAAATGTGAACCTAGTCTTCAATTAACTAAAGAACTTTTCAGTATGAAACAACAGATGTTTTTTTAAAGATTTATTTATTTATTTATTCATAAGAGACAAAGAGGCAGAGACACTGGCAGAGAGAGAAGCAGGCTCCATGCAGGAAGCCCAATTTGGGACTCGATCCTGGGGTTCAGGGATCACACCATATGCGTGAAGGCAGACGCTCAACCACTGAGCCACCCAGGTGTCCCCAGAAACAGATATTATGGTCCCAAGGCAAGGGACTTGAGTCAGATTTTAACTTTCTCTAAAATTAAAAAAAAAATTAAAAAACAAAACAAAACAAAAAAAACCCACACAAAAATACCAACTTTCTAATGATCAAAGCTTTCCAAAGATAGAATAGACTTTCTCAAATTTTAGTGAGTTCCCAGATGACTGAAAGATCCTCAAACAGTTCTAGGATATTGAGGAAAGAATTCAACTATCAGGTAGCTTCCTTCTTCCAACTGTGACATTTTAGGACTACCTAAAAAAATAAGTTTCTCTGTAAAACTCTATTACCTTGGTTATCAATTACATAAAAGAATGAATGGGAAACTACAGACAATGTCTTCAAAGTTATCCTTTGGAAAATAATAAGGAATAGTCACCAGTCTTGTAAATCCTCATCCCACTAAAGGCTCTCATGTATCACTGCATTGCTGAGCATGCTTAGATTTTTCCAGGCCCCACTAACTCTCATTCATAAGCCTATGGATTAACTATGTCTTTCAGGGACAATAAACAGCAACAAACTTGACATTGATGTGTGGAAATTCAAAACTGCTTATTAAAAGCAACATTTTAAAAATGCTATGGGAAAAAACGTAATGCTCCTAAAATATGCAGGAAAATAAGACAGTAGTGAAAAAAGTAATTGTAAAAGAGCACTGTTACCATCACTGCTACACCTGTGTGTGTATTTAAGTAGGCTCTATGCCCAACATGGTGCTTGAACTCACAATGTCATGATCAAGAGTTGCATGCTCTACCAATGGAGTCAACCAGCCACCGCAGTGAGTGTGTTTCTTAATTGATATCTTAACATTAATCTCTCTAACAGCTCCCTTTGTATGTGTATTTCTATAGCTATAGTTGTTAAAGGGATGCTATACTTATTTCCTAAGATGTTATGATGCCACAGTTGGGAATGCCATTGATCCAATCAGTGGTTTTTAACTTGGGTAATATTGATGCAAGCTTTTGAATATAGGTCCAAGCCCTACCCGCCAAAGACAGAATTGTAAAAGAGCCCCAAGTATTTTTAATGTACAGTGTTGGGAATCACTCACTGATCTAATTTTACTCCCAATCTATAGACAAATGAACTGAAGCCCAGACAGACTTATTCCAGATACTAGAAAATCTGGCTAGATTGACTTCTAGTCTAGCCTCCCCCTTTTGTTTAACCATGCTAGTGATCTGCACACAGCAGAAAACCAAAACTACTACTACTGCCTTTCCTCCAGTTATCTCCCTTTTCTTTATCCTCTACTTAACTAGATTTCCAATCTGTTCGCAATAAAAACCTCAAATTACTATATAAATCTTGTCTCACTGTTTAACCTAAACATCTCTGTTGCCTACTCATACTACCCATTGGCAGGAATTCAAGGCTTTTCCTCTACTCTTTCTTTAAATTTACATCATACAACCAACCAAAGGAAAAAAATTATGCGGTCAAGAACAAGATGACCACCAAAAAGGACACAATTATACCACTGGTGTAAGGGAGGAGTTTTGTTAAGAAAAGGAAAGTTGGCGGGAGGATATGCCTTGGAGGAGAATTTGTGGAAGGGGTAAATTTTTACTACCTCACTAGGCATGTGAGCTCCACAAGGACAAGTATTTTCTTTCTGTTTTATCTACTGTGTAATTTGCCTCTTATATAGGAAAGTTTAAGAAACATTTGTGGAACGAATCAAACTGGTAAAATAGGACAAAGAACATTTGGCATGGGGGCCCTGAGCTTTATCAAGGGTGGTCAAGATAAAACCAAGTAAAAAACTGACCTGAGCTCTGGAGGGAAGGTCTTTTTCACCTCTCCACTGATTATCAATTTTGCTAGAACTCTCTTCCTTCCTAGGTATTTTATGCTACTCTTCTCTCTTACTCCCTATGTGCCTTACTGTCCTCCAGGAGGTAGACTGCTTGGACTTGAGAGTATCCTGGGCCATAAACTCTGCAGCTTTACAGTCTAGTCTAGCTTACAATAGTAGATTGAGGGGGCCAAAATCTTAGGAAGAAGGGGATACCTGTAATTGGGGGCAGGGAGGGGGGCTGGAATAGCCTCAGTGCTTATTCTTCAGGGATCTAGCAGGGCAGTAGGTATATACAGATTTCCAGAATTCTAGAACTAGTCACCAATTTTCTTCTGTCCATAACATCATGACTAAACATGTATTCTGGCATTTCATACACACAAGGAGTATTTAAAATAAAGAACAAGCAAGCCAAAACAAACTCAACAACTACCTGCCAACATAAAAGTAAGTGAAATGCAAGTATGCCCATATTAATGCTCTCCAAGATCACAGTCATCTAATTTAAGCCACCAAAAAGGAAACCATGACAGAACCACATCATGACCTCTGGACAAATCCTCAAAAGCTGAATCAATCCTGACTTCACCTCTATAGTTTCAATAGTGCTTTGAACACTCAGTGCAGAGATACACTTGCTGCTTCGCTAGTTAAATAAATGAGCTTCAAACTGAACAAAATAAAATGCTTGGTTATTTAACTTATAATGGCTCTATTTGTAATGAAAGCCATAGGAAGCATTTTTGAATTTTTAAATTTAATTAGTAATTGACTTCATAATTCCATTCTTCCCACAAGTTGATCCCTGGTATTTAAAAAAAAAAAAATCTAAATTCTTAGATTGTAAATGGGAAAAAATGCTTACTTTTAATAGGAAAAATTCAGCTCTGGATTTTGTCTTCTCCATCCTAAATCCATTTCCTCTGTGAAGTCTTGACTAAATCACTATATCTAATTCTGTAACTTCTTACAACTTGTCAGCATTTTATAATTTTATATTTTATTTTTTATAATTTTATAACTTTATAACTTTACTACTTAACAAAGTTGATTCTGGCTTTTCTAGGTGTTCTTTTGAAATTTCAAAAATGAGGGCTCCTGGGTGGCTCAGTGGTTGAGCATCTGCCTTTGGCTCAGGTCACAATCCTGGGGTCCTGGGATTGAGTCCTGCATCAGGCTCCCCACAGGGAACCTGCCTCTCCCTCTGCCTATGCCTTTCTGTGTGTCATGAGTAAATAAATAAAAATCTTGAAAAAAAAATTTCAAAAATGAACACTGTCTCCTCAAATGGACTTTAAGCTTCACAAGGAAAATAGTTTCTCTTATTTTTCCCCTCCTACATAAAAAAGCAGGTTTTATACAATTGAATAAATGTGATGATTTAAGGAACTCCAAGAACTTGCAGAAACAAGGAAATAAATACACAAAGTGAACAAAATTTTAGCAATGATAATGATGTTTTTTTATGTAAAAAATTAGAAACATTAAGAGCCTAGCAATGGGGTTTTGGTTAACTGAGTTACAGAACAGTCATACAACATATTATATAGCCATTAGAAATTATGAACTTGATACTAAGTGGAGAAAAGAGATGGCAAAGAAAATTAATAAAAATGCCATTTTTATAAATTCATGTAGACAGTGCTGTGAGAACTGGTTTGATATTGGTTGAATTAAACACAATGAATTATTATGTATTATTCTTAAAGGCAGAAAAAAAAAAAAATCAATGAAGCCACTTTAATTTGGAGGGAAAAAAACCAGGAACAGAGGCATGCAGAAATTACATCAAAATCAATAAACATGGTATTATAGTAGAGCAAATCAAAGGGTTGACCTACACATCTGCGTGTACTGCCAGCTATAAACTGATGGTAGTAATATGTTAATGAAAAAATCAGTGATAGAAACTAGGCATAGTAATCACTTCAAGAATTGTAAATATTCTTGCTTTGTTGTATTTACTCAAGATCAACGAGCTAGATCCTAAAGGGAGTTATAAAACAGTATCAAAATATAATTCCTGCTATCAAGAAATTTTTATTCTCAATGAAAAAATGAAGACATTAAACTAGAGCAACAGTTGCAAATATACAAACAGATACACATGCAAAGATTTCATTGTGACACCATACACCAAAACCAAAAACTATTCAAATAGTCACTGAATGATTTACGGAATAGCCATATTATGAAATATTACGCAGTCATGTTTTTAAAATATAGACCACTATTTGGAAACTTCTCCAAGTAAAGTGGGGGAAAAAAAATCAACATAAATGCCATTTGTTAAAATACACAAAGGGGAGTGAAAAAGGTACATTGTTGACAGGCTTTATGTCTGGGATGAGAGCTGATATATAATGGGAAATACTCATGTTTTATGCTTTTTCCACTTTTACTTGAAAACTATATTGTCTAAAAAATAAGACACACTGGGTACTCAGCAACTTAGAAGACCTCCCCCTTTGCATTTTATTATCCATTTAACTCTGAGAAATTTACTTAATCTCTCTGAACTTCTCTTTTCTCAAATACTTCAGGATTGCTTCATCAATCAAATTACAGACTCTGGGGATCCCTGGGTGGCTCAGTGGTTTAGCGCCTGCCTTCGGCACAGGGCGTGATCCTGGAATCCTGGGATCGTGTCCCGCATCAGGCTCCCTGCATGGAGCCTGCTTCTCTCTGCCTGTGTCTTTGCCTCTCTCTCCCTCTCTCTCTGTCTCTCATGAATAAATAAATAAAATCTTAAAAAAAAAAATTACAGACTCTAACTAGATTGTGGAAGATTCTGAATGTGAATCAACATGCAGATTTTATAGGAAAAAAAGAATGCCTGACAACCTGGACAGAAATAGGATATGATAAAATCTATATTTTAGAAGCATTAATACCACACTACTGGATGGACTGACAAGAAGAAAGAGGTCAAGGGTGGGATACACTATTATAAGACAGAAACAAAGTCATAGGGTCAAATTAGAAAAGAGAAAGCAGGTGATGGAGATAAAATAGGGTAGTACAGAAGAATCCATTAAGGATCTCTGAAATCATCAGTTCCATCACCACCTGCCTACAACAATGACATCGAGGGTCAGAGAAATTGTAAAATCATAAGCCTAAGATTATAAACTAGCAGGAACAGTAAAAATTTAAATCCAGTCCTCCATATAGCTCACTATTCTTTCCATAACACAATGACTTCCAATTAACTAATTAAATGGAACTATCAACTAAACAATTAACTAAATGGTAATGAAGCATGGAGAGGAGAAGGTAAGGAGTCTCATCATGGCCTCAAGTATTTCAAGCATGAGCAATGACGCCACCAAGACAAATGACTAAATCAAATGGGAAGAGTTGGTCTGTAAGAGGAAATACTGTGTTCTGAACATGTTAAATGTGATGTAACAACAGGAAATCTAAATAGTAGTGTCCAGTATGGCACAGATGTAATACTAAATTCACTAAAGGCTTTCTTTATCCACTTAAGTCTTCCAAGCACAGCTTTACATATTCCTCCTTAGAATTACAGCTCAAGTATTCTTCTAAGAGACCTTCTTTAACAAATTATAAAGGAACGCCGTTTCTGGAGCACCTGGGTGGCTCGCGTCATGATCTCAGGGTCCTGGGATCGAGCCCTGCGTTGGACTCCAGCTCACAGGGGGGCCTGCTTCTCCCTCTGCCTCTGCTTGCTGCTCTCCCTGCTTGTGCTTTTTCTTTCTCTCTCTCAAATAAAATCTTTAAAAAAAAAAAAAAAAAAGCCCCAAATCTGACTTCCCTAAGTCAACCTATTAACAACAAATATACTGAAAAGTACTTCTAAAGAACAGTGCCACCTGCAAGATCATAATATATTATCACAAGAAAATTTAATATTAAAGAGGGAGAAGATGAAGAAGAATGCTTAATAACAGTATAAATTTCTATTATCATACTTAAAAATTAAAAACAAACGCTACTGCTTGGTAAATTTAACTTTCTAAAAACCACCTTCATTAGAGCAATAGTTTCACTGTTAACCTAAATTGGCTTTAATTCATTTATTTATTTACACTGCTTAGTTTAAAATAATTCTTCCCATGTGTCTTATTCTTAGGTTTTCTAATACTATTTTAGGAGTTTCAAGACAAAGGTGAAAGACATCAAAACCTAACAATAATTTAGATATAGCAGAAAAATAGAGGGAATCAAAGAATAGACAGTGATATTCATCAAGTACTAAAAGCAATACATACCAGCTGAAGAAAAAGTGACACAATGGCATGACAGCAGGACAGAGCATGGGAAATAAAAAGCTGTGGACCACGTGAATCCTTTTACTTGCCCTCCAATGCCAATGCTATTTTCTGAAAGACAAATCACCTACACTTTCTCACTTCTCACACCTTCGCTTTCTTCCTTCCTCATATATATAAAATCTCTCTTCTATCCATGTTCAACATTTGATTCAAGCCCCAGCTCAAAAACAAGAGAAAGCCCAGTATAATACAAAAAAACCCTTGAAATAATAAAACCGGGGTATGCACTCAAGTTACACCATATTGCCTTAAAATAAAAATTAAGGTTTTACTTTCTTAATTTCAATCCTGGTATTCAAATTAAGTCCAACAGAAGTGACAGGTGAAGAGGAAAGGGACACACTGCATGCAGAGTAGATCCTGCTTTTTACCACTTCCTATTTATTAACTGCCCATTCCCACTCATATGTTCCACTTCCAAGTCCATTCTTCCCTGAGTGGATAAAGAAAAATAAAGCTCGTCTCCCAGCTTTTAATACTGTTTTTGAAAAACATAGCATGAAATAATTTCTTATCCATTCCAAATCAAGATATGCAAAGATACCTAGATAATATTAAAAGAAAAGTCCTTTGGGCGCCTAGGTGGCTAAGTCAGTTAGGAGGCTGCCTTCACCTCAGGTCATGTTCCCAGCATCCTGGGACTGCCTTGCGTCTGGGCTCCCTGCTCAGTGGGGTCTGCTTCTCTCTCCCCCTGCCCCTCTACTCTGCTTCCCACTCTACTCCATTCGTGCTCTATTGCACACTCTCTCTCAAGTAAACAAAATCTTTTAAAAAACAAATTCCTTGACCTAGAAAGAATATACTATCTAATTGAGAAGATAGGAAGAGAGAACATGTATATAAATAAGATAAACTAAAACGCCTACTCAGTAGTATGGAGAGCAGGCACCACACAGGGGTTCAGAGGCTAAATAAAAGGCTATAAGCTCAGGCAATCAAAAATAGCAAGCCAGGCAGGATTTAAGTGGGTAAAGGAGAAAAGGTATTCCAGCAACAGAAAAAGAGACAAAAATGAGAATCATGCTGGGGAAGGAAAATAGTGAGAAAATGAAGAAGTCAGTCTGGTAAAAAGAAAGAACCAAACCAATTTATTATTCATTCAAGGAAGAGGTAGACTGGGCTAAGGATTTTAGATTTTTGGCCATACGTACAATAGGAAAACACCAAAAGCTTCTGTGAAGAAGCAACATGTGCTAAGTTCATTCCCACTCAAAAATGACTGGCTTAAGTTTCTGAACATATAGATCTCTTCAAATGTCACTTTATCAAAAGTTTTCTCTAAACACCCTGAGTAGCCCCTGGACCACAGTCTCAGACAGTCTAAATTATCACAGTCTAAATTATCTAACTATGCTTTTTTTTGTCCTAGCAACTTAATTTAAGTCCTAGGTAGCTAGGACTACCTGAAATCACATTATTTTTCACTTAGCTGTATGTCTCTCACCATGAAAGGAGAAACCTATGTTCACTTCTGTATCCCCAACATAGCAGTAGGTCCTTAATAAGTACTTGTTAAATGAATGAATGAATGCTTATCTCAGCAATCAGTACCACTCTTTGGGAGCACCAAAGAGATGAAAAAATAAATTACTTTTTGAAGAAAAATTTTTTGTTGACTTTTACTGTAAATTCTTTCTCTATTCAGCCCACCTTCCTCATATTTTTCTACTTCTTCTTCTTCTTAATTTCAAATATTACTTAAATTTCATTACTCCAAACGCTATTATAAATACCAGAAAAGGGAAAAAACATAAAAACCTAAGTCTCGAAATTTTACAAACTATGTTATCCAAATACATTAATATACATGCCTATATTTTTGATCCTGTAAGGACTATGGGACAATATACATCCAACATGTTTTACTGTATATGGGTCAAAATAAAATATCAAATGCTTTTACTATCCCCTTCATGAGTGAGAATCATCAAACTAAAAAAGATTTCAGTAAGTCATCTGTCTTGCCACCTGCACATTAAGGTAAAACTCATCGGTTTGAAAAATATTTCCAGTGACAGAGAGTCTGTGACTTTGCTTGATATTTGTGGTTAATCCCCTGGCACAACAAAAATATGCGTTTCAAGTTTTCATTTATTATCATGTATCTGCTGCTGTATTCTGTGTTCATTGTTTATACCCTCCAAATGATGCATTTATAATGCCATCTTCTCTTTTTCGCTGAATAGCCTCAAAGACACACTAATTTCTATAGACATCTTAAAACACAGTTTATAAAACCGTACATCTCTCTAAAACAGATCTGAGGAGTTCAGGGAATACTCAGAGGATGATTTGAGGTTCTCAGATAATAAGCATTGAGAATCACTGTACAAAAAAGCAAATATGACACCGAAATATGTTAACCAAGTACAAGACTATGAAAAACAATCCACTTTAACAGTAACTTCCAGATCTCATTCTACTTTGCCTGGTCTTTAAAACTTTCTATTTTTTCAAGACTCATTCTATCAGATAGGTCCAAGATTTAAAATTTGTTTCAAAAAATCAAACAAGGGCAGCCCCAGTGGCTCAGCAGTTTAGCGCCACCTTCAGCCCAGGGTGTGATCCTGGAGTCCTGGGATTGAGTACCGCATCGGGCTCCCTGCATGGAGCCTACTTCTCCCTCTGCCTGTGTCTCTGCCCCTCTCCCTCTCTCTCTCATGAATGAATAAATTAAAAATAATAAAAAATAAAAGCATTTTCTCTAAGCTTACTTTAGAGTAAGCTTATTTATATACTGTAAGAATACAATATATAAATACATATATACAATATAAACAAAATATTATCAATCAACTAAGTTTTCGGTAACACTTGTGGTCAACAATAGGCTCAGCTGTTAAGCTTTTTTTTGGGGGGGGGGGTTAAAAGTTGTAACAGAGGGGACGCCTGGGTGGCTCAGGAGTTAAGTGCCTGCCTTCCACGTAAGGCGTGACCCTGGAGTCCCAGGATCGAGTCCCACATTGGGATTCCTGCAGGTAGCCTGCCTCTCTCTGTCTCTCATGAATAAATAAAATCTTTAAAAAACAAAAAGTTGTAAGAGGAAAAAAAAAGTTGTAAGAGGGATTTATGTTTGCACAGAGCTTGGCATCTCTAGCCCTGTATTGTTCAATGGTCAACGGTCAACTGTGTATTTGTATTCAACCATTAATATAAGTAACAGATAAATTTGCTGGGTAACAAGATGCTAAAATCCATGGTCTCTGGGTCACAAAGAAAAAATCACTTCCAGGGACGCCTAGGTAGCTCGGTAGTTAAATGTCTGTCTTTGGCTCAGGGCATGATCCTGGAATCCCAGGATCAAGTTCCACATCGGGCTCCCTGCATGGAGCCTGCTTCTCCCTCTGCCTGTGTCTCTACCTCTCTCTGTGTCTCTCATGAATAAATGAACAAAATCTTAAAAAAAAAAAAAAAAAAAAAAAGTAAGAAGAAAAAAAAATCACTTCCATAAGCCTCAAGTGTATTACTTTAAGTATATAAAATGAATGACTACAAGATTATTTAGTATGACAGAAAAAAGTTATTTCCCAAGGGCATATGCACCCCACGTTGAATAGTTCAGGGTATGTGTGTGCCAATTTGCCAAATATACTACAAACAACATTGAGAAAAAATAAAAAAATAAAAAAATATATATAAATAAATAAAAAAAAAAAAACAACAACATTGAGGACTTGGTTTTTAAAGTTTAGTAGCAGGAGGCTTGGGTGGCTCAATGGTTGAGCATCTGCCTTTGGCTCAGGGCCTGATTCTGGAGTCCTGGGATCAGGTTCTGCATCGGGGTTCCTGCATGGAATCTGCTTCCCTCCCGCTGCCTGTGTCTCTGCCTCTCTCTCTCTCTCTCTCCCACTCTCTGTGTCTCTTGTGAATGAATGAATGAATGAATGAATGAATGAAGTTTAGTAGTAAAGTTTTAATTATTCACTGGGAAGCTTTTCATGTGCCTCTGACTTCCTAGGCACCAAAGGTGTTTTTGGTTTAGGCAATCTCTAGAAATGCTTGTTGAAGGAATGCACATTTTTATAACTGACTGAAGAATAAAATGCAAATAGCAAAATCTGCTTAATACGAGGACACAGTGTAAGATATACTTTGAGAGCCAAAACTGGTTAAACTTAAGACTGGAAAAACTGGCATTTTCACAAATTGGGCAGCTCAAGAAATTGACCTGTCATAAATTAAAAAGAAAAAAAGTGAAACCAATAATCTGGGCTATTGCTAAGAAATGTTAAAAAAAATACCAAAATCGTCCTAAACAAACCATTTCTGGGGAAGAAATTTTGAGTTTAAAATATCTAAAGACTAACTTTTTCACATCTGCATGTGGAGCTACTACTATCATATTCTGATAAGCAACAAAACCAAGATACTCTCCAGCTCCTTATATGTTAAAAGATAACGCATTTTCCCCTAATAATCATTAATTTTTCAAACTCAAGTTAGTTCTGTAACAGACTATTTAGTGTTTTGCTTTGGGTGGATTGATAATTCATTCAACACAATGGAGGGACACTGTTCTAGATGCTGGGGACATAACACTGAACAAAACACCCCTGCCCTTATTTTGAAACTTACATTCTAGTTGCTGGTTGAGAAAATTTTATGGTTTCATATCACTTATTCTGTTTCTCCATACTTTCATGGCACTTTTATATATGTACTATCAAAGGGACTTCAAGAGTTTTAAAGTTCAGGCTTGGATGTACCTAAGTAACTGATTTAAGACAAGCCCTTAAACAGAATAGTTTAGAGATGCAATAAAGGACTTTCAATTAGTAAAAAAGTACACTTTAGATAAAAACCAGAACCTACTGGGGCATCATAAAATCAACTCAGTATTTTTGACAATATTCCTACCTAATGACTTCAGAAAGGCAGAAAAAATTTTTACTTTATTCCTGTCTCTAAGTATTTCTCAATTTTAAGCTTTAAATTCTATTTCTGGGAATGCCTGGGTGGCTCAGCGGTTAAGCGTCTGTCTTCAGCTCAGAGCGTGATCCTGGAGTTCCAAAATGGAGTCCCACTTCGGGCTCCCTGCATGGAGCCTGCTTCTCCCTCTGCCTAGTCTCTACCTCTGTCTTCTCATGAATAAATAAATAAGATCTTTAAAAATAAATAAATTGATAAATTTCTGAGGAGAACCATTTTTTTCTAAACAAAATTTTGTGGAAAGTCCCTTTACTTAAAATGTGCAAAATTCCAGTTAAAATAGAAAAAAGACTGGCCTGTCCCTATATCCTTAGTTCATGAAATTCCTCCAAGGACACTTCAAAAACCTCTGAAAGTCACTGCCCTAAATGTGCTATCTATAAAATTAACAAAAACATTTTTTTTTAATTTTTATTTATTTATGATAGTCACACACACACACAGAGAGAGAGAGAGAGAGAGAGAGAGGCAGAGACATAGGCAGAGGGAGAAGCAGGCTCCATGCACCGGGAGCCCGACGTGGGATTCGATCCCGGGTCTCCAGGATCGCGCCCTGGGCCAAAGGCAGGCGCCAAACCACTGCGCCACCCAGGGATCCCAACAAAAACATTTTTTAAAGTATTTAATTAACTCTAAGATTCCTGTGTAGTATAATGTACTATATAGTTCTCTGTGAGACCTGTGACAAGCACAATTTCTCTGAGCCTTAATTTTCCCCATCAATGAACTGATGGCCTTACACAATACAAAATGGCCTGTCAACCCTAAAATTGTACTAGGATGAAGGCTACAATCAGTAGTGGTCATCTCTAATTTTAGGACAGGCACATCATGACAGTATACATTTTCATCTCTGCAGATCTTAATATTGTTTCTGTTATCAACTCTGCTTTAAATTTAATGCCTCTAAATTATTAGCACTACACATCTTTTTCCCAGATCACAAGAAGGCAGATGGAAAGATTTTTGTAAGCACTTTAGTGTACTCTCTTTCTTCAGGGAAGATCTGTACTAGAAATAACATGTTCTGGGGAAAAAAGGACAACTCTGCTTAGGTGTTTTGTTTTGCCTAAATCTCAAAGGGGATGGCTGCCTATTGTTTGCACAGTGACTAGAACAGGAAGAAACTATGCCAGTGGGGCGCCTGGGTGGCTCAGTGGTTGAGCATCTGCCTTTGGCTCAGGACATGATCCTGGGGTCCTGGGATAGAGTCCTGGATTGGTGTCCCTGCAGGGAGTCTGCTTCTCCCTCTGCCTATGTCTCTGCCAGTTTCTCTATGTCTCTCATGAATAAATAAATAAAATATTAAAAAAAAAAAACTATGCCAGGAGGAGGATAAGAATGAGACTAAAACAAGACAATATTCTCAACAACTAGGAGAATAATCCAAGCCTTTGAAATAAAGCAGCTTCGTCAGTTACAACAGTAATGCTCACAAAAAAAAAAAATCACAACCCCCCAAAATATATATACAATTACTTTGAGTCTCTATTCTACATTTAATCTCATCTGACTGACTTATTAGCCTATGAATTAGTTATACCACAGTAGAAGACTGATGAAAGGTAAAATGTTATGGAGCATTTTTCACCAAACCGAATTTCAAAAATATTCCAAATAGTCAGTTGTGAGTACATATTTAGAAATCACACTCTCCATCTCCAAATACATTTCTGTGTATTCTTCTGCTAAATAACCTAGAGTATTGGTGAGTCATATTCTGCTGGAAGTGACAGATCTGAGGAAAAGGGCAAACTTCAGTTATACAACAAAGAGCATTATAAAATCAAGTTACAATTCAGTTCTTTTCATCTAACATGTTAAAAAAAAAAAAACAACAGGCATTTCAACATAAAGAGATATGAACTGTTCCAAAAACGTTATTCTACAGAGATTGGTTGCTAAAGAAGTCATAACTCTGTAATTATAAACCATTTGTACACAGGATGAACTGTTACAAATAGCTCTTTTTCCTAATAAGGGTAATAAGAAAGTCACACTATGGATGGTTTTGAGTTCTCAAGGAGACCTCCATATGATAACCCTGGAGTCTCACAAAGTTCCACAGCCACCTGCACCAGCTCTGCTTAAATTCTCACAGAGATTCACAGCTACTTTTTTTTTTTTTTTTTTTAAGATTTATTTATTCATTCAGAGAGAGAGAGAGAGAGAGAGAGACAGGCAGAGACACAGGCAGAGGGAGAAGCGGGCTCCACGCAGGGAGCCCAACGAGGAACCCAATCCGGGGTCTCCAGGATCACGCCCTGGGCTGCAGGTGGCGCTAAACCACTGCGCCACCAGGGCTACCCGATTCACTGCTACTTAATCTCATCCTTACATAAAGCCATGTCTTATCTATTATATTGACAAAAAGGAGATATTTTCACCCAGAGTTTCCCTGGCAAGTGCCTACAGAAGAGCTTTCTTTAGCTTTTTAATATAACCCAAGTACCATCAATTTTAAAGCCTCACCATTCAATTCTGTACCATAAGAAAATGCTAAGATTTTTCTATCAACTTTTTTTTAAATTTATTTATTCAGGAGAGACACAGAAAGAAAGGCAGAAAAACAGGCAGAGAGAGAAGCAGGCTCCATGCAGGGAGCCCAACGTGGGACTAGATCCCAGGTCTCCAGGATCACGCCCTGGGCTGAAGGCGGCACTAAACCGCTGAGCCACCTGGGCTGCCCTCTATCATCAATTTAAAATTTGTAGTTCAGAGATGTTAAATAAAATTTGAGAAAATGTGCATCTTATAAATCTTGTAAGAACTTTAGAAGAAGGGAAGTTCAAAACCAACCACACATCCATTTTAACAGAATAAAAAATTAAGTATTCTCTACAAAGTAGAAAGCGTGTTAAATAAAACTTGGGTTCAATCCCAATTTTACTTGAAATCAGTAGAACTATGTGATTTCGAATACCTTCACCTATTATCTTTAAAGTGAACTGTGGATCATAAAATTGTTTTATAATTTTTTTATTTAGAGAAAACAAGAGTGCAAGCGCACGCGCGTGTATATATACACACCCGCAAGCACACACATGTGCATGAGCAGATGGGGGGTGGGGCAGAAGCAGAGAGAGAATCTCAAGCAGACTCCTCACTGACTGCCCCAAAATAGTTTTAAAAAATAAATGAACATAGGGGGATCTGGGTAGCTCAGCTGGTTGAGAGTTTGACTCTTAGTTTCAGCTCAAGTCATGATCTGTGTCTTGGGATCAAGCACTGCACTGGGCTTGATGCTCAGTGTATACTATGCTTAATCACCCCCTTACTCCTACTCTTGCTAGCATACTTACTCTCTCAAATAAAATCTTTTTAAAAACAAAATAAATGGGGATCCCTAGGTTGCTCAGCGGTTTGGTGTCTGCCTTTAGCCCAGGGTGTGATCCTGGGGTCCTGGGATCAAGTCCCACATCAGGCTCCCCGTATGGAGCCTGCCTGTGTCTCTGCCTCTATTTCCCATGAACAAATTAAATCTTTAAAAAATTAAAAATTAAAAAAAGGAAATAAATGAGCATAGCTGCATATGTACATTATAAAATGTAAAGCACAACTGTGATGTCAGATTTTTATCAATGCCATACCGGAAGAATATAACACTATGTCCATATCTTGCTATAGCTGGGTTTAGAGTTTTAAGAAATAAAAAAACTAATTTGTCACTTTGCTAATTAATCCTGTTCCCAAGTATTATTTGAAGTGATAATGTAGCCATTAAACACAACTTTGTTAAATTTAATCAATAGTAACTGTAGAGAATCAAAATATACTATAGATAATTAGACATTTTATTGATTCACAATCTTTTTTAAAGATTTATTTATTCATGAGAGACGTGGAGAGCCAGAGACATAGACAAGAGAGGGAGAAGCGGGCTCCTTGTAGGGAGCCTAATGCGGGACTTGATCCCCAGATCCAGGATCATGCCCTGAGCTGAAGGCAGACGTTCAACCGCTGAGCCACCCAGGCATCCCTTAAATGTTTTATAGCACTGTAGAAAATACTTTATGGATATTCTAAAGAGTATACATGAGGGTTAATTATCTGTCATAGTTCTAATTCAAGTGTTCAGAATCTAGATTATGTTACTACACTGAAAAAATATTCAAGTATCATATACATATTCTTAAATGTAGGCTCTTTTTTCCCCCTTTTAATGTAACAGTTTCAACAGTCTTTCCTACTGGAAAAAAGAGTTGTTTCCTATTGTATATGTCTTAATGTCTGTTAAAGGTATTTAATTCTATCCAAAAGAAACCACTTGGGATGCCTGGGTGGCTCAGCAGTTGAGTGTCTGCCTTCAGCTCAGGGCATGATCCCGGGATCCGGAATCAAGTCCCACATCGGGCTCCCTGCATGGAGTCTGCTTCTCCCTCTGCCTATGTCTCTGCCTCTCTCTGTGTGTCTCTCATGAATAAAGTCTTTTAAAATTAAAAAAAAAAAAGAAAAAAGAAAAAAAAAGAAACCACTCATTTAAACTGCCTTAAATACAGGAACTCATCAAGTCAGAAATCTTCTCTTTATTTCAGTCATTTCTGGCAAGTGAGAAATAAAGCCAGCTAAATATTTATCCCCTACTAGTCCTCCTCTGCCATCAAATGTGGCCTGTGAAAGGAAACTCTTGCAGTGAGTAATCATTTCAACTAAACCCCAAAGTAAGAAAATCAGATCCTTTGTTCCATTTATTTAAATAGGTCCATCATTATGTGATTTCTTTCAAATTAAAATGATGAAACTCCAAGGTCAACCAACATCACTAGCTATAGAATCTAAATTAAGTGAGCTTTATATTATTTAAGAGTCAGCAACATAAATGCATTTTAAGTGACAACACTACCAGCAAATTCAATTCTGTGACTTTAAGTATTTACTATTAGGTTTTCCTCATGATTTCCATGATACAATGTGTACAAATCTAAACATATAATGCCTTGGATAAAAGTCTACTCTGCTCTCAACAATAAAGAAAACTATTTTAAAAATCATTTTATAGAATTGCAGAAACTGAAAGTGCAATTGCAGTATAATTGCCTCTACGTTCCAAATAAGAAATACTGTCTCAAAAATTACCCTGAAGAATGGAAAAAATTATAAAGCGAAGCACAGTAAAGACTTTTCAGAGAAATCTCATTTTTGCAGATTTAAATCATCAGCCTAAATAATATAAGAGATGCAAATCCCTCCTCTAAACTGCCTTAAAAAATGAGTGCATAATAATCTGACAAGAAATTAAGTCTTCATCAAGTTGGGATACCAATAATTAAACAATAAATTTAATAATACGTACAGTTCCAGAGAGGACATCATGGGGGCAACAGTTGAGAAGGTGACTCTTGCATACTCTGTCATCGCTGAATTTGATTCGTTGACGAGTAGTATCTCCTGTAATATAGAAAAGTTAATAACATTCAAGGTTAGACAACTGGAAAATACTTATTTTCTGAGAGCCCTACTATCACTAGCTTTTTCCTGTGTGGCTACACGCACATACATTTATTTATATAAATCAGCTCAAGAGGGATTAGTTTGTATAATATCCTACAGAAAAACTATTTTAGACATGCAATTGCAGTATGTGTACTGCAAATGTAATTCAAATAGTCAAAGTGGGAAAGCAATGCATTCTGTTAAACAGAGTACTTCAGAAAAGCATAGGATATAGAGCAGGAATGGACTTTCAAGATTATGGAGTCCAACTCCTTCATATTGCAGATGATGAAATCGAGGCCCCAAGAGGTTAAGCGACTTGCAGCAGACCCACTAGGAGAGTTTCTACTGGTATACAATGTTCCCTACTTGACGCTAAGCATAGATTTATTTTGTAATTATTTACATTAATTGAAAAACATAAAAAGTAATCTTGCAAACATTGCATACACACTGCGAATCCCCACTGAACCCCAGACGCCATTTCTTCCACTATTTTGTTCCAGCTGAAGTGTCTCCCTTTTGCTGCTGGGATGAGTTAGAGAGGGTAGAATAGCGTGTTTAAGAGTGTACAAACCTGGAAGAAGGACTTACACACCAGTCAGACAAAGGCACAATGCCTAAATGAAACGTTAACTTTAATGCCTCCAAAGGTACCATACCTTCAAATTTTAGGTGGTCTGGGCTACATATGGCCATACTGGGTACATTTAAATTTATTCTGTCTTCATATAACACAATACACCTCCTAAGCAACAGAAGCATCCAACCTCCTAATCAGATATGCCTATCTAACTCAAACTTTAAAGAGTCTAAGAAAAAGAAAAGTAACTAGCTCTAGGAACAAAATATAGACGTTAGTTACAATTTTTTTGCTTAGAATCTCTTTGGGGGAAAAAAAAGAAAAAAACTCTTAAGGACGTTTTTTCTATGTAGAATGCTCAGATAAGCCCTAAGAAATGTTCGTGTTTTATTTTAGTCTTAAGTTGATATCATCATTGATGAATGAAAACCTACTGATGAATTACTGAAGCGAGAACTGTTGGTACCAAAAGAGATTGTAAACACCTTTGTACTTCACATGATGCTTTGGGGCACTCCAAAAACTCATCTAGGAAGTGATTCAATTACTTAAATTAATTTGTTTTTCACATGTGAGTCACAGAAAGGTTAAGCCTTTACCCCTTTTACATGGTCTTATTTTGAAGAGCTTAATGCAAAGTCAACTAAATATGTCATTTTTAAGTGGGGTAAGATTTTGTTCAAATTGTTTTAACTCAAAAAGACTTAAAGAATATTCTAATTCAGGGTATATAAAATTTAAGAAAAGTAATTTATAGCTAAAATGATAGCTTCAGAGCAGTTCAACAATAGGTTTTCTAGAGGCTAGTCTCTAGTTCAAGTAGGTTATTTTTGACACCACAATTTGGAATAAATCATTTAGTGTTCACGCCTGCTACTATAATAAAGGTTATTTTGATGGTTCCTTTTTTTCCTTTGAAACACAACTGCTTTTGTTCCACATTCATTAACACATCTGAAAAGTTAGTGATAACTCACGGCTCGGCGAATGCGGGGCCTTTCTGACACTCCCTTGCAGATTGAAGTAGGCAGGCATAGATACATTGAACCTTTACAAATAAAACAAGGGGCCAGATTGTTCAGTTTGTATAGAATAGACTCTGCCAGCAATTTCAATACAGCATCTAGAAGTACATGTTGACTGTAAAGATTCTTGTATATGAAAACAAAAGTGAACAAAATCAGGGTGTTTTATTTTTCAAAATATTGACTTAACAAGTGTAACCCTACAGAAGAATATGATTGACCACAGGAAAAAGTCCAATGCTGGAACTCTGGGAAATGGTCTCTGGGCCAACTGGGGTTTTAAAAAATGCTTTTTAAAAGATTTTATCTCATTAAGACTTTGGTGAAGGCCTAAATTCACGTTAGAATGATACTATGATAAGCTAGCACCAGAAGGGCAATGCTATATATTAGACTTTTTTTTTTTTTTTTTTTTTGCTTACTGGCATGTAAGAAAAATGTCTTATTTTTAATCTGTACCCAAAATGTGCTAAGGAATTTCAAAGATGATGTAGCTTTTCTGAATAGGGAAAGAAAAAAAAAAAAAAAAAACCAAACCCTTACATATCTAGGATTCTCCCTACTACATACCTAAGCTTTTTAATATGCAACAAAAGTATTGTTTCAATGCTACATAAAACTAATGGTTCAGTAATGCTACAAACCAGGCCTTACAATAAAAATCAAGGTTCTTAGAAGTTTTACTAATCAAACATTTTGTGAGGTAGGGCTACTGTTTTTGCTTCAGAAATCACAACATTAAGTCTAATATTAAGATACATGTGCCCTGAAGACACAGCTATAAGGTAAAATATAAACAATTCCAAATACAAATTTAGCAAACATTATCTCTGATGAGCTCTTACAAAAAGTCTATTTCTATAAATGCCAAAAAGTGTTTTAAAGTGCATAAGAATGGTTGCTCTATAAATTTGATAACTGCAAACGCAATAAATACAGCTATCAAATGTCAATTACACATTACAGAAACCTATAAAACAATGAAATAATAAAAACTCTAATAATTTCAGATACAGAAATATCCTGAGATGGACTAGCAACTAGGTATGTTTATTGGTATTTTAAAAGTTTTACTTAAGAGACTTTAAGGTTAACATTTTAAAATAACTTGGCTACATTACCATGCAGTATTTAATACATTAATTTGGGCTTATGCCATGAAAGTGTAATTTAGCTAAACCAACAAAGAATTTTAAAATAAAAATACTGATAATTTTGGTTTCTGTCAACATATCTGGCCCAAACCATGTTTTTCAAAAGAAACTAGGTATAACAGCACCCATGTGAAAAAAAGGGGTGGGGGGGCAGACTATGAGTAATAGAAAACAAGTATGAACCAAATCTTATAATACAAAGAATTACTTTGTGGAGTCAACATACTGTATCTTTGGGCATATATTCATATAAAAATAACCTGAGTTAAAAAACAAAACAAGACAACTACCCTCTTACACTAACACTGGATCCAAATCATAGAAACAAACCTATTAGTGCACATATCCTCTGTGCTGGTCAATGGGGTTACAAATAGGCATATAACTACAAGCTCTGTACCCTCAAGGAGTCCATGATGTTGATAGAGAAATAGGACATTTAAATAACAAGTAATAAAGGTAGCATGACCCGAGTGCCAAATGGATTTCTCTAATAGTAGTACTTCAGGAATTCTAAAGCTAGAATGGCCACCAAGGATGGAGAGGTTAGAAAAGGCTTCGTATAAAAAGGTAGAAGCCAAAATTTAAAGACAAGATAGGACTTAGATCACAGGAAAGAAGAACATTCCAAGCTGGAGTATTATCTTTGACAAAGCTTATAAAGGCAGAAATGTTTAGGGAATAGTAAATACTCCAAGTCAAATTTGGCTTTGGCAAATGGCTACATGTAGGGGAAGAGCAAAGTTGGGGCCAGAGTAATATTTTCTGGGTAAAATCCGATTTCCTAATTTTTTCACTTTTTCAATCCAGATTTTCAGTGTGTAAACAAAGTTTAAAAAAAAAAGTTTAAAAATAATGGGGCACAAATTAAATCATGTTTAACAGCAACACAATGTCTATCCATAAAAACATGGAGGTTTCTCTGCCCTATAACTTCTACATTAATTAGGCTTTGTACATAACTATGATGCCAAGTTTTTAAAATTAGCAATTTGGCTTAAAACTTTGGTAGGCAAAGTGTTCTTCATTTGAATGGAAGCATCAAAATTTCTATTAATACTTACTACCAAGCAACTAACTTCAGAGTAAAAACTTTCTCTTTGGTTCAACCCTTTTGTGAGTTTCATGAATTCTAATTTGTATTTGGGAATATCTGAGTTGCAGGTGTACAATAATAAAAACTGAGATGCCTATTACTCTTCTCAAAGTTTCTCAGCAAGTTAACAGGGCCTAAAGCGGTAGTGAAGCAATGTCATGTAGGGAATATGGATAGGCCACTCTACAGGCAGCTCCCATCCCAACTATACTCAAATACCATTATACTCAAAATCCCCTTCAATCTGTTGGGAGGGAAAAACGAGCCCACTGTAACCCCAACACCACGGTTTTATGGTCCTGCCTCTTCTGAAACTGCCTTAGACTTAAATTATAGTAGTAACACTTAAAACTTCAGTCTAGATGGTATCTGACATCATTTTACATGGTGCATGCTATTTTTCCCAATACCCACCCCCTCCCCTCCAGGGCTACCCTCCCTCTCCCTCCCATACAAACAATAAATAAACTTTCATAGATTTAGGTGCTATTTTAAAAACATCAAAATTTTACTTTACCCATTCTCTCCGATGCTCCCTGTATTTTTTTAAGCTGTGAGTGGATGACCATGCTATGTGATCAACAACTGTGAAGGCTAAGCAAAAGTGAACTGAGTTTAGTATTATAATTAAAAGAACCTTAAAGTTTGTAATATTTGACATATATAATGGTATGCGGAATCCTTATTTTACTGCATATTATCAGGCATTAATGACAAGCAATTTATAAAAACAACTAATTAGTATTTCTCTTATATAGAATTAGCTTAGAACTTAGCTTAGGGAAAACAGAAGAAAACTCAACAGCACACAAAGCAAATGGAAGCAACCCCTAGCTTATAAATGGGGCCAGGAGAAGAAAAGCCCTCCCATATTCTCCAATGTGACAACCAAAGCCCTCCCCACAGATACACTTGTTAGGGGCCAAGTGTGACCACTGGCTTAGGACAGGACAAGCACATTCCCTCTGAAATGAAATCCATATACCTTCAGTAAAAGGAAAGCAGAGCAAAAGAAAGAGGTGTATAGCTGACAGCTTAAAGCTACTCATTTCCCTGTGCCCTCAAATCATCAAATGCAAAGAAATGTTTCATCCTCTTATTACCAGCCTTATATTAGCTACTAAGTCCACATAGTAACATATAAACTATATAAAGACCAGTGGCCAATTTCTAGTCTAGTACAGGGCAGGAAGAAGTCTGCCCTGTCCCAGGAAACCCTCATCTTCAGAGGTAAAAATAGGTGATTCCTGCTGCACAGGGAGTACTACACTGAAGAACCATTGTGATTACTTTTACATTCTTCTCCAAGTGTCTCATCAACTCTACTAAATTCTCCCACCTACCTTTGCTGTTCCTTTAGAATTCAGTCTAAAGCTCATCTATAAGAACTCTTCTGTAATTATCCTTTTTTAAAAAATCTTTTACTTCATGTAATTGTTAATACAGTTTAATTCACTGTATGTATGTATGTATGTGTGTGTGTGTGTATATATATATATATATATATATATATATATATATACAGTTCAAAGTACAGAATTTGTTTTGTAAAAGTACTCACTACCATGTCTTAACATATTATGACTATGGGTGCTTTGAAAACAGTTAACAAGACGTGATACATGCCAAACTTGTCAAAATTTTATTTATTACATAAGAAAGAGTACTCAGCCAAAGGTGGCAGTGGGAAAAACCAATTATGGCATCGTCCCTTTCAAATGTAATAAAGTCACTTCTATCTACTAGAGCTTATAAAGTCATACCAAGTAAGTAAAATTTCCCTTCCCCCAGAAAATGCAAAAATAAGGGTACGATATGGCTCAGAAGGGCTATCCGTCTTAAATCTTTTCATAGGGTCCCATAGGTTTATAATTACAAATAGACTTTTACTCCTATCAGAACCCCCAAGACAAGCCCAACATTTAAAAACTTCAAAGCCCATTGTAGAAATTGCTAGAACAAATTCATTCTTACCGAATATGATCAAAGATTAATAAAATGTGAAAGTAACTTTTTAAAATCTACCAGCCTTGTCTGTGAAAATCCATGCAACAAAACTATAAGGAATGAGACAGGGAAACAGCCTTGTATTAAGTGAAAAAGCTTACAGGATATTTAAGAGCTAACAGAATGGTGATGGAAATGTGAGAAGAGAAATATTAAAGTAGCTACATTCCAAGGGCTCTATTCCACCCCTTGCCACCACCCTATCTCCTCTCAGTACACAAGCGTAGTCTTGGCCACTGGCAGGTGTGGTGGTGGAATATATGCTTTACGAAATCTATCAATATGTTTCTTTTAAATTTAAGAAATACATTAGAAAAGCTTGAATAGACTGCTACCTAAATATTAAGTTCTAAAAGATTATATGGAATTTGTTTTATAGGTTATAAAAGAAAGTCAGTTATTAAAAAGTTGCAGCCTGCTAAATTTTCAATTTTGATACTTACTTGCAGAGCTGCAATTCTGATACAGTAACACCTGTACTGGGGATATCTGGTGCCTTCTATCATCTAGAACTTCCTATACACAAAATTAGAAGTAATGAAACCTATCTCTGGCTAGGAAGAATTTGCTGAAAAGAACCAAAGAAAAAGTAATTGGCTGATTTACCAAAAACACAAATTCTCATTCATTGACTACAGCTTTAAAAGCTAAGCAGAGCCTCCCCAAATCAAAAAATAGTGAAGGAAAGAAATAAAGGAAAAGAAATGAGAATATCAAAGGACAGAAGTGACAGACAACTCAATGATAAAGTTAAAATGGAAAAACAGAGATTACCATGAAGGAGACTGAGCCTTACGACTACTGAAAGGACACAGCAGAAATACTGTGTCATGTTGGTTATACACCAAATGCACAAGGATTACCTTTGGGGAAAGGATTCTGACTGTGAAGGGAAACAGAGGGACTTCGTTTGTAATGCTTTTTTTTTTTTTTTATAATTTGAAAAAAATATACATTTGCTCACTCCTACCAGTGTTTGATAGTCTTTTGTATTTTTTAAGAGTTTGCAAAATTAGGCCCCTATAATCAGCATCACAGAATTTATGATTTAAAAATAAACATAACTGCTCATGTGTAAATCTTCATTTCCCACTAGACTTTCAGTCCCTCTAAGATTAGAGTCCTATATCACTACTTTATTGCAGAGACAAAAGACAATAGAAACAAATGTGTCCATAATCTCTAAGGAAAGGAAGAAGTAACTAAAGCAACTCAGCAACCAGGGGATAGTCAGGAAAGAAACAGTTTACTCCTATCAACAATTACTATATCCTAAAGCACATCAGCCAATAAATAATACAGAACACCATGTCTAGGGAAGTATCCCTTTAATACTATGAGGCAAATTAAGTAACACGGGATTGTCTCAAAACAAGAACACATGGTTCCTAGATTCTGAGATGAAGCAACTATTTTCCTAGCAAAGATGTTCTGCTGTTTCCCTATACAACATAAAATCATAGCCACTTGCCCCACAGTTTCTAGTCCAGGGATTTTCTTTCATTAAGTAGCCCTTCCCACAGCCAGGCATCTTTTCACATTCCCATTGTTAAACAGGTTGGTGAAATCCTGCAGAACGCTGGCCACCATGGGAGCGGTGGGAATTCAAGCTAAATGAGGTAATTTCATTGTTGAGGTCTAGATGAACCTAAGGACTCCTAGATCTCTCTCGATTCTCTCTCTCTCTCTCTCTCTCTCTCTCTGATATGCATTTCTTCTGGTTAGTCATTTTTGAGGACTTGGGTATGTATAGTTCAAACAGCTTTTTCTTTCACATGAATAACTACAACAGTATTTTCCAAAGTATGAGATTTGTACAAAAGATGATTTTAGGTATTATCCAATTTCATAAACAGGATTTCATCAATATTTTAAACACCATTCAGTAATTATCATGATTAACTTTTTTTAAAGATTTTGTAAAAAAAAAAAAAAAAAGATTTTGTTTATTTATTTATGAGAGACACAAGAGAGAGGCAGAGACATAGCCAGAGGGAGAGGCAGGCTCCATGCAGGGAGCCCAATGCGGGACTCGATCCTGGGTCTCCAGGATCACGCCCTGAGCTGAAGGCAGACGCTCAACCGCTGAGCCACCCAGGCAACCCTCATGATTAACTTTAAAAAAATACATGATAAAGTCCATTTGGTGCTTAACATCTAACAAGTTCTAATGCTAAGCACATGTAACAACATAGCCTAAGTTACTTTTTTTTTTTTTTTTGAGTCTTAAGTTATTTTTCAAAATATCATGTTGTTCTCACTATATCTTTCTGGTGACAAATTTTCATTTTAAAATTAACTTAAATTTTTAGAAAGTGAGTTGACGTGAAGAAAATATTAAACAGAAAACAGGGTAAAAAGGCGGTATGTGTGGCTAACACTTGGGAAACACTTATCTAGAACAGAGTTTCTCAAATTTTTAATGTGCATCGGAGTCATGTAGAAGGCTTCTTAAATTACAGATTATTGGTCCCAGTCCCAAGAATTTCTGGAGTCAGCCCAAGAACTTACATTTCTAACAAGTTCCCAGGTATTGCTAAAGTCTGAGGACCACTCTTTTTTGAGAATCACTCACCAAAACAGTGGTCAACAAGCTTTTTCTTAATGGGCTAGATAGCAAATATTTTAAACTTGCCAGCTAAAGAAAGAGGTCTCTTGCAATTACTCAACTCTGCTGTTTTACGGCAAAGCAGCAATAGACAGTACGTACACAAGTAGGCGTGGTTGTTTACATATAAAACTTTACAAAAAGCAGGTGGGCCATAGTGTCAATCCTGATCTAAAATATACCTTCAAATAACTTAAAAAAAAGGGTATACTGCATAATCTAACAGTAGGACAAAATAAAGAAGCAGTGAACAGCTAAGTATACTATAGATACTATCCAATTTCTTTTACTGAAAGGCAAAAATTCTGGAAAAGTCTAACTCTGAAAGAGAAAACTGAGGTCTCAAGAAGATAAAAACAAAACAATTTACCATGCATTCAGGAGACATGACAAAAGACTCAGCAAGGGCAGCTGGTTAAATTCTTTTCATGTTGAATCACACAGGTCAAACATCACTGCACATGGTTCACAACTAAATTAGAACATATGGATCAATATCTAGTGAGAGTTTTTTTGTTTTTTTTTTTTAGGAAAAAAGTTTAAAGACTCCTTTCTCTAGCCCATGTTAAATAGCAAAATGTGACATTTACTCAATTTACAAACTACTTTTCTCTATAACCTCAATCACCTTAAAAATTGATGCATTTTGGCCTTGCCTTTCAATTTCTACCCTAGTCGCTACTAGTGCATGAGAATTTAAAACAAAAAGGAAGAGCGACTATTCTACAGGTGAATTCACAAGATTCCTGTCAGAAATGTACCCTCTCTCTTGCTCCCTCATTCATTCTCCAGCAAACTGTCCCACCTTTCTTCATCTTCTTAGTAGACTGATTAAGCTGGTTAGTACAATTATGTATACTTCCTCACAGACTATACTAATAGCCCTGGGCTTTTTTAGGATTCAACCCATTTCATTCAATTTCTGGAATTCCATTCTGGAGGAGCATCTGCCTCATTTATCTAGCTATGTCCACACTTAGTGATCTTTAGTTTTGTTTTGTTTTGTTTTGTTTTTGCAACCCCACCACTTGCCTGAAGTCTTAGCAACTTCAAGCTTTAATGTCTGTATGAACCACCTGGTACTGAACACCAATATCTGACTCACTAAAAGACTATTATATATTATAATCCATGACACCTTTCCTGCTACCTATCTTGAACATGCAGCTCACCATCATTTTTCCTTATGTGACATATTATCCAAACCAAATCAAAGCATTTACTTGCTTATTATAGAGCTTATGCAGTGATAAACAATATGATTTTTCTTTGGTTTCAATGCATTTCTTTACCCAAAGTAAAAATTATCACACAAGCATAGGCCTCCTTGAGGAATGCTAAACTATAGAGAATCCAAGGACAAAACAAGATTATATGAAATTATACTATTATGTTTTCTACACTGTTTTGCAGACACATTCAGAGTTTAAAACACAAAATGAGTTAAAGTTTGTTCAAAACGATTCAACATATGGATGTTAACAGAGCTTTTGGTGTTTTGATATGCCTGGACCTCTTGATGAAGTATTTACTAAAACTCTAATTTAGCCTTATGTTTACTGTTTAACCTTACTTTTGCTGTAATTTCTTATGTTAAAAGAATTTACAAGCTCTGGAATAAGATATACTCCATTACTACTTTTAAAAATGTGTGCTTGTACATTAAAGGCTATGCCTCCTTCACTTAAAATGAACAATCCAAGTGGAATAAAATGGCTTACAACTGACCAAAAAATAAATATGGCTCATTATGCTAATGAGAAAAATTAAAAAAAAAATGCTCTCAATGTTGATGACAAGTCAAGGAACACAGATTACAGTAAAGATGATTTTATGAAGAAAATCCACTGAAGAAAACACTACTTCAATCTTTGATTCAATTATTTATTTTGCAGAAAGACAGCAATGTCATCCTATCCTACAAGTTCAACAGTGATGTATCGCTAAACTTCTATTAGGAGCAAGTAAATTATTTTCTTAACTCTATTTTCCTGGTTACCTCCTAGAATGAATAGTATACCCTTTTAATTTTACATTCTGCAAAACTATTGTAATATATAATTGATCAGCAAAGATACCAAATTATGACTAAGTGTATTTCTATTAACTGAGGAAGTACATCACTGTATGTTTAGAAAGATTACCCTCAAAAATAGGCAAAATTATCTGAAAGCTTTAACTTGCCCTAGACATTCCCTAACCATAATGGCCAACTAATGATTATATAAAATTCTATTCTATATTCTACATTCTATTTATTAGTCTACTTGTCCTTTGGAGTGTAGGGGGGAGGTGATGGCCATTCCTGGCCTGTTTTAACCTTTCAGAGATGATCTCTACTCCTTTTTAAGCTTATAAGTAATTTAAAAATACGGAGTCCTCACAACTACTTCTGTAAATTCCCTAGTTTCTAAACGTAAAATATAATCTAAATTTATACCCTCAATTTTGTTTAATTCCTATCCCTTGTACCATTCCAGGACCAGAGGCTTATAACCAAATTCTATTTGTTGGCAAAAGAGCTCTAGCGAAGGGCAAATAACCCAACTCAGAAAAAAATAACTACAGACTGTGCAAGGACAGTGAGTTCCTCCAACTGTCACACAGACAATTCTCATACTGCTGCTTCAATTTTTCTCTGCTGCTCTTCCCTACTTTCAAATGGACTATGTTCAGGAAAAACACATCATCCCTCTCCCTTCAGTTAACACTAACAACTGAAACAAAAAGATATTTATAAGGTTTAATTTACCTCAAACTTCAGATAAAATAACATACTGATTTATATCTACTTATGGTTCCTCTTTCCTAAAAAAAATTAAGATATACTTATTTTTCAACATTTTTTGAGTGTAACATAGGAAATTATTTGGTTTCCCATTTAACAAATTATTGATTTAACTTGAGGCAAAAAAGGTTAAGTGACTTACCCAAGGTTACAATTAGAGGTACAGCTGGGGCTAGAAACCAGGTCTCCTGAGTCTCAGCCCAGGGCTCTTTTCCTTAGCCCATGATGCCTTATCAGAAAAATCCAAATACAGTCAGACCCCCAGTTACATGGGTATGAGTTACACTGATTCACATATACAAACTTTATATAGTGTGACCAATGTTTCAACTCACGCGGTACCCTGCTTCCATTTATGCAGTATGCCAGGCATCGGCACGATTTTCAGTGGCACACAGGCGGTTGCCACCACCAGGGCCCTAGGCAAAATTGCAAAGAAGGCAAAGTTTGTCTTTGGCCCTCCCACCACCCTTGTGCATTCCTCTCCCACCTCCTGATCATCCCCCTGCCCAGCCTCCCAGCACCAACATGCTGCCCTCTGGTTGTCCAAAGCCCCCCACTTCCACCACTCACCCAGGACTGTCCTTTCTGGAAGTGCCCAGTGACCCAAAATTACCTCTCCAATTCCCTGACACTAAAATTCCTAATGCTGAGAATTTCAATTGAACGTAGGTAATCTAAATGATTAACTGATTTAAGTAACTCAAAATAAGGTACTTTTAACAGACTTACATTTCCAAGGAGTTTAAAAAGGAACTAATTAAAAACTGATTTGGGAGAGGGGAAGAAGGAATAAATACTTTTACTGGTGGAGAGGGAAAAGTGAAAGGAAAACAAGGTTTTCCCAGTACCCTAAGCCTCTCGTGCCACTTGATTCCCTCACAGAACACTAAGGGTTGGGGGGAGGTTACTGCGACCGTTGAGTCCCACTATCCCAGAAAACAGTAGTTGTTTTATAGTCAGTTTCTGGGATGATTAAAAAAGGACAGAGCTGCCTTAAATACGCCCTCCCCTACCTACCTTTTCCATATCTTTCCCACCTCTTGGATCCCCATTTCCACCTCTTAGTGCCAAAGACACCCAACAGCATTCCCTGTAAGCTGTTCCTTTGTCCAATACAAAGCTTTCCATTATATGGTTTCAAATTATATGGTGTTTATTCAGGAACGTATCCATGTTCCCCTACCCCTGGATAACGTGAAGTTGACAGTATGCTAAAAAAGAACAATCCTAATTATTTAAAGGTCCTGAATCAGAAGATGAAATATGTAAACTCATTATCTAGTAAGGAAAAGAATGTTCTGATTCTTATCTTGTATACATAAAAGAACTAATATGGGTATCTAAAAAAACATTCATTTCTTTTCCTTGAAAGTAGTATGCTTCTTACTTCTGGCCCAACACAGCAGTGAAAATCCAGTCATTTCAGTTAAATAATATCGTGGACTCGTTAACATGAGTTCATTGGTAAATCCTTAGTCTGGAGGCAAAAAAAAATCCAGTAACATACACATAAAAAAATTTAAATTTATTTGTATACAAAGCAGAATGGATTTTAAGAAACCCATGTTTCTGCTGTCTACACACATAGGAATATATTTTTTTTCTTTTTTTTTTTTTAATGTAGCTTTGCAATACTAGATTGGCTACCTTGTTTGGAAATTTATCAGGTGATATTAGGTGACAATAGTTTTTTTGATCCAATTACCCTTCCAGCAAAATTAGAAAATTCAATCCATGCAGAAGGTACCAAAAATGGTATCCATCTAGGACCAAAAGATTCATGTAAAATCTTAAATGATTTCCATAACTTTATTACAAAAATTATTCTGTCAACTACAATACTGAATTAGGTCCCTTGCCAATACCATCTTCATTATGGAAGAAGAGCAATGTTAAGACATGCTGCAGCTATAAAATAACCATTCTTATCTAACTGAAAAAATGAACAGGTAAAAGTTTCTTCAGGGGCATTTTTAATTAATGTTAACTTTCCAGGGTTTACTACACAAAATTCATCTCCTTCCCAATCTTCCCCTCCTCTCTACACAACCACAAATAGATTTGCCACCTCCACCTATTTGTCTGTGTCCTATGTAGACAAGTTCCCAATATGGGTATTTTATTAAAACTGAACTGTGAACCCTGAAAAGCCATTCTCAGTATGCACTGCAAAAAATACTTTAATATACTTTTTTAATTCACTCACATATTTTGCTGCAAAGTATTCAAGAAAATTACAAGAGCAACTATTAAAAATATGTGTGCCTCTTCTCTTACGTCAAGCAATTTAAATAACTTTTTTGAAAGAAAAAAAGCATTTCTTTAATGGCTGAGAAACGATCTGCCTAAACAAGCAACATATAAAAATAAACGAGTATTTTGCTTTTTAAAAGAGAAAGTAAACTAGACCTTTCCTCCGTATTAACACGGACTTCAGCTCAATTTGAGAATACATGATTATCACCAAAAAAGCAACAGCATTTCATCTTTTCATTTAGAAATTCTCTTTATGACAAAAAGATATCCAGGATTAGTGATCTTCTACATCAGCTCTAACCTAAGTGCCTAAAAGGATCGTTTTTTCCCCTCAAGTCTACTCCACTGGGCACCACATTTTCAAAATGGTTCTATTTGGGGACATGCGAGATTTGTCAATATTTACTGAACAAAGCTTCTATTAAATTCTCTAACAAAATGGAGGTCTCTCGGAAGGAAAAAAAAAAAAAACCAGGCCATAACATTTTTCTTTTCACAAAATGGGGCCAAACACACCCACTTCACGAAACCATGGTTTGGGTCAGATTTTCTCCATAAGCAGGACCGTGGGGACCGAGAGTGCACTGCTGGGGCGGGGCTCGAGGGGAAGGTTTCCTCCGGACCCAGGTAGGGCGCGGGGGGCGGGGGGCGGGGCGGGGGGCAGTTCTGTCTGGATGCTCTGGAGGGCGGCGGCGAGGGACGATCCCACAGCTCTGGCTCAAGGAATCAGTCCAGGGGGCGGAGGCTTTAGCGGTCCACCGGCACCTAATCAGCCACAGAACCGGACGACCGACTACGCCAGCAGAGACGTGGGCTCTCCCGTCCCAGACAAGTCAACACTGAATCTCAAACTCTCCTTTCTGCCTCCAGGCCCCGCCTGACCCCATTGGCAGCGGTTCCCGCCAATCCGCTCGGTCACCGCCCCCCAAGCCCGCCTGCCCGGCCCTGATTGGATGGGACGGGAGCCGGGCCCTCGTGTTACCAATCTGGGAGCCCCTTACTCAGCCACACACGCAAGCCCAGGTACGCCCGCGGAGCCCCGGCCCGTCGCCGTCCCCGTCCCCTCCCCCACCCCCAGGGCACTGGCAGACACTTACCGTCCCGGGAGGTGCCCATCAGCTGGTCCAGCATCGCGCGCATCTGGGCCTGCGCCGACATGGCGGCGGCGTAGCGAGCGGGCGGGCGGGGGTGGGGCGCAGACCGGGCCCTTTCGGGCGGGGGGGACAGGGGAAGGGGTGGGGGAAGGTGAGACGCTGTCTCAGCTGCCGCCGCCGCCGCCGCCGCCTCAAGGCGTGTGGAAAGGGAGCCGGAGGGCTTGCAGGAGAGTCCGGGCTGCGCTCCTCACGACGGTGCGTCAGGGGAAGGCAGCAGCCCCCGAAAGCGACCCTCGCTCCCTCACTCTCCGTCGGGTCTTGGGACAGAAGCGTTACGGGCTAAGCAAGCGCTCGCCTCCGACACCGCCACCCGCCAGAAGCCGTCAGCCCCCCCTTCGAGCTCTGACGCCGCTCGCCGCCACCGTCGCCGCGACGTGTGCGCGCACGCTCCTCGCGCTCAGTTGTTTCCCGCGGGGGCTCCACCAACTGGCGTCCAACTGTATCTGCTCCACCCGCCCCGCCCGGGCGGGGTTCCACCCTAACGGCTCTCGGGCGCGTGCACGCGGGCTTCTCGCGCCCCTTTCCCCCAGATCTCGCGAGACTCTGGTTATCGAACGACCCTCGAGCCGGATCTGCCCGAGGCGCCAAACCTCGCGCTGCCTGCTGCGAGGGGGCTCGCGCGGCGCTGGGTGCTGGCGAGCCGCGGCCAGATTGGCAAACGTGCCAGAGCGTTACCCCGAGTCGGAAGCAAGTGGAGGCCTTGCCCGTCGCTTCGACCGAGGTTAGCAGTCTTCGTAGCTCCTTGCAGGCGTGTTTCCAACGCTCACTCCCTGGCCCGTTGACTCCCTTTCAGGGGCGCGCCTAGGCTGCCGTGCGCTCAGGCTTTTCCCCCCGCTGCTGCCCTGACCTACAAAAGGAGCCCTGGAGATGGGACGTCTGGATCACCCCCTTCGTCGATGCGCCGAGGCCAAACGCCACCCCTCCCCCGCCCCCCACCCCGAATTAGGGTAAATCGGGTTTCAGGAAAGAATACCTGACACTAATACACTAAGGAAACAGATGATCTAACCTGGTCGGAGAGATCACCATTAATTTTAACAGGAGACTGTTAGTCTAAATTTGGACCTAAAAAGCAGGGTTCTCAGGAAAGGTGACATTCTAGAGAACTTCCTTTTTTTTTTTTTTTTTTCTGCTTAAGAGATAAGTTTGAAGAATAAGGCCTTTTCAGTGTGTCGGCAGCATTGACCATGGGAAAGAAAGCCAGTGTTCGTTGCTTGACATCATGGCCTTGGATTCAAAGTCCTAGCCAACTGATTGCTAACTGGGACCTTGAGCAATTTCTTTCTTAATCTCCTGCTTATGGATATAAACACATAATTTATAGCATTGCTGTGAGGACTCAATAAGCTAACAAAATGCCTGGCCATTTTTTAGACATTTTTGTAAAATATTAATGCCTTAAAGTGAGACCTAGTTTCTTCCTAGACACTTGGAAAAGAAATAATGGTAAATTTTTTTCATTAAAAATTTGTGTGCGGGGGATCCCTGGGTGGCGCAGTGGTTTGGCGCCTGCCTTTAGCCCAGGGCGCGATCCTGGAGACCCCAGATCGAATCCCACGTCGGGCTCCTGGTGCATGGAGCCTGCTTCTCCCTCTGCCTGTGTCTCTGCCTCTCTCTCTCTCTATCATAAATAAATTAAAAAATTTTAAAAAAAATTTGTGTGCGGGGCGCCTGGCTGGCTCAGTCGGTTGGGCGTCTGCCTTCAGCTCAGGTCATGATCCCAGCATCCTGGGGTCCAACCCATTTCAGGCTCCCCGCTCATCAAGGAGCCTGCTTCTCCCTCTCCCTGCTCTTGTGCCCCCACTCATTTTTCCTCTCTCTCTCTCCCTCTCAATAAATCTTTTTGTTTTTCAATAAATCTTTTTTTAAAAAGTTATGTGCTTCAGCCTGGAACTTACCAAGATTAGTAAAAAAACAAAATAGTAAACAGTCCCAGGATCCCTTTGAATGCATGTTGAGCCAAGGAGCACCTGGCTGGCGCAGGCAGTAAAGAATGTGATTCTTGATCTCAGGGTTGTGAGTTCAAGCCCCACATTGGGTGTGAAAATTACTTTAAAACGATTAAAGCTGGGACACCCAGGTGGCTCAGCGGTTGAGCATCTACCTTTGACTCCGGTCATGATCTTGGGGTCCTGGGATCCAGTCCCACATCAGGCTCTCTGCATGGAGTTTGCTTCTCCCTCTGCCTATGTCTCTGCCTCTCTGTTTCTCTCATGAATAAATAAAATCTTAAAAAATATATATAAATGCATATTGGGCCAAAAAAATTTTTTAAATCACATGGTCTTTTGTAACTGACAAAATAGTTTCCCTCCAATTATTCAAAGATCTCAAAATTCGAACTGCATAAACTATATCACTGAAAACAATTTTCAATAAGAGGAAAGTGTACAAAGTCGATTTTTATTTTCTAGAGGGAGGCATATTACATGTACATATGTACAGTATGATCTGAAAAACAATATCCTTAGGTTGGAATTAGACTAACATGTTGAATAATTAATGTGTCAAGGAAGAGAACTTAGTTTTTATCTTTTACTTCCTGCTTTCCTGGTGCTGACATTTTAAATGGGTCTCTTATAAACAGCATATCATTTTTTAACTTAACCTGATATTCACTTTTAACTGAAGCATTTATTAACTTATATAATTATTCATATTTGGACTTAAAGTTCTTGACTATTTGTCTATTTAATTTTCTCTCCTGCCTGCTTCCTAATCATTCTTTTTAACCCCTTCGAGTAGTTTGAAAGTTTTATTTTATTCTTTTAGGAGTTACCCTAAAAGTTATAATAGGCATTCTTAATAGCTTCTCACTTCCCCCAGATTATAGTATAAAGAACCTAGAAGATTAACTCCATTTAACCTATCCTGAAGTTATATGCCCGTTATCATGAATTTTAGTTCCATTTTGTAAAACCAAATTTCATATACTGTTCATTTATTGGCCACTTTTTTTTTTTCCTCTTTATTCCTTCTGGAATCTCTGCCTTTCCATCTGGGATCATTTCCCTTTTGTCTGAAGTTTAAACTTTAGGACAGGAGTCAGCAATCTACAGTCCACAGGCCAAATCCAACCCACTGCCCATTTTTCTGAATAGTTTCACTGGAATACTGCCAGGCTCTCATTCATTTACTATTGTCTCTGGTTGCTTCTGCACGACCACAGTATTGTTGAGTGGTTGTGACAGCATACTGTAGGGCCAGCAAGACTGAAATATTTCCTATCTGGCTTTTTACAGAAGTTTGCCTAACCTGAGTTTGCTTTTGTGTTGGTCTGCTAGTAGGGAACTGTCCCATTTCTGTTTATCTGAAATCCTTTTGCCTTAATTCAAGATGGGTATTTTTATTGGGTATAGAATTCTAGGTTTGAAGTTTCATTCAGCATGTACATTCCATCTTCCTGGTGCCTTTTAGCTTCCATTGCTCCTGCGAAGTCAGTTTTCAGTCTGTTACTCCTTTCCAGATGGTTGGCTGCTTTAATTTTGTCCTTTTTGGCTCTTGGTTTCCTGCAATTTTACTATAATGTTTCTGGGTGTGGATTTATTTTTTCTGCTTTTAGGATTCATCCAGCTTTTATTAAAAAAAAAAAGATTTTATTTATTCATGAGAAATAGAGAGGCAGAGATATAGGCAGAGGGAGAAGCAGGTTTCCTGCAAGGAGCCTGATGCAGGATTCAATCCCGAGACCCTGGGATCATGCCCTGAACTAAAGGTAGACACTCAACCACTGAGCCACCCAGACATCCCTCATTCAGTTTTTAAAGATTTATTTATTTTGAAAGAGAGCGTATGTGTGCAGGGAGGGGGGGTGTGGGGTGGAGCAGAGGGAGAGGAGCAAGAATTCCAAGCCAACTTTCCACTGAATGTAGAGCCTGATGTGGGGCTTGATCCTAGGACCCTGAGACCATGACCTGAGCAGAAATCAAGAGTTGGCCTGCCAACCAACTGGACCCCCCAGGTGCTCCATGTTTAGCTAGTATTGTTTCTCTCATCAACTTCTGGAGCTCCAAGTAAATGTTTTTAAGAGGATTTTCACTGTATCCTATCTCTTTACTCTCTGCATTTTCTACCTTGTCTTGCCAAGCTGCCTTCCTGATTTTCTTTTGACAAATTTTCTAGTTCACTAGTCTCTTTTCAGCTGCATCTAGTCTGCCTTTAGTCTGCAATTAAAATCCATCAATTAGTGCAGCCTGGGTGGCTCAGTGGCTTAGCGCCACCTTTGGCCCAGGGTGTGATCCTGGAGACCTGGGATCAAGTCCCACATCAGGCTCCCTGCATGGAGCCTGCTTCTCCCTCTGCCTGTTTCTCTGCCTTTCTCTCTGTGTGTCTCATGAATAAATAAATAAAATCTTTTAAAAAATAAAATCCATCAATTGAATTATTTTTCAGTTCTAGAATTTTTACTGGGTTCTTTTTCAAGTCTACTGTGTCTTTTTTTTTGTGTGTGTGTGTGTGTAATAGTTTCTGCATCCCTGATAGAATTTCCAAGCCTGGCTATTCTTTGACCCTAGTGAACCTAATTGTTTTGTAATCCAAGTTGGCTAAATCCAAATTATCCGACGTTTTTTGTAGTTTGCTTCTGTTGTCTCTTGTTTCTGCTGTTTTTTACTTACAGAGTCTTGTTTTCTTGTGTGTCTGGTTATCTTCATATGTTGAACATGTATTTGAAAAAGTACATATGATAATAATATAAGCCTGAGTAGGATATAATGCTATCTTCCTCCAGAGAAGATTTTTTTTCTCTGATAGGTAACAAAAGAACTTACTAGTCAAGGACCACCATAATACAGGCTCAAAGCCTTAATTCCTCATGACCACCAAAATGACAAAAATCTGGGTTAAAATACAGTTCATCTTTCAGGTTGAACTTCAGGGGTCTAGATTCAACTGGGTGCACAGTATTAAAGTGCCTACCTTGGTGGGTCCTAACCTTTACTTTTTGTATCCCTAACCCTACAAACCCACCAAAAGTAGATCAGTTTCAGTACAAAGTTGTTACGACACAACTGGCAAATCACCCTGAAGCCAAGTATATGCCTTTATGTGCTACATTTACAAGGGACAAGTAAGTGTTTCAGGGAAGATGCATGAGATAAGAGGTCTGAACTAGAGTATTAGATTCAGGGGATTCTTGGGAGATAGAACCTAATTCGGTGATTAACTGAGGGTATGAAGGAGGAAGCAGTCGAGAATGAGTACATATGTCAGTACCAGAGAGGACATTTATGAGATGAGGTTCTATTTTGTATGGATTGAATTTGAGATGCCTTCAAATTATCTAAGTGGTGTTGTCTTTGAAGTAGCTGGACATAGGTATCTACAGGAGAACTTGGGACTCGAGTTTGCTGTTGATGATAAATGGAGCCTGGGAAGTCGAGGTGCTCTCACCCAGGGGAAGTATATCAGATGTGAGGTAATAACCTAGATTTGAAACTGAAGAACGTCAACATGTTAGGGATATGCAGGAGAGTAAACTAAAGACAAATGGTTAGAGCAAGAAAAGAGATCAAGTAAGGTAAGGAACGATCTGCTGAGTTTAGTGACCTGAAGGTTATCTGTAACCTTGCAAGGCAGTTCTGGTAGAGTGGCGGGGGCAGAAACCAGACTACAGTTGATTGAGGATGATTGGGCAATGAAAAATCCAGAAAATGGATACATGCGACAACATAGATTATTAATCTCAAAGTCAGTATGCTGAGGAAAAGAAGCTTATGAGTGCATTTGGATGAAAATTCTGAGCAGGTGAAACTAATTTATGCTGACAGCAAGCAGGTCGTAGTTGCCGCCTGGGAACAGGTGTGGGGAAGGTAGATTGCAGAGGGGAACAGGGCAACTTCTGGGGCTGATGGAAATGTTCTATAGCTTTAATGGGGTAGTCATTACACAGATGTATACACTTGTCATTCATTGACCACACTTAAAATGGGTATATTTATTATACATAAATTATATCTCACTACAGCCTATTTCATATTTTAAAAAGTTGAAAATGATAGGTCCCTGGCTGGCTCAGGCAGAGGAGCATGCAACTCTTAAAGTTGTGAGCTTGAGCCCCATATTGGGTGTAGAGATTACTTAAAAAAACATAAAAAAATAAAATGTAGAAAATGAGCTTGAGCCCCATATTGGGTGTAGAGATTACTTAAAAAAACATAAAAAAATAAAATGTAGAAAATGAGTATAATTCATTCATTAAATACACTCAATTTGTTAAGAGGTAGTAGCTGAAAAGGCATCTCTGTGAGGTTGAGTGTTCTTAAAGATTATTCCAGAGAGAGAGAATGCAGTGGGGAAAGGCAGAGGGTGAATGAGAGAGAAACTAAAGCAGACTCCATTCTGAGTATGAAGCCCGATGCAGGCTCAATCCCACCAAGATCATCATGGCCTGAGCTAAAACCAAGAGTCAGCACTTAACTGAATTTGCCACCCAGGTACACCCTATGGTTGAGTGTTTTTAGATGGAAGAGCCTTGCGCATATTTAAATGCTACTCTAATTCAATGAAAGGAAGCAGTTGAAATCAAAAGACAGAGGGTAAGAGACAGCAAACGGAGAAATGTGATAAAGCATGTACCACGTCAAAAACTATAGTAGGGGCACCTGAGTGTCTCAGTCAGTTGGGCATCTGACTCTTGGTTTTGGCTCAGGTCATGGCCTTAGGGTCGTAAGGTCAAGCCCTGTGTCAGGCTCCACGTGGTGTGAAGCTGCTTGAGTTTCTCTCCCTCTGTCTGTCTCCCTCTCCCCTACCTCATGTGTGTGCTCTCTAAAATGGATAAATTAAAAACAAAACCAATCTATAGTAAGTGAACACAGTGCCAAAACCCCAGTTCTTGGAACTTCTCAGTACAGAAAGTTTATCTTTAATAGCTTATGTTCCAAAATCATTTCCTTCTATTTCTAAAACAAGTTCAGCTAATTTTTTTAATAAGTCCATTAGTAAGAGGTACAGGTTTGAATATATATGGGTAGAAATGGTCTGAGCAAAGTATTTAACCTGAAAAAAAAAAAAAAACCCTGTGTATAATCCAGAAGACAGGTGGCAAGAGTTTAGAGAAAGGTTCATGATAAAAGAATGAGAGTATAAGATTTTCTTTTTTGTCAGGCACTCATTTTTTATGTATTTATTACAACCATCTTGTTGGCATTCCCATTTTATAGAAGAGGGAATAAGCTCAGGTCAACTAACCTGCCCAAGATAACAAAACTGGTAAATTATAAAAGTAGATTAAAACCTAGATTTCTATCACTTCAAACCTAGAATATCTTACCCTGGTTAAACAATTCTTCCTCAAATCTTTATTGTATATACAATATTGTAACAACAAAAGAAATCAAAATATCAACCTACCCTAATCCTTTGGTTTCTTCATTTTACCAAAGTAAAATATCTTCAGATAACAATATACTCATGCCCATGAAGTAAAACGGGGGGAAAAGTATGCTAAGTATTTCTATTTTTTTGATCCATTAATTGAATAAATGCTCACTTGTCCTCTAATACTATTGTTTTCAAGTTAATCTCTTAGATGGTGTTTTAAAATGCTTTATGAATACATCTGTTCGGATTGAGAGTAGTGCTCACTGAGCCACGTATTCAAAATACTGAATAATGCTATGTGCAAAAATCACTGTGGAAGGAGGTGCTTTGGAGACTACATAGATGAATGACACATGGTCCTTACTCTTCAGGAGCTTGCAGTTCAGCAAAAAAGAAGTTGTAAAGGCATGCCTTCAAGAAACTGACACAGATCACAAAGTGGACACAGATAAAGAACTGCTAGTAGTTTACAGAGAGAGTAATTTCTATTTGAGGTCATTAGAGGCAAAGAGACCATTTAGGAGACTAGTTTGATAGTTCAGTCAAAAGATTATCAGTGCTAGAACTAAAAGAGAGGTAATGAAGACTGAGAAGGGGGGAATGGATGTTAGAGCCATCGCAGAAGCAGAAATTCCTGATTAGATAAAGAGTAGGGAAAGACAGGAATACAGAACGAAGCCAAAGCTGACTCGGTCAGCCGAGGGCATGGATCTTTCACCTTGAAAGAAAATTCAAGAGGAAGAGTAATTTGACAGATGAAAAAGCAGAAGTCAGTACACTCATTCCATCTCCCTCTCCCTGGACTTCCTGCCTGCAGCCTGCAGGTGCGTGGTGGCCATATTCCTATACCTAAGGGTCAATTCCGTCAGCGTATGGAGGGAATGGCTTTCAACCGGTGCTAGCCCCTAGGAGCTTCACAATTTGTTAACTATAGTTTAGCCCACATCTTTCTATACCCCTTCATTAACCTTCTATCCGTAACCCTATTTGATATGCCATCCGTTTTCTGAGCCCTTAAAAACAGTATTTGTATATCTTTAAATAAAGTAGATTATATGTACATATAAATGTATGCTTGTATAAGCATAGCAAATAGCTGGAAAGACACACACCAAACTGTTAGCAAAAGTTACCACCTGGTAATGGGGATGCAATAGGGGAGGGACAGGGAAAAGAAAAAAGGTTTTATTTTATTTTCTGTACCATATGAGTTACTTCAAACAGTAAGTTTGTATACCTTTAAAATAAAAATAATAGTTTTAAAAGTAGATTGACAGCATGAATCAACCTAATGTAAGAAGTTCAGTTCACTGGAAGGATAAAACCTCCCTAAGAAACAGTCGACAAAATTACAGAGAAAAACCCTAAACTTATACAGATATTTAATGATAAATATATATTGAAGGAAATGATTAAATCCTTGTATGACGGCAGCATCGGAGAAATCTGTCCATCCTCATGGCTCCCAGCCCTTCCCTCCAGGCTGCTGGGGTAACCTGAGACCCACTAAGCCAGCAGACTCCTCCACGGAGCGCTCACCCTTGCCATGGAATTCCTGGTGAAGGGCCACGTGTTCTCGAACACTGCGTAAGAGGCAGAGATAGGTGGCAGCTTGGAAATGAAGCTCATGTTGGGCTCTGCACAACTTCTCACTGGTGACCTAGAAAGTAGCAAGGTCACATACTTTATTAACAGCCCAGCTAAAAATAATAATAATAATTTTTAAAAATTAAAAAAAAAACAGCCCAGCTAAGATACAGGGCAATAGATATTTCATAAGCATTCTCTAGAATGAAAGGAAGTTGTACAGAGGAAATATAAACATGTATATGCATATACTAATTACATATGTAGAGGCACACTATAGTTCATTAGGAAAGCTGACCTCCAATTAATTGAAGAGGAATTTTACAAGGAGTATCACTGAGGAATTTCATTTAGTGTCCTCAGATTTTAATACTGAAAAAAAATCCTTTCAACTCCCTTGTCTTACAAATCTTTTACAAATGAGGAAACTAAAGCCCAGAGAGGTTTCAACCACTGAAGAGATGGGGAACTATTAGCATTAATGTCGCCTCAGGAATAAAATATAGAATTTTCTCCCCCTCAAACAAATGAAAGCCTGCTTTTTATATATTTTTTTAAATTTTTATTTATTTATGATAGAGAGAGAGAGAGAGAGGCAGAGACACAGGCAGAGGGAGAAGCAGGCTCCATGCACCAGGAGCCCGACGTGGGATTCGATCCCAGGTCTCCAGGATCGCGCCCTGGGCCAAAGGCAGGCGCTAAACCACTGCACCACCCAGGGATCGCCTGCTTTTTATATTTCTGACTTTGGTTAATGTGGTAGGTCTTTCAGCTCAATGAAAAGTAAAACCATTTTGTCTGAAAAAATAATAGCTTTGTTCTCAGCAGTAACAAAATGAAGGTTATGTATAATATGCATATTTTCATATTACTAATTATACTTGCTTTCAGTTTATTTATCCATCTGAAAAATCCAGATTCTGACTCTATCTATTCAGAAGTCATCATAATTAATTTCTAGATTTAGTACTCTGTCCTGTATTTTGACTAGTTTTTTGTGTTCAGAGGTTGTGAGCAGAGGGCAGGAAAGGTGAAAGATATGTGTGCATGGCTTCAAGTGACTTAAGGAGCTCTGAGTATACCTAATTGCAGAAATAATCTCTGGGTACCACTGCCTACATAAACACCTTTCTTTCACCTTTCTTTATTTGAATACATAGAGTTAGAATCTGAAAACTAGAAAGTTTGGTTTAAGATCTGCACATGATGCACACACACACACAGAGGTGCAGATCACATGTGAAAATGGCACTCATAAGCTGCTCAAAAAACAAATTCATCTGCTCTAACCATTTAACTTTTTTTTAAAGATTTTTTTAAATTTATTCATGGGGGGGGGGGGCAGAGACACAGGCAGAGGGAGAAGCAGGCTCCATGCAGGGAGCTCGACGTGGGACTCATCCCCAGGATCAGGCCTTGGCTGAAGGCAGCGCTAAACCACTGAGCCACCCGGGCTGCCCCCATTTAACTTTTAATAAATAAAAATTTATGAGTGACCAACACCGTCACACATCAACAAATGGTAACATCCATTTCTACCATATAAGCCCAAATTGATAGGATTTTAAACAGGAATTCTATGTCAGTGTAGGTAGGATAGGAGAATATGGATCCTGATTCAGCTGAGCCTGCAGCAGGAGTCAGGAGAGAAGGGCCAGCAACATACATAGTAAATGAATAACAAGAGACCAAAAGAGATCAAATGAAAAAGAAAACTCAGGGTGCCTGGGTGGCACAGTTGGTTAAGCATCTGACTCTGTTTTAGCTCTAGCTCGTCATGATCTCAGGGTCCTGGGATAGAGTGCCACTCTGCCTAGAGTCAGCTTGAGATCTCTCTGCCTTTCCCTCTGCCCCTCCTGCCCGTGCTCTCTCTCTCTCAAACAAATCCTAAGAAAGAACGAAAATGAAAACTATATCTTCTCTAAGGAAAAGCAGAAGTTCCTCCCTAAATGAAACCCTTCAGTTTAGAGAAAGGATATGGAAAATGGGCATTGATGGTTACCGAGTTAGCTCTGAGCCAACAGAAACAGAAAGCATTCCCCACGTCCTCACATACATTCCACAGAATGGTGTTTCTGGAATTTGGAGCATGGATTTTTATGTATTTCCAAGGAATTTGAGAGCCATTACCAAGCCTCTCTCAAGGGAAGTAACATTGCCTCCACAAGGTACACCTATAAACATGTCACCTTAAAAATCGTAGAATGAACTTCCATCCTAAGGAAGGTCACCGTAAACGACCTTCCATTACATTTACAACGAAGTTTAAATTCCTATCACATCTACTTCACCTACCATATCACCCTAAGCTTCAATCGTTCTCAACTGTCCCTTCTTACCTCTGGACTTTCAGTGGTACAGCTTTTTGCCCTGGACTTCATTTTCCCTAACCCTCATTTGCTTGCTAACTCTTAATTTTTCAAGTCCCTGCTTAGCAACTTTCCTCCTCAAATCCCACCACGTCCCCACACAAGATCCTCCTGTTGTTTATTCTCTTGGCTCTTATTCTATGTGCTTTGCCCTATGGTTCCTCAGCCTGCAGATTTCTTAAAAGACAGGACTCTGGGATCCCCGGGTGGCTCAGCAGTTTAGCGCCTGCCTTTGGCCCAGGGCCCGATCCTGGGGTCTTCGGATCGAGTCCCACGTCGGGCTCCTGGCATGGAGCCTGCTTCTCCTTCTTCCTGTGTCTCTGCCTCTCTCTCTCTCTCTATCATAAATAAATAAATAAATAAATAAATAAATAAATAAATAAATAAATAAATAAATAAATAAATAAATCTAAAAAAAAAAAAAAAAGAAGGACAGGACTCCTGTCCACCTTATTCATAATTTTAGTCAAGTTCTTAAAAGTCTCTTAAGATTTTCACCTTTAAAATTTTTTTTTGAATTTTAGAGGCGACTGAGTGGCTGGGTCAGTTTGGCGCTGGACTCTTGGTTTCAGCTCAGGTCATGATCTCAGGGTTGGGAGATTGAGCCTGCAGCGGGTCCAGGCTTAGCGAGGAGTCCGCTGGTGATTTCTCAACGCCCTCTTCCTCTACCCACACTCTCTCACACACACAAATAAGAATCTCTCTCAAATAAATCTTTTTTTTTTAATTTTTTTTAATTTTTATTTATTTATGATAGTCACACAGAGAGAGAAAGAGAGAGAGAGGCAGAGACATAGGCAGAGGGAGAAGCAGGCTCCATGCACCTGGAGCCCGACGTGGGATTCGATCCCGAGTCTCCAGGATCGCGCCCTGGGCCAAAGGCAGGCGCTAAACCGCTGCGCCACCCAGGATTCCCCTCAAATAAATCTTTTTAAAATTCTTGGGTAGGGATGTCTGGGTGGCTCAGTGGTTGAGTGTCTGCCTTTGGCTCAGGGCGAGATCCTGGAGTCCCGGATCGGGTCCCACATCGCGCTGCGTGCATGGAGCCTGCTTCTCCCTCTGCCTGGGTCGCTGCCTCTCTTTCTCTGTGTGTGTGTGTGTGTCTCATGAATGGATAAATAAAATCTTTAAAATAAAATAAAATTCTTGGGCTGGGTGGTTCAGCGGTTTACTGCCACTTTCAGCCCAGGGCCTGATCCTGGAGGCCCCGGGATCGAGTCCCACGTCGGGCGCCTGGAGCCTGCCTCTGTGTGTGTGTGTGTGTGTGTGTGTGTGTGTGTGTGTCTAATTAATAAATAAAATCTTTTTAAAAAATCTTTTTAAAATTCTTGCATTTTAGACCCACATTAGGCATAGAGTTTACTCAATATGTTATACAAAAATTTTGAATTTTTGAATTTTAGTTCTAACACATTGCATCTAACTCCCAAGAGGCTGGTTCCCTTTCTCCAAATTGCCCAAAAGACAGTGGGCTTCCTTCCCTGCGGTCCAAAGTACCGCCCCAACACACTATCTCAGAGATCGCTGCTTCCAACTTCCTTCCAAGACCCATCCGTAGCTCCAGAGACAGCCAGTACATGTGAGACTCCCATCTGGGAACCCAGGTGCTAGGTGTTCCTAGACCGGTCCTCGCACAGGTCAGCGTCCCTGAGCCTGTTGCCCCGCTTGAAAGCCGCTCTCGCCTAAAGGGAAGATGTACGGAGTGTGCGTTCAGGAAGCAATTTCCCAAGGACGGCCTCCCATATGTTGTTTATCTGCTACATAAGGCAAAAAAAGCGTCGGTGTAGGAGGTCAGGCCCCACGTTGACGTAGGGACAGGACACCTCGCTGCAGGTGCCTAGCTCAGCCCTGCAAGCACCGTTCCCTTGAGGGGTGCACAGAGACCTGAGAAGTAAAACACAGCTCCCGCCAAGGCCTTCACATTCCTCCTATGCCGGGTCTCTTTTCTGCCTCAAAGACGGGTGGTCGGGGTGCCTCCCGGGGCGGCGAGAAGGTGGGCGGACGCTGCGGCGAGCCCCCCAGGCTCCGCACCCAGCACGTGTGGCCGCCGCTCGGCCTCCCTGGGCGCAGGCGCCGGCCCCGCAGAGCCTCGGCGGTCCTGCCGCCCTCGGTCAGCCCCGGGGCTCCGGCCACAGACCACGGGCCAGGGCACGGCTTTGCTGGGGGGGAGGCCGGGTTCCCGCAAGGCGGGCGCCGCGCCCGGCCGCCCCCCCGCCCCGCCCGGCCACATCCCACCCCGTCGCCCCCTCCCCGGGGAAGGGGCGCTGCAGCGCCGGCTCGGGTTTCCGTACCCGATGTGCACGGAAGGCCTTCACGAGGTACCGATAGGCTGCGGTGTCGCGATACGGTCGGCCCGTGGCCTCGCTCAAATAGCGCAATTCCCGTAGAAGGCCTCGTAAAGTGCGCGCCGGGGACCCTAAGGCCGCCATTTTCCCGTCCTCGGAGCCCGGCGCCCAATGGCGCCCTACGCCCCTCGGGCGCCCTCCCCCCGAGCCCAGCAGCTAAATGGTACGGTCGGACCCAGGCGGCCGGGCTCCCACCCCCCTCGAACGCGGGGTAATGGAATAGCTCACTTCCCGTCTCTGCGGAGCCTTACTAATCAAACGCCGAGCGGCGCCCTAAGGAGTTAAGAGAGAAGCAAACGAAAGCCGAGTGTAAGCAATGCCCCAAGTCCTTAAGAAAGTCTGAGAACAAGGCCGAGCTGAGGGGAAAGGAGGTTCTTTGCTGACTGCGTCACTTGAAACGTCATTAGCTGACCGCTGAGTCTCGAGAATAAGTGAGCCTGTGGGAATGGCTGTTGGTTTGAAACAGAACGCGAAAGATAACCTTTTGGTATCTAGAGAGGACAGCGGAATTCAGAATACTTCCCAGAAGTCGTCCGGCACTGCACGACTCGGAAGAAGGAAATGCAGTTTCTTCTTCCCTCCCACTGTAATCCAACACCTAGGAAAACCACACATACACTTCCTATTTTTAAAAAGTAAAATTAAGTTCGCATATTTCTGTACAGTTCTTTAAGAACGGAAAAGGTCATTTTCAATGCGGGGGTGCAAAAGAAAACGCGACCACCCCAGATGGGACTCGAACCCACAATCCCTGGCTTAGGAGGCCAATGCCTTATCCATTAGGCCACTGGGGCTTCTGTGAGCGAGGCGCTCCAGCAACGTATTCAATTTTTTTTCCTCTTTGGTACGTCACCGTCACTTAGACCTCCTTTTAACCTATCCTGAGACACCACACCTAGTACCAATATGAGTGGTGAGGCATGCTGGGAGTTGTAGTTCAGAGGACAAGAGTCCGCGTTCCGGCTCCAAAGGCTTTACCCTCGAAACAGCACCGATGCGCCGGACGGAGAACGGGAGCGCGCACGGGTTTGCGTACGCGTGTGCCTGCCCGGTAACCCCGGCGCCTGCGCAAACGTGGGCCTGCGGTGTCGCGGAGCGGAGCGCGCTGGGAACGCTGGCCGCGTCTCGGAGACTCGCCCTCGGAGCTTCTGCAGCGTCGGACTGTTACCGGAAGCAGCCTGCCCCTTCCGGGGTCGCGGCTGCCCGGATTTCGCTTGCCCCCAGCCCGCCTTTAGGGGGCGTCCGCCTCGGTCAGTTTTCTGTTTCCGGTTGAAGAGCTGAGACCGTTTCCGCGGAGCCAATGGCGGCATGGAGACGTGGACCTTGTGTTGTGAATTGCCGGGTCATCGATAAGCCCGGGACGGCGGGGAGTTATTGTTTAACTCCCTGGGAATTAGTTCATCAGGAATAACCAGAAGCTCTTTTTCTGGATCTGAGCCTGGTTGCGTGAATTGCACGAGTGGCTTCTGGGTGTCGGCGGCCTTAGCTCCTAGGCCAGGACGTCGGAGAGGCGGCCCTCGCCCCTGAGACTGCTGGGCCGCCGGCTGTCGTGACCGCCGGCCTCGTGCTGCCGCTGCCTGTCGCCCTCCGCGCCACCGGCCCAGCCTCTCCCACCGTCTCCTCCGCTCCTGCCCCCGCAGCCTGAAGCCTAGCCGTTGGTATTCGTATCCCTGTTTACCTCTTGGGCTTCCGGCTTCCTCGGGAAGTCTGGGCCCCGCACTGCTCCAGGCCTTTGTGGTCCACAGGGCAAAGTTAAAAAGGCTCATTACATGTTAACCGTACCTTTTGCAAGTAAAGTACCTGAGTCTGCGCTCCATCGTCTTCCCCGTGAGCCAGGATGCGGCTGCTCCGACTCCTGAATTCCCACTCTGGACGGCCCCCTGCCCCGGGGTCCCTGCCGGGTCACCACTTGGAGGTAGCTGGCTCACAGTCTGGCTGGAACCCCGACACTCCCGGGATCGACATCAGAGGAAACCGGCCAAAAATGCTTGATGTGAATGAATGAGTCTCTCCTTGTGACACACATAAAATATCGATCAGCCCCGTAACTCCCAAGTATCTGATTTTAAAAGGCACATCTGTATTAGGCGTTGAGAATGTTACCAGTTATTCTTTTGTTCATACTGTTAAGGAGAAAACCGCTGGCAAAAATGGCCTCACTTAGGTTAAGGTCCCAAGTCAGTAAACCAAGAATTAACACCTCGCCTGACTTTCAGTTATGACCCCTCCAGAAATGAACCTATAACCAGGGGGTATGGAAACGTCCTGGTCAGCACTAGGAAATTTCCTGATGGGCCCCTTCTGTTCCCTTCAGGAAGGCAGCATTGCTTAAAACAATGGGTTCCTTAGCCAATAATTTACTTTTTTCAACTATTTCTACCTTTAGAAACCTCTCTTTATGTAGTCCTTTGAAGCTCCCTTATACTTGCTAGATGGGATGCTTCCCAAGTCATGACTTGGTGAACAAAACCAATTCAATCTTTCAAATATAGCCAGCTGAATTTTTGTTATTTAACAATATAAATTTGTTTAAGGAGCTTTCAAGGATGTAACAAATTTAAGCCAGCACTGAGGAAGTGGGAGAATGTATTGGAATTAGGTGTTGGATCACTTGATATATTATTGTACAGAGTAATAATTCTGAATGGCCAAGAAGCTGTTTTCTTCTTCTCTAAGTCATTCTTACATTAAGAAGGAATAAATGGGGGCAGCCCGGGTGACTCAGTGGTTTAACGCGCCTTCAGCCCAGGGCGTGATCCTGGAGACGCAGGATCGAGACCCATGTCGGGCTCCCTGCATGGAGCCTGCTCCCTCTACCTGTGTCTCTGCCTCTCTCTCTCTCTCTCTCTAAGAATAAATAAAAAGAATCTTAAAAAAAAAAAAAAAAGAAGGAATAAATGATCATGAAATATTAGCTGTACCTAGCCACTAGTCTCCAAAGTTGGCTCGTGCATTTGTTGCTCCTTACATCAAGAAGTGAAGCTCATTTCTCATCCCACCCACCCTTCCACCTGTTGAATCTGAGCTGGTCTTGTGACTAGCTTTGACCAATATAGCAGAAGTGACATTCTGGACTGTTTGTAGAAGACCAGGCCTTAAAACTGACAACTTTCACTTCCTGCTTCTTACCTAGCTACCATGTGTGAAAACCCCAAGGCCTAAGGAGGAGTATGGAGTTGGCCCCAAGTGAGCTCTCTGCTGACAGATGGCCAACCTAGTGAGTAAACCATCTTGAATGTCCTAATCCAGTGGCACTTCCAGATGACCAGCCTCTGCCAACATCAGATGGAGCAGAGAATTGCCCAGCTAAACCCAGTTAACCCAAAGAATCATTAACAACAATAAGATGGCTGTCTTTTGAAAATAATTCCACTAAGCTTTGGAATTATTTCACAGCAACAAAATAGCAAATCAGTCTGAAAAAGTTCGTAGAGACCATTTGGCCAAATTTCTCAATTTTGCAGCTTTAGAAAATGTTCATGTTCCTAGTTGCAGGGCTACAAACTCAAAAAACTCTACAGCAGAGACAAGGCAGGTAATACAAGAGTGAATCAGACCAGGTGGGTTCCTACCTCTTGCAAAGGGGCTAGACATTTTCAGCTCAGTCCCATTGTTGCAAAGTAGGAATACGGTCCCAGTACTGCCAGGGCTGCTGATTTTTCAATAATTGTAAATCTGGCATTTTTATGAAATGTCCTAACTTTCAAATGTTAGCAATCAAGTTAAAAACAGTTTATCAAACAAAACTCTTCTGTTGGCCCTTATATAACATAGGGTTGCAAGTATGTGAACTATGTCCAGAGCACTTTACAGGCAATGTCTCGCTTGACCTTCACCATAATCCTATGAGTTAGTACTCTGATTTTATCCACTTACAAATGTGGGAACAATTTCAGAATACTTTCATGGTTTAATCAACATTATTAACTGGTATTTGGCTCCAGGCAATCTAACTCCAAAGCTTTTTTTTTTTTTTTTAATTTTGTAAGTTATAGCAGAAAATGGATTTTTATTAAAAAGATAAAAAGATAATGGGTGATTTTCAGAATTTCCTGGTAAGGCCAGAGACCAGACTTAGAAGCTATACAGATGAAAACCTGACCCAAAATCATGCTCCAGAATGAGCCAGTGAAAACACCATGAGGCACAACTGCTAAGAACTTGCAAGGCTGGTACAATGACAGTAGACAGGAGCTGGGACCTACACCAGAGCTCTTGCTCCAGGACACTGGCTAATACCAGTGGCTTCTCTGCTTTTCCTTGTGCCAGAATGGATTAAGTCTTTACCCAGGAGTCACTTTCTGAGGTGAGTACTTCTAATTAGCGTGACCTGGGTCATGTTCCTATGTATTGGTCAAGAGTATCTGGGAAAGCAAATATATTATCATTCAGCGAATTTTTATTGAGCATCTGCATTGAGTCAGGCACTCTACTAGATGCTAGGGAAGTAAAAGCAAGTGGAATATGGAAAACTTCTATATTCATGAAGTTTCCATTCTAGACAAACAGACAATAATCAAATAAAACATAAAATTTATCAAATGGTGATGAGTGTTATGGAGAAAAGTAAAGCTGGAGGCAGCAGATAGGAACCTGCTGCTTAATAATGCACTTAGGGATGTCCTTACTGATTTGGTGATGTTTGAGCAGGGACTCCAGTGATGTGAGGGATCCAGCATCTTGATCTTATGTGTACACACATGTTGGGGTGGAACAGTGCCCATACTTTTTTATACATATGTTGAGAGACCCAACCTCCATTCCCCAACCATTGTGATGCCACCATTCTGTCCTTTGAGCCTTTGAGGGAAAACGAGGAGTTCTGGAATCAGTTTTCCATGCCCAGAGAAACTGTGGGAACAGACTCAGAAGGTTCAATCTTAACTCTGCAACTACAGCAGTGACTTGGCTATGTGGCCAGTCATGGGAATCTGGGAGAGTTTTGATGGGACTAATGAAAGAGGGTGTATCTGAGAGAATATACATGTGTAGGCACTGGCTTCCATCAGTTATGATGCTGTAGGTATGTGTCCAAAAGCAATGATTATAATTTTTTAAATAAGGGTAATTTTATTATTTACTTAAACTCTATACCCAACATGGGGCTTGAACTCACTGACTGAGCCAGCCATGTGCCCCTGTAAACTTTTTTGATTGTGCCTCCCCCTTAAGTATTTGTATTTATTTTAAAACTACATACATGTACTGCAGAATCAATGTAGTACATACATTAAAAACATGCACAGAATAGAGTTAAAAGGATTTTAAAAATATACAATATTTGGAAAATTATTTTATTTACTAACAGTAAAAAAAAAAGGGCTAATTTCTCTCAGTAAAGAAAGATGATTATTTTATTGAAAGCAATGTAATTTGGTACGTTTCAGTATTTTGAAAATCTTGGTTTAACACATTATTTGGAGCAACAGAATCACATAGTGATAAATATTTCTAAAGATTGATTTTCAAAGTTCTCTCTTCATGAGTTTCTTTTAAAAAGGCAGTTGATGACTCATTTATAGCTTTAAAAAAATTCCTTTGAACTTAAAGGGACCCATTATTTCTTTCACAATACCAGTTAGGTAGGGGCTGTGACCATCCGGGGTCAGTCAACAAATGAGAACCCACTGCAGACCTTCCAAGAGAACAGGAATTGAGTGTCGGGCATTGAGATGCTATGGGCCACGATTTGAAGGACTGCAGGAGTCTGGGGCAAGTTGCCACCAAGGTTCAGCAGTTATTAGCAGTTACTAGGAGGTTGGGGCTGTCTCCCAGGTCACAAAAGTGACCCCCACTGCTGATCAGAGTTGCGCTGAGTACTGAGACGGGGGCTCACAGATCACCCAGAGGCGAGGGCAGGACGTTAAGTCTGCCCTGACCTACCCATTTTGCTAGAGAAAAAAAATACCACTTTTTCCTCCCACCTACAAAATCTCACATGCACACACGGGCAGAAAGAAAGCTCATCCAGAACCTTGAGAGCAAAGGGGTCTGGGAGATATAATTCTGGGCCCTGTAACGCGGACAGTAGCACAGAGGGCTGTGCGAATGAGTGCTGGCTGTTGGAAAACCAGACTGTAGGCCTCACAGCGGCAATCCTGCTGATGAGCCTCTGTCATCACAGAGAAGGAGAGCAATTAAGAAACACTTGCTGCTTGTAAAAGAAAAATGGCGATTAATTCTGAAGTTTGACAAGTCTTGAAATACTTTCCAACAAGCTGATCACTCGGTCTCTGTGGTTTACAGGATTTTCGTGGCTACTTTGCATTACATAGTAGTTTTCTTCTATTGAAAGGTAATACTTTTAATCAAATTAACCTAACTGACCGCATCCTGTAGCATATAAACTGCAGCACATTGTGATACTCAGAAGTAGATGTGACCCTTGACAAGCAAGGCGACTTGCTCGGCGCCGGCAGAGAGCAGCGGCGGCTGGGAGCCTCCTGGCCCAGCTCTTCCCCTCCAGCAGGGAGTCGTGGGTGGTTCGCACAGCTATTCCAAGAGATAACAGGACAATTAGCCGTTTTTTTTCTTTGGTTTTAAAAAAAAGTCCAGCCTGTAGAACATTAAAACTCCAAACTTCACCCAGTAGAACTTCTCCCTGTGGTTGGCTGTGACTGTTGGAGGCCGAGACACGGCCCACCTCTCCGTCTCCCTGGTCCCTTCACCTCCTCAAATGCAACCTGTTTGTAGAACAAGCTAGACTGGCAAGGGATAAACAGGAGGCGGCGTGGTTTCTCTCGAGTGCCCCTGCCAACCTGCTGTAATGCTTTGTTTTTCCTCCTGCCCGGACAAGAGTTCTGGCCTTTCCAGTCTCTGCCGTGTAACAACCAGGTTGAAGAGTTATCATCCTCCTCCTCCTCGTTTCAGAAATAGTCTCTTTTCCTGAGTGGTGACAAGTCTCATCCAGTGATCTATTCAAACCGCCAATGTCCATGAACGTCAAACTTTTCCCCTCCCCCAGCCTGGCAACCTGAGGGAGAGCAGGGGTCATGGTTAGGGCCATTTTGATTCCTCACACACTACCTCACACACTACTTGCTGCCATTCTGAGCCTGCTCTCCTTCCTCGAGCAGCACAGTTGTACGTGGGTGCTAAGGGTTCTCTGGGGGTAGCGGAGTTCTGGGCTGCTTTGCTCACATGTGCTTTCTCATGGCTTCTCAAGACTCCGTCCATCCTCGGGGGGTCTCACACCTGCAGTGGCCCTGTAGGCCATGCCTTCTCTGGTGACTCCAGATTCCACCCCAGCCCCTTCGTTGCCAGCAGCCTCCCCGCCACTGGTGTCATCTCTTCCCTCCAGGCGTTCCCTTCTTAAAATCACCAAACCTGGCTCCCTTTCAGGCCCACAGGAACTCAGGAACTTTGGGCGGGCAAGCCATTCCCAACGCAGCCTTCTCTCCACTTCGGCCTTCTCCAGGAGCTAGCCACCCAACAGTTTGTCTTTAGGCTTTTAGGAGTGAGTCAGACGCTGGTCTGTGTGTCCATCAGACTCTGCAGGATGTGTCAAGCTCTTTAAATGATCCTCTTAAAGTGCCCCCTCATTTGGCACGAGGCAAAGAGGAGACACCCCCACCCCATCCTGCTTGGAGGACAGGAAACATCCAGAGTAGTGACAACTACTTCCAAAGAAATCCTCTCACATTCTCTTACATAGGCTGAGGTGGAGGCCCAGCTAATCCTTCCCAGGACTGAGCTAGCGCTTCCCAGGATCCACTTCACAATCTCTTAGCGTGGGGTGCACAGGTGATCTAGCGCCTCCTCCCTTTCGGATGTGGACAGACTTGGCGCCTATTGTTTTGTTCTCAGCCTTTGGGGTTTCTGGTGAAACTGACACAGAAAGAGTCCTATTTTAGTAAATGAAGTTACCATTGCCAACCCTTCCTCCTCATGGAACGCCTGTCCTTTCATCAGGACACCTGATGCACCGGGGGTGACATGCAATAGTCTGACTTCTGAACCGGCCTGTAAATGTACAGTTAATATAGAATTAAATACTAAATAGCATATATTAATTATAATTTTATATAAAATTAATATGTGCATATTGATGTTTTATACAAAATAAATATAGGACTTTTGTTTTTGACATTATGAAAAATTGGATGTACAGAGAAGTCTCTCAATATAAAACACCATATGGGCAGCCCAAGTGGCTCAGAGGTTTAGTGCCTGCCTTCAGCCCAGAGTGTGATCCTAGAGTCCTGGGATCAAGTCCCACATCAGGCTCCCTGTATGGAACTTGCTTCTCCCTCTGCCTGTGTCTCTGCCTCTTTCTCTCTCTCTCTCTCTCTCTCTCTCTATGTCTGTCTCTCATGAATAAATAAATAAAATCTTTAAAAAAAATGGAACCCCCAAAATTGACCTCATTGGTGGGAATGAAAATGATATCCCTGACCTCACTAAGGAGAGACTTTCCATTTTTGTGTATTTTTTTTTAGATTTTATTTCTTAAGTACTCTCTACACCCACCCAACATGGGGCTTGAACTCACAACCCTGAGATTGAGAATCATATGCTCTATGGACTGAGCCTGCTAGATGCCCTGGGACCTTTGTTTTCCTCTCAGCTCAGGGTGGGATAGCAAGGTGGAGAGCCTTCTCTAAGAGTTCCTAACCACAAGCAGTAAACAGTCACATTCATTTGTGGTTGAAATTCATCCTCTCTCTGAGACCCTGAAATTCTTTTTTATTTTTTTTTTTAAGATTTTATTTATTTATTCATGAGAGACAGAGAGATAGAGAGAGGCAGAGACACAGGCAGAGGGAGAAGCAGGCTCTATGCAGGGGGCCTGATGTGAGACTCGATCCCAGGACTCCAGGATCACACTCTGGGCCAAAGGCAGGTGCTAAACTGCTGAGCCACCCAGGGATCCCCCCTGAAATCCTTAAGCTAACATTTAGTTTGAAGTGGTCCAGGGTTGATAATGTTCCTAGGAGCCTGGAAGAAGCAAACTCAAATACTCTTTAGAGAGACATAGCTTAAATCTAGGCCTCAAAGAATGCCCATAGCTGAAGTTACAATACAGAGATATATAGTAAAATGTTGCCAAACATACAGAAATAAGCCACTATAAGCAAGTTAGCAGAAAACAATAACTGAAAGACTAGATCCACAGTTTGGGTCAAGATCTAACTCTGGTGCCTGGGACTTGCCTTTAGGAAATGCCCCTTGAGGCTCCCAACCCAGTTCTGGGGAAGCACATGCTAGGGTACCACCTTGGCCTCACCCCTTAGTATACATCCCCAGCTAAGACAGCTGTTCATAAACTTAAAAAAAAAAAAAAAAAGCTCACAAGTGAAAATAATCAGATATTTGAGGAGTAGAGTCACACCAAAAGAGACAATAACTAGAACAAACTGTACTAGATGAACCAGAATGGAATAAGACAAATCAAGAACTTAAAATAATCACAATAAAGATCCTTGCTGAGATAGGAAGACAATAATAACAAACAAGAAGCTATAAAGAACCAAATGGTAATACTAGGTACTATCTATGTAATAGTGAATAAACCCAAGAGATTGGATAAAAACAAGAGTGCCTGCATAGCAGGCACCTGGGTGGCTCAGTGGTTGAGCGCCTGCCTTCAGCCCAAGGTGTGATCTTGGAGTCCTGAGATTGAATCCCACATCGGGCTTCTTGCATGGAGCCTGCTTCTTTCTCTGCATGTGTCTCTGCTTCTCTCTCTCTTTCTCTGTGTTTCTCATGAATAAATAAATAAAATCTTTAAAAAAAAAAAAAAAAGAATGTCTGCATAGCTGAAAAATGAGTAATAATCCAGGCCAGCTGAAAGAGTTTTCCCAGGAGGTACTGGAAAGACATGGAAAATATGAAAAAACATTTAAGAGATCATCATAATAATAATGTAAATATATGTACAATATGTGTCCCAGAAAGAGAGAAAATGGATTTAGGAAAGAAAATATTTACAGAAATCATAAGAAGTTTCAAACATTAGGGGGATCCCTGGGTGGCTCAGCAGTTTTACGCCTGCCTTTGGCCCAGGGCATAATTCTGGAGTCCTGGGATCGAGTCCCACATCAGGCCCCCTGCATGGAGGATGCTTCTCCCTCTGCCTGTGTCTCTGCCTTTCTCTCTCTCTCTCTGTCTCTCATGAATAAATAAATAAAATCTTAAAAAAAAGAAGTTTCAAACATTAAAGTTGGAAAGGATTCCAACAGAGCACAGAACAGACAAAACCAAAACTTTGACACATTATTGTAAAATTTAAGAACATCAAAGACAAAAACAACATCCTAAAAGCTAGAAAGAAGGAGCAGATAGTCCACAAAAGAGTAAGAATTAGCTTGACATTAGTTTTTCTAACAAACAGTAGAGACAAAAAAGCAATCAAGTCATATTTTCTAAGTTATGAAGGAAAATAACTTAGAATATTATATCCAGCTAAACTATTATATACATTTGAGAATGCAAAAATGAGAAGTTCAGACATGCAAGGCCTTAGAAAGTTTATAGCACAAAGTCTTTTTGGAAACTCTCCTTTAAGAAGTACTTTTATAGTTAATATACTTAGCCATATACTATAATTATTAGTATAATTATATTAGTATAATATACTAAGTACTTAATAGGCACATGCAAAGATACTCAACATCATGAGTCATTAGGGAAATGCAAATCAAAAGGATGAGTATCACTTTATACCTACCGCAATAGCTGTCATCAGAAAATGGAAAATAAGTTTTGGCAAGGATGCAGAGAAATTTAAGCTCTTCTACATTGCTAGTAGAAATGCAAAATGTTTCAGCTATGGTGGGAAACAGTTTTGTGGTTCCTCAAAAAGTTAAACAGAGAGTTTCCATATGAGCCAGCAGTTCCACACCTAGGTACATACCTAAGAGAAGTGAAAATATATATCCACACAAACTTTTACAGTAGTCCCCCTTATCTGCAATTCAGTTACCCATGGTCAAGCCATGGTCTGGAAGCAGATGATCTTCCTTCTGACATCATCAGAAAGTGGGTAACAGCCTAAGACTTCATTATTATGCCTGTCATTCACCTCACTTCATCTCCTCATGTAGGCATTTTATTTTTCATATCCTCACAAGAAGGGTGATCCCAGGGGTGCCTGGATAGCTCAATCTGTTGGGTGTCTTCGGGTCAGGTCGTGATCTCAGGGTCCTGGGATTGAGCCCCTGATCAGGCTCCCTGTTCAGCAGGGAGCCTGCTTCTCCCTCTCCCTCTGCCCCACCACCCCCTGTCCCACTTGTGTTTTCTCTCTCTCATAAATGAAATTTTTAATTTTTTTTTTTAATTTTTATTTATTTATGATAGGCACACAGTGAGAGAGAGAGAGAGGCAGAGACACAGGCAGAGGGAGAAGCAGGCTCCATGCACCGGGAGCCTGATGTGGGATTCGATCCCGGGTCTCCAGGATCGCGCCCTGGGCCAAAGGCAGGCGCTAAACCACTGCGCCACCCAGGGATCCCTCATAAATGAAATTTTTAAAAAAGATTTTGTTTATTCATGAGAAACACACACACACAGATAGAGAGAGAGAGAGAGAGAGAGAGAGAGGCAGAGACACAGAGGGAAAAGCAGGCCCCATGCAGGGAGCCCGATGCGGGACTCAATCCCGGGTCTCCAGGATCACGCCCTGGGGTGAAGACGGCACTAAACCGCTGAGCCCCCCGGGCTGCCCTCATAAATAAAATCTTAAGAAAAAAAAAGGGTAAAAAAAAAAAGGGTGAGTACAGTACAATATTTTAGAGAGACACCACATTCATATAACTTATAGTACATTGTTACAATTGTTCTATTTTATTTTTAGCTATAATTGATAATCTCTTCTGTGCCTCATTTATAAATCAACCTTTATCATCGGTATGTATATATAGGAAAAAACACAGTATATACAGAGTTCAGTACTATGCATGGTTTTCAGGCATCCCCTGGGGGTCTTGGAACATATGCCAATTGCATAAGGGGGTCTATGGTACAAAAATGTTCACAGCAGCATTATTCGTGCTATCCAAAATGTGCAAACAGCCTATGTCTGTCAACTGATAAATGGATACATAAAAATGTGATATATGGGGCACCTGGGTGGTGGCTCAGTTGGTTAAGCATCTGCCTTCAGCTCAGGTCATGATCCCAGGGTCCTGGGATTGAGCAGGAAGCCTGCTTCTCCCTCTGCCTCTGCCACTCTCCCGGCTTGTGCTCTCTATCTGTCAAATAAATAAAATCTCTAAAAAAAGTGATATATTCATACAATGGAATATTATTTAGAATAAGATACCTCGGATATCAAACTTAATATTAGGGCAAAACATATAATAAAGAAAAATGGGGGACATTACATATTTGTGGATAAAACAATAGATCAAAAAGATAAAACCATAATGAACATGTATATACCCAATAAAATTTGTGGTTCCTTAAAAAACTAACAAGACTGAAGAAGATTGAATAAGACTGGCAAGACTGTAGAAGAAAAAGGGAGTGATGCATATAAACAAAACAAAATGAAAGGGGAAAACAAAGATACATCAAAGATTATTAGAAACATTATGAATACATTTCTAAGAAATTTTCTGGAGGTGTCGATCATGTTATTGGTGTATGAGGAAAGCACTTGATATAATCCAACTCATACTTATGATCAACATTCTCAGAAAATTAGGACAACTACTTAACTTCATAAAAATAATATACCAAAAATCTAAATAAACACCACACTTAATGGAAAAAACTGAGATAAGGAATAAAAATGTCGCTTTCACCCCTACTGTTTAACATCGTTTTTTTTTTTTTTTTAGATTTTTATTTATTTATTCATGAGAGACACAGGCAGTGGGAGAAGCAGGCTCCATGCAAGGAGCCCGATGTGGGACTCCTTGCATGGGAATCCCGGATCACAACCTGAGCCAAAGGCAGGTGCTCAACCACCGAGCCACTCAGGCGTCCCTGTTTAACATCATATTAAAGGTCAAGTCTAATGTTCTAAAATAAGACACAAGTGAAAGAATTGGGATGGGAGATTATATTGTCTTTTTTCCCTTGTTTGTTTATTTGTGCTGTCTCTACACCTAGTCTGGGACTCGAACTCACAACTCTGAGACCAAGAGTCGCACGCTCTTCCGACTGAGCCAGCCAGCACCCCTCTCATTTTTTTAGATTATATGATCATCTCCATTGAAAAGCTAACAAAATAATCAGATGAGTTATTTAAATAAGAGAGTTTAGCAAAGTTGTGGAACACAAACTCAATTTTCGGAAATCAATAGCATTCCTTGATACCAGTAAATAGCATTAGAGTATATAATAGAAAATAGCAAACCATTCATAAAAGCAACAACTGTAAAGTACGCAGAAATCAATACATGAACAATACACACAATTCTTATAGAGAAAACGTAAAACTATAAAGTTAATAGAAGAAAGTATAGGAGGATATCTCTGTGACTTAAGGGTAGGGAAATAACTCCTTGCAAACCCCTCAACACATACATGTAGACAAATAGAGCAATTTGACTATTAAAAAATAAGATTTTCTGTTCAATATAAGATGTCATTGACAAAATTAAAAGAGAGGTTACAGACTAAAATATCAAACACTTCTCAAACTGGTAAGAGATTATCTACAACAAAAAGATAAAATGTAATTGAATAATGAGCAGAGACGAACAAGCAACTCGCAGAAGACCATCCATAGCCTTTGTTGCAATATTAAGGAATTGGAGGCAATCTAGGTATCTATCCTCAGAGAAACAGATATGTAAAGTGTGGTGGATATATAGAGTGGAATACTATGTGTGGTGATTAGCAAAACAAAGGCTGTCCACATAGCAATACGGACAAATCCAAGAAAAGTGAGAAAAGTAGGAAACAGCAAGATTTATAGCCCCAGGCCATTTGCAGAAATTAAACTTGTATACACACATAATAACACTATTTTAGAAGTATACAGGCATGGCAAGGGCACATATTAAGTGGGTACTTATGAAGTATGGAGAATGGAGATGAAGGAAAGGGAAACTGAATTTATAATAAAGTGAGGGAGTTTTTGCACTGAGTGATGATGACCATATGCTATGAACTGAGGTACATGATTAATGCATTGCTTTGCATTTGAGGTCCAACAAAGCAAAAATAAATTACATCCAAAACACACATATAGCTTGGAGCTGCAGTGGCCATCTCCATCTCTATGGAGAGCCTCACGTTGTCCGAGGGCCATCTGTGAAGTCTGACATTTTGAATGTCAGTGCAGAGACAGGGTTAGATGTTGATGACATTGGATCACTGGATAAAGCTTCACCTACACCAGGCTTACCGCTTAACTACTCAGTTATATGAACCAAAAGATTCCCTCTAATGTTTTAACAGATTTTAGTTTTTAGAGAGGTTTCTCTTCACTTTTTTAAGCCAGCGGTTTGGCATCTCTGATCAAAGAATTCTGAGGTTTTTCCACTCCTGTACTTTAAGTATTAAAAAAAAAAAAAAGGAAAGATTAAAAAAAAACAACTGTTGTTTTTTACACTACGACTTTACCTCTATAGTTTGGGAAGTTAGGAGAGAGCAAGAGGAGGCATGAATTTAAGAAATGAACTTAAGAAAAAAGGCAGAAGAGAGAGAGAATAATGTAGCCACCATTAATTAGCTCTTATGTGCTAGGCACTATGCTAGGTGCTTTCCACATCTAGTCTCTAATTCAACCACAATGCCCACCTTTGGGTATCATCACTGTAGAAAGAAGGCCACAGGCTAAAAGGAACTAAACATCTTGTCTAAATTAGTGCCACAGCTTCATAGTGGGGACTTGGGAACCCATCTGTCTGATGTCAGCCTGTTCTCCTTCAAGCTATGCCACCTACTAGGAAAACAGATAGTGGGGAAATGTAAAGGGACAGACACAGGGTCACAGAAGATGTAAATATACAGACGGAAAAAAACAAGGCATGTCAAGGCACACACTGATGGGGAGCAGCATCGTTTTTGAGGTAAGGACACTCATGACATACCAGAGTCTACCTGCATCAGAGGGCGCTGTCCTTCGCAAAAGCTCACGATCTCACCTGCAATGTAATTCAACCTGTGGCGCGCCCAGAATCAGCTCCTCTGCTTTTATTTCTAATTTTCAAAACTCTTTGGAACTGTTTCTCAAGTATTTCTCAAAGCTTTATTTGGTTAAGCAGCAGTGTCAAAGATTCCAGACACTGACTTTCGAATCTAGTATATTAGGTCATTATTATTCCCTATGCCAAAATGACCTTCTGTCTGCATGATGTGCACACCCAGGACGTTACAGTTTGTCTTGTGATAGTAATCTAAATGCTCATCAATTAAAAAAAGATACTATAGACAGTGGTGACACCACAAGTATGGAATACTATGAGCTGCCAAAAAGAACAAATCAGACCCCCATATACTGATGTGAAATAATCTCTAAGAGAAGTGAAAAAAAAAATGCTAGGCACTGTACAGCAAGGTATGTATGCTAAATTTATGTGAAAGAGTCAGGTACACATTTATACTTATACCTGAAGAAATTGGTAGCATTGGTTATTCAGAGGAAAGAAAATAGGAACCATGGCTACAAAAGACATGCTTTGCACTCAATGTTGGTTCATGTACTTAGTACTTATTTTTTTTCAAGTGCAAGGATAATCTTTTGCCCCTAAAAATCTTTATTTTTTTTAATCAAGTAGGCTCCATGCCTAATGTGGGGCTTTAACTCATGACCCTGAGAGTAAGGGTTACATGCTCTACCAACTATGTATCTTTCCCTCCAAAACAGATCCACATTTGGGGTCTAGTAAATCCCAGTAGAAGTAAGTTTGTTCCTTTACCCTTCTCCCAGTGATAAGACAAGAGCATCTTTCCCATTTTCTTTCTTTCTTCACCCAAGTCCACCTGCTTGTTTCTTAAAAACAAACAAACAAAAAAACCTCTCCCATGTCATCCACGTTTGTTGAAAATACTCTTAGGTAAAAGGATAGAGAAAAAGCACTCGTACCACCACTCTTTATATTTCCAGCGTTAGGTCTTCCTATATATTTTCCTGTGCCTCTGTGTATTTCTTATAACTTAAAGAGTAGTCAATGCCTGAACATCTTGGTCATTTCTTATTTTTTAAATTTTTTATTTAATATTATTTTTCCTTACTTAACCAATCCTAACACGGCATTAGACTGTTTCAGACTGTAACATGATTGCACAGAAATCTTTGTACAATCTATTTTCCCCCTAGAAGCAACTTATAAAAGCAAAATAACTCCATCACCATTTTGTTAACTTTGCCTTAGTGCTCCATCTGTGGTTTCTATTCCATGCGCCCATGTCTTGGGCAACCACTGTCCTGTCCTAAAGCTCAGGTCTGAGACAATTTCCTGCCTAGGTGGACAGTGTAAAGCATACTTCCTGCTCCATGTATTTTTCTAAACTCTCTTGAAAAACCCCACATTCTGGACACCTGACCTTCATTCAACTCTAGAAGATTGGTTTCATTTCTCTATCATTACTTGTTGGCTCTATAAAGGCTATTCTGAAATCCTTAACTGCTTGAGCCAAGTATCTTCTTAGAACCTTTTCTAAAATATAGAATAGGGCTGTCTGGGTGGCTCAGTCTGTTAAGTATCTGCCTTTGTCTCAGGTCACAATCCCAGGGTCTTGGGATGGAGCCACACATGGCTCCCTGCTCAGCGGGGAACCTGCTGCCCCCTCTCCCTCTTCCCCTGTGTTCTCCCTATCTCTCAAAAAAATAAAAATAAAATACAGAATAAATCATAAAACAGAACTACTGTGATTGATAAGAGCTAAAGCTTACTAGTGTGTATTGCTACGTGTTACTGTGCTAAGTGCTGCTTTATATGCCTTATATAATTTGTTGATTGGAATTACATGGAAAAAAAACGCTCCATGTCAAATAAGCTTGGGGAAATTATAGATTTAAAAATATCTTGCTTACAGGGGCACCTGGGTGGCTCAGCTGGTTGGGCTTCCAACTCTTGACCTCAGCTCACTCAGGTCTTGATCTCAGGGTCATGAGTTCAAGTCCTGTGTTGGGCTCCACACTGGGGATGGAGCCTACATTTAAAAAAAAAATCTTGCTTTCAATAACACCTTTAATATATGGATACACATTTACAATGTGGTGACAATGTAGTTGAGTGTAGTTGAATAACGACAGGTATCTTTAGGGGCTATTACTTCCCAAGAGCATGCTTTGGCAAATCTGTCCTTAAATGCTGTTCTTTAGTAAAAGCACTTGCAGCCTATCTTCCTTCCCCATGCACGAGGACCATCCCTTTTAAAAGTTCATCTTAATGAGAAAGCACCAAAAATACACGTAAGTAAAAGGGGAAAAAAGCAATCATACAGCCACTCTTCATATTTTGGGGTTTTATGTCCTTTTTCATATTTTCTATGCATATATACATATACACTTACGAATGACAAACTTCAATTTCTTCAAGATGCTTTCTATCTCTTTATCCTTTCCCTACTCCCTCCCTAGAGTTCTCAGGTTGAATTCTTTTTCTACTCTTTATCTTTTTTTTTAAGATTTATTTATTTATCCATGAGAGACACACAGAGAGAGAGAGGCAGAGACATAGCCAGAGGGAGAAGCAGGCTCTTTGCAGGGAGCCCGATGCAGGAGTCGATCCTGGGATCACGCCCTGAGCCGAAGGCAGATGCTCAACCACTGAGCCACCCAGGCATCCCTCTACTCCTTATCTTTTTTAAAAAATATTTTTATTTTATTTTTTAATTTATGATAGTTACACAGAGAGAGAGAGAGGCAGAGACACAGGCAGAGGGAGAAGCAGGCTCCACGCACCAGAAGCCCGACGTGGGATTCGATCCCGGGTCTCCAGGATCGCGCCCTGGGCCAAAGGCAGGCGCCAAACCGCTGCGCCACCCAGGGATCCCCGTCTCTACTCCTTATCTTAATAATACTTTTCCTGTAAGTTTTCTACACATAAGGATTTAAATGATCACTTTTTTTGGTTTTTATTTTAAACTATTTGTATAGTAATCTCTGTACCCGATGTAGGACCTGAACACACCACCCTGAGATTAAGAGTCACATGCTCTACTGAGCCAGCCAGGCAACCCAAAAGATGCTCACTTCTGCAGATAATTCCCATATCTACATTTCAAACTTTGGCCCTGGTAGCACAGGCACGCGCGCGCGTGCACACACACACACACACACACACACACACACCCTATAACCCAAAGGGAGTACCTAGTGAGCCTGCATCCTGCATCCTGGAACTCCCAGTGTGGCTTCTACTAATCCCAGCGTACACTTCACACCAGCCTAGTCTATTTCCTGCTTCCTGATTCTGCTCAGGACATTCCCTTTTCCTTCTTCCTAGTCACATCCCCTATCCTGAGACCGGCTCAAGTGCCATCCAATTGACAAAGCCTTCCCAGATTTCTCCAGTCCAGTTTCTTCCCCGATATGAACTCAGAGGTCAGGCGGCAATGGACCACAACTTTGTGACAAATTTTGAACTGTTATCTTTTAACTTGTCATGAGGTTACAAAATGTTTAATACACCGAAGGTGGGGACCCTGCCCTTTACTTCTGTAACGGATAGCACCCAGCACAGTACGATACAGACAACGAATACTGAACCATTACTGAAAGAATGAGGTATCAAAACCCAAGTTGGCCAAATAATACAATGGACACAAGAATAGTATGTACATTCCTCTTTATTTAATACAACACATAACACATACAAAAGAAAAAAACACTCATGTAAAAGGTCCTGTCACAGAAGGATAGACAGGAAACATCTACACTGAATCAAATAAGGCTCCTGCTTTAAAACAGGGGTTTGCTAGCTATACCTGGAATATGAGCAAGGCTGTTGCAAAAAAAAAAAAAAAAAAAGAAAGAAAGAAAGAAAAAAAAAATTCCCTGCACTGAAGGAGTATATCCATGGGGCTAATTTACTAAATTCACAGATCCATACTTAGGAATGTTTAAGCCCTCTCACATATCCAAAATTCATTGGGGTTTTATGAAATATGTGATTATTTTTTGGTTAAAAAAATTTACCTGTCCTTCTTTCTTCTTCTTATAAAATAGTGACAAGAGCTCTCTAAAAACTAGAGACCAGCAAACCACCCAGAGTTTGGAAAGCTTTACCATTAAAATTCAAAGGGTGTGTAGAACAGAGAATGCAAAGGCAAGATGGTGGTGGGAAGAAGAATTTAACTTCTTAGTCAACTCCTGGCAGCCCATATTCAATCAACCATGGGGAAAGACGAAATGGAAATACCCAGGCTCAGTGCAGGGCTCAGTAGCAGCAGTTTGTCCATATTCCTGCTCTGATCAGAGCCGGAAATTAAACAAGCACCAGTTCGTCTCAAAAGAGCCTTATACAAACACACACACATACATACCCACACCCATTCACATGTCATCACCACCCCCTTTTATTTAAATTTATTATTTTTTTTTACTAAAATAATACAAAAAAGGGAGACAGGTATATTTACAAAAATCCATGGCTGGTACAGTACATAATTTTTAAGACACACTAAATGCTACAATCTTTCAGGTCCTGAGATTATTACAAATATCAACTCAAAGCTGTGTTCAGGTCCAGTTTTAAAGGAGGAAAAAAAATCCCAAAATATTAAGTCACACACTTATTTAAAATACAGTATATCCCTTCAAGTTAGCAAAAACGCACCTCCCTATAAACAAATACAAGACAGTGATCAGTGCCCTTCACCTAGAGGAGCAGCAATTATTTAGGCTCCTTCCTTCAAGATTGGTTGTGGAACATGTTGGCATCTCTATCAAGTGTGGAAGCGGCTACAGTAAGAGGAAGATGTGTACCTGGAGGGAAGTTCCTCTACAGAGTGAACTTTCACTGTATAAATAAGTCCTGTTTTTCCTTCTGTTACCAAACAAAAAAGTCTTTCCCTTATCAAAATTCATATCACAAGTGTTGGAAATATGTGCTTACCCAGGCTAAAAATCAGAATCCTTATTCCCAATCAGTTATAGCAAATAGATCTGCAGTCCCACAATAATTTTCAACTGCAAATAAACGTTCTTTTGTAATAAAAGAGAGAAAACACACCCCTCATTTAGTTACCTTGGTAAACTTGATTAACATATTATTTGGGGCACAAAATTCTCACCAGCCAGAAGTATCTTTTCTTTTTTTTTTTTTTAAGCTTGACAATGTTTAAGTGATCAAAACAGAAGGGTAAGCCCCAGATTACACACTCTTCTTAAGGACAATTTGATATTTTTGATATTTTCTATAATATAATTTTTCAATGAGAGCTAACAAAAGGACAATACAAAGCGTGAATCTTTTCTGTGGCTGGCCATAGATGGGAGGAAATTATCTGTAGGTTGGAAACCTGCCTCTACTGGTGGAAGGGCCCCTTGCTTATCAGAAAGTCTCAGATGGTATATGTAATTAATTATGTAGGCATAGCCAGGATTTAAAAAGTTGGACAAAGATGGCCAACTTTCTAACTAACCATATAAACAGCAATAATTTCATCAGCTGAGAATAACTTGTCTTTGAGTGTCCCTAGCTAAAATCAGGGTAATCCTTGGTAGTTTTGCAGGAATGGGAAAGAAAAACTGTGCTGGTACAGGGCATGCTAACCTTGCACGCAGCACAGAATAATTGATGATAACCCATCACCCCCTACCACCACCACCACCAAAAAAAAAAAAAAAAAAAGCACAGAAAGTGTATGGCTGCAAGGACAGAAAAAATAGGATAGGTAAGGTCTTTCTCAAGAAACTAAAGGTAGGTTGTCACACAGAAAAACGTGCCGACTGGCTGATCTCAGTTACTACTGACACTTCAATGTGCTTAGAGGGTAGACAGGAGTTGTTCACTTCAAAAACAGAAATATTTCCAAGTTATCTTGAGTAAGAGTTATCTTTTTTTTTTTTTGTATTTCAATTAGGTGTTCATTAGTGCTCTATTATAAAATATTTTAAAACTAGATTTAAGATAAAATAGAATTATATTATCATTAGCAAAACGGGAGCAAATAACGTACAGAGTTTTCTGAGGAGCATAAAACTGGTTCTAAGAATTTATATGGCCTGTGTGACGCAGACCTTTGCAAAGCAGGTTTATTCTAGAGGAAGTATGAAAATAAGCAAGGCAGAATATTATGAGAAATAAGAGCCCTTAACAAAGGTCTGTATCTCTTTTGAATAACCTTGAAAAGTATCAAGAGAAAGCCATGAACTGTAGCAACTACACTGTATAGTGATAAAGAAATCTAGTTTTTAATACAAGGGAGAAGAGAAAAAACAATTCTGGTCACCAGTGATGACTCCAAATCCTGGACATATAGATCCTTTTAATTATACTACTGAGGTTTCTGAAAGTATCCTTTACCTGTTTGGGAAAACAGTTCAGAAAACTGCTAGCCCACTATAAATGGCAATACGTAAGAAAGTTGAGAAGCTAAAGAATCACAATCTGAGGCAATTAAATAAAGATCACAAATAGCTACTTTTAGGCGAATAATACTTTGGGAATATCTGAGAAAAATGTAATTTACTATCAAGTTGTTCAAAGGCAGTCTGATGATAATCGTACTAGTTCCTGTCTCGGAGTCTGTGGTAGGATAGGAACAGTGTCCTAGACTCTGCCTATACACTTCATTTCTGAAGGCAGCAGAGACCCAGGAAAGACGGCCAGAGTGAGAGAGAAAAGGAGGTGAAAATCTAACCTTTTCTCTCCAGACTCTTAACAATATGCAACCAATATCCTAGTGTAGCAACTGGCTGATGAAAGGACTAACTTAAGAGCTCAAACTAGAGGTAAGAAGGAAGAAGGAATTCAACATTAAATATTCAAAGCTATTTTTAATTAGAGTCTGACCAACTGTTCAGCTCTACAAACCTGAACACTGTGCCACAGAATCTAGTATTTTCTCAGAATTGAACACTGGGATGATTTTTTCTAAAGACTCAAAGACATTTCATGATTCTCACTACAGTTTTGCACCAATAAGAGGATCTGTACTTAAGTGTCTGAATATAAAGTTCACATTTTAGGATAGATTAACACAAAAAATATCTCTGTTTTATGCTTCTGTTAATTTTCCCTAGAGGAACAAACACACATTCAACAAAACCCTTATGCCTTATTTCTTTGGGTAGAAGTCATTAAACAGCTATTACTTGAAGAATGGAAAAAGAGGGAAAATGTGGAAAATAAAGAGTATGTTTATCTGCATAGTTGATATTTAGAAGTTACTAACTAAGGCCTTGTCTGGAAAAAGCAGTAAAAAACCAAAAAGTTATTTTAAGACAAAAATGTCCTATCGCTAAGAGATTAAACGGGCCTCCACTGATTGTGGGAATTAACCCAGATGCTTTGTCTGCTTGGGCCTGGTGCTCTCGACTCACTTGAGCTGGGTAACAGTTTCTCGCCCTCTACATTCTCTTTCCTGACCCTGAATATGTGCTATAATTTAAATCTATACACTCTAACAATTGTTGCTTACTTAGCATTTAGCCCTAACTACAAACGCAGCATCCATTGTTTCCTGTTGTTGTAAATGATAAAGGAAAATTCTAAGTATCCCGACCTAACATGCCAGGATGAGAGGTGGGATAAAATGATCTTCCTCAGAGATGGGCAAAACATGTTTCCTTCTACCCCTACCCTTCCCACCCACACCCCAGCTAAGAAATGAGTCCTGCCTCCCCCCTCCCACTTTCCTACAACCTGAGCAGTGGATGGCTCCACCTCTTTCATGGGTGGAAGAAGCCAAAGTTACACAAAGGTAGACTGGCTAACAGTATACCCAACCGACTGCGTGTAGTGCTTGCCCCTTCGGTGCAAAGCTGGATATACCTGTAGTGACAGGAATAGTACACAATTTCTGATTTACAAGAATGAGAAGACACCCATTCCTTCTTCGAAAGTTAACAACTTAACTATCCATCACCAAACAAGTGATATAAGGAAATTAGATTGAGAAGATGTTAAAGTGAGGGAGATAAAACTTTCAGGATCACTTATCAACTCCAATAACCAACCATCCAAACTTTACCTAGCTGTAGCTCCACAACCTTGGCAAAAATCACACATGTATTAACATCATAAAAGGCTTAAAAAAAACTACTTATAATTAAGAAACTTAGTGTTATTCCCCCCCAACACCTGTTAACCTGAAACTAACCATTTTAATCCCACACAAATATATTTAAATAATATGCATCTAAAGTAGAATTCCAGTGATTTTCTTTAAACTCAAAAATCATACGGTACTTTTTATACCCATCACAGGGAAATGTTTTTTAGCCTCTGTGGAAAGATGGTCATACTTTAATTATATAGGACATTTTAGAAAAACTCAAAGTATTTTTGAAATAGTAAAGTCTCTGATATCCCTGGGAGGTAGGTGAATATTATTATACCCAATTTTCTAATGGGTAATCTGAGGCACGAAGGTTAAATGATATTCCCCCTGTTAAACAGAGTATTTCCAGAGTAACATGTCTGAATTGAGGCTGCCTGATAAGTGCTTGGCTATCAGGTAACACCACCAGGAGCCGCTGCTTTCTTGTTAGCCACCTGTCTCCTCTTCCCAATTGAAAGGTCTTTAAAAGGGGGCACTTATTAGACATATTTGTACTGGGCTTTCAGGATTGGTTCAACTTAGTCTCCCTTAATGTGCAGATCTGTTTCCAACAAGAAACAGATGAATCTTAAGATACTGAAGATGATGCCATTCTGCTCAAGGGAGAAATCTAAACAGCCATAAAATCAGATTAAGCCAAATGTAATTATCTGGCAGATGAAAAGAAAACTGAAGATCTCTCAAGAATAGTATAGGTTATATGAGTGTATACATGAGTATCTGAAGTCTTTCTAAGTTTATTAACCTTTTAACAGATATGCAGCTGTATGAATTCTTCAAAACTTATTTTCCAGAAGAAAATATGATGCATGTTTAATGTTGACAAAGTTGCTAACTTCCTTCAAAACCTATTCAGATACGAAACCGAGCTTCGAACTCTAGCTCCCCGACATCCTTAGCCTTGCCCGCCACAGTACGCCTTATCAATGGGACCCTCAAAAGACTCTTGTTATTCCAATGCTTTCTCCATATTACCCATGCCAAGTGTGAAGGGCACAGAGCAGTGGGTTATATCCAGGAATAGCCAATGAGTCCACTAAATTTATTTTACTTAAAATAAGTGACTTACTATATTTATGTATTTTTGTTAACTTCAACAAACATATTCAAAGGGGGAAGATAGCATCTTGTGTAAAGACAATTTCCCAATCTACCCATTTCAATTGACTAAAAGCAATGGAATAAACAAGCCAGAAGTTTTGCAAACACTGACAGGGATGTGTCTGAAAAGGATGCAATGGTACAGCAGCTACTAGTTATTTATATATATATATATTACATATATATACACATATATATGTATGTATCTTACACATATATCCTTATACATATAAAGAAAAGGAAGAGTATTACAGCATGACATGACATTGGCAAGTTTGAGATTCTTCCTCCTGAATCCCCTGACTTATTAGCCTGTACTTTAGGATATCTGAGAACACTTTCAAGAGGGGGGAAAAAGAAAGAAAAAAAAAAGGCACTTAACAAAGACAAAGGCCTGAATTGAGCATGTTTTAGAGGAGTAATATAAGCATTTTACCAGAGCTAAGAAATGATTTACAGAGAGTTAAACTTTTCCCCTTCAATTTTATAAAATAAAATTGCATAACATGTTTGTCATCAGTCATTTACCCACGACTGGATTTTTCTTCTGCTTCATTACAAAAGCAAAAAACAAAACAAAACCATCATACATGCACAATAGAAAGTAAAAGTGCCCCTTTTGAGAACATATGGTTAGCAGAATCTATAATGCTGAAGCACAAGGGAAAGTTCTCAAGTTTGGCCTGATTATAGATTTTTCTCATTCTGCTATTTCTAATTTAAAACAAAGAGAAACAAAACGTCAACAACAACAACAACAAAAAGCCAACACAAATTCAAAACCTACGTGATAATAAAAAGAATACAGGGACCAGTGTGCTTTTATGGTACACTCCTAAAATAAAGTATCCTAACTCTATACATGGATGGGTCAAGTTATATGACAAAACCTCCTAAAGAACTGTAAATTAGATTATAATCGACCAATACAGGCAAAGTTCATTGTACAAGTGTAGCAGCAAGTATGATAGACAACTGGAGTTCTAGGAGACGGTCCCAAGGGACAGAGAGTTCTCACAATCAATGGCAGTTTGAATAACAGTAGAGTTTCCATCTCAGAAACTGTCGTGAACCAAGTAGAGGCGGGAAGGGGTGTGGTAAGGGCAACCGGAGAAGAAAGACTAGAAGGGCCTGCCCTTTCCAAACCTGGGTAGTAAACAATTTAGATCTGCTTTGGGGAAAAAAAAAAAAAAAAAAAAGATCCTGGGTTAAAAATCTTTTCCAGTAAGTTGTTTTCAGACAGGTGTCAAACCCACAGTATCCAAACATGTATCTGCCCGGTTTTTTTCCTCCTACCTCAGTGATGCAATAAACCCTATTCAACTTCTGTGATATTAAAAAATATATATAATTTGGGCTAACACCATCCATCAAAGGGGTGGTAGGCATAAAAGAATGTAGGAACACAATCTCTGATTTCCTCAGATTAACTTCACTTCTTTTTCCCAGTTTTCTTCAGGTTATTTTTAAACCATAATTTCTTTTACCCTCTGATCTCAGAAGCAGATGAGAAAGAATTACAATTGAGTTATAGTGGAATTATTGCTTGCATTGATTTTGGAGGCTCTGAATGAGCTTGACACTTTGCTCCCAAACAGTCTCCAACTGAGGCTCAGCACTGCTGTCTCTGAAGACAACTCTGCTGACCGTTATTGCTTGTGAATACTGAGGATTAACTTGTATGTACAGTAACAGCTTATACATCACTGAAGGCAATTTAAATACAAGACAATTGAAAACAAACAGCTTAATTTTCCTGAATCAAGAATCCCGCTGAGTGGGACATAATTAAGTGTGCTGATTATTTTTGCATTGGGATGTTGCTAATGCTCTTCAGAAATACACATTGCTCTATATCCTTTCCGATTACTCACCATTTTAAAAAATAACATAATTTGACTTTTTAAGTGCAAAAATACAGTATGAGTCACAAGTCTCTGTGCTAAAAAATAACCAATTTATATGTTTGTATTTAGTAAGAAAAACTGTAAAGACAGGTGCCCATAAAGTATGGACACCATTTTCAATGTTATGATCTAGAAAAGAAATAGTTCTGTATTTACATGTAGGAGCTCTCTGATCATACTTATCTATTAAGAAATATAAGGATGCTTGTTTCATTTGTACAACATAAAAGCGTAGTCTTGATTGAAACGGATGTAAGTTAGTGAAAATGTGGTATAGGGCTGAGGGAGGGATATGGCGTCCTCACGGAATCAAGACAGAAGAGAAGAGAATATCATCTCCGTTTATATGGACTTCTCTGACCAAGGGCCTTCAGATATTTTTACTGGTTAGTTATAAAATAATACTTGGGGGAAGAATTGATAATCCTGTTCTTCTCTAATGGAGACAAAAGAATCATCAGGAATCTTTATGTGGCATGATTCAGAACTGATGGACTTAAGAAATTGAAATTATTCCCTGACTTAAACTAGTAATGGATTTGTATACAGGAATAAATCTGTGTATATCTGCAAACAGATGAATGCACGCACAACTATCAGCAGGAAGAGAGATTAACATGCACTCTGACTCTCGTGGTGTGGGAAGTGACACCAAGGCTAGCTTCCCAAAGGAAAATTCCTGTATAGTATTAGTATTAGCAAAGATGACTTTCTCCAATTTAGGTAAAAGCAACAGGAATACTACATTAGAGTAACTCAAGAATTGGGTAAGTTTCGCTAATTAAATAAACCAAATAACCTTTAATCAAACATATTCAATTCAAGTCAAATCTCTCGGGAACATCCCAATATCCTTCCAAAATATCTACTGGGGTTGACACAACATTCTTATTTGTTTTACTGCTAAACTAAATTCTTAGAGGCAAGTAATTACATCGATTCTTCTGAAATAATCCTTTCCCCTTACTGTAACAAGTTCTTGGAACTAAAGTTTTCAGTTACTTATTAACTTTTTGCTATGAAGCAAGCCAATGTGACTTTGAAGTCAAAATACAAGTGATACAAATCTGAACAGATCTGTGGTAACTTATTCAGTCCTAATGGCTATTTGGGACTTTTGCTTATAAAAGGAGAAAAGGGCCACTTATTTAATATACTTATTTGAATAAATTTATAAACTTGTAAGGAAAACATGTGATCTTGCTACTACCAATCTGACACTGTTTTCTAGGTTATTTTTTTGTTATAAATGGATCAAGCTTACACCAATCTTGGCTACAGTTTGAAAACATTCAGAAGCCTAAATAGGGAGGAAAAAAAAGAGAGATTGCCAGAGACAAGATAAATGATGAGGCAAAACAAAAACAAATCAAATGTATCCAAAAAGAACCATAAATTTCTCCCTTAACATCCTTTGTTGCAGATGTATTTGCATAAGGAAGCTATAATAATAACTAAGCAGTCTTATTATTATCTGCAGGTTTACTCACATATCAATATTCTCAGTAAATATTAATAAAGCTTTAAGATCCCAAATGCTCCAAATCAAATTCACTACACTGGATACAGGGAGTAAAAATACATTGTGATTGTTATAAAAAATAATCCCGTGTACACATAATGATCCTAATGTAATTCCTCCCTTTAAAATACTATCTTAAAAATTCCAAAAATATATATATGCCATTTGAATGACCAATGTAGAAGCATGTGCAGTACACACTTATACCTGTCTATATCAGTAATTAAGAATCACCTGAAGTACCACTAGCTAAAAGACCAGGAGAAGTTGTGAACCAAGGGGAAGCTGGGGAAATTTACAGTTCAGAGTGGTAGGCCTGCAAGGGCTAAGAGCACCAAAGTTGCAGCCCTACGTCAAAGATCCCCACTTCTGAAGAGAAAAATGTGAACACAGCCACATTTAACATCAAGAATGGAAATAAGAATCAGTCAATACCAGATGCACAAATCACCTGAAGAAGAGTTAGGTACCTGCTTCTGAATGGAAGAGGAAATGGACCCTTTTACAAAAAGGGGACATCGAAGTTTCATCTGTTAAGAGCAACAAGCTAAATTTCTTGACTTTTAAAAATCTCGATGATTTAATAATATATATCACTGTGCTAAAATAACTTTCCTGAAGCATCTTTAGTCCACTGATTTACATGGGAAATTGCTACACACTGGAGAAGATTCAAGTTTGTTCAGGACTTGTGAGGGTACAATATTTACTCAGCTACTGTCTGTATCAGACACAGGGTCATTAATTTTTTTGTGTGGCAAATTTGCTGCATAGTCCACTCAAATAGACATGATTGTTACTCCTGACAAACTGGCCTAATTCCAGATATATTGCCTTTTATTATGCAATTATGTCTACAAGTGTTCAAATCCAACCCCCAGGATGGATGGAGTATACCCAAATCCTCAGATTCCTTCTTCCTTCCCCGGGGAAAAATCAAATTTGTACTTCTGTGGGTTTGACAACTGAGTCTCTTTCAAGTCAGTTAATATGGTAACTTGTCTTTCTTTAGAGGAGACCAAAGGTCACTAACTTTGCACGAAAGCATTTCTTCCTCCTGCATCTGGCTTTACTCAAGTCATGTTTTCTTTCCTTTTTTCCTCCTCACCACAGTGCTTGGGACGAGAGAATGTAAACATCGACAGAACAGCAGCCCTATGACCACATGAGGACTTTCCCATCAGGTAGATTCCATCAGCCAGCTGAGTGTCTCATCTCCATCGCTTGCTGGGAAGTCACTGAGATTTCCGTGGTAATTTAGTGTCCCCTTTACTTTGGCCTCCATCTGAGAAGAGAGATGTTTAATTGGCATGGGTTAGCATGTTACAAAAAAACAATAGATAAAAATAAGGAGAACAATTAACTCTTAATTTCCATGTGAATGACATTACTAAAAAGACAACCTTTAATATCTTACATGGTATAGCACATTATAGAAGCTAAGAAACCTAAGGAGATAAATGAACTCAACAAAAATGATCCTTTTATCTCAAGTGACTATGATTCAATTGGTTTCAGTTGAAATGCTATTTTTTTTTTTTAAGATTTTATTTATTTATTCATGAAAGACACACGGAAACAGAGAGGCAGAGACACAGGCAGAGGGAGAAGCAGGCTCCACGCAGGGAGCCCGATGTGGGACTCCATCCCGGGGCCTCAGGATCACACCCTGGGCCAAAGCCAGGCACCAAACCGCTGGGCCACCGGGGCTGCCCCCTACCATATCTTTTGATTCCTTTAGAAGACAAGGTCAATTTCATTTTCTTGCAAGTGAAATTAAATTTCTTGCCATGACACAGCATTTGATAGTTAATTCTCAATTATTTATGTAAATGAATGGGATATACTAGTAAGTGAAAAATCCAGCTGAGACTTTGTTTTGGTCCTAACCTGGCAAAAGTTGTGATAGGAAAAGTCTGCTACTGGAAACAATGGCTTCTAGGTTTACACATGGCTTTTTAACTTTTGTTGGGAAAATGTTGGTTATTCTATTTAAACTGGGCAAGAGTAGGACTCAGTGACCTTGAGAGCTAACAAAATGTAGAGGAAGTTTAATAGGTTATTGCCTAATTTGCAAGGAAAATGAGCCTTAATCTCCTAGGCCTGAGAGAAAAAGTCAGGGGAGGAATGAATGGTAGAGACACACAAGTGAAAGTATCAAATTACGGTACTAGAAGATCAATCCTATGGCTGGAAAGGACCATGTCACACTGCTAGGCTCATTTATGTGATATCTAAATTACTCCAGTAAAACCTGAAAAAATAAAAAACAAAAAACCAAACTGGCTCTAGTGAAGAAAAGATAGATCAGTGAAACAGGATTGTTTCAAAAGCTGTATAAATAGAACACTATTAAAATAACTCTGGTGACAACATCTGAGGAATTGGTTTTTCCATTTACAAGGAAACATTATGTACTTGTGTTTGTAGAGACAATTATTTGACCTGAGGTATGACTAAATTCTATCAGAAAATGGCTAGGACTGTGCTCAAAGAGGCAGGGGTAAATTAGCAAAATAAAATACTCCTATTAACTGGACTATGATTCCTTAGAGGTTTGGCCCAAGGGCCAAATGTGGCCCACCATCTGGTACAAGTTTTATTGGTACCCAGCTACACTTATGTTAACATTATTTGTCTATGTTTTTGCACTACAGTGGCAGGGTTGAGTAGCTGTGATAGAGACTAACACAAAAGCTGAAAATACTTACTATTTAGGCCTTTATAGAAACTTATATTTTACGTAAAGTGACTATATAAAAGTTACATTCATTCTTTGGAGGGCTGAGTCTGGGGCAGCTTACCACTTAGGTTTTTTAACAGGATTAATTATATAACCTGCTGCCTTGTGATTGCCACATAGCTCCCATTTCTAAATGTGGTCAACTGTAAACTTGTTCAAGATCATTTTTTTAAAAAAAGATTTTATTTATTTATTTATTCATGAGAGACACAGAGAAAGAGAGAGAGGCAGAGACACAGGCAGGGGGAGAAGCAGGCTCCATGCAGGGAGCCCGACATGGGACTTGATCCTGGGACTCCAGGATCATGCCCCGGGCCAAAGACAGGAGCCAAACCACTGAGCCATCCAGGCATCCCTCAAGATTATTTTAAATGCAGGGACCGAGAAGAATAGCAAAGCCCCATCCAACCACTAAAGTTCAGAGAACAGCTGAACAGTTTTCTGTCCAAAAGATCCTGACAATGGTCTTCAAGAATAGTATGGACAGCCTACCGAGGTCAAGTGATGATGGAAGCAAGAACCTGGATGCCAATACGTGATGTGCAGTGTCCACTATCTAATTTCAGATTTCAGGGTGATCTAGTTGGCCTGCAAGTATCTCATGCATACAGTTTGGATCATATAGACTGAATCATTGCTAAAAAGGCAGAAGAGTGTAATGGTTAAGAATACAGCCTACAGGGATGCCTGGGTGGCTCAGTGGTTGAGTGTCTGCCTTTGGCCCAGGGCATGGTCCTGGGGTTCTGGGATCAAGTCCTGCGTTGGGCTTCCCGTGGGGAGCCTGCTTCTCCCTTTGCCTGTGTCTCTGTCTCTCTCGCTGTGTCTCTTACGGATAAATAAATAAAATCTTAAAAAAAAAAAATAATAATACAGCCTACCAAGTCAGACTTCCCAGATTTGGATCTCGGCTCACTTCCTAGGATTATCATCTTGGGCAAGTTGCTTATCTCAAAATTCAGTTTCCTGATCTATAAAAATGGGGATCGTCATTAGCTCACTCACAGGCCTGTTGTAAGGACTGAATTAGCTAATACATATAAGTAGTCACAAAACTATCTGGCACTTAGTAAACCCGCAATACATGTGAACCATTACAATGGGATTTCTGTACACTGTTTTATGAAATCCTCTTGTCATCATTTCAATATAACAAATACATGTTTTCAGAAAGGCTTTTTTTTTGCATGTAACAAAAGATCTCATTTACTTATTTCCTTTTTCTTACAAGGAATTTGTTGCTAATGAAGATTCAGTCATACGAAAATGTTTTTTCCAACCTTTGTCATCCCTTTCACTTTTCAGAAAAGACTTATAATCCAATCTATAAATCTACATAAATATTAAAAGATGAAAACATAGGTGGCTTTCTTACCATTGAATGTTTGCTGTAAGTGTGTAGGCAGAGGTGAGTGGGAAAGTGTTGCTGCATGCTGAACTCCTGGCTGTAAACCCTTTAGTAAATCTGAGAGAAAAAAAGACTTGTCAGTAATCTTCTTCAACCTAGGATTTAAGCTCTCTTAGATCAAAAATAAAATAGTTTAATTTATCTAATATAAGTACAGCCCCTGATTTCAAAGTCCTTCTTAAACTGGAGCACATACATTAAAAAATTTCTCTATAAAAATGGATGTGTATGCAAATAACCCAGCAAATCTGACTTCCTTATTATTAATTTCATTGATAGAAATGTAGTATAGTTCATTTAAGAATTACAGATAAAAACTGATTCTAAAATGACTTACTATATTTAAATGAAATAAACTATTTCTTAAAAAAAATTTTTTTTGTAACCTTCCCTAGCTCCAAATGGACGTCTCTCAAAGAGTATAAACTCATGGGGTTTCCTGTTCTGTCAAACTAGGTAGCTAAATAGCTGAGAGAGCCGTACTTACTCTGAGTTAGGCTATGGTGGAAAGCGGCTGAGGTAGATCCCGAGGTGGTTGTCACTCCAGCTGTGTCCGTTCCAAAGCCAAGTAGCTCCAAGGGAAACTGGAAGGGCATGGTCACTGGAACAAGGCCACCCAGCATCCCAAAAGGAGTCACATTTTGATTTGTTACAGACAAAGGTGATGTCATGAGAGTCAGAGGTGAGGCATTAGCCAATAATGATGCTCCTGCTGTGGACTGCAGAAACCAGGGGTCAAAATAAATAAGAAATCAAATCTTTAACCTGAATTGATTTATTTTATTTAATATTCTCATGGGTGCAAGACTGTGTCCAATATCCACTTTAACAGAAATGTTATGAGACAGAAAATTAAGACTGAGGTGAAAATGTATTTCTAAGAGCTATATTGGTTTTGGAAATAATTCTCTACTCAGCTCTTCATCACCACGTTAAACTCCTTAACTTAATTTGATGCCTATATTAACACTTATTCACTCTTTCCTCACCTCAGAATTCCACTTTTCCACTTTTGCTCCTGGCCTCTCTATCTGAGCTACTGGTCATTAATTCCATGTGATTTCAATTTGGTCTTTGAAAATGCTTGGTAATTTCATTGCTTTATCATCTTTCCCGACACAATCCCTGTGGTTACTGTTCCAGACTAGGACCCTCTGAGAGCTCGTAATACAGTATCCTCTGGTTCCATCAGAACGTCTTAAGGAACTGAAGCCTTCCTGAATGGTCGGTCTTCCTCTTCCTTCATTAGCCTCACCTGCCTCTTCTCCAAAACTAACCATCTTACCTATGCCATGAATCCCACCTATGCCGAACTTGCTGGTCCAAATATCCAGTATTATACCTTTTTCCAAGTTTCCTCTTTTCCTCTGCCTTGTCATATACAGAGATCTCATCTCTTTTTTTTTTCCTTACAACTACAGGTATTAAACAACAACAACAACAACAACAACAACTAGAGGTATTCCTGGCTCTTCCTCAACTCCTGGAAACAACCTTATTTGTATTCGTTTGTTAATCAAATTTACTAAATGATACCCCTCATTTCCCCATTATCTAATTTCTCCTTAACCTCTGAAAGCTGGTTTCCATTTTCATTACTTTTCTGAACTTGTTAAGACTCCTTAAGGCAAAAAGTGTTTTAACACTTTTAGTGTTAAAAATGCTTTAACTATCTGGGCTTTGATGCCCTTTGTATGAAAAATACATTTAAATCAGAAATATGCTAACATTAATTAGCTTTCTCTGAGAAATTACTTACACTTCATTAAGCTAATTTAATCCTTTGAACAATTTTCTATTCAGCAATAATCTTTTCCCATTTTGACTTTTTTTTTTTCCATTTTGACTTTCTCTACACGTACTTATCAACAAATGTTACAATAAAATTGTCTTAGTATCAGATATCACCTATGATAGTTTCTGCAACTGTGAATTTCCTTTTGTAGTCTTTACCAATTCTAAGTTTCCCTGGCCAAAAATTTTACATTTCTAAATTTAGTAAATAAAACTGAATTCTTTGAGTATTTTTTAGTAACCAATGTTAACTATTACCAGGTTTCTTGTGTGTGCTCACTCCTCTTCTAGTAGTACACATTATTAATAAAGGGTCTGATAATTTTATTTCTTAGTTAATATATGAGAAAAATGTTAATTGATCTCATATATGCCACAGTACATACATTTATACATCTAAGAGTCCATCCCACTGCTAAACAAAAAAGGGAAGACTATCCTTCAGAAGGCTTCCAATTTGGTTTTCCACTCTTTCTCCAAAAGCCTTCCCTTTCCTTATCTCCTTTGTAGCTTTCAAATTTATATCCCCATCTCAGTTTCAATCCTGTAAATCCAAAAGCTCAGGGAGGAATGTCACTTGGATATGGAACACTCATCAACAACTGAACTCATCAGCTCCTGCAATCATGTGACCCCCACCCTATATGTCCACTGCTATCATTAATAGTCTCATTTTTTCCCAACACCTGGGCTTGAAACCTTAGTTTTAGGCATCATTTAAAAAACAAAACAAAACAAAAAAAAAACGAGATGAACTCACTGTCAACACGCCCATTCTTTTTTTTTTTTTTCCATTTTTTTTCTTTAATCCAGTTTCTCTAACACTTAAATACAAATCTTCATCACCTTATGCTTGGATTTGGCTACTTATTTTCTAATCTTTCCCTTACTGGGTCAACCACGATATACAAAATGGATACACTGGAAAGAATTACTAAGTTAGAAATAAGGATATTTTGAAGCAATTTGGATAGAAGAGATCCCACATCGATTTAAGAATTAAAAAGTTTTCTTTTGATCACAATTCTCTTGTAACCTCAGGATAATATGGGGCACAACTCCAAAACCATGTGCCCCAAGTGGAGCCCCCTAGAGAGGAACATTAAATACTGCTTATAAGAAGAACTCAAGCTTTTCTGGAGGAGGTTAACAGAAGTATTAAAATAGCTGGAAAATGTAAATTAAGGCAATTCCCCAAATTAAGTAATTGAGCAATTAAAAAAGGTATCATGCGTAACTGCGTAACATTTTGTACTTTCAAAAAACCTTCATATCCACTTTTGTTTATAAAACTAAAATGAAACATCAGACTAAATGTTACATGGCATTTATAAATTTCTCCTATAAGATGGAGATCTTTCAAAATCAGGTATCCTACTGTTGATATCATTTGGAAGCATACAGGAAAAGTTATCAACCTAAAATGGGCACACAGTTCAGGGTAATGCTCCATAATAAAAAATACTTTCACGTCCTCTGTATCTCATTTCCAGGGAAAAATATGAAGGAAAACCATGCTCTTCTTGTGGTGGGCATTTATTATGTGTGTGTGTATATATATATATATATGAGAGAGAGAGAGAGAGAGAGAGAGAGAGAGGGAGAGAATTTTTTTAACCACGTTTTATTTTGCTGAGTGCATCTGCCCTCCATTCTCCACAACCAGAGTGATATTCTGAAATATAAATCAAACCATACCACTCCTGTTGAAGACCCTCCAATGGTGTCCCACTGCACAACAGATTAAAACTCCAAGTTCTTATCATGGTCTTGCAAGGTCCTTCATCACATAGTTCTGGTTGATGTAAGACCTCATCAGCTATCCATCTCTCTCTAGTCCAGCCATGCATACCTACACATCAGGCTCCTTCTGATCTCAGTGTCTTCACACGTACCATCCCTCTAGCCTGGACTGTGTGTTCCCTCCTATCTCCAAATGACTGGCCTGCTTATTCTATTCTCAGCTCAAATGTTATCTCCTGAAAGAGGCTGTCCCTAACTCCCTTGTCTACGTTAGCAACATCGCACCTTATTATTGTTCTAATTTTTCATAGCACTTTATTCTTTAAACATTTGTATTTCTCTACCCGAATATATGCTCCATGAGAGGAGAAATTTGAGTATGGTGTTCACCCTATCTTCCCAACACCTAGAAGAGTGCCTGGCACATATTAAACACTTCAAAACATTTGCTTAAAGAGTGAATTATTTTGGGAATTATAAAGTGGCAAAGACAGAATTCTTAGAAAATCAGTAAGTCAAAGGGGAAGAAAGAAGAGGAAAGCCTTGAACAGGAAATTGTTAAATAGAAAGCAGGTGGAGGTAATAATCTGAACCCAGAAAGATTTTAACTTGTTAAACTCAGGACCTGTCCTTTTCACTCTGCAAATGAACAGATGGCTCTTTCAGACAGGAGTTGAATGTTTTGCAGACACAGACAGGGAATCTCCTTTTAGTGTTAGAGCTAGAGAGACAGGATCTAGAGGCTACATTAAAAAAACAAAAAACAAACACATAAACCAAAAAACCCACAAACCACAGGTTCTCCCAAAGTCACAATCTTATTCAATTACTGACCTTTTCTTCAGCCAAACCAATAAGATAGAATAAAAAGGATCAAATCTAAAGGCAGGAAAATTAAGGCCTTAAAATCATAAAGTCATTTTGGAAAGGATGAAAACCAGAAGAAAGCATTTACTTTAGGGAAATGCAAATTTTGCCATGTAGGTTCTCCACTGACAAATGAATTGTTATGCCAAATATCTAGGTTCTCCTGGGGTAAAAGATCAAATACAAGAAGGATGTGGGCAATGGTGGGACAGGGATATAACTGAGACTTTGGAGATGACAAAGGATGGAGAGACATTTAACCTTAAATTCAAAGTGAAGGGGCGGCGGGGGGGGGGGGGGGTAATTTTTCTTCAGGACAAAAGCCAAAAACTTAAAATAAAAAAGCAAATGAAACCATAATTTACAATTTAGCTCAACAGAGACAATATTTTAGTCACAGATTTAAGCAAAAGTTGTAATTTTACTTTTTCAGGAGAATGGCAAAGGCATAAACAGAGCTAAAAGCCTTATCATGACAAGAAGTTAAGAGAATAAATTGTCTTCCATTCATTCTTAATATTTAAAAACACAGAAAAAGCTAAGAGAATTAAAAGTAACTGATACTAGGAAAGAGGACCCATGTGGCAGGAAACTGGCATTTGTTATAATTCTCTTTACTCAAATTGAAGATTAATGTCAAAAACAGTCAACATTTTAATAAAGGTAATACACAAAGAGGATTGTGGACTACCTTCCAGACCTTAGTTATAACTTAGATTTTAACATACAATCCCTGATCAGTAGGGTTTTTTGTTTTATTTCTGATAAAAAACTAAGCAGATAAAACATCAGTGAGTCCCAGATTTCACCTACTAAAGGTATCATTTAATTGAATTTTGTGGTAGATTAGAATTCTGGAATAAATTCATTCATTACTAAGCCTACAGTCATGGCAGAGTAATGATTTGGGCTTCACGTGTTTATGAATACAAATGTTTAACTTGTACTGAAGAGCAGAAAACATCTACAAACAGCAAGGTAACCATTCTGTTATTAGATGCTCCTACTCCCCATCCACAGGAAGCAGTACAAAGCAACAGAATTCCACAAATCAACAAAAGTCATGTCTTCAAAAAGCACTTAATAATCTAAATGACTAATACATCATAAAATGTTACATATTTTTTCAAAGCTTGTTGTGAAACAGCGTATTATGTGAAACTCACTTTCTTGACAAGAATCCAAAAAAGTAACAGGAAAATATAAACAGTGGTGGGATGACGGGTGATTTTTCTTTTTTGTGAATTTGCCTACAGTGAATATGTATTACTTTTTTGGGGTGAGGGACAGGGAGGAAGAATATTTAAGAAATCAAACTGATCACGTGAAAGACAAATCTGACAAGTCTCAGAATATAAGGAGAGGCAGAAAAATGAAAATAGTGACAGGCTGTGGAAAGAAAGAGATGAAATAGGAGTGATACAGAGTTCTCAACAAACCTAGGCCAAATGGATCAGAAACGATAATGAAACACATCACAGGACAAAATATTCTTGAACTGAAAAAGCCACCAGGTTATTAGACTGAAAAGTGTTACCACGTTCTAGGTACAAAATCAACAAAAATTAAAATTTAAAAATTAAAATTAAATTAAATTTGATACTTTAATTTCAAGGAAAAAGAGAAAATCTTAGGCATTTAGGCAGAAAAAGCACGTACGAGGTAACAAAATACTGGACAGCCTACAACTTCCCTATAATCCTGAATACTAAGCAAAGGTCAGTGGAACAGTATTTATAAGATTGGGAGGGAGACAGTGACCCAAGAAGTCTACACATACTCAAGTGTGACAGCACAGAAATCATCAGGTATGCTCGAGCTACGGTAAAACAGGTTTCAAGTTAGCCTTCTTGAAAAGACTCCTTGAGTGAGGCACTCCTGCTAACTGTGAGATAAATTTAAATTAAGAACTCACAAATGGGGAAACTGTGGTATAAAAGAATACTGACAATAATCTGGTGAAGAGTTCTATATGAATAGCTGTAAAATTCATGCAAAATAAAAAATTTTTTTGAAAAGACAAATGATTACAGGAAAAAAACCCATGAATGTAAAATTTGATTAAGTAAAAAAATCAAGAAGTTGCCAGGAGAAAGGGGGACTAGAGAAGGGGAGAAGAGAGACAAGTGAGAGTCTGTTAAACTTGTAAGTCACTGATTTGTTCTGGACTTTTGACAACATATAGTTTTAAATATGCATTTTACGTGTTTTTCAAAAACTGCGAAAGCATGTATGTGTTACTTTACCAAAAAAAAAAAAAAAAAAAAAATCCACATCCCAACAAAAACCTCATCCACCAAGTATCCCCATTACTATGACATCAGCACCAGGAACATTCCTTGTCTATAAGTTGTAAGAAGCTATTATAAACAAGCTATACATATGGTTATTAAATGGACTCACAGGAAAGATCACACAATCTTACACTTTATCCCTTGAACGTATAGAACATACATACCTGCACACTGGCTGTTACCACTGAAGACCCTGAGGCAGAGGATGGTCTATGTGGAGTAGACAACGGTTTAGTAGCACCCTGTGTTCCACTTCCTGTTCCCCCAGAGAGACTAGTCCTATTCGCTCCGCTTGAGTTAAGGTTGCTACCTCTGCTGGCAGGTACATTCACTGCAATTCCACTCAAGCTATTCTTCCCAACAGTTCCAGTGGATGAGGAATTTGTGAGCTTTGAAGGGGCCTGAAGATTTTTTGTGGATGGAAGGCCTGAAGCGCGATTAGAGGGCAGCAAATTCAAGGTGGGTGACTGTCTGCTGAGGTTTATCCCACTGGGCTGTTTATGGACTGGGTTGTTACTGCTGGAGTGGCTACTCTGGGCTACTAGTGCATTTGGACTGGAAGAGCTTGGGGGTACAGGAGGCTTGGGAGTGGGGTTGGATTTAGAAATAAGTTTAGTTGATACCGAAGGCTTAGCTGACAGAGAGGGCTTGGGGGAGGCAGAAGGCTTAGGTGAGGGCAAGGGTTTAGGAGATGTGGCAGGTTTTGGAGATGCGGCAAGTTTGGGGGATGCAGCCATTGAGAAGGGAGATTTGAAACCCTGCGTGGACATCTGTGACACCATAGCCTTGGCTAAATAGTTACTGGAGGTAGTGGTGCTGGGTACTGTCCTAGAAACCAGGGGGTGGGACCCTTGAGAACCATTTCCAGGTGAGGGAGTAGATAAGGGAAGGCGGTACATAAGTGGCTTATCCGAGTTCTTAATAAGCGGGGACGAACAGGCAAGTTGGGGATTATTACTTAATTTCACCACTGGGTTGGTCTGTGATTTACTAATGGTAGCTTGTAATGGAGACACATAGTTTTGTTGGACAGCTGAATGCTGGTGCACCTTTGTTACTTGTGTTAACGAAGAAGCATCCTGGGCCTCTGGTGTCCCCAGAGCATGAGAGGAGGCAGAAACTTGGGCTTGGGAAGAAGAGGACACGTGGGTCTGTGCAGAGGAAGAAGCATGGATCTGACTCGACCTCTGTAGTCCTTGTTGAAGCAGCCTGGCTGGCAGAGGTTCCAAGGAAACTTTAGGGTTCTGAATTGAAGAACCAGCAATAAGGCCTGAAGAGATGCCAGTATGAGCTAAATCCTGGGGTTTCTTTGGTACTGGCCCTGTGTGACCAGCAATAAGACTTGATGAATGTGCAGTCTGAGGAGAATCTAGTTTTTTAGGAGCAGCCAGCGGCAGTTTACTCATGATGCTTGCTAACTTTTCTTCTCTCAGTCCTGGACGAGGTTTTGCAGTTGGCATACTTATCCTTGAGCCAGCTGGAGGGCCTTTGTTCCCATTGTTGATAACAGCTAAAGCTTCAGAAACAAGATCCAGTGCAGGTGGATGGAAAGAAAGGTCTTCATCTAGGGAGTCATCAAGGCAGATGGTCTCCTGCGCTGTCGTAGAGCTGGAGCTGGTAGAGGCCACGGCAGATGTGCTAGAGCTCACGGAAGGACCCCCAACTGAAGCCACCAGGGATGCAGGAGTTTTCTGGTCCTTTTTTGGACTACACTCCTAGCATAAACAGCGTTATAGTGGAACAAATTAAATGATTAATAAATAGTTACTAAGTATTAGTCTTTAAAAGGACTAAGAAAGTCTTGCAGTGATTAAAATTCTATTGGTAGCTGTAGACTGAAAAAACCAAAGCAGTTCTGAGGACAGAGCTCCTGACTGAACTGTCCTCATAAGCCAGAGCATCTGATCCATTAAACACAGCTGCTACGCCTTAGTAAGCTCTTCTAAGAAGACTTAAAACCAAGCCAAAAGAGCATTCATACACTAGTTACACTATTGGTGAAACCCTCCTTCACCCCACCCACCTGCATCAGATCTTCAGATACTATTCCAAATCCATCTGTTCAGAGAGTACTTTCTTTTTATTCTCCTTGTACGTAGGAGAAACTCTGCCTTTATCCTAAGACACTACCCTTCTTCTGAGGTATGATTTGCTAGGAACTAATGCTCACTTTCTGGACCCTTGTATTTCTGCCTCTGTATGCCCTGTCCTGTAGCCACCCATACTCAGTACGTAGAGAAAGTGGTACATCAAACTGGGATTCAATCCAAGTATACTTAAATTATGTCTTCTATTCATTATGGTAGAAGTCATTTGTAATTTATTCAACAGGTATTTACTAAATGCCTACTTTGAGCAAGGCACTATACATTAAGAAAACAAGGGTACTGGGAATTAAAATTCTGAATACCTAAGAGAATTTTGTATTTTTTTTTCCAAAAAAATGAAGTTTCTTAAAATTCAAGGAAAAGAGAATTAGTGCACAGTTTAAAATATTCAAAGAGCAAAAGAATTAAAAAATATTTGTTTCAGGGCGCCAGGGATGATAATATATCAGTCGGTTGGACTTCCGACTCTTGGTTTTGGCTCGTCGTGATCTCAGGGTCATTAGATCAGGCCTGTGTGGGGCTCTGTGCTCAGTGTGGAGCCCTCCCTTTCCCTTCCTTCTGCCCCCCTCCTGCTCATGATATCTCTCTCCTGTTTCTCAGATAAATTAAAAAAAAAAAATCTAAAAAAAAAAAAGCAACCATTTTCCTTAAAAGAGAAATATAAGGAATTTGACTCGTCATTTTTAAGATTAAGAAGAATTAAAACCATTACATAAAAAGCACTTCAAAGTTTCTTTGATTAGTTTCTTAAAAACAAACTCAAAAAAACCTAACCCCAAAGTCTTGAATTACACATCAATTTTTTTTTTAAGATTCTATTTATGTATTCATGAGAGACAGAGAGAGAGAGACAGAGACATAGGCAGAGGGAGAAGCAGGCCCCCTGGAGGGAGCCTGATGCGAGACTCGATCCCAGGACTCTGGGATCATGCCCTGAGCCAAAGGCAGGAGCTCAACTGCTGAGCCACCCAGGCGTCCCGAATTACACATCAATTTATACAGCACTTACCTAAACCTGAGTGGGGAAAGAATAGAGAGGAAGTGTCTTTACCATCACCTTCTAAGGTATTACAGTAAAGTAGCTGTTAAGAAGGCTGTTAAACTCTAACTTCCTCAGCAGTTTTTCTAAGCTGCTATTCTACAAGCCCTGATTGAAAAGCCTGCTGCCTCTCAGAATTCTGTAGTGTAACTGCACTGAGATCAAAACTGTTAAGACAAATGGGTAATACCTATGATACACGTTTGCTTTGACATGCCATCCATCCAATTATCATTAGTGAAAATACCATTTTTATTAAAAAGTACAGAAACTGAGGGTGGGGAAATATATCAGAATAATAATGATAGCATTACCAATATAAATGGATTTTTAATGTAACTTTTTATTTTTTTAAAAGAATAAACTGGTTTCATTTTTATTTACGATTATTTATTTAATATTTTTTTAAAGTAAGCTCTAGGCCCAATGTGGGGCTTGAACTCACAACCCTGAGATCAAGAGTTGCATGCTCTACCAAATGAACCAGCCAAGTACCTGTTAAATAACTTTTTTATTTTAAGTTTTATTTTTTATTTAAATAATCTCTACACCTGACATGGGATTTGAACTCACATCCTGAGATCAGGAGTTGCATGCTCTTCTGACTGAACCAGCCAGTTGCCCCTAAATTGATTTTTTCTTATAAAAGTAATGTTAAATATATCCACCGGCATACTATATAAATTTATACCAGGAGAGATGATTTTCCAGGGCATATACTCGAGTTTAAAAAGTAGGTTATCCCATTTATAAAATGTTAATTCAATCTGAACAAATGAATGGCTGTTTGGATAGATGGAAGGACTGATGGCAAAGACAGAGATACAGAAGAAGGGATGGTGAGTGTGTACCAGAAAGGAAGAGCTTTTTCTCCCTGGATACTTCTACTTTTCTCCTTACTTTTCTGCATTTGCATTTCCTACTATACTTTCTTATTGCCTTTATAACTAAAATAGGTATTTGATGGGTGGCAGGATAGGAAAAACACAAATCAGCAATAGTTTTTCCTTTTGGGGAAAAGGAAACGGTAATTTAATCACGAAGACACACACAAAAAACAGGTTAATTCCCCTATACCACCCTTGTCACCATTAGAATTCTGATAAATTAATCATATGTTTGAATACACGCATTAAAATTTAATCAACACTTTATGGAGAGAATTAGAAGTTTAAAAATAAAATGTCAAGCAAAGCATGAACTCAACAGATGTGAAGAAATACTGGCTCAGTATTATTTGGATTAGAAGACAAATGAGGTATAGAAGGACTATTTACTCTGTATACAAAGAGCTTCTAATACTAAAAGTTAAGAAGGCTACAGAGTAACAAATATTGACCTTCTGGCAATGACCTCATAAGCAAGGAAATTCATCTATTTAAAGAGATGAAAGCTAGGGTGAAAGTTCAAAACCTAAAGATGTGGGCTTTCTTTACAATTTTACTTTTGAATTATTACAATTTTCACTTGTTATATACTTGTTTTTTTTTTTTCCCAACTCTGCTTTATCTATTTTGGTATTTTTTATCCCCTTTTCTCCTTTAAATATTAAACAAGTTAGATTCCTTTATTTCTAAACCCAATAAATCCATCACTTGCCCTTCTCAGGGATCTAATTCTGTCAAATGTTTCTGCTGACTCTCACTCATAGTAACTTATTTCCTTATATATTCTGTATTTTCAGATTTTAAGCTCTTGTTTGACATAGTATATATGTGGTAAGCCTTTGAGGCCTGGAATGAAATGGCATTATTCCAGAGAGAATGTGATTTGTCATCTGCCCTGGGTTAATAACTAATCTAATACCTTTAAGTTATTTTCAAAGCTTGAGAATTTCCCAGATCTTGTAGGTAGTATAAATTAAACTCTGAAACCAGGGAAAATTCTCAGGAAGGATTTCTAGAACTCAGGCCAAGACACCCAAGTTTCTTATCTTTCTGCTGATGAGCGGATTTCTTTTCTAGTCCTTTCTTTTACTAAAGATGTTATCCTTTGAAGTTCCCAGGTTTATCCATAGTTTCAGTCTAATTCCTAACCTATATAAGGCTAAGAAAACCCTATCTGCTGTGCTCTGAGAAGATATTTAAAAATAAATCATAAAGCAACTGATGAAAATCAGCAAAGGCACCTAAAGGCAACCAAAGTTTCAATGACAGATTAACACTGGCAGCAGCTTGTTTTGGGCGTTATGGATTTCTCATATACTTGCAATCTCAACTATGCTTTTAAAGGATATTTGTTATATTTGATAGAGCACTTTTAACATATTAGGCTAAATCTTACAATTTAATTCTCTGAAATACAATAGTTCTAGGATTTTTACAAAGTTTAAAAACACTCTTCTTAAAAGTATGGTACCTATCTACCTATGCCAAACACATAGGGCAGCCCAGGTGGCTCAGCAGTTTAGTGCCACCTTCAGCCCAGGGCCTGACCCTGGAGTCCTGGGATCGAGTCCCATGTCAGGCTCCCTGCATGGAGCCTGCTTCTCCTCTGCCTGTGTCTCTGCCTCTCTCTCTCTCTCTCTGCCTCTCATGAATAAATAAATAAAATCTTAAAAAAAAAAAAAAAAAAAACAACCACATATATCCTTTGCATCTTAAGAATGTATTTCAACATTCCCCAATCATGACTAATACTTACCTTCACTTTGGGTTTAGGTGCAGGAATCACCTTTTTCTTTGCCCTAAGACAAAAAATGAAAAAGGAGGCCATTTCAGTAGCAGTTAGGTCACTCATTAGGAAATTATAACATAATCTTGTCATTACATGGGTAAATAATTTCTTATGCTATTTGGAAAACTCTATGTAGGAAGGAACTATATGTAAGTGCTCAGTTTATATGTGAATATACAGTAACAGTTCCTTCAATTTCAATCAACTGGAAAGAAAGGCCAAACCATTAGCAAAACATGAACTGTAGATAAAGGTTTTTTTTAAAAATTAAATGCAAATACTCAAAAATTAAAAAAAAAACAAAAAAACCTCAAGGTAGGGTAACATAGCTGCCTAAGGACTCACTTCAAAGAACTGCTAAGAATTTATAATTATTTATAGGAAAATGAACTTCAAGAAACTTTCAGCTCAAATTAAACCATAATTTGGGGAGAAGTTATAAATGGGGCATTATTTTTAAAACAAAAAAAATCTTTATTTTTAAAGAAAATTATTTTAATATAAAAATACAAATAAATGTCAAAATGACAGAACAAAAAATGCAAAAAAGTTACCACGGAACCTTGGTACCTTTGGGAAGCAGTGTGAAAAAGTCTGAAGACGAAAAAAATCTTACAGGTTCCATAGTAGGAGAAAATACTCAAATGTCTGTTGGATAATTAAAGGGTTAACAAGCTAAAATATCTCACACTGGTTATTTCAACTTCAATATGTTGAAATGTTATCCATTAAATTAAAAAATATCTTGATTAAAACTGTCAATCTTGGAGATCCCTGGGTGGCTCAGCGGTTTGGCGCCTGCCTTTGGCCCAGGGCGCAATCCTGGAGTCCCGGGATCGAGTCCCGCGTCGGGCTCCTAGCATGGAGCCTGCTTCTCTCCTTGCCTGTGTCTCTGCCTCTCTCTCTCTCCCCCTCTATGTCTATCATAAATAAATAAATAAATAAGTAAGTAAATCTTAAAAAAAAAAAAAAACTGTCAATCTTCAACTTCATTAAAACAAAAGTAATTTTCAAAGTTTTTTTAATAAAGACTATTGAGGCAAAAGATGTCCAGGCCCACGTATCCCATAGATTTCCACTTTCTGATACAAAATAGAACTTAGTCATAGTAATATAGCTACTAAAAAAAACTGGGAGAAAGGATCTATATAAACATCTGCTTTAGGTTTAAAGGAATTAATTATTTATATCTGAATTGTAAAACATATGTAATTTTATAACTATGGTTAAGTTAAAGGCCAGAAATGTTATTGACACCAATACATATATTTCCCCCCACCCCAGGATAACTAAACCACCAGCAATAAAAACAGCAAAAACTGAAAACCACAACCAACTCAATACAACTCTGACAATATGCTAACAAAGTGTTCTTTCTAAGAGTTGTAAAAAATTTCCACTGTAATTGTATACAAGCAGAGTTCCGTAATACTGCTAACCAGACCTCTTAGAATACTGAATTACAGTGATCCATAAATTCTCATACCCTGCTAATTTAATATTTTATTAACTATTACCACACTTCTATGCTACAGAGAAACGGCCCCAAGTTGTCGGTAAAAATAAAATTCTAGTCAAGTCATATTCACCCAAACATGCAACCACAAAAACCGCAGCTTTTACTACTGCCTATCAGGTTAAGAGACCTTTCTTCAGTAATCATATCACTAAGGGAATACTCAGCTTTGAAAAGAAGGGAAGGAAATGAAGAATAAGTTAATTTTGTGGAATAAAACACTCTGTAAGGCAAGGCAAGGCAGGCATATATACGAAACCATCTTGGACTGCACAAAGCTATAGGTTAGCCACACTGATGGTCGTAGAGGGGAAAAGAAGGAAGACACCAAAGAACTGGAGGGAAGGCAGCCCAGGAACAAAGGAAACCATCAGAGCCTTCCTGTTTACATGGCTCCTAACTACCAAATCTCAGGCAGCACAGATTCAGGTTTTTGGAGACTAGCCTGAGAACTTTTTTTTTTGTTACTTTTTTAAAGTATTTTACTACTGTAAAATGGGAGATTATCTAAATGTACATTTAAGTACTATTTCACCTAAAAAAAAAAAAAAGTACTATTTCACCTAGCAGTAATAAATAGTACTTTTGTTTATTAAAGCACATAATGTGAGCAAAAATAAATGAAGTAATCTGGATTCTGTTTTACTCACGGAGCAGAAGTAAGATGATTATGTACACTCCGGCTTTCCTTAAAAAGCATTCTGCAAAAGTTAAAAAAACATGATCATTTTTGTGTAACAGATAATGATCGCCACTTTGTTTTAGTTACATGATTTTCAACAGTCTATTACTTATTTATCAAATGAGAGTTATAATGGCACAGAGTAAATTCAATAATCTATTTTGTGGGGATTTTTATGGCACATTTATTTTTTTAAATCTTTAACAGATCAACAGATGTTTTGTTGATTTTAGATGGAACACTTTAAAATGAGAGTTTGAGATAACCAAATTTATTAATTTTAACATTCTTACTTCCTTAAACTTTAAATTGGGCTACTCTTAATTTTTGAGATACCACTCTACATTGACTATTTTCAACAGAAGGTAAGGTTGGGGTGTCTTTTCCTATCTCTCAATTTTGTATTTGGTTCCTTATCTTCCTGATACCCCTGTGAAGTTCCCCTCCCAAAGTTCATAACCATCTTCTCCTCCTCCCATTTCTCTATTAGCGAATTCAGGTGCAAAAAGGAAAAAGTGGCTGGCAAAAAAATATCACTCTTTATATGAATCTCTGTATCTCCAGGTCCATGTGATTGTTTTGTCTTTTCAGTGCTTGAAGTTTTCAAAGCAGAGATCATCTGAGATGACTGTATAGAATGCTAACCACACTAGGTTCTTAGCAAAATGAATGTCGTGTGTGTATATATATGTATCTTTAATAATAGCAATAATAAGAAAGTAAAGTAAAATCTAGGATGTCATATTTCTTACCTTGCCTGCATCCAGCCCTTAGGCCACAATGGTTTCACCTCTGTCTCCATAAAGGATTTAAGATAATCCTCAGCGGACTGGCTTTTATTTGGCTCTAACTCATAGCATCCCAATTTGATCTCAACAAGGTTACATAACAAAGTTCTAAACAGATTAAAAATATATATTTATATATAAATCTTGACTGCAAAATTGTGGAAAATTAAGCTTGAAACAGATTTTTTTAAAAGCACATAAATCTGACAGCAATAATAAAGAATATTATCTCAAGAATTCAGAAGATGACATGAAGATAAATAATTTCCAATACACATCACTCATTGCACTACAGCCAAATCCCCAATATGAAACAATTTCCTTTGATACCTTTCATCTAGGCACCAAAGACTGAAAGGATAGTCCTGAGCCAAACCCTCTACTTGGAGTACTGAAATACTGGTAAAAAAGATGACTGATTATACAAGTATATGGAGTACTTCACCTTCTGAAACCAGTATGACTTACACTTAATTATTAGAAGATTAGCTTATAAAAAAATAGGATACGAAAATAAAAGTGAGAGCGCTCTAAGAATATCAGGACCAAATGAATCTTCCTTTGGTCCTGAATGGAATGAATTTTCCTACACACTAATCTTTGGTAGCTTCCAATCTACTCTTCTATTTACTGTATATCCTTTTTATTAGAAACCTTAGTTCTGCATTATCTATTTGGTTAAAAGTGAAGGCTTTGGTTAAATTTTACCTGATGGTGTCATTCCAGTGAAATTTCTTTCTTGGTCCTATGACACGTTTCCCTGGCTTCTCATCATCGTCTTCCTCGGATCCATTTTTTTCTCGTTCTTCATCTGTTTGCAACCTAAAAATGAAAAAGATTTATGAAGCAGAGTTTTAACCCAATAGTGCCAATGATATACTCCAGAGACACTTGTTAAATTGCTTAATTTTATACATAATACTTTGAAATGTGTTATAAAATGGTTTGGTAAATGAGGTCTTCAAACTGTAACATAAGGCCATGAATACTTATCTTTCAGTTTAGGAAATATTTGTGTCCAACTTTATCCAGTCAAATTGGTTGACATGTGAATATCTGACCAGTGTCAGCTCTTGCTCTGATCATACCCATACACTAAATCAAGAGACCTTTTGCTTCTGACACCAAAGCAATTGAATGGAAAGTGCTGTGTCACTTAGAAAATATTCAATTATACCATTTCAGTGGCATATGTGGATTTCTACTTGGTGATGCAGTCTATATAAGACCAATCCTTACGAGCTAAAGATATTTCTCAAATGCAAAGCTGGTGCAAATAAAAGAGGTACGTACTTGGCACACTTAGCTTGACTACGAGCTTGGCAGTCCTCCTGGTATTTAAATAGCTGTTCAGGCATGACGTTGCTAACAGCCAGTTTCAGTTTTTGCAGAGGCTCTCTTAAACGATCATCCTGACAAAAAAAATATACTAAGAGCTTTTTAAAACATATTTACAAAAATTAAAGCAGATCCTCAAAAGATACTGATTATAGATTTGAAATGTAAACATATTCCTTAAAAACATATTTAAATCCAAACATTTCTTCTACCACAATGACTTTTCATAATGCAACTGGATATAAAATTAGGATAACCAAACTTTCCAGGCAGCCAATGAGAATCCCACTTTTTGCTTGTTACCCCAGCATAATTAATAGTGTTTTTTCTTAAAAATTTTTATTTGAGTTTAGTTGACACACAATGTATTCCTTTACATTCTTAAAAATGCCCGTTTGGCCAATACATTATATGGACACTTTAGGATTAAATAAAGAACAAAATCTACATTGTGCAGACCACTACTAGTTGATCCTCATTAGGATAGGGAACCAGTACCGCAAGAGGAGATACTGCTTTGCCAACAATGGAACATGCAATTTGGTTTGGGTGACTACCAACAGGATGTTGGCATCCTGTTCTTTCGTTTATTGTTACTAATTGTGACCTACACTGGCAAGCAAAAATGCAAGGTCAAGGCCAAAAAGAAAGAGGAAACTGGAAGACTTACTATTTTCATGCATGCTAATTAGTAAGTATTATTATACATATGACAGTGTTTGCTATAAAAATTCCATTAAAAAATATGAACATTTAGTATCATGGTTCCTAGGTGATCACTTCTTTTTTTTTTTTTTTAAGATTTTATTTATTTATTCATGAGAGACACAGAGAGAGGGGCAGAGACATAGGCAGAAAGAGAAGCAGGCTACCTATGGAGAGCCTGATGCAGGACTTGATCCCAGGACCCCAGGATCATGACCTGAGCCGAAGGCAGACACTCAACCACTGAGCCACCCAGGTATCCCCCAAGGTGATCATTTCTTAATTATGTAGCTGAGACTATCTGTCTGGGAACAACCCAAATATCCATCAACAGTAAAATGAATAAATTAATTTGAATATATTTATAGATTGTACAGCAAATGTACTCTAAAAATGAAGTTCACCACACGTAAAGACAAATAAATCTGAGGTACATAATGTTCAGTGTAAAAAAGCAAGCTGCATGGGGCAACTGGGTGGCTCAGTAGGTGTCTTCGGCTCGGGTGATGATCCCAGGGTCCTAAGATCAAGTCCTGTGTCGGGCTCCATGCTCAGCAAGGAGCCTATTTCTCCCTCTGCCCTTCCCCTCTGCTGGTGTGCATGCTCTCTCTCTCTCAAATAAATAAATAAATACATACATACATATACTTTTATTTTTATTAATTTTTAAAATATTTTGTTTATTCATGAGAGACACAGAAAGAGAGAGGCAGAGACACAGGCAGAGGGAGAAGCAAGCTCAATGCAGGGAGCCTGATGTGGGACTCGATCCCAGGATTCCAGGATCATGCCCTGAGCTGAAGGAAGGTGCTTAACAGCTAAGCCACCCAGGTATCCCCATACATACATTTTTAAAAGTATGCTGCAGAAGAAAAGTATGGCGATAATATCACTCTATTTATTTGAAGCTCAAGAATATACAAAATCCAACAATATAGTATTCAGGGATTATAAATGTACATGATAAAACCATATAAAGAAAAGCAAGGATTAAGATAAATGCCTTCTACAACCAACAGGCATATTAAATAACTTCAAACATCAAATCTGAAATATTCCTTAGAAAATATAATATGCAAAAAGTTCTCCTACCTCTAGATCTTTTTTTATTGGACCATTTCTGTCATCCTGAATGTATGGCAGTAAGCTCCAACTGTCAATGTCTGAAGGAGCCAGGCACAGACATAAAATCTGTGACCTCGAGTAAATTTCATTTATTTATTACTCTGCTTTAAACTGAGAAAAAACTCTGAATTTATTTATTATTATTATTATTATTATTATTATTATTATTTTAGAGAGTGTGTGTATAGGGAGGTGGAAAGGGGGAGAGAGAATCTCAAGCAGGCTCCATGCCTAGCATGTGGCAGACTCTTAATTGTTTTATTAACAGAAGTATAATACCTATAATAAAGAATTCTATGCCTGTCAGATCACATTACTAGTGGTCCAGGGCACCACATTCAATCCCTCGTTAGAGCCATGGGGGGCCTTGGACAGCCAAGTTGTGCTATGTGGCCAGAAAAATTTTGGTTGACCCAAGATAGTATAATCAGAACCCAAGAGCTTAGACCGAGTTGAGAGGGCTCAGTCAGTCTGTGTGTGTCGCTTTTCTGTAATATAAAACCTTGAGGATAATCTTATTTTCAGATCCACACAGAAAGATAAAAATGAGACATGGGGAGACAGGTAGAGAGAAACAAGAATTAATCCAAAGGATCAGTTCCTATCCCTTCCTGGCTGTATTTTTACTTCCATGAAATACTTTTATTAATAGAAAAAAGAAGTCCTTTTTTGTCTTAAACTGCATTTAAATTCTTTTCCATTACTTGCAGGTTATAAATATTTTAAAAATATGTAATCAAATAAATTATGGGAAGAGTAATCAGAACAGTGAAGGTACTAAAAACCATTTTACATAAAGTGAAAGAAGGGACATAATAGAAGCTTTCAAAAACACGAAAGCTCTAAAAGTGACAAATGATTAGTTTTATGAGTGGACTCAAAGGTACAATTAGGACCAACAGGGTAGAAAGCATCTGGGTGGAAAGCCCTTGGATTTGTCTCAGTGCCTGGAAGAATTTTTTGGTATTACAATGAAATGTTTCTGACCACTGGAAGCATTCAAAGTTGGACAATTACCAGGAGAATCTAGCAAAACATGGATGATTACACCAAAAAAATCTCTAAGTTTACATGTAACTCTGTGTTCTTTCCATTGGTTTGTGCAAGATAGGTGTGAACATATCTGCATAGAATCGTTTTAGTAATAAAAAAACTGAGTTATAAATCTGTCAGATAGTTGTTGAGGGTAAAGTTGTGTCAGCTGTGGACCTAAAGTTAACTTACCAGCCCAAGAATCGACGCCTTAAAAAACATTCTCATCTAGATTTATCAATTGTTGAACAGTAAATTTTTCCAAGAGATCCAATGTGTCTTTAATAACTCCTATAGTTATTCAATACATACAGTAAGACTGAAAAGCAACTAATATGCAAAAGTCCCAAATAGAAACCAGCGATAAGCCTCCAGATATGGATATTATTATTCCTCCTCTTACCTGGACGTTGAGATGTAACTTCTTTAGACGTTTTACCAGTGTTTCTTTGTTGCATGGCACAAAAGCTTCAAGATGGGAGTAGACACCACTACGAATGACAGGGCCTAGTTCCTGTAGCTGTAACTCAATGCTGAACAAAAACAACAAATAAATAGTATAGAATTTCTTTTAAGTGCCAACACAAGCAAGGAAGCAAAGGCTCACTAGAAGAGTGACTCTTCTCTCGTTTTATCATTCTATGATTTCCTAGACAGTATTTTTCAAGGAAAAAAATGTAGAGATAATTTATATAACCATAAATAAACTGGTGAATCATTTTTTTAAAGGTTTTATTTATTCATGAGAGAGAGGGAGAGAGAGGCAGAGACGTAGGCTGAGGGAGAAGCAGTCTTCCCTCAAGGAGCCTGATGCGAAACTTGATCCCGGGACCCTGGGATCACTACCTGAGCCGAAGGCAGACGCTCAACCGCTGAGCCACCCAGGTGTCCCTGTGAATAATTTCTGATGAAGAGGGGCAAAGTCTACATTTAAGCCTACATTTTTGGGTAAAGCACGGGAACCCTATTATTAAACAGAAGCTCATCTCCTTAGAGATATTTCACAGCCTCTCTCCCCCATTGCAATTGCTAAGCTAGAGAGTCACACAGTTTCAATGAATTTAGAATACTTTTTCTTTAGACATGTTGGAAAAAACTGCAGATCTGGAAAAGGTGAAGCCCTTCTGGCTACATATACAGACTGTTTCATCCATCCTTGTCTCCCTTATTGTGCCTGCATTGCATAAGCTAGATATTTAATAGTTTGTCCCGTTTATTCCAATTTTTCAGTTGTTTCCATTTGTAAATTAGTTTTTTACAGCAAAAATAAACTGTTAAATAGGTATTTAGCTTAAGAGTCATTAAAAAAAAGTTTGAACAGCTGCCATATTCTCAACCAGACAAGTTTACTAATAAATAATTGAGGTTTCTTCCAAGATGGGAACTGCTATTGTAGAACGATAGGAACAGATGTTAATTTGAAGGCCAAGACCAACCTGGGACTCTTGGCAAAAAACCATGTCCAAATCATCACATTCTATTCTAGAGAAGATGCAGAGATTTAACAAATACTTTTCACAATTTAAAGATGAATCCAAAAATTCAATTAACAGCTTTTGGGGAAGAAAAGAAATCCTCCCATATGAAATATATCCACCACTTATAAGATACACTGCGATTTCAGGAACAACAAAATGTGGAAAATTATGCTTTTAGCGCTGACAATAAAAATTCTTGGTATTAGAGAAGTGAAACACAATATATAAATGGAAAAAAGTTTAGAATCTATTAGACCCAGAATGTTAAATGCAGAGGATCATATGGGAAACAATCACTATTGTCATGAATTCTGTGTATAAACATTTGGCTAAATAACATTATATGTGGATCTTTATTAGAAGTCTAGTCTCTAGGTAGGAGACTTTCAAGGCTTGTCCCATTATTAAAAGTTAGTGGAGACTGAAAATAAAATAGAAACTCCAAGTAGTAAGAGATTCCAAATAAAAATAGAGTGACTCAGTGACATACTTATAAAAATCAGTGGTTTCCAAAGAGGGGAGAAACTGAAAAACACAAAGAGCTGACTCCCTGCTCCTAAGCCATTACTAGGTAAAAATTAGAGAAGCATATTAACCCTAAAGGTGATGGATTGGTCTATCACAAATATATACAAATTCCTACCAGAGAACAGTATATTTTAAGCACACATCCCTCACACATTTTTTTTCTAAGAATTCCAATCTTCTAAGGCCTAAGAAGTACCTAAAACACCTGGCAATGAAAAGTTTAAATTTCAGTTATTTTCACATTTCAGAGAAATAAAGCTTCTCCTAAAGCAACAAACTTTCCCTGAGCCTGCCTCCTTCTGTCCACCAGGTTCTTTTGCTTCCTTCAGTGAGGTCTAACCCTAAGCAGATATCCATGCATGAAAGTTACAATGGGTAGGTCTCAAACCTCTGATAATAAATTATGAACATGCGATCACTACAGGTTCTAAATGGATAAAAACATACTGGGATCATCCACTGATAATGCAATAGAGGACAAACACTGGGTTTTGTGAGTAAATGAGCTTGAAACCCACTATTGTATTCCTATCTTTACAAGGCTCTTATTTGCCTCTGAAGAAGCCTCCAAGAAACTCAACATAGGAATCCATTAGATGAAACAATGGCCAACTTTATAAACAAGATTCTTCTGGCTCAGGAATACTTAGTCTTACCTGTATTTTCACACAGAATTCTAGAAATAGTCATTTCCCCACCGTTGATATATATGACACATCTTATCCCATCAACTTCCTCTGTTTAGTCTTTTTTTTTTTTTTTTTTAAAGTAAGTTCTACATAGACTCAATGTGGGGCTTGACCTGACAACCCAAGTCACAAGGTCTACCAAATGAGCCAACCAGGCATCTTTCTCCCTCTTTTTAAAAAACAGAATAGGGGCAGCCCGGGTGGCTCAGCGTTTTAGCACCACCTTTGGCCCAGGGCATGATCCTGGAGATCCAGGATTGAGTCCCATGTCAGGTTCCCTGCATGGAGCCTGCTTCTCCCTCTGCCTGTGTCTGCCTCTCTCTCTCTCTGTCTCATGAATAAATAAATAAAATCTTTTAAAAAATAAAAATAGGGATCCCTGGGTGGCGCAGCGGTTTGGCGCCTGCCTTTGGCCCAGGGCGCGATCCTGGAGACCCGGGATCGAGTCCCACGTCGGGCTCCTGGTGCATGGAGCCTGCTTCTCCCTCTGCCTGTGTCTCTGCCTCTCTCTCTCTCTGTGTGACTATCATAAATAAATAAAAATTAAAAAAAAATTAAAAAATAAAAATAAAAATAAAAATAAAAAACAGAATATAGGGGCGTCTGGGTGGCTGAGTCAGTTAAGTGTCTGTCTGCCTTCAGCCCAGGTCTGATCTTGGGGTCCTGGGATCTAGCCGATGTCAGACTCCCTTCTCAGTGGGGAATCTGCTTCTCCCCTCCAATTCATGAGCTCACTCTCTCAAATAAATAAATAAAATCTTTTTTTAAAAGCCCTAGAATATATATTTCATTCAATCAGTTTGAAAATACTAGTCAAAAAAAGAAGAAGAAGAAGAAGAAGAAGAAGAAGAAGAAGAAGCAGCAGCAGCAGCAGCAGCAGCAAAGTCTACATGAATTCAGGAATCTACTGAAGTTCCTGAATTTTTCCTCAAGTATTCCAGATATCTTACCACTACTGTTCACATAACAGAACCACTGAAAACTAGTAACTGAAGACTTAGGCAGCAATAACCAAAACACAAAATCCACAATATTTTTTACTTATAGCAAAAATTCAAAAGCCTGTTGATGTGTTAATTAATAATATACAAGAGGGATGTAGATCCCTCCTGTCCCTAAACAACTTTAGAGCATTTGTTGAACAGAACTCAGGTTGGAATGGGATCATAGGCAGAGTATCAAGACTTTGTTAGTAAATGTATGCTTGAGGTAAAAGAGGAAATAGGGGAAGAGATCAAGCTGGTATGTTATGTATTTGCTGATCCAAGTCAAATTCAATTAGGCAGAAAGAGAAAGGGCCCCTATTCCAACAAACTCACCCCTCTTTCTACCAAGCATAAGGAAACAGTGGTTGAGGCAGAGCTGGTGTACCCGGATAACTTCATATGAATTTACTACCCAAAATAATCATGTACCATGTACCCTCAGAAGATCAACTCAGTCCAGAGAAATAAGGGATGTTTGTTTAGGAAAAGGAAACAGAGGCCACGGGCATAAAGAAGTGATTAAAATGGAAAAAATTAAACTCTGAATACTATGTCTTATAGAACTGGAGGCACACTCAGCGAAATAAAAAAATAGATGGATTCCAACACAACTGGAGGATTTAAGATAGACATAGGGAGGATTAAGGGAAGTCTGTTGGGGAGGTTCCTGGCTGGCTCAGTTGGAGCAGCATGCAACTCTTGATCTCGGGGTCTTGAGTCCAAGCCCCACATTGGGCATGGAGCCTTCTTTTAAATAAATAAGTAAATAAATAATTTTAAAGATAAAAACATTTTTAAAGGAGGGGAGGGACAATTGCCCAACTCAATCAGTAGAACATGTGACTCTTGATTTCAGGGTCATGAGTTCGACCCCCATGCTGGGTGTTGAGATTACCTAAAAAAAGAGAGAGGGATGCCTGGGTGGCTCAGCAGTTGAGCGTCTGCCTTTGGCTCCAGGTGTGATCCCGGAGTCTGGGATTGAGTTCCGCATCAGGCTCCTTGCAGGGAGCCTTCTTCTCCCTATGCCTGTGTCTCTTATGAATAAGTAAAATCTTTAGAAAGAGAGAGAGAAAGAAAAGCCTGTGAGTAATCTGCTGATATTCTGCTTATCTGAGATGTTATGTCCCAAGGATGGTCCTTTGTTTCTCTCAGGAAAGAAAAAGTCAGTCCCTCTTATAGAAGAGTAAAATAAAAAAGCACTGTCTCAGTCACAGAAAAAGGACCCGATCCAGTAAGCTTAGGACTCTTGAGTGGAAAGAAAAAGAAGCCAGTCAGATTCCTGATTAGAGAATCTGGGACAGCTCTGATGAGTAATGGTTACACTGTTTATTGAATCTGGGGTGTAAAAGGAGCTGGCATAGGCAGGAAGCATTTGGCCTTGCTTCCAGGCAGACAGAATCAATCTGAAAATCCCTGGCTAAAATAAAGAAGAACAGAAACAAGAAATTTCTCTGTCATCACACCAGTAGTGTACTAGGTTATGTGTTTCCGCAAGACACCAACAAGATTTTTTAAGTACTCTGGAGAAAGAGACTGCACTTAATTAAAACAGTTATCAAGGGGGAGGGGGAAAAACAAACAAACAAAAATAGTTATCAAAGCAAACCAATCCATCATCCTTTGTATCTAATGAGAAACTACCTCCAATGTATATTTACCTCCAGCAACAACAAAAAAACCTCCTCAACCAGGACTCACACACAGTACTGGAAACACTGCTTATTTATTTATACACACACACACACTACTGAACCACCACAGGCAGGCACACATTATGTTTGTGCCAGAGGAGTAAAATCTGCTTTCTCCAGAATTGCTTTTTATACCTAGTTCTGCTTGCAGCCAATTATACACTCCATTTCTACAACCAATGGTCAAAATTTACAAACCAAAAGGTTTATAAGGATAGCTTACTGGACCACAACCTTAAAACCTGCAGCTTCGTCAGTATCAAACTCCAACTAAGAGTGAAAACTGTCACTATTTATTTTCTTTAAAAGATTTTGTTTATTTATTCATGAGAGACACACAGAGAGAGGCAGAGACACAGGCAGAGGGAGAAGCAGGCTCCATGCAGAGAGTCCGATGTGGGACTTGATCCCCAGACTGGGATCACGCCCTGAGCCAAAGGCAGACCCTCAACCGCTGTGCCACAGAGCCATCCCAAAACTGTCACTAATTTAAATACAATCTGTGTTCTGTCTCAGTAGTCAGCCTCCCCTTCCACTCTTCCCTCTGTCTTCTCCACACGGCCCCCTCCTGCCTCACAATGAGAATATTAAACCATACTTTCCATTTGGTTATAAATGTTTGTATGAATTATAATTAACCTTGTTAGATACCAATGGAATTATTCTTCCCAAGTCTGAATGAAAATAGAAGGAAAATTATACCACATTTAATATGAACACTCAGAGCTGTTCCAGAAAGACACTTTCATATAAAGTGACAAAAAATACATTTAAATCTAAAATAACATTCAACCTGTAAAGTTGTAACTAACTATATTTTTAAATGAATTCTTAAAGTTTAAATAATCTTTTAATTAAAGAAGATAATTACTTACTCCAGAAGAATATTATTCATATCCTGTGTAAAGAATTTTTTCCTTCCTTCTTCATCAAAAAGTTTGGCAGCCTAGAGAAACATAAGATTGTTGATATCGCTTTCAATAAACACATTATTTGTTTCCGTACCTATTTACTAAAGAATAAACTTCTTCAGAATGAGGGCTATTGTGATTTTTTTCACTTTGTATCTTCTGTACCCAGCTTAGTACCTGGCATGAGTAGGCAATTACACTGTTGAAACAAATTCAGCATATATACCACTATTTCGTATTATATCTGTATTTAATTTTTCTTAATCTTCCTAAATTAACAAAATTATACATACAAGACTTTTTAGTGCTTTAGGTATCTTGTGTACTTTGACTATCCATAGGTTTATTAATTATTGCTGTGGTCTCCAAGATAATAGAAAGCAGATGTCTCACTTTCTGAGTGTCTACAGAATATCTGTCTGATATTCTATATGTTATATTCATTACCATGTTTAATCCTTATAACAGCCAATGACACTGGCATGACAGCTCCCATTATACAAACAAGGAACCCAAATCTGTCAGATGTTACATAACATGCCCCCAATCACACTACTACTAAGTGGTGGATCCAGGACTCAGATCACAGGCTTTCTGACTTCAACTGTGCAACACTGCAACCCTGCACAAAGATACTGCAGCCTGTCTAGGTTCCATCTAGTTACTAACAACAAAGAAACAGGTGAAGTTATTATCAAGGGATAAGCAAAAATTAATGCAATGAGCTTAATTTCATCATTTTGTGTGTCACTTCAACCAGGTGACCAGAAACCAAGTATACCAACACACTCTACCATAAGCAAAATCTACTGGGAAAAATCACAAACAATGTAGTTGAGGTCCATGAGATGTAAAATACCAAGAAGCCTGATCTAATAATCTGAGCAAGCCATATGCTGACTCTGTCAACCCACCAAGTTATTTGATCATTTTATAGGCAATAAATAAAAAGAAATTTCTAAGCCATGCCTCGGTATTTCATAGAAAGAATGAAAACTGGGTATATGTAGGGGGCAGAAATATATGAAAGCTATAAGGAAAACTAAACTTCAAGAAGGAGAATCAAAAAAAGTCAAGAGGTTAAATAGTGGGAGAATATTACAAAGTAAGAAAAGAACCACAAGAAGCAACTCCTTATCATACACACATAAGCATTTGAGCCAAAGATGAGTTCTCACCTCCTAAAGAAAAAATACCATCTCATATATCAAAGAAAATATAGAGAAGTCATAGATACCAGTAACTGAAATCAAACGTCTTACTGATGATTTCCTACTAAGGAGTTAGGGAGCAGCTGTATTAACTCTGGTAGGACTACTACAGAGAAGGAGAGAATAGTTTTTGGTATATAAAATAGGACAAAACTTTTACAAGATTGTAACACATTTACTACTAACCAATTCGGTTTATGAAGTGAAAATGGCATATAACACAGCATACGGGGAGTGCCTGAGTGCCTGCCTTTAAGTCCTGACTTTGAGTCACGGCTCAGCCCTTTAAAAATTATGTGGCCTTGGGCAAATCATTTAACTTTTGAACTTTAGTTTCCTCATCTATTAAATAGAAGACTACTACCTGGGCAGCCTAGGTGGCTCGGCATTTTAGTGCCACCTTCAGCCCAGGGCGTGATCCTGGAGACCCGGAATCGAGTCCCACATCAGGTTCCCTGCATGGAGCCTGCTTCTCCCTCTGCCTGTGTCTCTGCCTCTCTCTCTCTCTCTCTCTCTCTCTCTCTCTCTCTGTGTGTGTGTGTGTGTGTCTCTCATGAATAAATAAATAAGATCTTAAAAAAAAAAAAAGAAGAAGAAGAAAAAGAAGAAGAAGACGACGACGACGACGACGACTATCTACCTCAATTGATTGTTGGAGGATTAGAGATACAGTATGTAAAATACACTAACCCCAATCAGGGCGCTGTCTCCTGAATGGTAAATGCTATATGAAACACAACAGCACTGCACTCAATACACACTACAGATTTCCGCTACATAAACAAGAGCTATATTATTAATAATATCTTTAAAAATGTGGATCATATCACTAACACTTTTTAAAACCTAGAATAAAATAAAGGTTTTTAGGGAACCTGGGATAGTAACATGGGATAGTAAAAAGCACATATTTTGGAGTCAAGTGAACCCTTGTGGCTAAATTCTGGCTCTACCACTTACTAGCTGCATGGACCTGACCAAGCTATTTAGCCTACCCCAGGTTTCTTAAACCATAAAAAGAACTAGTACCTATATTTCCTACACAAAATAGCTGAGAATATTAAATTAAAAATCTATTACTGAAACTACAGATTGAATGCTTTTCGAAAAATAAGCACAGAAAATAGCAAAACAATGAAAATGAAAGAGAAGAGTAATGAAACAAGATTAAAAAAATGACTAAGATTATATAATTTTAACAATTGTAAAAAGATAAAATCATCTGTTAAAAGATTCAGATGAGGTCAATTAGGAAATAATATGCTAAAAAAAAAAAAAAAAAAAGGAAATAATATGCTGTAAGAGAAAGTGCTACAATAAAGAAAATCAAAGAGGTTGAAGGTAAATGATGAGAAAACCTGTAGGTACCATGTAAAAATAAAGAGAAAGGAGTCTACAATAAATCAGACAAAGCTAAATTTGGGTAAAAGGCATTAAATATACAAAAAGTCACCTTCAAATGATAACGACTGCAAAGATGTAGCCATCCAGAATTTTATAGGTCAAACATCATAGCATGGAAATAAATAAAGCAAAAATGACAGTAAACACAATTTATAATCTAAGAAATACAATGAGATATTTTAACATACTTCTCTACGTTCTAGACTAATGAAGTACAGTAAAATAAGTAAAAATACAGAGGAACTAAGTCACTACTTCAGAAGAAATGCTAAAGAATAAAAAAACAAAAAATACAGAATTGTTAAAAATAAGATCTGTGGGCCAGTTACTGGAAAAATCAAATAAATCAAATACTCCTCTAATCAGTTATTTATAATTTAGGAAAAGTTACAAGAAATAAATACAATATAAAGATGACTAGTAAATTTTAAAACATGACTTAGAAAAAAAAAAAAAACATGACTTAGGTTGGGTTACCATAATCCCAGGAGAAAGCAGAGAGCTGTAGAATAGTCCATTACCATTCCATTAGTTATTTTTTATAATAGTATAATATTTGCAATTGCATGGATTAAAATCCAGAAAAATAAGTAGTTTAATAATGGTTATCTTTGTTGGGGATGGGGAATGTCAGCTTATGGGGGATCTTTCCCTATGTATGATAATACATTTTGTATTGTGCATTTTACTTTTACAGTTAGGGAAAAAATGAGAACTAAAATATAGCATGGGTTCAAATAAACACACTAAATAAACACACTCAAGAAGGGCATTTTAAGCTAGGTTTGGCATGTTATTTTAAGTCAAAATACCATCTCCCTAGACTAAATGGGTAAGTGTGATGACATTCATGTGGATTTGTAGCTAAACAAAGATTATGAATCCAAGTCCATCTGGAGAGGTATCTAATGTGACATGCTTAAACTCAGCTCTCAGGTTTGTCCTAATGGGAACACAATGCATGCTTACTAAAGAACGCATGCTTACTAAGCTGGAAAGGATTAGATGGAAAAAGCAATTATAAAATAACTGGATGTCAATATAGTTTGGACCAAATTTAGGTATACTTTTGTAATGTCTATTATAAAACTATTTGCCTATACTTTCCCTCTGTTGTCTTTACACAACTTTTTTTATAGTAAAAATTGTATTTATGAAACTTATGCTGAAAAACATTTAGAAGATGAGGGGCACCTGGGTGGCTCAGTTGGTTAAGCGTCCAACTCTTGATTTTGGCTCAGGTCATGATCCCTGGTACTGGGACCGAGCCCCACATTGAGTTCTATGCCCAGTGGGGAGTCTGCTTGAGGATTCTCTCTTCCTCTGCCCTTCTCACCTTGTGTTCACTTGTGTGCGCACATGCTTACTTTCTAAAATAAATAAATATTTTAAAAAATGTTTAAGATGAAATGAAATAATAAAAAGTCACCCATATGATTCTGTAACTATAGTTACACATATTTCTACTTAAAATCAAAGGCCTATGCATACAGCCAATGCATAAAAGGAAATATAGAAAATTAAAAGTTGTTTATTTATAAGGGTGTTGGGATTGTGGGTTATTATTTTTGTCTTATACGAAGCATTTATTATGTTTATGTAGCAAATAAGAAACAAGGGAATTATTACACTTACTACACGGAGGTCTTCAATGCGTTTTTCAAGAAGGACAGGTAGGCCCTCTGGGAGTGTAGGCACCACCTTGGGCATAACCTGAGAGGCATAGGTTGGCTGGGTGGTGTTTCCATTCTCACCCCCTGACTCAGAGAGGGGGCTACCATCAGAAGCAGCATCCAGTAATCTGTCAAAGTCAAAATCATCTAGCATCTCTAGGGCATTTTCAGCTTCCTGAAACAGTTCGTGTTCATTTGTGCCAACAAAAATGGGGAGGTCCGGATCAGCACTGTTCAGATTTAAGTCTGAGACATCATTTCCCAACACTACAGCAGTGGATGGGGGTTTATTCAGAGAAGAGGTCGTTAAGTTCACTGGGATTTTAGGGTTAGGCTCCTTCTTTAACGCATCCTTCTCTTTCTGAAATTTTCGTATCATGGCAGCCAGAGAAAGAGAATCTTTGTAACGTTTCTTCTTTTTTTCAGACTTGTGTGAATTTAGAGCTACAACTCTGTGAAGAAAAAAAGTCATCCATTAGGCTATGTATGATTTTAAAGTTTAAAGCTTCATGTAAATAAGTAGGCACAGATCATCAAAACAATCATGATAGGTGGAAGAACAAATCTCTTATTAAATTATCCTCTTATCACAGCATCTTCCTCATCATCTGGACTGTCACTGAGGAAAGGTTGAGGGTAAATGGCCATCAGAGTGAAGAAAATGAAAGGACCAAAGTTAACAGAAAGAAACAACAAAATGAATGCCACAGGTTTATGAGAGTATAGTAAGTTAAACTTACTACTCTTTGGAATGTTCACATTCTTAAGCATATTTGGTAAAGTAGTCACCTACGAAATTAACAAAGTAAAGAAATGCACTTTCCTCAAAGTGACCAGAGAAGCTCACACAAGCACAACTTCAAGCTGGTACCCCAGGTGGTTTGTGCTACAAACTGCCAAAGAAATACAAAATCTTTCTAGACCCTATTCTATCTGCTACTACCTTCTGATCATTTTCATTTTCCCCTCTAGGAAGAGCCATGGGAGGCAATCACATATGTATAATTTTCTATGATAATGTTCTTCCAGGGCAGCCCGGGTGGCTCAGTGATTTAGCGCCGCCTTTGGCCTAGGGTATGATCCTGGACACCTGGGATCGAGTCCCAAGTCGGGCTCCCTGCATGGAGCTTGCTTCTCCGTCTGCCTGTGTCTCTGCCTCTCTCTCTGTGTGTGTCTCTCATGAATAAATAAATAAAATCTTAAAAAAAAAAAAAAAAAAAAGAAAAAGAGAAGAAAATGTTCTTCCTACAGAGACCATGGGGGAAAAGTAGTTTCAGTTTAGTTATCACTGTCTCTAGAAACCTTTCCTATATTCTATGGTTTATATGCTTCTACTCTGCACTACCGAATCAAAAAGATGTTTGTACCTTCGAGGAAAGTCCACATTTCATTTATTGTCATATATTCCCAAACCACAATGTCTGGTATACAACAGGTACTTAATAAATATTTGCTGCATGAATAAGCTATGAATTTGAGAAACTAACAAATTCAATAGAAGGCATTATAAAGACTTTGTTCCCAAAGAAGTTTGCTTGTAAATAATTAACTTTTAAAACATGCATTAGTAATATACATATTTTTTCCTTAATTACTTAAGGACTCCAGGGTCATTAAAATCTCATGTTTATGGGAGGATATTGTATGGAGGTATGTTAATCTCCTTACGATAACCTTTTGAGTATTGATAGCCCAAAATTCAGATGCACCTCCCCTACTTAAGGAGAGAAAGAAAATCTAACCTCTCAGAGTTTCTGTCCCTTAGTTCCCCTCAAAAAAAAAAGCAAGAACTGGTAATTTTATGAATGCATGGTATAAACATTTTATTCTTATGATTTAAGTCTTTTGAGAAATTCTACTTGATTTTTAGAGATAATATCATTACCTAAAGTCACAAGCATGAAGAAAAGCTAAATAAAATAAGTGACTTTTTAAGTAGTGAAACAACTACAAATTGCTTACACACATACTAAGACTACCACCAGTCCTCAAAAACTAGGCTTAGTTTTGTACAGAAAGTATAAAAGATTTGTTTGATGTTTATACTATCTTTTCAAACTGATTATTGTTGGTAAAAAGTTGTAATGAGCAGAATACTTAGTGCACTAATTTGTAAATCTGATCTAAAACATCATGAGTCTCTAAAATGATAAAGTCTCTACTTATCAATAAATACAATGTTAATTTAGGATGATGAAGCTTTCTACTTACTAATACTTAATACACATTAATATTAAAATGTTAATAGTTATTGACATTTATATAGTATTAAATTAGATCCAGCTAAACTGAATGAATTAAAGCTAAATATATCTTTTTAAAAGGGCAGCTAGTCATGCTATGACCCTAGTTCCCTTATGACATTTAATTTTACGTACCCCAGTTGTTTGGGTACTTTTTTCCTTGGCTTCTTCTCCTTTTCCCCTTCCTCTTTCCGCTTCCGCTTCTTCATCTCAATATCATCTTCTTTTATTTTGGGAATCTGCAAATGATAGAACAACGTATCACTTATCTGAGTATAAACAATTTACTCCATGATGTTATCAATCTAGCACCTAAGATACTGTTTTCTCTCAAAGTTCAGTGTGCATTAAGAGTGCTTTGTTATAAATGTAGACTTTGGGGTCTACAAGCACTGCCTGATTTTTACAAAAATTGTGATGATTCGGGATCCCTGGGTGGCGCAGCGGTTTAGCGTCTGCCTTTGGCCCAGAGCACGATCCTGGAGACCCGGGATCGAATCCCACGTTGGGCTCCCAGTGCATGGAGCCTGCTTCTCCCTCTGCCTGTGTCTCTGCTTCTCCCTCTCTCTGTGTGACTATCATAAATAAATAAAAATTAATTTAAAAAAAATTGTGATGATTCTGGCACAAGTAAGTCCTTGGATCACATTTCAAGAAACACTTAAGGACACGCTATTCGTTTCCTAAAACAATATATACACTCCATAGAATTAGTGTTATAAATTAGATCTTAGGAAAGGTTAATGGTTTTTTATAATCATTTCTGTACCAAGAATTTTTTTTTTAAGATTTTATTTATTTATTCATGAGAGACACACACACACAGAGAGGCAGAGACACAGGCAGAGGGAGAAGCAGGTTCCCTGCAGGGACCCCAATGTGGGACTTGATCCCAGGACCCTGGGTTCACACCTGAGCCGCAGGCAGATGCTCAACCGCTGAATCACTCAGGCGTCCTTCTATACTAAGTCTTAACTTACCCTAGAAACTTACCCTTATCCCCCAAACAGATTATTAAACTACATATGGAGAAAGAAGTTTTAGAAGAAAATATAATTCTATGATGTAAATATCAATTTCCCCATATCTATATAATTTTACTTTAAAGCACATAAATAACTACAGATTCATTACACAATGGTTAGCATTCTTTTTCTTATATTCATAAATAAATTTAAAAAGTATACCCTATTAGCTGAATACTCATTACTCTTGCCATGTTGGATAAACGTACTTTGGGTGGCTTGTGCTTTTGGTTGTCTGTAATATCTTCTTCTTCAGTATCTGAAGCTTGGCGAAACTGCAGAGTGCCCGTGTTGATGTAAAAGCCTCCATATTTTGTTGTTAGAGAAGCAGGAACTAATTCGTCATACTATATTTAAAAAAAAAAAGGATTCAGATATATCCTATTATTAACTCTATAAATATATCAAAGAAATTCAATCACTATGTTAGCAACTTCCTTAAATCCTAACTACAAAACTGCACTGAGGATGTTTATGGAATAAATTTAGAAAAAGTTAGTATCTGGGATAAAAATAACCGCAGGTTACTCAGAAAGAAAGGAAATTCTGGAATAACCAAGCAAATTCTATCATCTACTAAGAAAAATTTAAAAATCACTGCTACTATTCTTAATGCGAATGATTCTTTTTTTTAAACAATTTTTTAAAATGTATCTTTAAAGTGATCTCTACATCCAACGTGGAGCTCAAACCCACAACCCAGAGATTAAGAGTCACACATTCTACCAACTGAGCCAGCCAGGCACCCAAGAACAAATGATCCTGATGAGGATCAGGATCAATTAAATTAAACACATTAATTAAAACAGATGACTAAATGTCCAGGCAAAGAATAAATTACATTTCCTATAATACCAGTATATAATTTTATTCATATGGAGATTATAAAGAAGAACAAAGTTATTTTTTCTGTCTTGGCTCTAAACTTTTTGGTGAAAAATTTTTATATGTTTAAAACAAAAATAGCATATGTGTTTAAAAAGGAAGTACAAAAATAACTACCTACTTCAGTAAGCATACACTGTAATGAGCCATGTACTTTGCTTGGAGCAAGAGATGCAAATTATCTAAACTAGACTGAAGGTCTGACCTAAAATATCACTTAAGCTGATGTCCTCTAAGCTTGGATTTTAAAGTTTATTACTTCTCACCTGATTAAAATGGACAAAAAACACACATTAAGTGAAAATCAATCTTAACCAAACAATGGAGTCCGTAGTGCTTGAGAAAAAGAAAACAAACTACTTATCTAATAGAAGCTAGATACCTGCTACCCAAGGTCCCCAGAACTCTACTTATAGGTTTTTCATAGTTTACATTTTTAAGAAAGTCGGATTTTTTAAAAAATATTTTATTTATTTATTCATGAGAGACACAGAGAGCAAGGCAGAGACACAGGCAGAGGGAGAAGCAGGCTCCTTGTAGGGAGCCCGATGCGGGACTTGATCCCGGGATTCCACGATCACGCCCTGAGCCAACGGCAGTCACTCAACCACTGAGCCACCCAGGCGTCCCTAGCCTTAATATTCTTATAGTAACTATTACCTTCTCTATAGTCCTTGTCCATGGCAAAGGAGTTTCCTTAAAAATCTGACTTTCTTGGGATGCCTGGGTGGCTCAGCAGTTGAGCGACTGCCTTTGGCTCAGGGCGTGATCCTGGAATCCCGGGATCAAGTCCCGCATCGGGCTCCCTACAAGGAGCCTGCTTCTCCCTCTGCCTGTGTCTCTGCCTCGCTCTCTGTGTCTCTCATGAATAAATAAATAAAATCTTTAAAAAAAAGAATATAAAGGCTAAAAACAAAATTTTTGCTTGCAACCTGTATCCATTTCAATTAAATGGTAAATAGAAAGAATTTCCAGTTTAATCATAAAGGATCAAAAAGAAATGAAGTGGAGGGCAGGAAAGGAATGAATTGCTTTCTTGTTGCTTTATTTGATGGGCTACTCTTAAAAGATCCAGGAGTAAAACTTTCAGAAAGGGTCTGGTACTATCTGTAAGCAAAGGAGTGATGTGCAGAGTGGAGAATTAGAAGTGAAATGACTCTATAGTAATTATTTTTGGAAATGTGTAACTGACAAACACATCTGTACTTTTTGCTTACACTGCTTTAAAATTTACAATCCTCCTTCATATAAATTATTTCACTTGGTCCTCCTGATATCTTTGAGGCAAAAAAGACAAGTATTATTCCCATTTTGTAAGTGAAAACCAAATTTAGAGGTTAAGAACCTTGCCAGAGTAATTTTTTTAGCTTATGGTAGCGGCCCTGGCTGTATTCCAAACTATCTACTACACTAAGCAGCTTCTCCATCAGGAAACACCTTCATCACTACCTTACAGGGCAACATGGGTATATTTAACGTTTGAATGCTGCAGTATTTTACTAAGCATTTCCTATTGGAGCACCCTTCAGGAGAACAAGCTCTCTATGCATATATAATTTAGCCTTTTAAGTAGAATGTGTTAGGAAACAATGGAATACTGAACTTGAAAATCAGAAGGCCTGGATTTAGATCCTTTGTCAATGACTGGTTAATTGTGACTCAGAGGAAAACTCTTAACATCAATACTTTGGGATTGTGGAACAGTGACAACACTACTTACTCCAGGAAGTTCTAGTGAAATTTAAAAGAAACAACCTAAATAAAAGTGTAACTCATGCCTGGCATTACTATTTATTAATAAGAAAAATTTTTTTCCTTTCAGTCTTTACAAAATTTGGCGGTATCAGTGAGATTAAACATAATCTTCAAAAGCATTTATTTTCAGGTATCTATCGTAACAGGCAGTACATGAGGCTGACAATTATTTAGAACTGGATTATTTTCACTATCAAATAATTACAAACAACGAAAGCTTACTGGTAATACAATCAATGAAAAGAACAGAAAATCATTTGGTTGGATTATAATTGTTTTATGTCTGAAATATCTCATAAAAAGAACCCAATAATCTGTTTAAGATAATAATGCAAAATTATTTGGCAAGTCAATGAACAAGCTGTATTCTAATTCAATTTCCTCTTACAAAACAGGAACCTACCTTGGCCTCTAAATGTCAATAACTAATTATAAAATTTTTATGCAACTTAACCTACAAAATTTGTCCTTATTTATTAAAACAGTAGCTTTCAAATTTTGTTCACCACCACCCAAGTGGAAAATACTTTACACATCAAAACCCAGTGCATGCACACACACATCTACACATAAAAAAAAACTCACATAATCTACTATGATTTACTATGATAGCTCCTATTCTATTCTACTTCATTATCATTAAAAATGCTGGCCATACTCTCTAAATTGATATATAATCCAGTGATGGGTTCCAAAAGTCAGTCTGAAAAACACTTTATTCAAATATTCTGACTGTAGCAGAGAAAACTGGGTAATGCTAAAAGATTTGCTTAAAATCTCTAGAAACCTAGTTAAGTCTAGAATCTAGGAATTCTGACTTGTGTTTCATGTCAAGGTCAAGACTCCTAAAAACAACCTATCCCTTAACCTACAAAAAGGTTTCTCAACCTTTCTGGTAACAAGAAGACTTCTCTACTCCAAAATATTGTCAGTATTTTACTCCTATAGACCAGGTTGCCCCTGATATGGTAAACCAGTTTATGTCAGGACACTAAAATAACTTGGGAGTATGACAGGGTATCCACTATGCCTCCTGCTGAAAGTTCTACCCAGCAGTCTCCTACCACTATATGCCTTATCATCATCTATATTACCAAGGAGTGTAGTAAGAGGAAAAAGAAATACTAATTTGTGGGTGGTACTATAATGCTTACCTAGGCATCACTTTTTGTATATTCTAAGTAATCACTGTACAACGCAGAGGATATCATAAGTCAGGGTTTAGATTACTCTAGTGCACTAAGAATGTAAGAACATATACCTTATCTACCCCTAAATATGATATGCCCTCACTCATTTGCTATGTGGTCAATGGACTACTACAGTCCTTAAATGCTTTCCTAAATTCCTCATTTTTTAAGAGAAAGACGACTCTAGGGGAAAAGCTGTAGGACTTAATCAAAACAGACAGAGATAAAGGCTGGCATTCAATCACCACCAATGTAATAATGCTTGGCAGCAATAAAAAGAAAAAAAAAAGTACATTTTAAAGATGTCTGCCAGATTAACTTCAATCCAGGAGCTCCAATCTTCAAATTCGTATGGGTTCTTATCTAGAAGGCATTTGGAAATGCACCTGCCCAAGTTTGGGAATATCAATAAAAATTCAAGATATAAACACCCTCGATCAATAAATCCCAATGCTAGAAACTTATCCTATGCATATATTTTCATTCTCTAATTATCTTACATATTTACTCAAGCACACAAAGATAAATGTATACAGATGTTCAATCATTTGTAAGCACAAAAAAGTGAAACAATTTAAATGTACAACAGAGGATTAGTTAGTAAAAACAAATATTGAACTATTTTAGTAACTTTATTGTTGACTTCTATCCCAAAGAATTGCTGCTATATTAAAGATACATTACTCACAGCCTCTGAGTTATCAATAAATGGATCTGTCTCATCATAGCCAAAGCCTATATCAATTAAATCTTGTAGCCGATCCTTCCGGTGTTTACGGGGTTTCCCACCCTGCAAAAAACAGATATGTTAGACTGATGGCAGTTCTCATGCTGTTTCCATAAACTTAAAAAATACCTGTCAGAATTCCAAATAATTTCTGTAGACAATCTCCCCCTCCAAGAGGCTGAATTTAAGTCCTCCCAAACTTTGAATGTAAATTGTGCTTAGGGACTTGCTCTCAAAAAGTAGAGTATGAAAGGGAAGGGACAAAGTAACTTTACAGTGAGAAACCTGGCCAACATGACCTCGGCCAGGTGATCAAGTTCAACATCAACATGATTAATTCACATTGATAACATGTACCTTTGATATGATGCGATAAAAATGGCACCTCTGTGGTCTCTTCTCAAAAGCTTATAATCCTAGTTAACCATGAGAAAAACATCAAACAAACTAAACTATGAGAAAAACATCAGGCAAATTAAATTGAGGGACACTCTACAAATAACTGATCAGTATTTCTCAAAACTGTAAAGGTAATTAAAAACAAGGAAAAATCTAAAAAACTGTCAGAGTCTAGATGAATCTAAGGAGACAAAAAAACTAAATGTGATATAGTATGCTGGATTGGATCCAGTAGCTAAAAAGGGCATTAGGAGTAAACTAGTAAAATAAACATACAGCTTAATTAATAAGAATATACTAACGCTGGGTTTGTTAGCTGTAACAAATCTACTATACAAACCTAAGATGTCATAGGAGAGAGTGAGTGAGAATTACATGGGAAGTCTCTTATTATCTTTGCAACTTTTTTGTAAATCCAAACTATTCGTAAATTTTCTAAACCACCACAGAATTACACACATTAGACATACAAGAAAAATGAAACATGAGGGCATGCAAAAACTGGTGTAAGATCTGAAGTCTACTTAATTGTATTGTGACAATATCAATTTCCTACTCTTGATAATTATAGTTTTGTAAGATATCACCACTGGAAGAAAGTGTCATTGGTACGAGGGAAATTCTCTGTACTATGTGTGCAATTTCATGTGAGTCTATAATCTTTTTAAATAAAAAGTATTTTAGGGGCACCTGGCTAGCGCAGTCAGTACAGTGGGATCACAACCTGAGCCAAAGGCAGAGGCTCAATCCCTGAGCCACTCACGTGCCCCATAGTGAAAGCAATCTTGAAAAAGAAAAATGAAGCTGGATGTATCACAATCCTAAATTTCAAGTTATACTACAAAACTACAGTAATCAAAACAGTATGGTACTGGCAAAAAAAAAAAAAAAAGACACATAGATCAATGGAATATGATAGGAAGCTCAGAAAAAAAAAAACCCACGATTATATGCCCGATTAATCTTCAGCAAAGGAGGCAAGGGGCAGCCCGGGTGGTTCAGCGGTTTAGCGCAGGCTTCAGCCCTGGGCGTGATCCTGGAGACCTGGGATCGAGTCCCATGTCGGGCTCCCTGCGTGGAGCCTGCTTCTCCCTCTGCCTGTGTCTCTGCCTCTCTCTCTCTCTCTGTCTCTCTCATGAATAAATAAAATTAAAAAACAAAAAGGAAAATATAGTATATTTATAGAAAGAAAAAGAATTTAAGTATGAAAAGTCCTGTCCTAAGAAACACTGCTTTTTAAAAATATTTTATTTATTTATTCATGAGACAGAGAGAGAATGAGAGGCAGAGACAGTCAGAGGTAGAAGCAGGCTCCATGCAGGGAGCCCAAATCAAGACTCAATCCCAGGACCCCAGGATCACATCCTGAGCTGAAGGCAGGCACTCAACCACAGAGCCACCTAGGCATGTCCTAAGAAACTTAAAACAAGACAATCCACTCAACAAATTAAGTACCTATCAAGTACCAGTATTCATGGATTTTATAGTATTGTATACAGGAGAAGATTAAATAAATAATTACAGTAATAATAAACAGTAGAAAGGAAAATATAGGTGGTACCGGACTTTTTTAAAAGAGGACTTTTTTTAAAAAAAGATTTTATGAAAAAAAGATTTTATGTATTTATTCATGAGAGACACAGAGAAAGAGAGAGGCAGAGACGCAGGCAGAGGGAGAAGCAGGCTCCATGCAGAGAGCCTGATGTGGGACTGGATCCCCGGACCCCAGGATCACACCCTGCGCCGGAGGCAGCGCTAAACCGCAGCGCTAAACCGCTGAGCCACGGGGGCTGCCCAATTTAACAAAGGACTTAATCAAAGTTTTCCTGAGAGGTTTATGCCCAAAGATGAGTGGAAGCAATCACTTTTGGAAGCCACTAAAAGGATTAGAATAGGGCAGTAAACTGATAATTAGTGATTAACAAAAATCACTCCTGCTGTTATAGTGGGGAGTGTAGCAGATAGGGAAATCAGTTAGGAAGGAAAAAAAATTCAGAGATTTGCAAGAAAGTCCCAAGTTGGGGGGGGGGGTATAAAAAATATATGAGTACCAATCATGATGATAATGATGATGGACTCACTGAATGCTAACTTTGTATTAGCACCTATTCTAACTGTGACTACCCTATTATTTCACTTTTGGCAAATGGGGAAAGCTAAAGCTTGGAAAGGGCAAATAATCTACAATCACAGGTGAAATAATTGAGCTAATCTTCAAGCTCATGACTATCTGACTTCAAAGTGCCCCTCTATTAAAAGTTCTATAAAATAAGGGTGCTCGGGTGGCTTAGTCTGTTGAGTGTAGGACTCTTGATGTCGTCTCAGGTCATGATCTCAGGGTAGTGGGATGGAGCATGGAGTCGGAGTCATGGGGGTGTGTGTGTCTGCACTCAGCAGGGAGTCTCCTTGAGAGTTTGCCTCTCCCCTGCCCCATCTACCCTCCACCACTTGCATTCATCAAATAAATAAATAAATAAATAAATAAATAAATAAATAAATAAATAAATAAATAAATAAACCTTTAAAAAAAAAGTTCTAGAAGATAAGTTAAAGAAGGGATCCCTGGGTAGCTCAGTGGTTTAGCGCCTGGGCTGGAGCATGGAGTCGGAGTCATGGGGGTGTGTGTGTCTGCACTCAGCAGGGAGTCTCCTTGAGAATTTCCCTCTCCCCTGCCCCATCTACCCTCCACCACTTGCATTCATCAAATAAATAAATAAATAAATAAATAAATAAATAAATAAATAAATAAACCTTTAAAAAAAAAGTTCTAGAAGATAAGTTAAAGAAGGGATCCCTGGGTAGCTCAGTGGTTTAGCGCCTGGGCATGATCCTGGAGTCTCAAGATCGAGTCCCACACTGGGCTCCCTGCATGGAGCCTGCTTCTCCCTCCACCTGTCTCTGCCTCTCTCTCTTTGTGCCTCTCCCGAATAAATAAAATCTTAGGAAAAAAAAAAAAAAGATATGTTAAAGAATCTCTGGGGTCATTTTCCCACTTGGAGACACCTTAGACTCAATACCAAAAATTGAGACCAATGTCCCCCTGTCAGTCACCTCCAAATTAGCTTCTCCCACTTAACATTTCCATTTTATTCATTGTTTTTCTTCCTTAAAACTCAACGGTTAGCTAAAATTAAAAAAAGACTGATGATACCAAACAATAAAGATGTGGAGCTAATAACTCTCCTACATGTCTGGTACAAAATGATACAGCTACTCTAAAAAGGTTGGTGATTTCTTTTTTTTTTTTTTTTTTTAAGGTTGGGGATTTCTTATAAAGTTAAACATATACTTACCATATAACCTAATAATCCCACTTTTTTTTTAATAATCCCACTCTTATATTTAGTCAAGAAAAATGAAAATGTATGTTCACAAAAGACCTGTATGCTAATGTTCAGAGCACCTTTATTTGTAGCAGCCAAAAACTGGAAACACCCAATATCCATTATCCAGTGAATGGATAAACAAACTGTGGTACATCCATATAAAAGGATTATCAGGCAATACAAGGGAAGGAACTGTTGATAACATGTAACAAACACATGGGTGAATTCATACTAAGTGAAAGGGGCCCAACATAAAAGACTTTAAGATTCCCATTTACAGAAAACTTCTAGAAATGGCAAAACAAAAACAAAAAACCTATAATGACATGAAGTAGATCTGACATTGCCAGGGACGGACAAGAGCTGAAGGGAGATCATTATTTGTAGAGAGGTAAAAGGGAACTTTCTGGGAAGACGAAATTGTTCTGTATCTTGTTTGTGGTAGTGGTTATACTACTGTGTACATCTGTCAAAATCCATAAAGTTATGCAATTAAAATGAATTAATTGTATGCACTCAAATTATCTTTCAGTAGTGATTTTTATTTTTTCTTTTTCAGTAGTGATTTTTAAATTCATTTTTAGAATCATGATGATTTCTACTTCAACTCTCTCCCCACAAACCTTTGTTCAAGTGAATATTCACATCTACAACTTCCTTTCCATTCCACCTGCCACTGCTATCTATAATGTTGGCCATTGTTTTTCATTTAAACGTATCGAATGCTTTAATTAGCCTCTCTTCCCTCACTTATCCTAATTTATACTGCATATCATCTAATTAATATTTCTAAAATACCATTTCGTATCATTTCCCTGCCCAAAATGCTTCAAAAGCATCTCAGCTATTATAAAATAAATCCAAAACCCTTAATATGTCATTAAGTGCCTTCTACATGTTGATTTAAACTACCTTTCCAGGGGCACCTAGGTGGCTCAGTGGTTGAACATCTGCCTTCAGCTCAGGGCATGATCCTGGGGTCCTGAAATCGAGTCCCATATTGGGCTCCCCACAGGGAGCCTGCTTCTCCCTCTGCCTATGTCTCTGCCTCTTTCTGTGTGTCTTTTCTGAATAAATAAATCTTAAAAAAAAAATAAATAAACTACCTTTCCAACTTTTTCTTGTAATTTTCCAAGGTGAACATTTTGATCAATTCAATCTTAAGCTTATCTTTCCTCTGCCTCCTCCTTATTGGGAATAATCTCTTACTCCTCTCTGAGGTCTCGCACCCTTCCCAGCTAGTAAGTTTTAAAACTTTTCTCCTTGATGCTTGTTATTTAAAATCAAAATCTTTTCCTGCTCTAACATTCTTTTGTCTAGGCACAGCAAGCTGCCTGTAAGACTTAACCAGGGAAAACTAAAATACAAATAAGTTCTGTTGAAATGGGAACAATCACACATATGCAGAAGTACAAATAATTCATGCATAACTAGAAAGATTTAGGAACATTTAAGTCTAGCCGAGGTGATCAGCGGTTACCACAAGAAAGTGTAGCTGTTATTAATAGTTATGAGTCCATAATCTAATATATGCAATAAAATGGCTAATTAAGTAAATGTGAATCAATGATTAAGTAAACAAAATGGCTAAAGCTTTACTTAGCAGTAATAGTATTAATCTCACTAACAATCCTTCTCAAAAAAAGGGTTTTACAAGTATAAGATCTTCACCAAACATTATCAATTATAGTATCTTAACAATAACAAAGGTATAAATTACATATACTATGACACATGCATTCAATGTTAACAGCCACTTTAAAATAATGTGGTAAAGAATATTTAATAATATAGAAGGCAACAAAAGCAGTATACCAAATACTATGTATAGTTCAGGCTATTTACAGAAGTTAATATTCATCAAGCTTTTGAAAGTGTTCAACCTAACTGGTAATTGTGGAGATGACATTAAAATAACAAGATCTTGCTTTTTTATTTCTCATATAAACAGTAGGATGTCATTTATGAAAAACACACCGCAGCAGCATATGCCTATAGATGTAATATAAAATGCTCAAAGAATTCTAGCAAGCAGATAACCATGGTTTTTACCAATTGGGGAGGGATATAATTGGAGGTGTAATGAAAGAGATTTTGGTTTAATATGTATTACTTGAAAATTATTTTTCCTATGGTAGAAACCGGAAAACCTGGTTTCTGGACAAATTCTAAAAGAGCTGAAACACTTCAAAAAAATTTTTTTTAAGATTTTATTTATTTATTCATGAGAGACACAGAGAGAGAGGCAGAGACATAGTCAGAGACAGAAGCAGGCTCCGTGCAGGCAGCCCAATGTGGGACTCAATCCCGGGACTCCAGGATCACACCCTGGGCCGAAGGCAGGTGTTCAACCGCTGAGCCACCCAGGTGTCCCTCAAATTTGTTTTTACTATTTTTTAAATTTTATTTATTTATTCATGAGAGACACACACACACACAGAGAGAGAGAGAGAGAGAGAGAGAGAGGCAGAGACACAGGCAGAGGGAGATGCAGGCCCCATTCAGGAAGCCTGATGCTGGACTCAATCCCAGGTCCCCAGGATAATGCTCTGGGCCAAAGGTGGCGCTAAACCGCTGAGCATCCGGGCTGCCCTCAATTTTGTTTTTATTTTATTTTATTTTATTTTATTTTATTTTATTTTATTTTATATTTTATTTTATATTTTATTTTATATTTTATTTTATATTTTATTTATTTATTTATCTATCTATCTATTTATTTATTTATTTTAGAGAAAGAGAGAGAGAGAGGCAGAGACACAGGCAGAGGGAGAAGCAGGCTCCTTGCCAGAAGCCCGACACGGGACTCGATCCCGGAACTCCAGGATCGCGCCCTGGGCCAAAGGCAGGCGCCAAACCATTGAGCCACCCAGGGATCCCCTCAAATTTGTTTTTAATAACAAGAATGTATCCATGTGTTACCTGAATGGTTAAAAATAATTTTGTAAGTGCAAGAAAGCACATTCATAAACATATAAGCATTTTCAAAAGCCCTGAAAGGCTACACATCCAACTGGTTATGCCTGGCAGTGGGATTATAGGTGATTAGGTGATTTTTATTTTCTTCTGTTTATCTGTATTTATATATTCTTTTACAATGAACAAAATCTATGAAATATGTAAATACAGAAATACGTCTCTAGGAAAGGAAACTCAGTGATTATCTCTAAGGAGGGAAATGGTTAGCTAGGAGTCAGGAATAGGAGGGAGATTTACTTGACATCCTATTTCTTTTGTATCTTTTGAGTTTTTGTTAAGTACATGTATTATCTGTTCAAGAATTTTACTTTCTGAGGCGCCTGGGTGGCTGAGAGTCTGCCTTCAGCTCGGGTCTTGATCCCAGGGTCCGGGATCAAGTCCTACATTGGGCTCCCCATGGGGAAGAGCCTGCTTCTCCCTCTGCCTATGTCTCTGCCTCTCTCTCTGGTCTCTCATGAATAAATAAATAAAATCTTTAAAAAAAGAAAAAAAAATTTTCTTAGGTGTGGACCACCCAATGTTCAATACCATTTGGGTTTTCACTCCTTATATGGTTCTGCTTCCTTGTCCTTTGGACAAGCTGTATTTGACAAACTCACAACTGAGTAGCTCTTTCTTAAATCCCTTCCCATTAGCCAGGGTTAAATAGTCTTTCCTCTACCTATGGCTTTCTGCCAAAGCATTTATTGTCAGGCACATCCCAGTTCCTTCCTTCATCAAAGAGGCCATCACAGTACAGTTTTCTGGCCTCAATTTACTTTTCCTCATTCTTCTGGCCTTCTTGGAAACTCATCTCCCTTGGCTCGCCCTCTCTGCCTTACCTCTTCTTTTTTATTTTCCACTCTCTAGTTCTCTAGTTCCCTAATGGTGCTCAAGTCCAGTGATATGCAAATAGTATAAACTGGAACCAAACGGAGAGCTGTCAAAAAGACAATTCACAAATATTAAAATTTCACTTTGGGACGCCTGGGTGGCTCAGTGGTTGGGCGTCTGCCTTTGGCTCAGGGTGTGGTCCCAGGTCTGAGGATCGAATCCCATATCGGGCTTCCTGCATGGAGCCTGCTTCTCCCTCTGCCTGTGTCTCTGCCTCTCTCTCTCATGAATAAATAAATGAAATCTTTAAAATAAAATAAAATTTCACTTAAGGAACTCAAGATAGATTGTCAAAAGATTATATTATAGTGTCCTCCCTACTAGGCCTATTTTGAACTGGTCTCTTTTCCAGCAGCCTTAGCAAGGAGACTCCCTGCAACAGAATCAGTCTTACTTGATAAACTCCCTGAACCTTTGCAGTTGTTGATGCTTCACAGTTTACATGATAAATGCCTACAATAAAAACACAAAGTTTATTTTCTGAATTAAAAAAAAAAAACACCTTTTGAGTTTTGCTACACCTAAAATGAAGAACCCCATTTAAATCTACTCCCCGGGGATCCCTGGGTGGCGCAGCGGTTTGGCGCCTGCCTTTGGCCCAGGGCACGATCCTGGAGACCCGGGATCGAATCCCACGTCGGGCTCCCGGTGCATGGAGCCTGCTTCTCCCTCTGCCTGTGACTCTCTGCCTCTCTCTCTCTCTCTCTGTGTGACTATCATAAATAAATAAAAATTAAAAAAAAATAAAATAAATAAATCTACTCCCCTAGGGCACTAGTTTACTATGACTCAGAAGAAAATGACTTACTGAATCATTAGTACCTGTTTAACCTGATAATCAGTGTTTCAAGCCAATGCTGTCTCATTACACTATAATACTAAGCTAGAAAACAAACAAGATGTTCTTAGCACAGGACCCTCCCTCACCTCCCTCCTAGTTGCCTCCAAGTAATAAGAGACCTAATAAGCAACATTCATTACCTATGGAAGACAGAGGAAGCATGACACTGATGCTAAGACTACAGTCTTATAACTGAGAAGAAAATATTTCTTGGTTACCAAGCTTCCCTATCTGTCTAGCCCAGTCACAACCTTATCCTTTTCCATTTCTTTTGATTTCCTTAACCTACCAATAGAAAAAAAGAGAAATTTAAGTCAGTAGAAAGACAGGCAAGAGCTGACTTAACAGCACAGATATAGTGTAAACAGATTTCTTTAATCACGACTTAGGATATAGGGCCTTCCTTCCAAATAGCCTAAAACTGCTGATTCTCGATCATTCCTACTGGATTTAAGGAAGTTGAAGAGAATTTGTTTAACTCAGAGGCCAAGGCACTGAAAGGGCATGTCATGTCACACGATTACCACTGGTAACTGCAACAGAGAAAACTATTACTTAAGAGTTCCTCCTTGCCCTGTATTTATTTTATTTTTTTTAATGTTTTTTTTTTTTTTTAAGATTTTATTTATTTATTCATGACAGACACACAGAGAGGGAGAGAGAGAGACAGAAACACAAGCAGAGGGAGAAGCAGGCTCCATGCAGGGAGCCGGATGTGGGACTCGATCCTGGGTCTCCAGGATCCGGCCCTGGGCTGAAGGCGGCACTAAACTGCTGAGCCACCGGGGCTGCCCCTTGCCCTGTATTTAAAGATAGATAGATAGATAGATAGATAGATAGATAGATAGATAGATAAATAGATGTATATTTGTTTGTTTATTTATTTATGATAGACATAGAGAGAGACAGAGACACAGGAGCAGGGATAAGCAGGCTCCATGCTGGGAGCCCGATGTGGAACTTGATCCCGGGACTCCAGGATCGCGCCCTGGGCCAAAGGCAGGCGCTAAACCGCTGAGCCACCCAGGGATCCCCCTTGCCCTGTATTTAAGAACCCCCAACCTCAGTTTGTTTTAAAAGGTTACGAAGCAGGGACTCCTGGGTGGCTTCTTCCTCTGCCTAGGTCTCTGCCTCTCACTCTGTGTTTCCCATGAATAAATAAAATCTTTAAAAAAAAAAAAAAAAAGCCGTACAAGAAAATCAAGATTTTTCATATATTTTATTAAAAAGTTTATTAACTCCATTTGAACTGCTTTATTTTTTTTTCAACTGCTTTATAAGACTGCTCAGAATTACTTTTATACATGAAATCTACCTTTATTCTCCCTCTTAAAATAAATACAAAGCTACTAGGGCTCTGAGAGTCCAAAATCACAAAGAATGAAGCAAAAAAATGTGGTATTCAAAGTCTGTATGGTAAAGTAAGCAAATTTTAAAGTCATAATGTGATTTTAGAAATGCTAATAAATGCTTGGCAGACTACATGCCTTCCTATTCCATGGGTCATTCAGATGCAAACAGTCTTAGCTGAGCCCCTGCTAAGCACCATATATTGTGCTAAGCACTTTCATTTAGATTATTTGGTTTATATCCAATTCCAGAATAGCATGATCTTTCAAGATAGCTGGAGTAACAGAAAAATCACAAAAGCAATCTTCCAACCACCACAGGTTATCCTATGCCCGAGATGGCTTAGAGAAGAAGCCTATTACTCATCAAAGCGAACAGCATTCGCTGATCTGTACGGTATTATATGGCCTCAGAAAACGCATACACAATCTAGAAACCATCTAAAGATTGAGTTAGAAATTGAGGATATTCAGCAAAGTAGGATTTTTACCTTAAACATTGGGAGACTTAAAATTGCCAATGAGGGGGCACCTGGGGGGCTCAGTGGGTGAGCGTCTGCCTTTGGCTCAGGTCATGATCCTGGGGTTCTGAGATTGAGTCCTGCATCAGGCTTCCTGGAGGGAGCCTGCTTCTTCCTCTGCCTAGGTCTCTGCCTCTCTCTCTGTGTTTCCCGTGAATAAATTTAAAAATCTTAAAAAAAAAAAAAATTGCTAATGAGGAAAAGAACACAATCCTCTTTAACCTGTATCATACTTCCTTCCTATAGTAACCAACAAGAAAAATTTGGAGCCTATAGAAAAGTGTTCAAAGTTGGACTTAGCTCTGTAATAAGATTTATGTACAATAACCAACTTAGAATACTCGAGGTAAAATTAAGTACCGAATAGTTCTATTGCTTTTCCCAAGAAAATATGTAGCAACTGATGCTGAACATGCATTGTCACATTACCTGGAGAGTAACATAAGGGGAACAAGACAAGGCAATAAAAACAAGATAGAGGGAAAAAACAAACAATTCAATACAGGGTGCTATTTTTATAATTTTACACTCCCTATAATTTCTATTACTGCATTTCAACTACCAAAACTGTCTCAATCCTCCTTCCCCAAGCAATTGCTACAAGTGAAAAGATACATCCCAAACTCCACAATTCTCCTTCCTTCTCCCACGAGTGATGGCCTTTTCCACTTCACACAACTCCTCTCCAGCACTTGCCAACAGCTACACATACTCAAGACCACAAGAAGCCCATAAACTTGCCTCCACACTTTCCAAAAACCACTCAATTCATTGCTAACATCACTTATAGACCCAGCCACCCCTCAGGGAATCGTATTTGTTCCTGTATCTGAAAACCCCCAATGGAGTTTAACTTGCTCAGTTCTCTGAAACATCCTGCAAATGCATCCTCCTCCACAATGGAAATGGCAAGCCCTCCCACTTGTTCCAACCCCTCCGATTCACAGAAAAGAAGGGGCAGAAAGAATGTAAGCGTAGATGGACTGATGAATTAAATAAATTAGAAAAAAAGTGGTGAAATTAGAAAAAAAAGATGGACTGATGAATTAAATAAATTAGAAAAAAAGTTGTAGGCATACCAATGCCTACAACTAGGACTTGAGAGCCGGATGTGCCCCACAGATGTTTTGTTTCGTCAAGCAGGTGTTTTAACCAGAAGCCAACATTTAAAAGTAAGAAAAGAAAGAGAAATATCCAGATTTCAGCCTTCTTTGGAGAAATGTAAAGATCGGCAACCCTAAGCCCAGGTCCCTGTGAAGTGACAAGGGCTGAAGCTGAATAGCACCTGTTTCCTATTTCAGACAATCCCCCAGCTTCACTGTCCACCTACCTGGCCTGCTTTACCGATGCTTCAGTGGGCATGCTGGGGACATCTGAATTTGCTACTCCTGAACTACAGTAAACTATGGTCAATAACAATCTTCAGTGATTGTTTAAGAATGATCTTTTGTGAGAACCTAGCACTAGACAAAGTATCCTCTCCCAGGCCACTTTTGGCTCAATGATTATCTTAAAGGATTCCAAATAATGTGTATTATGGTCTTTTAAGACGATCCTAGTAAACCTGTAAACAGTGATTGAAGGACTAAACATAAAGGCCATTTGGAACAGAATGCCTGAACTAAAAAAATCAAAATCAGCGGAGTAGTTAATAGAGTTTGAAAATCCCATACATGTTTATGTTAAAAAGAATTTATGACATATACAGAATAAGATGGAGCAGTTCTCTGCAAGAGTGATATGTTTAAATAAACAGTATTTCATATTTAGATAGCACTTTAAATATTTCCAACATTAAAAATCTATTTTTTCATCTGACGTTGACAAAACCCGTGCTATAAATATAAAGTTGGCTAGGCAGATCTTGTTTTCCCCTCACAGATACCAAAGCATAAAGACGCCAAGAGCCTTCACTAAGGTCACCCAGCTAGTTAGTATGGCAAAGACAGGAGCAGAATCCAGCTGTGCTAACTCATAATCCTGTGCTCCTTCCACTTCAATACATTGTTGCTGCCTCTTATCCACTCGATATCCTACAAAGGATAGGAAAGCTATTCCAGGGATTACAGAGAAATGTGGTTCCACAGGAGACTGGAAGAATCCATTCAATGATTCTGCACCAAAGTCTCCAAAATTCCTTCCAATTTCAAGAATGGAACTGGCCCTTCTGCTCATTTTCAAATCTCCAGTCATTCGATTCCATAGGCACTACACACTACTGTTCAGTAGTATATTTGTGAATCATATATATGTCTCATCTTCCCAAATATTTTGAAAGTTCCAGGAGAGGGCAAGTATCATGCCCCTTTGTACATTCAATACAAATGCTTACTTTATTATTTATTAAAAAAACAAAGAACTAGAAGTGACCTTAAGTGAATTTCAGAAATAATGATAAGGACATCTAAATTATAACATGAGGGAAACAAAAGTAAGAAGAGAAGGTGGCCAGTTTTATGTTTTATAAACCTCCAAGAATTGAGTCCTCTTTTTGTCACTGTGAAAAAATATTTTTTTAAGGGAAATGTAACCTTGGTGGGTTAACATTTTACAAGATTTTACATACGATATTTAAAAGTTTCTTTATTTAAAATATACATATACATATAATATATGCATAAGTATAAACAGACATAGACATCTGAATTTGCTACCTCTGAACACCAAAAAATCTTTGTTGTTTAGGAGTGATCTTTTGTGACAGCCCAGAGCCTAGAGCTGAATGAGGTGTCTTCTCTCAGGTCACTTTTAACTTGATGATTTTCTTACAAGAGTCCAAATAATTTGCTATAATACACATATTTAATACCTGTAATATGCATAGGGCATAAAGGCTTCATAAGGTAAGACATTTTAAATCCTCCACTTAGAATGAAAACAAGACAGTGAGTAAAATAAAAATCTAGAGAGCAAATACAGATAACAAGAGCAACATTTTATCCCTGCACAATGACAGTACCTGGAGATAGCCCAGTTATTTGGAACTCAATTTTACACATCAACCAACCTCTTCAGAACATTGGTTTTTCCATGCCAAGTACCATCCAAAGGCTGCTCAAAAATATTTTTTTTTTAAGATTTTATTTATTTATTCATGAGAAACACAGAGAGAGAGAGAGGCAGAAATACGGGCAGAGGAAGAAGCAGGCTCCATGCAGGGAGCCTGACATGGGACTCAATCCTGGGTCTCCAGGATCACGCCCTGGGCTGAAGGTGGCGCTAAATCACTGAGCCATCCAGGCTGCCCCTCCCCAAAAACATTTAATGCTAACTCTGAGGCAATACATCAAATACTGAATCACAACACTTATAGGATCATATGCTAGGAATTTTTCCATTTGCGAAGGACAATTCTAATCCGTAGTTTCATAACCTATGCAAAATTAAGTACTCTAATGTAGTGCTGGAGAGAATGGAAATTGGTAACTTAGAAACTCGTAATATATACCCAAACTAAATAAACACATAAATCTTTTGACCTAAAAAATTCTACTGGGAATCTGTCCAACAGATAAACTTGCAAATGTGTGAAATGCCATGCTACAAAGTAATTTAGTGTAACACTATAAGAGCAAATTTTTGGAAAGGACTCAGATCATTTTGGAACTGGTTAAATAAATTGTGGTATGTCCATACAATGGAATACCATGAAGCCCTAAAAAAAGGAGAGATAAGAAAACTCTCTTTGTACTGATATGAAAAAAAAAATCTCCAAATTAGAGTACCTGAAAAAAGCAAAGAGTAGAATTGTATATTCTGTAATATGTGTAAAAAGAGATGTGGGGGCTGGGGGTAATATATGTATATACAGAGATATACATAAAATATGTCTGAAGGACCCCAAAAAACGTTACATGCCTCTAGGAAGTGAGATTATGTAGGTGAACAACAGAATGAAAGATTTTTCATTCCATAACTTTTGAGTTCTGAACCATGTAAATACATTGCCTGGTTAAAACATTAAATTTAACCAATGTATTAACTTGTAAAACAAACCCATAGGGGTGCCTGGCTGGCTCAGTCAGTAAAGCATGCAACTCTTGATCTTGGGGTCGTGAGTTCAAGCCCCACACTGGGTGTACAGATTACTTAAAAATAAAAATCTTTGGGCAGCCCAGGTGGCTCAGCGGTTTAGCGCCGCCTATAGTCCAGGGCCTGATCCTGCAGACCCCGGATCGAATCGCACATCAGGCTCCTTGCATGGAGCCTGCTTTTCCCTCTGCCTGTGTCTCCGCCTCTCTCTCTCTCTCTCTCTCTCTCTCTCTCATGAATAAATAAATAAAATCTTTAAAAAATAAAATAAAATAAAAATAAAAATCTTAAAAAAAAAGCCACAGTATGTTAGGATTTCTAATTTGAGAACATTATATTGTAATTAAACACTACAGTTTAAGTAACAATTTTTGCTATTCTTTCCATCAAAACACCCACAAGTCCATCACTAAAATTATCATATAGTCACAGAATATAAAGCCAGAAGGAGCCTCGAAAAATATTCAAAAAAAGAAAACCATGGTCTCAAAAGATTAAATAATTTCCTCAAAGGACAATATGTTGGTGGTCAAGTATGGCCCACACAGTGACTCACATTCCAAAGTATTTTCATATATTTCCCTGACCCCAAACGGATTCTTCATTAGCACAAGGAGCCAACAACTGTCAACCAAGACCCCAGTTGTATCTGGAGGATGACATGAACGACAGAGCCAGTGTAAGCTGACCTCCTATTTCTGTGAGATACTTTCCAATGCTCACAGAAGAACCAGAAGGGGTCTTGCTTTTCTTGAGTTATGTTTTAGCAAAGTGGCCATGGAGTAAAACCATAGGATAAACATGGGGAGGGAGAGAGATTTCCTATAATCTCAATTATACCAGAAAAATGTGAGAAAAATGTTAAGCAACTTCACAATCAGGTAATCAGAATTTACTTTTATATTAAAACAAATATCAATCTGTTTATGGCATAGAATGAAAAATGTACATGAATTTTTAAGGTAAATATTAAGACACTTTCAAAGAAATTTCATGCTGCTACTGATTGATTCTGCTCCCAGAAATGTGTATCCTAGAAATACACACATTCATTCTCTTAAATTCTAATGAGGCAGAAAGGCTTGAGAACTACTATACCAAAGGCATTAAAATAGCCTTCTCAATGGCAGTAGAAAAGGCAAAAGATGAGAGCCAGGCAGATCTGGCTAAACAGCCTGGTTCTTGCCACTGTGTAACCTTGAAATCAGAGCATCAGTTTCTTCATGGGTAAAATATGGTCAGTATTACTTAATATGTAGTTTTACTATAACAATGGGAGATAATATATGTTAAGCAAGCTGCCTGGACTCTAGAAGGAGTACAATAAATGATGGCTACTATTATAGCCATCACAAACCTATCAGAATCTTTGTCTAGCCATTTATTTGGATTCAATTTATGAGACTAAAATAAAGTGGGCAGTGGATATTATAAGCCCTCCCAATCAGTCACCGAGAGAAAAAAGAGGCCAATAAAGTAAAATTACCTAAATGCAAATATATTATACTCACATATTTCATTTCAAACTTCTTAGCCAACATTTCCACTTCTTGCCTCTCTTGATGTTCATCATTAAATGGGTCTTCTGTGTGAATGGGCTTCTTCTGATCCAAAGTAAATAGGAAAAGAAATAGAAGTATTAACATTACTTCAACCAGAGTTGAATATATCCTTAAACTTAAGAGTTAAATTTTCCAAATATTAACACAAGTAAGTTAGAAGCATTAAAAGTAACTACAAAGAAATGTTGGTTTGTAGCAAAAACACTTGCAGCTTTAATGGATTCGTACACATTCTCAAGTTTTTCGGTGGTGAAGAACTCAACAATTCAAATAGTCTCCTCTCACAAAATGGTCTGTGGTCACCCCTGTCCAAAATAAAAAGACCAAAAAAAAAAAAAAAAAATCCCCAAGAAAATGAAGTGAAAATGAAAATCCCACTTATAACTCTAGTTTGAGATCTTCCCAACAAAGATAACCGCTTTGGCCAGGAAATACTTCTCAAAGAATCTCCAGGTTATTAATCAGCATCAACACTGAATCATCTGCCCTGAGCTATCTATCACAAGGGTATCTGTAGCTGCTTCAGCCTTCTGTTGAGGCTCAGCATCAAAACCTCAATCTATACCACTATCCTTTCTTGTCCATGGATATTCATTCAGGGAGTACATACTATTTTAAACAAAGCTAGAAAAGTGAAAGCTGGGCAGCCCGGGTGGCACAGCGGTTTGGCGCCGCCTTCAGCCCAGGGCGTGATCCTGGAGACCCGGGATCGAGTCCCACGGCGGGTTCCCTGCATGGACCCTGCTTCTCCCTCCGCCTGTGTCTCTGCCTCTCTCTCTCTCTCTCTCTCTCTCTTCCTCTCTCGCTCTCTGTCTCACATGAATAAATAAACATGAATAAATAAATAAAATCTTTAAAAAAAAAAAAGAAAAGTGAAAGCTGCAAATAAAAAAGTTACATTACCGTGGCTTCCTTCTAGCCAGGGAGGATGAAAGTTTAACATAATACATGGCTTTAAAAAAACCACACACACAGCTAGGATCCCACATTTACCATCTATTTACCAAAACAAACAAAAAGATAAATCACGTCCTTTACTCAAGTTTACTATTTTAGCAGACACATTTCATTATACACAGAGGTTTTCAATTCAAAAGGGGGGAAGGGGCAGCCCTGGTGGCTCAGGGATTAAGCGCTGCCTTCTGCCCAAAGCGTGATCCTGGAGACCCAGGATCAAGTCCCACATCGGGCTCCCTGCGTGGAGCCTGCTTCTCCCTCTGCCTGTGTCTCTTCCTCTCTCTCTCTCTCTCTCTCTCTCTCTGTCTCTCATGAATAAATAAATAAAAATCTTAAAAAAAAAAAGGAGGGGAGGAGCTGCACATGAATAAAAATGATAAACGCTACTTGTACCTAATTATGGATGACTGACTACAAAGTTAAGTTTTTAAAAAAGGAAGGCAAAAAAATAAATAAATTTAAAAAAAAGGAAGGCTAGATGTTTTTACTGAATTACATCTTCAGGTAATTAAAAATAAAAATATTACAACTGAAATACTGGATACAGAAAAAAGTACAGAAGGGACTAAAGATCTGTACACTTTGGAACTAAGACACTTCATTCTGGATATGAAAGCTATGATTAGTCTAAAAATATGACAGAAAAATATGAAGAATATAAAACAATCAGATCTAGGGCTTTAGAATAAAAGATACTTTTAAAGCTTAAAAAATTGATCTTAGAATTTATTTTTTTAAAGTATCTATTGTAATAAGTAATGTATTTACAGAATCCTTTATCCCAGTAGGAGTTACCAGTGGAAAAAATATATATGATCAGAAAGGAATAATTAAACCAGCAGGAAGAGACTGATAATGAAATAAGAAATACTAGGTATGCTCAGGGGATAGCCTTAACTTGAGACTGAAGGACACTGGGCAACCACCATGCTTTGACATTATCAACTTTACTTCACGTCACTGTGAAGTCCAAATACTAGGTCTTACTACTGGTCTGCCCCATTTCATGAACATATATTTTTACTAAGAATCACCTTATATACCATTATATAACATTCTGTATAGACTATATAGAGAGGAATCAAAAGTAACTCTCTTACTCTTGATAGTCTATAAAAAAGAGTTTAAAAAAGTGACTCACTTTTCTCTCAGATTTAAGGAATAAACCCCTACCCACAATCAAGGCTCTAAGTAAGCTTTCTATTTTTCAGGTGAAATGATGATCTGCAAATCAGTAAATATCAAAATTATCAACTACCCACAGGTAATAACATTGTAATAATTTTGTCCTTTGATGTTAACTCATTAACACCATCCTCAGATCTTTCACATTATTGAAAATATGCAGTATGACAAGCAACATAATAGCCCAGAATTCTCTAATAGTATTAACTACATTGGCACTATAATAACTTATTTTTCTTTTCATAGTAAATGCTCAATTAATCATGTTCACAAGTGGATATTCTGGTTAACGGATTCTCTGGTTTACTAAGAGTTAAACAAAATTTACTTGCTTATCAAATTACTGCCAGAACTTATTTCTAAGTTCTGTACTATTACTCTTTAGCCAGAAACGGTAAACAAATTATCTTTGAGGATAGAGATGATTGCAATGCCTCAGTCATCATCTTGAACCACCTCAATCAGGGCTTAGTAGTCTACAGAGGTAACAAGGTTAAGGGTTTAGTTAACCTGTGAACTTAAACCTGATAAGAAGGGCTTTTTTCATACTTTGCCAACATACGCTCATTTAACTATGCTTTTCCTTATTATTAAAAAAAAAATAAGAGTACACAAAAAATTCTGACTGCATTCAGTTCAAGGTTTTAGTGTTTATTTTGTATTTATGAAGGGGGGGTGATTTAAATGTATCCCAATATAGATGGTATTCACATGTGACAGATTTGTACCAATAACATAAACTAAAATCTTATTCAAGATGGCTATTTCAAAATTTAGAATCTTTATTTTATACGATCTCTTTCCCTCTTTCTATTTAAACTGTTACGTGATAAGTTGTTCAATTACAACTCAAAATTTTAGACTATTTAGAAAATATTAAACATCCTTAAAAATAACTAGACTGAAAAAAAAATAACTAGACTTCTCTTGAGGGGAAGAAAAACCAAATTTGAGAATCACCATTCTGCAGATCAATTCTATTGATCTCATCTTGCTTTTTGTTGGTTTCTACTACCAGGATTTCCATTCATGGAAATATGACAACCTCATTTAGAGAAATGTTTTCTATAATTCCTCACGTAATAAATATGTTCATTGGGAGTAATCATAGATAAATCTGCCAAAACTCAGGTCACAAATGTGCATTGTATTTTTTGTCCAGAATACAACAAATAATATGTGGCTGAATATATAAGAAAATTTGACCAATATAACCCTAAATTGATAGTATAAACAGAAAAATTAAACTGAATTATTTATCTTTCAGGTACTAGTTACATAAAACTAGTAATTCTGATTATTAGATTAACAAGGTAGGGTGTCAAAATTAACTTTTTTGTCATAATTTAAACATATCTATGATTAATTTATCATGGCATGAATATCATAGCATTAAAGAGGCTCATACAGAAATCTCTGTATGTCTACCATAATTCTCATTTTAGTTCACTTTGGCAGGATCCTCTACATTTAAACTATACAATTTTAAGAAATTTTGTTTGACTAAGAATTGGTATTAGTATGGAAAGAAGTACTAATAAAATTACGCGCTTTGTGCACCAGCCTCATTTGTTAGGTGGGGGGATAATGGCTCCTACCTCCAGGAGCTCTGCTGAACTAAATTCCATAAGCCATGTTCCTTACTGAGAACTGTGTCTAGCAACCACACAGGAAGAATTCAGCAAATGTTAGCTACCATAACGTACTTTTGCCCAAATATGATGCTTTTCATCCACAATTTATGAAGTAGGTTAAGGAGTAAAACTGCAAACTCAGAGTAGGAGATCAAATACAATTTATTTGAAAAAATGCTCCGGTCCAATGTTTTCAAAATTCTTGTGGGGGAAAAAAAGAAATAACATCACATTTATAAATAGTAGGGGCACTAGAGTGAATCTGAAGGATACAATGTTTGTGCAAATGGCCAAAATGATCTCTACCCTTAACAAGTCATTTTGGTTGCAAACATTTAGTACTGATTTGACCACACAACAATATTTGTAAATAATGATCAAAAGATTAACTGGCCTTAAAATAAACAAAACCCAGGGACACTGTTTAACATATTTTTAAACTAAAGAATCATTCATTCAACTATAAAGATAGTTGAGAATGAAAACAAATGACTTCTGGGATCCATTAGACCTGTGCTAAAGCAACACCTGATAAAGAGCATAATCTCTAAACAACAGAGGAAATTGTTCTCTTACGTTTCCCTTTCTAGCTTACTTTAAATACCACCAAAACCTACAATAAAAATGACCATCACCAACAAACCTCTCTCCTATCTCCCTTGTTCACTAGTTCCATTGAAGGCATACCTATGTATTTTCGACAGTTCCTAAAAAGTCAAACCTGTTTTGGTTTTGTTTTTTTTTTTTCCCATCATTCTCCAAAAATTACAACGGCCCCGTGCAACACCAACACCCTCCAGCTTTTGGACCTATAAGCTAATGATATACACTCAAATAGCAGTATTATGGGTCGGCGCCAATAAAGCAGAAGACACCTTCCATTCAATCACAGTTAAAAAAAAAAAAAAAAACTCCATAGAGAAGACAAAGCTAAATAGGTTTACCAATACCAACGTGAGAGAAAAAGAACCAAATAACTAACCCACTTCATCATTCCTACAGTGGAATCTTCAGTCTGAAGAGGTTTACTCTCAAACCCCTTCAAAGAAGAGAAACAGCCCACGCACGCAAGCACATCTCAGGCGCCAACCATAACAAACAGTGATGAAGAGGAGGATGACATGGAGGGGTGACACTATCTCGCTGCTTGCATTGGGGGGCGTGTCCCCCAAGGTTTTTCTTCTTTTCTACTGGAACGACTGCTGGAGCTCCGCAAGGAAAAGCCAACCACGTAGCTTGCAGAGCACCCCCCCCCCTCTCAATTTAGTGTGGGGAGCAGAAAGGAGTCAATTCTGAGGTCTCGAAAGGTGCAGAGGAAAACCGGCTCCGGGCGGCCTCCGGGGCGGGCGCACGAGGGAGGGGAGGGGGGTGGTCGGCGGAGCCAGGTGGGAGCCGAAGCCGACCCCGGGGAGCAGGGGGGGAGGGGAAGCAGCACCCAGCACTCGTCCCCCCGCTCGGCCCCCGCGCCCTGCAGCCCTGCAGCCCTGCAGCCCACCCTCCCGGGCGACCCAAGACGCGCAGAGCGGGCGTCGGCAGGTGCGAACCACTGGAAAAGGCGGACGCGTCCTGAGGCTCCCAGGGTCTGGGGGGTGAGGGAGAATCTTCTGTACCCGTTGTTCTCCGCACAGCAGCAGCTCCGGGTAACTGAACTCCACGCAGCTCTCGTCGGTGGGATCCTTGAGCACCAGCTCCAGGCGCACCGTCTCCCTCGGCGGCCTCTGCGGCGGCTCGGCCCGCGAAGCCGACTCCCGCGGCGGGGGCGGCTGCAAGTGCAGCTGAGGGAGCGGCGGCGGCGGCGGCGGCGGCGGCTCGGGCCGCGGGGGCTCCCGCTGCAGCGACATGGGCGGCTCGGCGCGGCTGACCTCGCGCTGGGGGAGCGGCTTCTCCCGCGGCGGGGGCTGCGCGTCCGCCCGGGGGGCAGCCTCCCGCGGGGCCGGCTGCTCCGCCCGGGCCGGCTCCAGCCGGGGGGGCTCGCGAGGGTGCTCGGGCTCGCGGTCGGCCCCCGGGTAGTCGGCCTCGCGCCGCCTCACCGGTGACAGGCTAATAAACGCTACTCTGCGTGGCTCCGCCATCCCCACTGTTCTGGCCCTCCGCCTTCGCTCGAGCCGGCGCTCGGTTCTACGCCGAGTTGCTTGCCTGCCCGCCCTTCCTTTTGCTTTCCGTCGCTTTTCTTCCCTCCACCACCCTCAGTCGTCTCTGCCGACGCCACCGTGAGCGCGCACCGGGCCCCCTTCCCCGCCACTATGTTCTGATGGGCTCCACCGCCATCGCCAGGGTCGCCGCGGCCGCCATGTTGGATCCCCCACATAAATAGAAGCAGGCCGCTGAGCGGGCGCATGCGCAGACAGGACACGCTCGCGTCCACCGTCGTGGCTGTGGCTCAGTTTTCCTCTTTTCCTCCCAACAGTCTGGAGTCCAGACAGGTCAGCGGAAGTGACGTCGGGGCAGGGCCGGTTTCCTTGGAGACGAAGACGCCGTCTGCGCCCTTCCTAAAAGGGAGGGGTCTGGGGTTTCCCGAGCTTCCCGTGCGCACCCGGAAACCGGCGGCGCGCGTGAGCCGCCCGGCGCGGAGCGGGCGCCTGGCTGTGCCGGGGACCGGCCGGGTCGTGGCGCGGGGTCCCGTGCGGCACCCACTTCCCGCGTTCGGCTCTAGGGGACCGGGGTCGCCAAGCGGGGTGCGCGAGGAGGAGACGGAGACGGGGCTGAGGGCGGACGCGAGGACCCGCCGCAGCGCCTGCCCGCCCGGCGCCCCGCGGCGCCCCGGGACCCGGGGAGGACAGGAAATGGCTCCCCGCAGCCAGCCTGGCGGTGCGGCGGCCGCCCACGGGCCTCGCGTCCGCCGACCGCCGCCGGCTGCCCTGGCCCGGCCGCGCGGGCCGCTCAGTGCGGGGCACCGCCGTGAAAACGCTCCATAACGTTTCGCAGTTGGGGTAACTGAGTAAGCGGAGAGTTCCGGGCTCGTCCGTGAAGCCTCAACTGTCGAAACCAACAGGACGTCCTGCTTCTCAGCACGATTTGGTGGCGCTTTAGGGAACGCGCTCTGGAGGCAGACGCCACCGCGCGCGACTCGAGGCGGAGCGGGGCCGTGGGCACGCCTCTGAGGAACTCCTTGGGATTCAGATTTAAAAGGATGACGGAGTTCTTGCCCGTTTTCCTCCATCAAATAGGAAGCAAACCCGAGGTCCCGGACTCTTCTCCAGATCCTAAAGCGAACTCACGCCTTCTGCTCATCCCATTAAGCGGATTGACGACGTTAACACCTATTGATGACTATTTGATGGAGTCACTATGATGTCATACTCAATGTAGTCGGTATGACGTCATAGACAAATTCTCAATGTGGTCACTATGGCGTTATAGACAAAGTCTTAATGTAGTCAGTATGGCGTCACAGACAGTCTCAATGGCGTCGGTATGACGTCATAGACAAATTCTCTCTCTCTTTTTTTTATTCTGTTACTAACTGTATGAAGATAAGCGATGGAAAGGATGTCCCGAAGGGTCCGTCCCACCTCTGAACTGCTCTTATTTTTCCTTGGCGGTATGTTTTACCTCCATTATCTTCTTTGCAGTGGCTCCCATTCTGATGGTGCCCTGGTGGTCTCATTTCTACATTGTTTTAGGAGCCCTTAAGTGTCCTTTAGTAGCCCTTTACTGTCTCCGTCTCTTCCTGCCAGTCTTGCAGTGAGACTATATTAATGCTTCTTTTTTTATTTTTTAAAGATTTTATTTATTCATGAGAGAGACAGAGAGGCAGAGACATAGGAGAAGCTGGCTCCATGCGGGGAGCCTGACGTGGGGCTCAAACTCGGGACTCCAGGATCACACCCTGGGCTGAAGGCGGTGCTAAACCGCTGAGCCACCCAGGGATCCCCTATATTGATGCTTCTAAAACACGTTTTATTACGTCATTACTTGTCCTGGCTGCAACTTACCTACAAAGTAAATTCTGTACTTCAGGGCAGCCCAGGTGGCTCAGCGGTTTAGCGCCGCCTTCAGCCCAGGCCCTGATCCTGGAGACCTGGGATCGAGTCCCATGTCAGGCTCCCTGTTTCTGCCTCTCTCTCTCTGTGCCTCTCATGAATAAATAAATAAAACCTTTAAATAAAAAATAAAAATTTTTCTGTACTTCATACAGAATGCATAGTCAGTATCATCCACAATTTAACTCCACTGGCAAACTGGTGATCTGTGGGCCAAATCATTCAGCAGGTGTTACTCTTCCAAAGTTATTTTCTAACTTCTAACGCATAGTTTTCCCAACTTTTGAACAACTCACAGAAATAGATTCTACATTGAAACCCAGTATACACACACGTACACCTTCACAAAACTTGTGTAAAATAAAGAACAAAATTAATACAATATAAGTGTATTTATAATACAATGTAGAAACCAAGCTTAATATAGATAGTACAGAAGCAAATTAGTAAAGGTTTTATTTAAAGCCATGGAAGTTTATGCCTGTTCATAGGCTGATTCCAGTCTAGAATGCATGAAGACAATGCTGCATGTATATCCAGTCTACTATTGAGCTTGATTTTTATTTTTATCTTTTTTTAAAATTTAATTAATTTATTCATAGGAGACAGAGGGAAGACAGAGACATAAGCAAAGGGAGAAGCAGGCTTCCGGCAGAGAGCCCCATGTGGGACGCAGTGCTGGAACGCAGTGCTGGAACGCAGTGCTGCCCACCCAAAGGCAGACACTCAACCGCTGAGCCACCCATGCGTCCCTCAACAAATTTTTTGGATCTCTATGGTTTTCTGATCATAGTTGTTGTTCCATTACTTGCAATTCCATTATAAATTGTATACAGGTCTTTTTATGTATTGTTATCCATTATAAACTGCATGAAGTTTTTTTATTGACTTAAATGCTGTTTTCCAATTTTAACTATATTTTTCTCTATACAGACTCCTCTATAAAATGGTCTTGCTACACATATCTGACATAAAAGTATTAACTCACTGAATTAGTATTCTCATCAAGTTGGACTATAACTCCATGGTAATCATTGATTCTTCTCAATGTTCTATGGTAATTGAGTTGATATTGTGTTATTGCCAGGAAGTATAATTTTGAATTTATCAGCTTCTTTGCCACCAAAAACATATGCACCAACATATTGGAGGAAGCAGTTTCTTAGCACTGAGTATGAACCATTTCTCTCCTGCCACAACTAAACACAAAGATTGTCTTTCTCATATTTGTGAAGCAACTGAGAAACTGCATCAATAACTTTATGCCTGTTTCCTTAACATATTTTAGGGACTTATATGCTATATTTTCAAATGTCCTTTAATTTTGAAGGTATTAATCTTTCTCTTGTTGGAATTGCATTCTCTTTTTCTTTAAAATGTAAAATCTGTTTTCTGATTATTAGAGTAACATTTTTTTTCTCAGTGTTTCCACTGCACTTCCAAATCTAGCAAGTAAACCTGAACACAGATCCTGTATTTTTCACTTTATTATTTTTTTCTTCTAATAATAAAGCAACTTCTTTGAGAACAATTTACACAAATTTGATTAATAAATAGTACACACACACACATATAGTGCACACCTACACCATACATGATGACACACCTTTTCCCAAAAATGTACATTAAGTTCTTTATTGGAACTCAATTGAAAACTCTAGATCTTCTATCAACAAATAAAATGCCCCTGTACACAATTTTATAAATCATGAGTAGTCATAATAAATAAAATTAGACTGTACAATGTAATCTGTCCAACAAATTAACCCAGGAATTGGAGTGAAATACCTGCTTATATATCAGCTCTTCCTCCTGGATTCTAGCCTTGAATAAGGATTGATGAGGTGCCCTGATACTTTCAATTAAATTAAATTAAATTCTGTTATAGCCTGTTTAATTTTTCTTAAAGGCTGCTTTGACCTTTAAAATTAATTTCATAGTCTTCTAACTGGTTGCAGTCACTAGTTTGAAATGGATAGCCACCTTAGCAGTTACAGACTGAATAGGTAAGAAAAAATTAATTTTGTTGCTTTTGGGATTTCTTTAGGGGTAGAGCACATCTACCTACACATTTTCTTGGGAATTTGGGAAATCCTAAATACTCTTGTTCAGTAGTAAGGGCCTTTGAGGAAGCTGTGAAGAAGTCAAAGTCAAATTCCCCTTGAATGCAAAGTCAGAATATCTTTGTGTAAAATCATAGATTATCTAAGGTATTCATATCATCTAACTGTAATGCTATAAGATCAAGCATTTTGTTTTGTTGTATATAAAATATTCGGTGAGATCCAGCTACTAATACCTTTTTTGTGAAAAATTACTATCTACAGCATTTCCAGCACAGCATTTTGATAATTTTACGAACTCTCAAATCTCATGTTTAATATTAATGTTCAATCCAGGGTATGGCAATATTGCACCTATGGAGACATATATTTATAGAAAAGGGACAAACCAACCCCACTGTTTAGTGCTTCTCTTTTAGTGTTATGTCCTAGCGGCAGAGCAGCAGAATTGTCTCCGAATTCTAGTTTCCCATCTTCCCCAAAATGAATATGGTAAGACGGTTGCCTTTTGGAGTTGAACAATAGGTAAAACCTTAATTGACAATAGCAGTGGCAATCAACATAAAAAGGTAGAATATACTGCAGTTGAAATGTTATGTTAATTCTTCTTTAGTTAGTCTTCTCAGAGGAAGACACATTTGAGTCAAGACCAGAATCTTTTGGGAAGATCCAAAGGAAAAATATAACAGAGAAAGAAAAGCAAGTGCAAAGTCTGCGAAGGGAGTAAACTTGGTGAGTTAGAAGAAAGGTCTGAGTGGCTAGAGCACGGTGAGCAAGGTGGAGAGAGACACATCTGAGAGGGAGATAGGGGCCTGCTTATGTGGAATGGTGTCAGGAGCTGGGATTTTATTATAAATGAAACCAGAGCCATTGGAAATTTTTAAGTAGAAGAGTAACATGATCTTAGAAGAAAAGCCTTTCAAGAAAGTGTGCTGTCAACTATCTGTTGAATGCTACCAAGTCTAGTAAGAAGAGGACAAGGAGATGATTCCTGCACTTGGCAAAACAGAGATTATTGGTGACCTTGAGTTTTGTCTTGTTTCATTTTCAATTCAAGCAAAGAAGGTTGAATTCATCATACTTGGTTTGTGGTACATTATCAATCTCTTTCTCTACTCCCCCCCTCCCTGAAATTTCATCTTATTATCATTCTTAACCCCGATGACAGAAGTTATAAAGTTTAATTTTTTGTTTACATGTGACTTTGTAAATATATGGTCTTATATGCATCTATTTTTTTTTAAAGATTTTATTTATCTATTCAGAGAGAGAGGCGGAGACACAGGCAGAGGGAGAAGCAGGCTCCCCATGGGGAGCCCGCTGGGGAAATCGATCCCAGGACCCTGGATCACACCCTGAGTTGAAGGCAGACACTCCACGGCTGAGCCACCCAGGCAGCCCTGCATCTATTTTTAATAGTAAATTTATTATTATAATATCTCATTATGTTTGTTTCACTCAATACCATATTTTTAAGATCTGCCCACATTGCTATAATAATACACCAGTTTATAACTTTTTTTTAAGAACTATTTGAGAGAGGGATCCCTGGGTGGCGCAGTGGTTTGGCGCCTGCCTTTGGCCCAGGGCGCGATCCTGGAGACCCGGGATCGAATCCTACGTCGGGCTCCCGGTGCATGGAGCCTGCTTCTCCCTCTGCCTGTGTGTGTGACTATCATAAATAAATAAAAATTAGAAGAAAAAAAAAAAGAACTATTTGAGAGAGAGAGCAGAGGGGAGGGCAGAGGAAAAGGAAGATGGAGAGAATCTCATGCCTTTTGAGCACAGAGCCCCCAACCCCGGGCTTGATCTCACAACCCTGAGATCATTACCTAAGCAGAAATCAGGAGTCAACCACTCAACCGATTGAACCACTGTGGCGCCCCATCGGTTTACAACTTTTAATTAGTAATCCGCAATAGCATGTTTTACGTATTCTCTTAATGATGAACGCTCAAATTACCTCCTGCTTCCCCCACCACCACCACAGAGCAACTGTGAACACATTCATATGCCCTTTGAATCTGTGTGAAAATGTTTTTGGGACATATGCTCAGGTGAGAGCCAGAGTCCTAGGCCACAGATCCACATTAAGGGACTGCTCTCTAGAATGGCTGCATGAGAGTTCCTATATCACTTCAGCCCTCCACCCTACCACCACCATCAAATACAATTTAATTTTTGCCAGTCATTATTATTCGAATTTGCATTTCTCTGATGACTAAGGGAGTTGAGCATTGCTTCATATACCTGTTCTTTAGGTTTCCTCTTCTGTAAATTCCCTGTTTATAATCACTTTCCACTTTTCCATTTGTGCATTTTCCTGTCTTTGTTGAATATATAATATTCAAATCAGTGAGGAAAGAATGAATTAAATAGTATAAGACAACTGGGTAGCCATCTGCAGGAGAATAAAATTGTATCTCATACCTTACGAAAGGATAGATTTCTAGTGAATCGAAGTTTCAAATGTAAAAGATGAAATAGTAAAACTTTATTTATTTATTTTTTTTTGAAATAGTAAAACTTTAGAAGAAATCAGCTGAGATTGAAAAATCTCACACTAGGGAAAGCCTTTCCAAGTGCAATTGATAATTTAAACTATTTAAAACAAATTGTTGCAGGACAGAACAGAGCTAGTCAAAAACAAATGACAGGGCAGCCTGGGTGGCTCAGCGGTTTAGCGCTGCCTTCAGCCCAGGGCCTGATCCTGGAGACCCCGGATCAAGTCCCACCTCGGGCTCCCTACCTGGAGCCTGCTTCTCCCTCAGCCTGTGTCTCTGCCTCTCTCTCTCTCTGTGTCTCTCGTGAATAAATAAAATCTTAAAAAAGACAAAATGGAAACAATTTTACAACATATTGCACAAAGTGTGAATTTCACTAATCTATAAAGAACTCCTACCGGTCAAAGGGAAACAATAACCTAATAGAAAAGTGGAGAAAGATATGAACAGATAGCTCACGGGAAAGGAAATAGAAACGACTCTTCAGCAAATATAATGTGCTCAATCTGACTCAACTGTTGAATCAAAGAATATGTGCATTTTGAATCTGATAAACTGCCCTCCAAAGTAAGTATCAATGTGTATTCTACTAGCTATGTGTGAAGGTTTCTATTTCCCAGTACCATTGGCAATATGTTATCAAACTTTTTGATCTTTGCCAAGCTAATATATTTAAGTGATTTTGGCATACATTTCACGTATGAGTTAAGCCATACAATGGAATTCTATGTAATCTTTTAAAAATCTCATTACTAAAATCTTGGGCAGCCCTGGTGGCACAGCGGTTTGGCACCGCCTGCAGCCTGGGGTGTGATCCTGGAGACCGGGGATCGAGTCCCAAATCGGGCTCCCTGCATGGAGCCTGCTTCTCCCTCTGCCTCTGTGTGTGTGTGTGTGTGTGTGTGTGTGTGTGTGTCTATGAATAAATAAATAAAATCTTTAAATAAAAATTTCATTACTAAAATCTAGTCTTAAGTGAAAAATGCAATATGCAGAACAATCTTTAGTACACTACCATTTTATAATCATGACCCCAGGCCCCTGAGATCATGACCTGAGCCGAAGTCAGACTCTTAACTGACTGAGCCACCCAGGCACCCTATTTTCTAGTTTTAAATTAATCAATTTCAGAGTTTACCAGTTTTTCTTGTGGAGTCCTTATGTTTACTTCAATGTTGTTTCTCTAAAAAAAACAACAACAACAAAAACATTTAATCTATTTCTTTTAGAGACAGACAGAGCACCAGCGGAGGGGAAGGGCATATGGAGAGAGAGACACGCAGACTCCGTGCTGAGTGCGGAACCCCACCTGAGGCTGGATCTCACAACCCTGAGATCAGGACCTAAGCTGAAACCAAGAATCCGATGCTTAACCAGCTGAGCCACCCAAGCACCCCTACTTCTTGATAAGATGCTTAAGTCACTCATTTTTTTTCTGTTTATTAATAATAAGGATTCAAGAGCTTACCTGTCCTTTGAGCTTTATCTCCAATCCAGTTTCAGAACAGTTTGGATACTCTCTTTTACCCCAAAATTAAGAGGGTTTTTTTTTTAGGGTTTTATTTGCTTTTTGTTGTTGTTAAATTGTTTTTCTTTCTTTTTTCTTTTTTTGTTTTAGAGATTTTATTTATTTATGAGACACACACAGAGAGAGGCAGAGACATGGGCAGAGGGAGAAGTAGGCTCCCTGCAGGGATCCTGACGCTGGACTCTATCCCAAGACCCTGGGCTCACAACATAAGCCAAAGGTGGATGCTCAACCACTGAGCCACCCAGGCGTCCCTTCTTTTCCTTTTTGATGTTTAGGTGGCAAGGTGCTTAATTTTGTGGATAACTTTTACCAATGACATTGTGATTTAAAACGTCTGCATTGGTTCTCTTTTTGCATTGGTCTGTTTACTAACTCTGCCTCTCTCTCTCTCTGTGTGTGTGTGACTATCATAAATAAATAAATAAAAATTAAAAAAAAAAAGAGAGGTATGTTTGAGCATAGATCTGGCAACTTATTTTATGTCATGCTTTCTCCTTTAAGCCTCTTTAAAAACCCCCCTTAAACTGATCTGTTCGCTTTGTTTAGGATATGTTACTTCTGATAATTTGGAAGGTTTGTATTTTTGACCTAACAAGATAATTATATAATATGCTTAATCCTCGATTTCTTTTTGACATTGTAATTCCATACTATGACCAATGATGAAATTTTTTATTTTTTTAAGATTATTTTTAGATAATTGCCACACCCAACATAGAGCTCGAACTCACAACCCTGAGATCAAGAGTCGCACACTCTACCCACTGAGGTACCACGTACCCCAGAATTTTCTTTTTTATACTTTAATTTGGAATTGTAAAGTACACTTATATACTACTTGATTTATTACTTTTAATGATACCTTAAATATGAAATGTCAGTGAATTACCACTATTTTCTCTATTTGAGTAAAATACTTAGTTATAGCTTTCATGTACATATCACCAATTTTCTGGTGATATTTTTTGTTTACCACTTGACTTCCTTCTTTTTCTCTTGGGTTAATTTTCTTTTTCTTTTCTTTTCTTTCCTTTTTTATTTTAAAGAGAGATAGTCTTTTTTTTTTAAATTTTTTTAAATTTATTTATGATAGTCACAGAGAGAGAGAGGCAGAGACATAGGCAGAGGGAGAAGCAGGCTCCATGCACTGGGAGCCCGATGTGGGATTCGATCCCAGGTCTCCAGGATCGCGCCCTGGGCCAAAGGCAGGCGCCAAACCGCTGCGCCACCCAGGGATCCCTTGGGTTAATTTTCTATAGACCATTAACTGTGTTGTCCATTTGTCTGAGTTACTCATCTTTGAGTTTGAAGTGTTTTCCTGGACCAGCTGTTTTGGTGAATATGTGTATCTGGGGACCCCAGGGCCATGTGTCCACCTGGCAGGTTTTTTTTTTTTTAACATTTTATTTATTCATGAGACACACAGAGAGAGGCAGACACACAGGCAGAGGGAGAAGCAGGCTCCTTGTGGGACGCCTGATGCAGGACTTGGTCGCAGAACCCCAGGATCATGCCCTGAGCCAAAGGCAGATGCTAAACCGCTGAGCCACCCAGGCTACCATCCATCCGGCAAGTATTAAGCTTATGACCCAGGAGCTTGCATTTACCCTTCTCCACCTCCCCGATGAGCAGCTGTGGAGCTGTTCACAGTGATGTCTTCTCTGCTACGTGGCAAAGTGCTTCCTGCAAATATGGCTTGTCTAAGCAATTCTCTGGTTTTGCTCGGCCACCTATGCTTATTAGAACTAAATCATGCACTTTATTTTCATTTACCCTTGTGCAGTAAAATACGAAGACAGCTTTTTCTCACACACACCTCCGTACATGAACATTTTACATCCCCTCTCCTCCTAATACTGTTGGATCAATTTTTGGTTGAATTGGTATTTAGTACTTAGAGTTTTAGGGCCTATAAATGCTTTTTCCAGCTGAACCATGAAGTACACAATGATTACTTTTCCTTCCCTGAACATTTTAATAATCAATGTCCCATTTGCTTCATTTTCTATAGAGCTTATCTCCTAACTCTCTTCTCAGTATGTTAATAATCTAGGTATTCTATTTAATTTTGAGTAAGTCTCTCCTGGAGCCTCTGACCTGCTCTGGTCTGTCTTGGTTTTGTTCTCTGAAACAGTTGCACAGCACCTTGAAGTACGTCCCCGTCATTATCCAGGGCATTCTCTTCACCTGCTCTTAACCTGGAGTTCTCACTTCTTATATGCCTGTCTTCATGTTTCCTTAGCTTCCCCCCCCCCATATTCTTGGTCTGGCACATAATTCCAGAGATAATTTTATGTTTATATACATGTCTGAAAAGATATTTGTTCTACTACATATTTGAATGACAATTTCTACTTGGAAATAATTTCCTCTGAATTCTTACGGCAATGCAGCATGGTTTTATAGCTTTCAGAGTTGCCACTGAGAAGACCAATACCATTTATCGATCTTATTTTTTTATTGATTGGATTTTTGATTGTTTGCAACTTGTGTCTGCATCACCCTTTCTATCATTTTCTCTCTCTCTCTCTCTTTTTTAAAGATTGTATTTATTTATTCATGAGATACACAGAGAGGGAGAGAGAGGCAGACACACAGGCAGAGGGAGAAGCAGGCTCCATTCAGGGAGCCTGACGTGGGACTCGATCCAGGACTCCAGGATCATGCCCTAGGCCGAAGACAGGCACTAAACCGCTGAGCCACCCAGGGATCCCCTAATTTTCTCTTTTTTTAGATTGTATTTATTTGAGAGAGAATGAGAGAGAGCAGAAATAGAGGGGACAGGGAGAAGCAGGCTCTCCACTGAGCAGAGAGCCCAATGCGGAGTTCGATCCCAGGGTCCTGGGATCATGACCTGAGCCAAAAGCAGACACTTAACCAACTAAGCCACTCAGGCTCCCCCCACCCCCCTAAAATTTTCCTTTTTAGTTCCTCTGCCATCCTGGACAGATGCCCAGGTCAGATTCCTGAATAGTGGTTGTGACCACAGAGAATGAGCATAAAGTTACACCTGGGATTCTTTTCTTTTTTTATTTACTTTTTAAATTTTTATTTATTTATGATAGTCACACACACACACAGAGAGGCAGAGACAGAAGCAGGCTCCATGCACCGGGAGCCCGACATGGGATTCGATCCCGGGTCTCCAGGATCGCACCCTGGGCCAAAGGCAGGCGCCAAACCGCTGCGCCACCCAGGGATCCCTAAACTTGGGATTCTTTATAAAAAATAACTTTGTTGTACAAAACCAAATCATCTATCTGGTCCTTGTTACATGACTGCATACATTTGCCAAAACTCACAGAACTGTAGGAGTTCATATATTTTATTTATTTATTTATTTATTTATTTATTTATTTATTTATTTATTTATTTATTTTTAATAGAGACAGACAGACACACACACAAACACACACACACATACACACACACAGAGACAGAGACACAGGAGGAGGGAGAAGCAGGCTCCATGCCGGGAGCCTGATGTGGGACTCGATCCCGGGACTTCAGGATTGTGCCCTGGACCAAAGGCAGGCGCTAAACCGCTGAGCCACCCAGGGATCCCCTATATATTTATTTCATGATTTCCTCAGTCCTTTCCCACAAAGGACCTATGGCCATTTACTCAGATGGCAGGACACTAAGGAATACCCAGGTCTTTTCAGGGCTGTGATACACAGGATTCTAGAATGTGCCACAAGCCCACTGCTGGAGTGCAGCCACCAAGTAATAAATATAGTCCTGGCCAAAGTCCATCTTACTATGGGTCCAATGGTCCACAGAGCCACCTAATGGTCATTTTCCCTTCTTTAAATATATCTTTAGGATCCACACACTTGATAATTAGAGAAACTCCAGTAATGGGTCCTCAGCCCGTGGTATTAGAGCCTTTAAGGCACAGTGGAGTGGGAATTGTTTTGTGTCAAATTAGGTGGCAACACATTACGCTTGCTATGTAATGATACTGTGGCAGTGGTGAGAGAATGCAATAAAGGTCACGTGACCAGAAAAGCAGTCATTACAACAACCCCAACTCCCAGGAAAACAAAGGTCAAAAAATTAGAAAATTTAAAATGAGATTTCATCACAGCAGAATTTCTTCACAAGAATAAACGAGGATGAGGCTTCAACCAAAGTATATTTCTGAGTAGTTCCTTTGTTAACCAAGCAAAGAAAGCCATTTACTCATGGTAAGTTAATTAAATTCTGTTGGCTTGCAGCAGCTGATTAAAAAGAAAAACTACAGTATCCAAAGAAAATAAATCAGCCTTTTGGCAAGAACAGTTGTTCAGAGTCAGGGATATTGGGAGCAATACGGATACTTGAAAGATGAGGTGAATGATTCAGGTGGCTTTCTGGACTCTTCACTCTGAAGTTTACTTTGCTTATTCAGACAGCCACCCCAGCTTTCTTCTCACTGGTATTTGTACAGCATATCTTTTTATACACCTTTACTTTTTTTTTTATTTTGGTCAAAAAGACTCCCCATAACATAAAATTTAGTATCTTAATCATTTTAAGTAGCATATCTTCACATTGTTGTGAAACATATTTCTAGAACTTCTGTGTCCAGGAGGGCTAAAACTATACCCATTAAACCACTGCTGTTTCCCCTTTCTCTCCAGTCCCTGGTAACGACCGTTCTACTTTTTGCTTCTATGAATCTGACAGCTTTAGATATCCTATGCAAGTGGACTTATACACAGTCATGTCCCAAAAATTTGTCTTTTTAAATATTCCATTGGAGAAAGTTTTACTTGAGGCTGATAAGGCAATATTCTAGAGTGGGGCTCAACAAATCTTTTCTGTGAAGGGCCCAGATCGTATTTTAGGCTTTATGTGCCAGGAGGCAAAATTGAGAATATTATGTAACTACTTACATGACAAGAGAGAAAAAAAATTTCCCTAAATTTCTTATTGAATCTCCTTAGTAAATGTATAAACTACACTAACCCACCCCTTCACTGCTTTTACAGTACCTGGCAATTATGCTTTAGGTCACTGTTACCCACATTTTCATCCCAACATGCACTCGTAATTTGCCTTTTTTTTTTAAAGTAGGCTCCACACCCAATGTGGAGCTTGAACACACAACCCTGAGATCAAGAGTTGTATGCTCTACCAACTGAACCACTTGTAATTTTAAAAACTTGAATAACATGTCTCAGCTCCACCATATTAATAACTACCCAGTGGTCAGAAAACTGGCAAAGGAGTATAATTATATGTTTATAGGGGAAATTAAGAATAGAAAGACAAGTGTAATTATTTAATTGTACACAGTAGGAAAAACCTGTATATGTTTAGGGAAGCAATAAGGCTCCTTTGAAATTTTTGTGAAGCATGTAGTTATGTCTAAGTCATAGTGTAGTAAACGTAACTAGAACCCAAGAAACAATCAGAGATCACTGAGAATCCAGTTTTTTCTTCTCATTAGGGAGTTCATTCACATAGGTGGACTATGAATTTTTTATCTGGTTATATTTTACCCTTTGCTTTGGTTGGTAGGAAGCTTAAAGGTGAACTTCTGGCCCATCTTTAGTAATTCTTGTATGTACTTTTGTGTATGAACTTTACTCTTGGCTTCTTTTATTCTTAAATGCCTTCTATTCATATTTTATAATGTGTATTTTAGTAATTTATCTCAATTCTCTTCTAGAACAGAGTTGGATATAAGTAACTGTCTAAATAAATACATGAATAGATGAATGAATATACAAAAACTATGATGAATAAAATTAGATAAAATGTATTCATAGTTTATGTATAGTTTAGGTCCTTGGAGCAGTGTACTTACTCCATATGATGGTCTGTAAAGTGTGTTGCCCCAAGAGGGGCAGCCTGAGTAGGGACCTGCTGCATCTGCTTCTTTCTTTTCCTTTGCTCCAGCCACTAATGTGGCCCCTCCCTAGAATTATATGGCATCTAGATTATATTTAAAGGAAGGGTTTTGATGTAACAAAAAGTATACATTTGACCATAAACTACATAGTCAACATACACCCATCAGCTGGTTGTACCCATCTGGTGAGTGTGTGCTGTCTTATGTTCTTCACTTATTATTATTTTTTAAAAGATTGTATTTATTTATTCAAGAGAGACAGAGAGAGAAAGAGAGACAGAGACAGAGACAGAGGGAAAAGCAGGCTCCATGCAGGAAGCCTGATGCAGGACTCGATCCTGGGACTCCAGGATCACACCCTGGGCTGAAGGCAGGCACTAAACTGCTGAGCCACCAGGGATCCCCTGTTCTTTACTTATTCTTGGAGTCCAGAGTGAAGCTAGGTCACAGGTGCATCATCAGGTCTCTAGCGCTGCTTCTCTGACAGCATCTCTCAACAGACAGAACACTGTTTGAACACTATCATAAAATACCTACACACCTTAGAAGTATTTATAGGATGAAGAGGCAGAGATGACTATTTATCTAAATCAAATGAACAGAATCCTACATATAGGAACTACTAGTAAATTACTAATTCATTTTTACCATTAAAAAGTAGATATACAAAAAAAAAAAAAAGCAGATATAACTATTGGGGTCTAGTAATGGCCACCTGCTGTCAACTCTTTAAATTTACCAAGCCTTAAAGGAGGAAAGCATTCCTTCAGCTTCCATGTACTCAGATGTAAGTTGCACATCTTGCACACATGGAAGCAGGGGCATCTTTCTAGCTGCAGATTTTCAGATCCATTCTGATTGCTTCTCCCGAATGAGGCAAGAGGTGTTGATTTATAAGGGATACAAACATTCCTATTGCCTTTAGTTTTTTTTTAAATTTTTTAAAAAAATTTATTCATAGAGACACACAGAGAGAGAGAGAGAGAGAGAGAGGCAGAGTCACAGGCAGAAGGAGAAGCAGGCACCATGCAGAGAGCCTGACGTGGGACTCGATCCAGGGTCTCCAGGATCACGCCCTAGGCTGCAGGCAGCGCTAAACTGCTGCGCCACAGGGGCTGCACTTTTCTTTTAGTTTTTTAGAAAAGATTTTATTTATTTATTTTAGAGAGAGAGTGAGAGTGAACAGTAGAGGGAGAGGGACAGACTCTGTACTGAGCCTGGAGCCCCAAGTGGGGCTTGATCCCATGAACCTGAGATCATGACCTGAGCCAAAAATCAAGAGCTGACATTTAACATGACATTTAACATTTATCATGACTTGAGCCAAAGGCAGATGCGCAACCACTGAGACACCCAGGCACCTCAACCTATTGCCTTATTTTCTATCAACGCTTTGTTCCTATTGCCAACAACACAGTATTGTGTTTAGTTGTATATAATCCTTTTGGACTGAGTTCCTTAAGGGTCAGGACTGTGCATTATCTATCTTTGCATCCCTAGCTCCTAGGATATGCTTGGCACACAATAAAACAATAATTAGATGGGAACCAGAATTATATGAGGTCAGGTCTCATAAGTCTTTTGTTCTACCATCTATGATATGCTTAATTAGTCAGTGAACAAGTATCTGTGAGCTTTCTTGTGCAAGGTATGGTACTGGCTCTAACACTTTTGAAATGAGCTATGACTCAGCAAAGAGCCAAACGGAATATGATCAAACAGGAACCACAGCCTTAGTGGACAGGGCTTCTAAAAATATATCTACTTTCCTCTCTCATAAAGAGTTAACTGTGGAGCCCCAAACTTTGTTTTTCCCCTCCATTCTGAAAGAGGAAAGAGGAGAAGGTAGGGCACCTGGGTGACTCAGTGGTTGAACATCTGCCTTTGGCTCAAGTCATGATCCTGGGGTCCTAGGACTGAGTCCCACATGGGCTCCCCATAGGGAGCTGCTTCTCCCTTTGCCTATGTGTCTGCCTCTCTCTTTCTGTGTGTCTCTCATGAATAAATAATTTTTAAAAATTTTTTTTAAAAAAAGAGGCAGGGGAAGGCACATGACATACCCAAGACCTGCATTCACCGCACTCAACAGAATACCATAAGACCAAATAATAAACTTTAATTTGAGTATATTGCAGTACAATATAATAATTCTTTTGAAGTACAAAAATAATTTTAAAAATTTTCCATTTGCAAGTAAAATTTGCTACCAACTACATTGATGTTCTGAACTGTACATATGACACTACATTCCTAAGCCTGTACCCTCTTCTCTCCTGTATCATCACATATAAGAAAAACTACCAAGCAATCTTGAGACCCCGCCAATAGTTCAAAAGTAGCTATCCTTACTAACAGAATTGGATGGTATCCCTCTTAAACTAGACTATGCTTTTTTGGCTCAATACTATAGATTAAAAACTTTTTAGAAATTAGTTTAAAATTCCAGGAATTGCTAGTTTTGGAGTATCTGCTTTTCTCAAAAGACAGGACAATGGCAGGGAGAAGCTAGATTGTTAAATTCCACAAAAACTCATTTAACAGTAAATCACCATCAATGGAAAAGCTTATTAAGTCTAGGAAATTTGAAAATAATAGCAATTAACTGGAAGACAAATTTCATTGCCAAAAGCCACTGAGGAGTTCCATCTGTCTTTTTCCACTATTATGTTTCCTAATATTTTACGTGAGTGCAAGTAAAAAATCACAAGATAACTAAATTTAAAGCACGCTCTGTCCAGCTCTCATCTAGTACCCTAGATGCTGAGAACCAACTACTGAAAAAGTAGGAAAATGTAATGACAAAGCAGCTTTGGCATATGAAAAATGATACGATTTTGTTTTCTAAAATTCAGTTATTCAGGCCAGTTTGTTTTGACCCGTGCTCTGAATGGGTTAGATCTGGGTCTAAGATAAAAGGAACTAAAAGAACCCCTCACAACCATCCAGAAGGCAAAGGCTCCCTGCAGAACCTGATCTTCTCCCCTAGGCTGCTCCCCTGCCCTGTTTCCAGCTCCGTTCTGCATAACTTCCTCAGCCACAGTGTGGCTGGGGGCACACTGGGGGCATAGGTGTATCAGCCCAGGCAGTGCAGATGTGAATTCTCTAAGCTGTCTGGAGTGCTCCAAGGAATTAGGACTTTCTTTCAGTTCGCATGCTGGAAGGGGACGGCTCTGCACTTTCTACACCTGTAATGCTGCAGACCTTACACTAATAGAAACAAAATGCATGGTATAGAAACAAAGGTAATCTGGTACAGAAAAACATGTACATCTATTTTCTGAACATCAGTTGCCAGTCTAAAACTGCTCAGTTGTATAATAGGTTTGTGTTGCAAGAGCTCAGAAACATGGGGCTGGAATATGACTTAGGACAGAGTCCAGCCATTAGGAGATTCCTCAAAGGACTCCACACAATCCATGCTTTATTATCATTACATTAATTAACAGCTACACTGCATATGTTTGATCTTTGCAGCCCTACTTTCAAAATTGATGTCTATTGAACAAGATATATGAAAAAACAACGCCTAGCCTGTTTTGTTCCCTAAAATATACTGGAGGAGTGACTAATGCAATCGGTATACTATTTCTTGAACATTTGTAGATGTACCACATGGATTTTTTTCTATGGTACGCACCTTCTGAAAAACTGCAATACTCCTGTTGCTTCAGTGTACCATGTTATTTATCATCAGAATTACTGAAAGAGTAATCCCTGAAGTTCATTAGCCATTAACGAGTTTGATAAGGGATCTTCCTGCCACTCTTAGAATCATATCACTATTTATGACCTCTGCTCTCCCAAGATTCAGAAATGCATTACAAAATTCTTTATGGAATTTTCTAGTAAAATGGGATAATGTACACATGGGCAAGATGAAGACTACAGAATGATGGTGCCTCTTGAGCATTAAAGGCATTTGTTATTGCAGCGAGGGGAAAGTATCATGGAATGCCAATATTAAAAAAAAAATGATGCCATTCTCCTTAAAGTCAGTAAATTATATAAGAGTTCTCTGAGTACTTTTGGAAGAAAGGCACCAGACAAGTCCAAAATCTTATTGCTAGTTGGATCATATGGGGACCATAGCATGGACTATGGTGCTTAGTTCAGCCAGGAAGCTAGTTCTAAGCAAGTCAGTCACTGATCTTGATGCTTGAAGGGCAAGGAAGGAAATGTCAAAGAACAGAGCCCTGCATCTTACATTAAACTAGAGGAAAATGATTTCCAATTTCACATCAAAGTGGTGACTGGATCCCTAGGACTCTGGAGCTATTTTAGATAGGCACTCTGTTTTCTTTGGCCCATTTCTTCATGATCCGGATGATGTACTCCACTTGGGTGTTACCTGTGCTTCTCAGTAAATGGAGCACTTCTCGAAGGGTCTCTCTGAGGAAAAGATTTGAAAGGACAAAGCGTTTCAATAAACCATGTAAATTAACAGGTAAAATAAACTTGTACTTATTCTTCACATACTTCCAGTAGGGCATCTTTGGTAACAGATTATTTTACTGTGTATTCACAAATAGTTATGAACTTCCAAGCCTTCTATTTTTACAGTGGTATAGTAAAATGGAAATTCTATGAAATCCTTCTAACCAACCCAAATTTCCCTTGTTTACTTATACTATCTATATACATGCTGTTAATCTTTCTGTCTTAATATGACATTAGTATTTCTATTTCTACGCCTATTCTTTTGACCCAATAGAAAAAGGGTGTATCAAGGAGCTAGGTTCAAAGAGTTGGGTTCAAATTCTAACTCTGTACTAACAAGTTGCTTCTCTGAATCCAAGTTCTTCTTTCTTTAAGGTGGCAATCACCATAAACTGAGAGTCAATGCCATATTTGTTAAATTTTACAAAGACAGGGCACCCTGGGTGGCTCAGCGATTTAGTGCCGCCTTCAGCCCAGGGCCTGATCCTGGGGACCCGGGATCAAGTCCTGTGTTGGGCTCCCTCCATGGAGCCTGCTTCTCCCTCTGCCTGTGTCTCTGCCTCTCTCTCTCTCTCTCTCTCTCTCTGTCTCTCATGAATAAATAAATAAAATCTAAAAAAAGAATGTTTTACAAAGCCAGAGGAACGAATGATTTCTTCAAGAAAATTAATATATTAATACATATAGAAGACAGGAAAGTTCAAGGCCAAGATTTAGCAAAAACCCAGTAGTTATGTTTTTTGTTTGTTTGTTTGTTTAAGTAGGCTCCCAATGTGGGGCTTGAACTCATGATCCTGAGATCAACACCTTGAGCTGATAAGAATTGGATGCTTAATTGATGGAGGCAACCAGGTACCCCACTCTCAGTATTTATGTTTTAAGTAATTTAAATTTAATTAAAATTAAAACTCATGTTTTAAGTAATGCATACTAAAAACTTTCCTATTGGGGATCCTTGGGTGGCTCGGCGATTTGGCGCCTGCCTTTGGCCCAGGGCGCGATCCTGGAGTCCCGGGATTGAGTCCCACGTCGGGCTCCAGGCATGAAGCCTGCTTCTCCCTCTGCCTGTGTCTCTGCCTCTCTCTCTATCATAAATAAGTAAATAAATCTTAAAAAAAAAAACTTAAAAAAATAAAAAATAAAACTTTCCTATTGCCTTATCAAATGTATAGGTGACTGCCCACTGATCCTCTTTCCTAAGAGTTCACTCATATTTTCTATTTCCTTTTTCCCTCAAGCATCTTCTTTCACCTAAAATTCTTTAAACTTGTGTTTAGGATTGGAAGTAGACACAAGGCAGGAAGTAATTTTTGATACATTATTTACTTTTAAAAAATAATCACATGTCCTATTCATATACTAATAAATACATTCCACAAGGTTATTTTTAGAAAACTGAATTTAGTTTTAAGTATTTTCAGTTTTGTTACAAGTGGAGCTGTATGTTACTTAATTTTATGTAAATCTACCGTCTTAGTACTTCCTGGAATATGAGAAGGCAAAAGAAAAAAAAAAAGAATTAACAATTATCAACCATACCCACTCCATTCCTAATTCTTTGAAGCCGAAACTAAAAGACATGAAAAAAACAATAGGCAAAGAAGGAGTACAAGAGACTGAAAAAGACTTTGTTTATGAAAATGATTCATTTGGAGCCAAATACAGATCTTGCTCTTACATATGAAAGCTATAGTATATAGTATAGTATAGTATACTCAATGTCCCCAGTACATATGATTTGGGATGACCTGATTTTACGACATAAAAATTTCTGGAGGATAAAAGTCAGATAGAAACATGAAACACCTTAATCTTTTATTCATCATTATAGTTTTGGGTTTTCAGAACATGGCATTTAAGAAAACAATTCTTTTCCCTCACAAACCAGCAAAAGAATAGAGGTAGTGTCTCTTGTGTGATTACTTACTTGGGTTCTCTTCCAGCTAAGATCATCTGGAAAATGCCCACACAGGCACCCCTCTTGCCTTCCCAATATTCAGGGTTGGGATCCAGCCTCTCTAAGACATCAAAAGCTTTGGCTGAATAATAGAACTGGCCCATCTGATTAAAAGAAAGTATTGTGATGATACTTGTATCCAAAAGATTGCACCAAATGAAACTAAATGTAAAGATACCATGAAACAGAACTGTATAAAAGAATGTATGGTTGGTGATAACATTTTCAGTAGCAGACTAGATAAATTTCAATTTCTTATTAAAACAAAAAGAAGGAAAAGCACAATTTAAGTACACGATTCAATTTATATCAGCACCTTCATTCAGTTTTTGACAAAAAAAACATTTTTTTTTACATATAAGTCAAGTTATGCTGTAATCACATTTGTCATTTCTTCTAATTATAGTGTAATCTTTTTTTTTTTAAGACTTTATTTATTTAGGGACGCCTGGGTAGCTCAGTGGTTTAGTGCCTGCCTTCCGCCCAGGGCGTGATCATGGAGTCCCGGGATCAAGACCCACATTGGGCTCCCTGCATGGAGCCTGCTTCTCCTTCTGCCTGTGTCTCTGCCTCTCTCTCTCTCTCTCTCACTGTGTCTCTCATGAATGAATAAATACAATCTTTTTTAAGGATTTTAGATTTTAAAGATTCATGAGAGACACGCACACAAAGAGAGGTGAGACACAGGCAGGAGAAGCAGGCTCCTCACAGGGAGCCTGTTGCAGGACTCGATCCCAGGGCCCTGGGATCACAGCCTGAGCCGAAGGCAGACGCTCAACTGCTGAGCCACCCAGATGTCCCTAATTATAGCGAAATCTTGATGATAAACTGATGATTGTGATTTGAGCAAGGTATCTTTCATGTTTCCTCAATACATTTTGTAGATTACTACTATATTTCATTTTATGCTAATTTGACCATGTTCAACCCAAGAGAACATTACTTTCCCTGACCTTGTTCCTAAATTCTCAAAATGCCTAGATGGATACTACTACTCTAAACACCAAATCTTCTAAACGTTTAATTCATTTTGACAGACTTCTTTCCCAAATATATTACACATCTCCTAGGCCTCATAAGAGCATGCCTAATAGGATTAAGTTTTGCTTAGATGAATTTTCTTGGCTGGCAATCATAAATGTAGTATTGCCATTTCACTGAAGGCTTCAAATTGCTGGGTAATTCCCCTTGATCAAGGTGGTTTAGTTACCTCTCCATTCCTGTAAACTGTTGTTCTAAACCTTTGCTAATTTCCTGAAGATCTCTATTGCATTCTTAGCTTAGTGTTTTCTATCCTTCAGGAGAGACACAACTTTCCTCCCTTTGATTCAAATTATACTTGCACTTTCATCATCCTTCCCTCATTTCTGCCCATTTTAGAGGAAGAAGTGTTCTTATTCCTTTTCACGGTTAATCTTTCTTCTTATGTTCTATTCAAATTATTTCTGGTCAAATAACAATGTGAGTGGTGTATGAAACATAAATGTACAGTTTAATGCCTATAAAATGAATGCAAGTATAATCACCACCCAGGTCAAAAACCAAGACATTGACAGCAAAACAGATGCTCTCTGTGTGTCGCTTCCAGATGGCAACTTTCTCCTTCCCTCCAGAAGCAACTACTATTCCAACTTTTATGGTCATCAGTTTTTGTTAAAAGTCTTTCACTTTGGGACACCTGGATGGCTCAGTGGTTGAGCTTCTGCCTTTGGCTCAGGGCGCAATCCTGGGATTCCGGGATTAAGTCCCACAATGGGCTCCCTAGAGGGAGCCTGCATCTATCTCCTTCTGCAGATGTCTCTGCCTTTCTGTGTCTCTCATGAATAAATAAACAAAATCTTTAAAAAAAGAAGTCTTTTTTTTACAGTTTTATTACCTATGTATATGCCTTTAGACAATATAATTAAAATGTGCTGCTCAAAACTTTATCTATATGACTACCTATATAGTCTTTTGTGTCTTGCATATGTTAAGATGCATCTATATTGCTGGATATAGCTCTAGTTGGTTCATTTTTTAGAACTTTTTATTTCTAGATTTACAGGAAGTTACTGAAGATAGTACAAAGAGGTCCCATGTACCTTTCACCCAATTCCTCCAGTTTATTATAGTATAATATCACAGTATCGAAACCAGGAAGTTGACATTGCTACAAAGTGTGTGTTTAGTTCTGTCATTTTATCAAATGTGTAGATTCACGTAACTACCACTGCTATCAAGATACAGAACTATTCCATCACCACCAAGCTTTGCTACCTATTTATAGTCACATGTGCTCCCCTCCCTGCTCACAGTCCATAACCCCCAACAATCACTAATTTGTTCTACACTTCTACAATTTTGTCATTTCACAAATGTTATGTATATATGAAATCAAGCAGTATGGGACCCTTTGAGATTGGCTTTTCTTCACTCAGCATAATGTCCTTGTTATTCCTTATTAGTCCAAGTTATTTTGGTACAGTGTAAGAAATAGAATCAATGGTTTATAATACTGTTGTATAGTGACAGGCAGTAGCTACACTTGTGAGCATATATATAGTTGTTGAATCACTATGTTGTATGCCTGAAACTAATGTGATATTGTGTGTCAACTATACTTCAGTTAAAAAAAAAATCCAAGTTATTGTGTGTACCAATAGTTTGCTCCTATTATATAACTCTGAAAAAGCAGGAGGGATCTCTGCCCAAAGTTTGGTTTGGATGTCAAGAGTGGTGATACACTAAGAGAGCATGGAAAGATTTCTTACTTACATAATTGAGGTCTGCGGGGGAAGTAGGGCAGGCCTCTCAAGCAGGTTCAACATGGCCTGATAGAACAAGGCAAGGAGACTGGCTGGGTTTTTATTGCAGTTGGGGGTGGGGCTGGGATGAGGTTCCTGAGCAGGAGCAAGGTCTTGTGTGGTTTGAATCATCTGATGGCGCCAGAGGAGTGTGTAGCATTTCTTATCATTTTGTCCAGATATGGGGTACAAGGGGAAGAGGGAAGGGTGGAACTTAAAAGCTGTCAGCATTCACACATCAAGAAATGGAGTCAGGCCTGTCATCACCATTCCTGTTTATTAATGAGTAGTAGTCCATGCCAAACCAGTTTGTTTAACCATTCACTACCAAAGGACACTTGGATCATTTCCAGTTTTTGGCTATGACAGATAAAGCTGCTGTTAACATTGGGTATAGGTATTTGTGTGGACACAGTTTTCATTTCTCTGAGATAAATGCCCAGAAGGGTGATTGCTGGGTCATATGGTAAGCATACGTTTGTTTGTTAAAGAAGCTGCCTGTTTCACAGTATATATTTTTTTCATCCTTTTACTTTCAACCTACCTATATCATTATATTTGAAGTGAGTTTCTTATAAAATGCACATAGTTGGGTCATGGTTTCTTATCCACTCTGTCAATATCTGTCTTTTAATTGGTATATTTAGACCATTTACATTTAATGCAATTATTGCCATGTTAGGACTTAATTCTGACATTTTTTTTTTCCTCTTTGCCCTTTCTGTTTTTCCTGGACAGGGATATCTTGCATATATCTCTGTAGTTTGCAGCTGAAGAAATACATGATTGTGCAATTAGCACAGGAGGACAAAAAAATCTGACTTGACCTCTCCAGTGTGCTATATATATCTTTTTCCTGCTTTTTCTAAATTGTAATAAAACTTAGCCATGAATGTAACTTTGAGTCATGTGAACCGTTCCAGTGGCTCACCAAACTAGTGGGTGGTCATGGGACCACTGAGACAATAGGTAATACTAAATTGTTTATTGAGATTGTTATCTTCCTTTGATCTTTACTCCATCTTTCTCTCATCTCTTTGAGGGCCTTCCTCCATCAAAAATGTTCCCACTCTCTTGAATCTTTAATCTCCCTGTTTAACAGCTCCTCTGGCTAAGGATATACTTTTACTCCCTACTGTAAAAGAAAAAAGAACTCCCACCATCTGCAGAAATACTCCCCTACCCCTAAATCTGTGTTTTCCCTTTTAAGTTAGCAACACATTTCCCCCTTATCTTTAGCACTTTTTTTTTTTTTTGACTGTCGTCTACACTTACTGAGTCTGCTTTCTAATCTCATTCTCTTCTCTATCCACTATTGTTTTCTCAGGTCTCATACAATTCCATCAGGTTGCAGATTTAACATTCTCCTCCCTTGGCTTTTGATAAAATAGGAACAAGAAAAAGAGGAATGAAAAGCACTTTTTATATCATTCCTGGTTCTTTTCTTTCCTTTATGTCCATCTTCATCCTCTGTCTCTTGCACTGATTCTTCTATTTCTATCCCTTAAACTCTGGTGTTCATGTGGTTCCTTACCCCATTCACTGGTTAACCTCATTCTCTCCCATACTCTGCCGCTACTACTGCTGCTGCTACTATTACTACTACTATTATTACCACTACCACCATCAGCATTAACTACTGTTAACTTTTTTTTCCTTTTTTTTTGGTGGGGAGGGGCATGTGCATGGGTTGGGAGAGAGGAGAGGCAGAGGAAGAGGGAGGAGAGGACAGAGAGTGACTCCTAAGCAGCCTCCATGCCCAGCACATGCAGAGCCAATCCCATGACCCTGGGATCATGACCTGAACCAAAATCAAGAGTTGGATGCTTAACTAAGTTATCCACGTGCCCCTACTGTGAACTTCTAAAACTACATCTCTAATTCTGACCTCTCATATGAACACCCTGATAATTTCCCACATGTAATATCTCTACATGGAGCCCCAAACACACTTCAGATTTAAAACATGTACAAATGAACTAAATTCCTCTCTGAATGTTTTCTTTCCCTTCTGCCTCCTTTAACTCACTTCATCTTTGCCATCTACGAAGTCATATCAAACATTTTTTTTTTTTTATGATAGTCACAGAGAGAGAGAGAGAGAGAGGCAGAGACACAGGCAGAGGGAGAAGCAGGCTCCAGGCACCAGGAGCCCGATGTGGGATTCGATCCCGGGTCTCCAGGATTGCGCCCTGGGCCAAAGGCAGGCGCCAAACCGCTGCGCCACCCAGGGATCCCCATATCAAACATTTTTAAGTTTCCTATGTTTTAAAACCTTTTCCAATGATGGTGATTCACTTTCTTTTAGTAGTGATTCACTCTAAAATGAGCTATTATTAATTAATTTAACACTAGACTCTATACCTAACATTTACCTAACAGGAAGAAATATTCCAAAAAAGGAGTTTCCTATTTGAGACTAATTTGTAAAAAAGCTTTTAATATATAGGATGATATATAGGGCCTAGCTATAGAGCCCAAAAGTCCTCCCTCCTTCTCTCTGCTTTTTCAACTCCCTACATGCACATACACACACCCCTGTTCCCACATACATACATAAAGAGCCAGTCCTTTACTAAATTTGGTTGCTTTTTTATTCTGTTTCTGGTTCCTTTGTCTCTCATCTACTATCTGTACCTAAGTATTTCCCCAGGATTGGTTTGCAACTCTCTACTCTTCTCACTTTACTTCCTTACTTGGGTAATCTCATTTTTGGAGGCTTCAATTACTATTGAAATGGTGATGATTTCTCTAAATCTAGTCTCTAGATGTCAGAGGACATCTTTCTTGAGTTTTAGAACCAAAATTCCAACTACCAGATGAATACCTCTACTTGGATGGTATCTAAAGACTCAAACACAACCTTTAGAAATCTAAAACAATCTCCTTAAATCATTGTTTCATATATATTGTGCTATATTTTATTTATATGTATACATTTTGATGTACATATAAAACCCTAAAATGCTGTCTAACTTTTGAGTTCAGTTTGTTTCTAAAAGGGATGATATTTTTTTTTTAAGATTTTATTTATTTACTCATGATAGACACACAGAGAGAGACAGAGACACAGACACAGACAGAGGGAGAGGCAGGCTCCATGCAGGGAGCCTGACATGGGACTGGATCCCGGGATTCTGGGATCACGCCCTGGGCTGAAGGAGGTGCTAAACCACTGAGCCACCCGGGCTGCCCTATATTTTTCTTTTTTAAATATCTTATTCATTTATTTATTCATTTATTAAAGTAGGCTCCAGGGCAGCCCGGGTGGCTCAGCGGTTTAGTGCCACCTTCAGCCCAGGGCGTGATCCTGGAGACCAGGGATCGAGTCCCATGTCAGGCTCCCTGCGTGGAGCCTGCTTCTCCCTCTGCCTGTGTCTCTTCCTCTCTCTGTGTGTCTCTCATGAATAAATAAAATCTAAAAATAAAATAATAATAATAAAAATAAAATAGGCTCCACATCCAGCATGGAGTCCAACAGGGGGCCTGAACTCACGACCCTGAGATCATGACCTGAGTTGAGATCATGAGTCAGCCACCTATCAACTGAGCCACACAGGTGACCCTAAAGGTTTTATTTTTAAGTAATCTCTATATCCAACATGGGGCTTGAACTCTAAATCCTAAGATTGAGTCACACGCTCTTCCAACTGAGCCAGCCATGCCCCAGAGATGACATTTCTGATAGTCCGATGTGAATCCTCTCACCAATGGCCATTTAATCTCTAGGCACCTCTCCCTAATACTTAATCAGTGTAGCACTTGAGACTGATCTTTAGTTTTCCCTTTAGATCTCACTCAGACTCACCTTGTAGCAGTCATTAGCAATGAGCTGTAAGAGGCTAAAGGACTCTCCAGAGGTTTCCATCTTGAGATAAAGTTCCCAAGCTAGTCTTGGTTTCTTGTTCATGATATCTACAAAAAGAAGCAAAGATTTGTGCCTCTTAAACGTATAGGAAATACAATTCTACAACTTCTCTTCTTTGCATTTGGTTGTATGTTCCAAGCAAACAAAGAAATGGTAAACAGCTCTTATGGAGAAAGTTTGCAATGTTACATTAAGCTGATTTTCCGTCAGAATTTTACCATATATAAAATAGTTACTGATTTTTTAGATTGGGTTGATTTTCAGTAGTTCCCACTTTGCTCATCTGCTTAAAAGGCACTATCATTCATTCAATCCTACTTAGAGCTTCAGCCTCACTTAGAACATCTGATTACAGAAATCTTCCTATGACTTCAAAAACTCTGTGAACATTTTAAATCCAGGTGAAAAAAAGGAGCAAGGAAACATAATGAAGAGGTGGTAGACAGACAAGACAGAGGTTTTGGGCTATAAAATATACAAAAATAGTTATGTTTTTGACATTTTACCACTTTTCAGGTCTGCATCATAATAAAAAGGTAAAATTAGCATAACAGTCTCATTTAGAAAAGGACCCTGTAAACTGAGATTCTGAAAACTTTAACAGGGCTGATGGGAGAACTTGGCATCTTTCAGGCTGTTGATGCTAGGCCAACACTGTACGGCAGAACTAATCACGATATAAATGTATGTAATGCAGGTATATGACCATCCTTACTGAATAGTATTAATGATGCTTAATTTCAGTGTTTACTCATCCTATGAAATGAAATTAGAAATGTTTGCTGTAATTTCCATCCAGAAGATTATGCAACAGAGAATAAAAAGAGAGGAAGATTCCTCTGTAACATTTAAAAGAAGACTCACAGCACCGAGCTAACCAACTGAGGTAAATGTAATCATTTTTCATCTTCTCACTTTGGATTAAAAGGAAAACCTGCAAGAAGAGGAAAGAAAATGAATAAACATGAGTTTATTTTTGCAGTAAAAATACCGTGTTGGGTTGCCTTTGATTAGTATTTAGTGTAGCCTTACATACGGTCAAATCCTCTACAGGCTGCTAAGGAAAGGACAAAACTGGGGGACACCTGGGTGGCTCAGTGGTTGAGCGTCTGCCTTCAGCCCAGGGCGTGATCCTGGAGTCCCAGGATCGAGTCCCATGTCGGGCTCCCTGCATGGAGCCTGCTTCTCCCTCTGCCTGTGTCTCTGCCTCTCTCTCTCTCTCTCTCTCTGTCTCTCATGAATAAATAAATACAATTCTTAAAAAAAAAAGAAAAGGACAAAACTGTGGTGATGTAGACACACTTCTCTCAGTTATTGATATCACAAGATGACTGAAAAAGGTTGGTAAGGATATAGAAGATTTGAACAAAATAACAATTGCATAACACCTATTTTGTTCAACGGCACATGACTATGTTACTGAGCAGTAAAGCAAGTCTCAACAAATTTTGAAGGACTAGTGTAATACAGAGCACACTGGATAACCACAATATGATGAAGTTAGAAATAAAAATGAAATAGCCTGGGAAAGATAATACACATACTTGAAAATCATGACACACATTTTAAAATAACTCCCAAAGAAGACAAAATCGTGTAAGGTAGAATTAGAGTTTGAATAATAACAAGTGGAACAATTTTGCTAAATAATAACAAAATAGAATAATTCAACTTTATTGCTTTGAATGATTCAGGTAAATCAGTTTATGGAGTTAGAAGTCAAAACAGCAGTTAGCCGTAGGAGAAAGGGACGGATTCAAGGAGATGAGGGGTTCCTACAATTACAGGGTTAGGGTAATGCTGTTTCATGATCTGAGGACTGATTATTTGGGTACGTTCACTTTAAAAAATCATCAAGCTGTATACTTTTGTGTTGCTTTTATAAAATATATCAGAAAAAGGAAAACATTAATATGGTTATAAAATCTGTTGGTCTATTCACATTATACTTTTTATTTTTTATTTTTTTAAGGATTTTATTTATTTACTCATGAGAGACAGAGAGAGAGAGAGAGAGGCAGAGACACAGGCAGAGGGAGAAGCAGGCTCCATGCAGGGAGCCCAACGTGGGACTCAATCCCGGGTCTCCAGGATCACACCCTGGGTTGAAGGTGGCACTAAATTGCTGAGCCACCTGGGCTGCACACATTGTACTTTTTTTTTTTTTGCACTTTTTAATGTAACCTAAGAACATAGGAACTTTTCATAATCCTTTGCCCTTGAACATTTTATTTCAGTGAGAAAAAGATAACAATGTTTTTCTTTTTATTATTTTTTTCAGTTTTTAAATTCCAGTTAGCTAACATACAGTGTAATATTACTTACAGAATTTAGTGATTCAACACTTAACATACAACAGCCAGTGCTCAGCAAAAGTGCCCTCCATAATCCTCATTCCCCATTTAGTCTATCCCCCACGTCTTCCCTCCAGCAACCCTCAGTTTGTTCTCTACAGTTAAGAGGTTTCATGGTTTGCCTCTCTCTTTTTTTTCTTTCCCCTATGTTCATCTGTTTTGTTTCACTCTGGAAAACAGTATAGAGGTTCCTCAAAAAGTTAGATAACAATGTTTTTAAATAGAATCATTCAAATGCATCAAAAGCATGTACCCACCTCTTCACCCTCACTGGTATTGCCTGTTGCAGCTTTGGCTTGGGCATAATTAAAGTTAAAGATGTCATCATTGTAAAAGTAACTCTGAAAAACATCCCAAGAATAGGTCACATTGAGTATTAACATAGAATATATAACATATCGGTTATACTGGGTAAACTCAAAGATAATCTTAAGGAATTAGCAGACACCATCAATGCCATTGTAGTAAAAGGGCCATCTCTAAAACTATCTTACTTCTGACACATTATAAATAGTATTTGGTAGACAAACTCATCTAGAAACTTCTATACTGACCTTAAATGAGTTGAGGTAAATCAAGACATCATCGAATTGCTTAAGCAGAAAGAAACAAGAAGCCATGCACTGCCTCCCAGGTATTGTATCTGAAATGGAATAGGAAAAGAAACCAGGTAAATTAATGAAACTGGAAGTTCTCTTAGCTAAAATTTGAGTTACTTTATAATTTAGAGATAGGAATATATTCCAAGACGTTTTTCAGGACTATGAAATTATAGTTTCTATTCAGTGGACAAAACCTCAGCATAATGGAGGTCACAGCACTTGAGAGTAGCCAATAATCTCTCGGGGCTAACTTACAGACTCCAGAAAAACACACACCCTGCAGTCTACAATATTCCTCAGATTTTTTTCCAGAGCTTTGAGTCTTTCACACACTCTGACATGTGAACATTCAATTAACAGGGCTTAGTCTCCATCATCACTCATCTAAGACAGCCTAGCACTTCAATGGAGAAAATAATTTGCCATGGAACCATCTGATCCTGATCCTGACCAACTTTCTGTGTTAGTGGATTCCTGTTTGAGATAGAGAATTAGTATAATGCCCACCCTTGCCACTGGCACTCCTGTTTGTTCTTGCTCTGTTCAATTTTTTCCCCATAGCACTTAAATTTTTTTTTTTTAATTTTTTTATTTATTTATTTATGATAGTCACAGAGAGAGAGAGAGGCAGAGACATAGGCAGAGGGAGAAGCAGGCTCCATGCACCGGGAGCCTGATGTGGGATTCGATCCCGGGTCTCCAGGATCGCGCCCTGGGCCAAAGGCAAGCGCCAAACCACTGCGCCACCCAGGGATCCCTCCCCATAGCACTTATTACAGCATATATACCATATAATCTCTTTATTTTGTTTATTGTCTGTCCCACTAGACTGTATGCTCTACAAGGATGGAGGACTTGTTTCTTTTGTTTACTACTATATCCCCAACACCTCAATAAATTTTTCTGTATGAACGAATCAAATGAAGAAAGGAAATATTATTCAGTAAATGGTTTTGGTGAAATATTTGAAAGAAAATGAATATCCAGGTTCTAAAAATATTTAACAACTACTGTTGTTCACCACAAATACTGTTCATCAGAATAGATGCTGGCCTTAGACAACTAGTACAAACAGCCATATTGGTTCATACTGGCTAACCACCAGCCCTTTTAATAACCCTTTCTGAAATCTTACAGTCAATCTTGACTGATGAAGTCAATATTTTAATAATGAAAATGAAACAACAAAACTACTGATGGGAAATATAAGTAAAAATTATATAACTGTGGGGGTACAAAAGCACTTTTGAAGCTAGATACCAATGTAAAATATCATTATAAAAAGATAAGCTTAAATAAGATTTAAATATTTTTCTATGTGAAAAAATACCATAAGCAAAATTAAAAGGCAAATGACCCACTGGAAAAAATATCTATGGGGCAGCCCCGGTGGCTCAGCAGTTTAGCGCCGCCTTTGGCCCGGGGTGTGATCCTGGAGACCTGGGATCGAGTCTCATGTCAGGTTCCCTGCATGAGCCTGCTTCTCCTTCTGCCTGTGTCTCTGCGTCTCTGCCTCTCTCTCTCTCTCTCTCTCTCTTTCTGTGTCTAAAAATAAATTTAAAAAATCATGAATAAAATCTCTAAAAAAATAAATTGAATAAATATTCTTTAAAAAAAGAAAAAATATCTATGACATGATAAAACTTGAATATATAAAGAGCTCTTGAAAAATCAGTAAAAGTTAACATTTTAAATTGAAAACAGAATCAAACTTTAAAAACTCTCATGAGGGAGATCCCTGGGTGGCTCAGTGGTTTGGCGTCTGTCTTTGGCCCAGGGTGCGATCCTGGAGTCCCAGGATGGAGTCCCACAAGGGGCTCCCAGCATGGAGCCTGCTTCTCCCTCCTTCTGTGTCTCTGCCTTTCTCTCTCTATGTCTATCATAAATAAACAAATCTTTAAAAAATACCAAAAACCTCTCATGAACTAAAGATTACATTCATTCTCTTCTATTTATATAATTTCTCATCCCACCTTAGCTGAAATGTTGAGAAGAGCTAACCCAACATTGTCTTCTGTGTCTCTCCCACGGGACCTCCTACTTGATACTTTTATACTTTGCTGTTAAGCCTGACAGATGTATCCTGGGACAGGAACTCAAACTTCACCAGTCAATATATGACCAACTCCAATTATGAATTATGTGAATGAGTACTGATTTCAGACATACCACACTCACTCGCTGACCCTCCCACCAGCTGGAAGAACTGCTGGGCAATTTTCATATGGTCCCTCTGAAAAACAAAGCAGAGCTGAGATAGCTGGTAGAAAGTGAAAATATTTTATTTGTATTAAACTTTAGGATTTTAAAATATTTGCCAGGACTTAACGTACACTCTCATTTTAAATCCTCTCCCAAACAAACTAATTCTAATTAGTGTAAGCAACTAGAGAATTATAACCTGAAACTAAGTTAAAACCTACCCTGGGTCACATAAAAAAGAAGAAAGAAAAATCCAATCCCCAAACTCTATCCTAAAAGCAACTTAATTAAATGAATTTATTTATTTAGTCATTCATTCACACATTCAACAGATACTTATTGCTCTTTTACCACACATCAGATCTTATGGTAGGAGCCACGGTTATAAAAAGGAGTATTAATTCAAAACACTCATTCACTTACTCAATAACTATTTACTGCCTACCCACTATATGAGGTGCTATAGAGTGAGCTAGAGATAAAAATATTTATTTATATCCCCTCCGTTCCCAGAAGAACTTAATGTGCCATATTCAGATAAGAACTTAATTTTAAACAGTGTTTTGATGTTTAAAAAAGTCTTTGCCAAAAAAACAATTATCCCCATTTTATAGATGTCAAAATAATAGATAAGAGGTATGCAAGGCTAACCAAACACACTGGAAATAAGAATGAAGCTGTGCAATGTTTTGTAGTTGTTATTAGATATAAACCTTGTTTAAGGGACCCCTGGGTGGCTCAGCAGTTGAGTGTCTGCTTTCAGCTCAGGGCGTGATCCTGGAGTCCTGAGATCGAGTCCCACATCAGGCTCCCTGCATGGAGCCTGCTTCTCCCTCTGCCTGTGTCTGCTTCTCTCTCTCTCTCTTTCTCTCTGTGTGTGTGTCTCTCTCATGAATAAATAAATAAAATCTTAAAAATAAATAAACTGCTTAAAAATTGGGTATTTAAAAGGTGAAGCAGCATTAAAGCTTTCTCTTTGTCTTTAAATAACAGAATTCTTTTTATAATGGAATCTGCATTGGGAGATATGGAGAAAGAAAAGGAAATTCATGGGATCCCTGGGTGGCGCAGCGGTTTGGCGCCTGCCTTTGGCCCAGGGCGCGATCCGGGAGACCCTGGATCGAATCCCACGTCGGGCTCCCGGTGCATGGAGCCTGCTTCTCCCTCTGCCTGTGTCTCTGCTTCTCTCTCTCTCTCTCTGTGACTATCATAAATAAATAAAAATTAAAAAAAAAAAAAAAGAAAGAAAAGGAAATTCAGATGAGCCTATTTGTAAGCTTATTGCTGGTTGAACTTTAATATTCATTTTGATCTTTTCCACACACTATAACTGCAAACTATAGATTACCAGTAATTTCACACTCACCGAACCCATTTCCTGGCCAAGGGCCGCATTGACCACTCCTTTGAGGATATACTCCTGGCAACATGGAAATAATACTAATGAATTTCCAAAGAATGTGTAGCTACAAGATCTCTCTCAAATTAATTTCAATTTGATGCTTTATATATATTATCAAAAGTTACCCAGAGTCACTTTTCTCTGTTCCATCTCTGGCTTGAATGAATTAGGAGACTTTCATTTGGTTTTTAGGAAAGTGGCCATATAACAGAATTCACCATATTTGTAAATTCACAGTCTTAAGCAGAAAAACTTAGTGGAAACTTCGAGAAGTTAAGTTTTATTTCAACTCAGTGGAAAAAATTAACAATAAAATATTTACGTAATTGTTTTTATCAGTTTATTAGCTACTACCATTCTTTGTGACCACATCATATATATTATTTTCCCTTTCCAATCAAATAATAACTTTTGTTTGCTAATACTCTTTTTCCTAAAAAATAAAAAGTATCCTCTGATCTCCATTCGTAAGGTATGCTCTCTTGTGGAGCCCTGGGGTCTCACTTCTACCCCTTTCAGACTTGGTTCTATTAAATATTAAATGTAAATATTAAATAGATACCTTCCTTAGCAGCTTTATTAATTTTTTTTTTTTTTAGCTTTATTAATTTTTTATGTAAGTACTATTTCTATTTAAGAAGGCTCATAAAATGAGCAGTAGAAAAGATGCTGAAGCTTTTAATACATCTAAGAAATATACCTGTTTAGATTTCATAGGGCCTAGAAACATTTCAGTCTTTCATTCAGTAAGTGTAATGTCTGTTACATGCTTAGTGTACATGGTGTTGGAAATACAAACAGGCAGAGGCCCTGACTGCAAAGAACTAACAATCTAGTAGAGAAGAAAGACAAGTTACAGACAATTATACTAGTGAAATAAGTTTCTATAATCTTGTTTCTGTATCTTGTATCTAGATTTCAGTTTTTTCAAAACTCATCCCTTTGGAGGAAATGACCACATACAAGGGAGCTTAAAAATATTAAAAAAGGGACTCCTGGGTGGCTCAGTGGTTGAGTGTCTGCCTTTGGCTCAGGGCGTGATCCCAGAGTTCCAGAATTGAGTCCCATATTGGGCTCCCTGCATGGAACATGCTTCTCCCTCTCCCTGTCTCTGCCTTCTCTCTCTGTCTCTCATAAACAAATAAATAAAATCTTAAAAAAAAAAAAAAACATTAAAAAAGTCCAGAATATTCATTCTCATCGAAAGTCTCACAGGACATTCCTAGATCAATATATATGGTCTTTCCCAAGATTCTACAAGCTGGAAGCTTGTCTAATATGACTTCCCACTACCTTTCTGAAATTCTTTTAACATAAGTAGGTTAGTAAAAAACACATTTTCAAATACCTGAGGAGTAGTAGGTTCCAAATCCTTAATTAAGTTATAAGCTTCTTGTACATCATCTGAAATACAAGAAATAAGTAGCTAGACTAGTCTGTATTCCAACAAACTGCTCTGAAACAGTCCTGAAAAGGTAAGATCCTTTAGTATTCAAACGTTCGTGGGAAGTATGATTTGTTCTATGTCTTCTAACTCTCCATCAAGTTCAATGTGGAGTAATTATCCTAAAGATAACCAAATATCTTAGGAAACCTGTAAGTTATGAAGCACCTACAAAAATTCTCAAGAATATGGACTGAGTATTATATAGCAATGGCATTGTAATTATATAAGTAAAATGACCAATTTTTTTAAAAAGACAATATAAAGTATGTATGAGTCAGATGACAGGAAGTCTGGGATTTGCTTTAAGACGTTTCAACAGTAAAAAGGGACAGGGAGAATGGATGAATGAATGGTAATATTTTGAAGACTGTTTGAAACTGAAATGAATATTTAGGTATTCATTTTGGGTGTTTTGACTATTTTGCTTAGAATCTGAAAAATTTTGTAATAAAAATTAATTTCTAAAATATAAAAGATATTTAATTCTTGTCCAAATGCCTATTTCTTTGTGCTTATATATCAAATAGAACTGTTTGCAAGTTCATGTTCTTATTTTAATAAACACTCACATTTTCCGGATGCCTGGGTGGCTCAGAGGTTGAGCGTCTGCCTTTAGCTTAAGGCATTATCCTGGCCCCGGGATCAAGTCCCATAGCGGGCTCCCTGTGAGGAGCCTGCTTCTCCCTCTGCCTGTGTCTCTGCCTCTCTCTCTCTCTCTCTCTCTCTGTGTCTCTCATGAATAAATAAATAAAATCTTTAAAAAAAAAAAACCACTCACATTTTCCTCGATGAGGAATATGTTGTCTGGTTGGTTTCTACCACGCACCTAAAAAGGCCCACACTGTTAGTACAAGGCCCATGACAGTGCTACCACCAATGCATGGTAGCTACTCTCCTATACTCAAAACTGTTAGATTGAAGACTGCTTAGGCATATGTCTAACATTTTTAACCTTACTTAGGGGCAGTGAATACCACATTCTCTTTGAATCATAATATTTCTCATAAGAAACTGGAAGTACAAAGAAACAGAAAGGCAGACAACCACGGCAAATAAAAAATAGTTGATAAAAAAGACTCAAGAAAATGTGGATGTGCACTATAGGTAGGGAAACACCAGAAAAAGAACCACAAGAAAGGGGAGGGGAAAACAGTACAAAAATAGAAAGGAAAAAAAAAAACTGAAATAGAATGGTTAGAGAACAAAAAGACAGAAAAAGAAGAGGAAAAAAGAAAAACAGAATGAGGGAGAAGGTTGGAAGCAAGAGAAGAGGAAAGAGAGGATAAAGAGAAAAGATACAACAAATAAGCACCAATAAATTTGTTCCCTCCTATGAATTTCAGCTAGAGATTAGATGTTCTAAAATATCTCATTATAAGCAAGACCAAAACAAATTATTCTTACCTTGACGAAGGTAGTAAATCACTAAGTTTAACCGAGCTTCAGGAATGACATCAACCAGAGGAGGCAAAACCTGCAAAGCCCCTTCACCTCCTCGAAAAACCACCTAGAGATAGAGTGAGTCTGTTATTATGGCAATAGGTATTAATACATTTATTGGTGGAAATGTTTAATTAAGGAGATACAACTTATAACTGGGCACTCAGTTATTCTTTGAAAGGTTGAATATATTTCTGAAGTTCTCAGTATACACATGACCTTGACCCCATTGAAAACAAGCTATTTATCAAAATTGTAAGAAACAGAATAAAGGCATAAGCCTATTATACATTTCCTTTTCACAAGAACTGCAGAAAACTCTTGAAGTACCCAAAAATTAATGATAAAACTTTTTTTTCTAGACAGATAATCTGTATCAAAAACTCCACAAAGGGCAGCCCGGGTGGCTCAGGGGTTTAGTGCAGCCTTCAGCCCGGGGTGTGATCCTGGAGACCAGGGATCGAGTCCCACATTGGGCTCTCTGCATGGAGACTGCTTCTCTCTCTGCCTAAGTCTCTGCCTCTCTCTCTCTCTCTCTCTCTTTCTCTGTGTCTCTAATGAATAAATAAATAAAATCTTAAAACAAAACAAAAACTCTACAAAGGGGGGCACCTCGGTGGCTCAGTTGGTTAAGCATCCAACTCTTTTTGTTTTTTTTTTTTTCAAAGATTTTATTTATTTGAGAGAGAGAGAGACAGAGACAGAGACCCCAAGCACGGGGGGAGGGGCAGAGGGAGAAGCAGACTCCCCACTGAGGAGGGAACCCAACACGAGGCTCCATCCCAGGACCCTGAGATCATAACCTGTGCCAAAGGCAGAGGCTTAACTGACTGAGCCGCCCAGGTGCCCCAAGTATCCAACTCTTGATTTTGGCTCAAGTCATGATCTCAGGGTTGTAGGATGGAGCCCCACATCAGGCTCTGCTAGTCATGGAGTCTGCCTGGGATTCCCTCTCCCTCTGGTCCTCCCTGCTCACTCTCTCTTTCTTTCACTAACAACAAATAAATGAACAAACTCCATGAAGGAATTTATATAACTTTTCCGAGCCTGTTTCCTCATTTCTAAATAGCGCTGATAATGTCTACCTTTCAGGATTATTATAATTGAATGAGTTAAAGTGGGCTAAATGTGTGGTACACAGTAGATAACATTTAACTCAGAAAATACTCATTAGCACCTACTATATGCCTGGGATTGTAGCAGGCACTGGGATTACAGCAGGAATGGATCACTCCCTTGTCACTACATAGGCTATACTCAAGTGGGGAGAGAGCCTCACACTGCAAACACATAAGTATATTGTCACACGACAGTAAATGCTATAGGGAAGAGCTAAAACAAAAATACCATTCAGAAAGGCAGTTTTGTGTGCTGCTATGTACCAAGAGCCTAGCACAGTGTCTGGCAAAGAGCAGTTGTTTCACAAATAAATATACAGAAATCAAGGCCATCAGGCATGAACTACCTAATCTCTCTTTTGTAACTCAAAAATATCTACTTGGTCATCTTTCATGATTCTTCCTTGTCTGAGATTTTCCCTTCTTTTGCCAAGATTCTTTTACCTGTTTTCTTGATATTGTGATTTAAAAAATAATAATTCCAGTATAATTAATATACAGTGTTATATTAATTTCAGGTATACAATACAGTGATTCAACAATTCTATACATTCCTCAGTGCTCATCATAAGTGCACTCTTGATCCCTATCACCTATTTCCCCCATCCCCCCACCAAATCCCCTCTGGTAACCATTGGTTTGTTCTCTATAGTTAAGAGTCTGTTTTTTTGGGTTGTCTCTTTTTTTTTGTTTCTTAAATTCCACATGAGTGAAATCATAGGTTATTTGTGTGTGTATACAGTTTTATATATATATAAAACCTCTTCTTTATCCATTCATCTATTGATGGACATTGGGTTGCTTCCATATCTTGCCTTTGTAAATAATGCTGTGAAAAACAGGGATGCGTGTATCTTTTTGCATTAGTGTTTTCATGTTCTTTGGGCAAATATCCAGTAGCGGAATTACTGCATCACATGGTAATTGTATTTTTAATTTTCTTTTTTTTTTTTTCTCATTAAACTTTTGTTTTAATGGGTCTCAAAATTCTGTGACAGATTTTTGGTCAAGTTGTTTCCATTAAAAAGTACTGATTTTAAAAACTAATAACTTAAAACTGCGACACACGCACACAAAAAAAAATGGTCCACAAAACATTCTCCTTTCCTTCTGAAGGTTTTACGATGCATTGTTATCATTAACCAGTCTTTTACTATTAAACTTAAATGGCCAATTGACACAAACAGTTCTGAGACCGTTCTTCCACCACTGATTAAGACTGGGGTGGCAGGTATTGGGGATAATATTCATTTAGCCTTCTGAGCTTTCTGGGCAGATTTGGTGACTTTGCCAGCTCCAGCTGCCTTCTTGTCCACTGCTTTGATGACACCCACAGCAACCGTCTGTCTCATGTCACGAACAGCAAAACGACCCAGAGGAGGATAGTCAGAGAAGCTCTCAACACACATAGGTTTGCCAGGAACCATATCAACAATGGCAGCATCCCCAGATTTCAAGAACTTGGGACCATCTTCCAGCTTCTTTCCAGAACGACGATCTATCTTTTCCTTCAGCTCAGCAAACTTGCAAGCAATGTGAGCTGTGTGACAATCCAGCACAGGTGCATATCCAGCACTGATTTGGCCTGGATGGTTCAGGATAATCACCTGAGCTGTGAAGCCAGCTGCTTCCATTGGTGGGTCATTTTTGCTGTCACCAGCCATGTTGTCACGACGAACATCTTTGACAGATACGTTCTTGACATTGAAGCCCACATTGTCCCCAGGAAGAGCCTCACTCAAAGCTTCATGGTGCATTTCAACAGACTTTACTTCAGTTGTAACATTGACTGGAGCAAAGGTGACCACCATACCAGGCTTAAGAACACCAGTCTCCACTCGACCCACTGGGACAGTACCAATATCACCAATTCTGTAGACGTCTTGGAGACGCAGATGCAAGGGCTTATCAGTTGGACGAGTTGGTGGCAGAATGCAATCCAGGGCTTCAAGCAGTGTGGTTCCGCTGGCATTCCCATCTTATCGGGTGACTTTCCATCCCTTGAACCAAGGCATGTTAGCACTTGGCTCCAGCATGTTGTCACCATTCCAACCAGAAATTGGCACAAATGCTACTGTGTCTGGGTTGTAGCCAATTTTCTTAATGTAGGTGCTGACTTCCTTAACGATTTCCTCGTATCTCTTCTGGCTGTAGGGTGGTTCAGTGGAATCCATTTTGTTAACACCAACAATTAGTTGTTTTACACCCAGTGTGTAAGCCAGAAGGGCATGCTCACGGGTCTGCCCATTCTTGGAGATACGTGCTTCAAATTCACCAACACCAGCAGCAACAATCAGGACAGCACAGTCAGCCTGAGATGTGCCTGTAATCATGTTTTTGATAAAGTCTCTGTGTCCTGGGGCATCAATGATGGTCACATAATACTTGCTGGTCTCGAATTTCCACAGGGAGATATCAATGGTGATACCACGTTCACGTTCAGCTTTCAGTTTATCCAAGACCCAGGCATACCTGAAGGAGCCTTTTCCCATCTCAGCAGCCTCCTTCTCAAATTTCTCGATAGTTCTTTTGTCGATCCCACCACATTTGTAGATCAGATGGCCAGTAGTGGTAGACTTGCCCGAATCTACGTGTCCAATGACGACGATGTTGATGTGAGTCTTCTCCTTTCCCATTTTGGTTTAGGTTTAGCAGTGGTTTTCACGACACCTGTGTTCTGGCGGCAAACCCGTTGTGAAAAAAGGTGTATTTTTAATTTTCTGAGGATCCTCCTGTCTTCCAGAATGGCTACATAAGTTTGCATTCCCACCAACAGTGCATGAGGGTATTTTTTTCTCCGTACCCTTGCCAACATTTGTTGTTCGTTGTGCTTTTCATTTTAGCCATTCTGATAGGCAACGAGGTGACATCTCATTGTGGTTTCGATTTGCATTTCCCTGATGATGCTGGGAAGTGATGCTGAGCACCTTTTCATGTGTCTGTTAGCCATCTGTATGTGTCTTCTTTAGAGAAATGTCTGTTTATGTCTTCTGCCCAATTTTAGATTATTTGGGTTTTTACTCAGCCATTACTCAGCCAAATACCCACTATTTGCTTCGACAAGGTGGAGGGACCTGGAGGGTATTATGCTGAGTGAAATAAGTCAATTGGAAAAGGACAAACATTATATGGTCTCATTCATTTGGGGAATATAAAAAATAGTGAAAGGGAATAAATGGAGAGGAGAGAAAATGAGTGAAAATATCAGTGAGGGTGACAAAACATGAAAGACACCTAACTCTGGGAAATGAATAAGGGGTAGTGGAAGGGGAAGTGGGTGGGGGGTTGGGGTGACTGGGTGATGGGCAATGAGGGAGGCACTTGGAGGGATGAGCACTGGGTGTTAGACTATATATGTTGGCAAATTGAACTCCAATAAAAAATTTTTTTAAAAAGATTTTTGGGTTTTTTTGGTGCTGAATTGTAGAAGTTCTTTTATTTATTTATTTATTTATTTATTTATTTATTTATTTATTTATTTATTTATTTTAAAGTAGGCTCCATGCTGTGTGGAGCCCAAGGTGGGGCTTGAACTCATAACTCTGAGATCAAGACCCAAACTGAGATCAAGAGCCAGACACTTAATCAACTGATCCACCCATGTGCCCCGAGTTGTTTAAGTTCTTTATACATTTTGGATACTAACTCCTTATTGGATATGCCATTTGCAAATATCTTTTCCATTCAATAGGCTATCATCTTTTTGTTTTGTTGTTTCCTTGGCTGTGCAGAAGCTTTTCATTTTGATGTAGTCCCAATAGTTTAATTGCTTTTGTTGCCCTTGCCTCAGGAGACATATCTAGAAAAATGTATGGCTGATGTCAGATTACTACCTGTGCTTTCTTCTGGGATGTTTATGGTTTTAGGTCTCACATTTAGATTCTTAGCGCATTTGGAATTTATTTTTGTGTGTAGTATAAGAGAATGGTCCAGTTTCACTCTTTTACATGTAGCTATCCAGTTTGCCCAACACCATTTGTTGAAAAGACTTTTTCCCATTGCATATTCTTGCCTCCTTTGTCGAAGATTAACTGACCATATAATTGTGGGTCTATTTCTGGTCTATCTATTCTGTTCTGTTGATTTACGTGTCTGTTTTTGTGCCAGTTTCACAGTATTTTGATTATTACAGCTTTGTAGTAAATCTTGAAATCTACGTTTGGAATATCTCCAATTTTGTTCCTCTTTTTCAAGATTGATTTGGCTACTTGGGGTCTCATGTAGTTCCATACAAATTTAGGAATGTTTGTTCTAGTTTTGTGAAAAAAAATGCTGTTGGTACTTTGATAGGGATTGCATTAAATATGTAGACTGCTTTGGGTAGTATGGACATTTTGACAATGTTTGTTCTCCCAATCTGTAGATCTCAAAACTTTTTTCTTTTTATCTCAAAACTTTTAACTCGACCTGGATCTTGTTTCTCTATTAATTATTCTACCTTCATTAGTCCTGGTGTTACTTCTCAACTTTAAACATTCACAAGGGTTTTTGCTCTTCCTCTCAGCACCATCATTCTGCCTGGAGAGTGCCCTGTTTTTCCTTCCTTTCAATGCCACACTTCAAAAGTACGTGGCTTACTGCTTTAACCTTATTGTTCTTCACTCCTTAAGTCTGTTCTTAGCACACTAGTGAACTTACCCTCACAAGTCATGAATTAATCCCTATGACCAATTCAATGGACTCTTCTGTCCTCTTGCTCAATGATGTGTCTGTAGTTTAGACACTGATGGCCATAGAATGACCACAAAAGCATGATTTACTAAATGCTTACTATATGTGCTAGATATTGTGCAAAGCATCTTATATACATTACCTCATTGAATCCTCCTAAGAAAATAAGGTAGGTACTGTAATTTCCCCGAGGACACTGAGTCTCAACAATGCTAAGGGATTCACCCAAAGGGCCAAAGCTAGTACATGGTATAGCTTGATTTTGACTTTAAGTCAGACTACAAAAGCCAAGGCTCAGAAAAATCATTTATATTGCTCAGTATATCTAGGCTTTGTTTTAAACTGTAAAAGTGGTATGTAATCATTGAGGAAAAAAACTTACATATAGTTTTACAAAAGGAAAAAGGACAATTTGCATACTCTCACTTGTCTCTTTAATCCCACTTTCCAAGGCTAATCTCTATTTGCTAGCTGATATACCCCTTCTAATCATATATACATATGGTGGTTCTTTACTCTGGCTGTATATTATTATTTTTTTTTTGGCTGTATATTATATCCACCTGGGAAAACTTAAGAAAAATATTGATAGCTAAGCCCTAGCCCAATCATTAAAAATCTCTGGGGGGTGGAGGCCATGCATCATTATTTTTAAAAACCTCCCAGGTGATTAAAATGTGTAGTTGTAAATGGCATTGCATTATTTGGGTGCTTGTTCCCATCTCCCCTTTCTTGTCTTATCTGCTTATTCTCCTTCCTTCAGCTCCTTAAATACAGATGCTCTTTTGGGACCATCTTTTTCTCTGTTTTTAATCCTTTCTTCCGTGTATAGTTGTCAAGACTGAAGCTATCACTTCTCTTATGAAACTTATGAAACTCCTGAACCTACTCTCTAGTCTTGATCTCTCTTCAAGCTTGATTTCCAGACTACTCTCTCTAACACATCATTCTCCACAAAAATTTAAGTTGATAAACTAGACGAGAAGTGAAAAGAGGCAGAAGCTCATAAAACAAGCAATCCAGAGAAAATTATATCTGTGATGGAGGCCTGAATTAGAGAAGGAATGGAATAAATATAAGACTTTGCCAAAAAAGAATCAAGAGGATTAAGTGAACAATCAGGTATCAGATAAAAAGGAGAGGAGAGAGTCTAAAGCAGTTATGGTTTCATCATGGTACCAGGAAAACTAGTGGTAAAGAGAGGAATAGAGAAATCAGAAGGAAAAGGTGTAGCTATTATTAATGCCATTTTCAGATGAGGAATCTGAAACTCAGCAATATTATGTGATTTTCCCAAAGTCTACAGGTGTCTGAGTTGCTCTGTATCCACAATATTGCATGATCAATTAAACTTAATGTGAACATGATTTTATCTATGGCCATCATAATCCAGCCTTAAAACTGACTGCTTCTTCACTTTTTCACTAAGACCTTCTTTTTTTACTATGCCCCAGCACACACCTTCTGTTCTACTAAGCTTAGCCTGCTCACACCCTTTCACATATGTCATTTTCGTTCAAACTCCATATCCTTGACTTCAACGAACCCTCTAAATCTCAGCCATCCTTCAAAGATGAACTCAAATTGGACTTCCACCAGAAAATCCTTCCTGTTTATTTTAACCCGCAGGGGTTACATGTTCCCTGGTCTTTGCCAACAAAATGAACACTTGGACCTACACTACCTTGCACTTCTTTCTCAATGTTATGTATGTATTACTGCCCTCCCAGTAAGGGTTTCCTTGAGGAAAGGATCTGATATCTGAAATTTAATTTTCTCTCCCCCATAGCAAGGAGGAGTCCACTTGGAGTAGAGAAGTATCTGCTACAATATCTCCCTTCATTCATATCATCTAACTGCTGTGATATTACTGAAGTAGGATAAGCTCAGTTCAGTCAAAACAGGAAACTGCTATTCACCAGATTGTGCCTGATGAGTTCTTTAGCAAATTCAAAGGAAGAAGAAGCGTTGTCCATCAAGCTTTTGAGTTCTGCCTGAAATGGAAAAAGGAAAGGCTTAGGAAAATGACAAGTATATAGTTATTATACCACATATTTGTACAATGTTTTATAGTTTATGAGAAATTTAACATGCCATTTCATTCATATTTCATCTGTTCCTCAGGACTCTTACAGTCAGTATGATTTTTAGCCTCATTTTACAGATGAGAACATTGGGGCTTATAAATAGTAAATGATGTGAACATTACAACAAGTGGCAAGTTTGAAACTGGTAAGCCTAAGTCTGAAGGCTCCTACTTATTAATCTTTTCTTAAGAGTCAAAGGTGATAAAGGAACTAAACTTTTGACAACTGAGATTGATTCTTAAATCTGACCATTCTGCCTATATCCTAACTTCTCATAGTACCTTCTTCCTGCTGCTTTGGCCTTTATTTACATAGCAAAATTAAAATATTTTCTCCTATTATTATTAGACCTATCAGATCTCTTCTGTATTCTCTTACCCCCTTAAGTCCCCATAGAATAAATGCTCCGCCATTTCCAGCATCTTCACTGACATCCTAGATTCACTTACCCTACCTCATCTTTCTAATTCCTACCTTGCCAATCTATAACTTTGAGTAATCTTCCTCTCCTCTTTTTCTACTTTCATCAGCTAGGCAGCTAAACTTCTCAGGATAAAATAATTAAATTCTTGATTGTTCTCACTAACCACTACAAACTTGTTCTACTAGTCTTTTTTTTTTAATTTTTTTTTTTAAATTTCTTATTTATTTATGATAGTCACAGAGAGAGAGAGAGAGAGAGGCAGAGACACAGGTGGAGGGAGAAGCAGGCTCCATGCACCGGGAGCCTGACGTGGGACTCGATCCCGGGTCTCCAGGATCGCGCCCTGGGCCAAAGGCAGGCGCCAAACCGCTGCGCCACCCAGGGATCCCCTGTTCTACTAGTCTTATATGAGATTGCACATCTACCTCAGCAACCTTTTTATTAATCCCTTTTCTTGTCCACAGCAGCAATTTCCAAAGTGTTCAATAATATTAGACTAGATCAGCAGTTTTCAAGCTTTTTGATCTCAGGGTCTCTTTTATAATCTTAAAAATTATTAAGGATCCCAAAGAGCTTTTGTTTATATGGGCTATAGCCCACATAAATAGCCCATAGTACAGTATATACTGTATTAGAAATTAAAACAGAAATTTGAAAGTATTCAATTAATCAAAAATAATAATATGGGATGCCTGGGTCCCAACCACTCAGCGGCTGAACATCTCCTGTGGCTCAGGGTGTGATCCCAGAATCTGGGATCAAGTCCCAAATTGGGCTCCTTGCATGAAGCCTGCTTCTCCCTCTGCCTGGGTCCCTGTCTCCTGCCCTCTCTCTTTGTGTCTCTCATGAATAAATAAATGAAATATTTAAAAATAATAATAATAATAATAAACTTACTACACATTAACATAAATATTTTTCATTTAAGGAAACTGCATTTACAAAACAAAAACTTAGAAGAGTAGTACTGTTTTGTATTTTTGAAAATCTCTTTAATGTTTGGCTTAAAAGAGGACAGCTAGATTGGAATGTTTGTTTCTGCATTTGATATATTTTAAAATTATGCTGTCTCTAGAAAGCTTCACTGCACACTTGAGCAAATGAAAGTGAAAAGACAAAATCTTACAGTATTATGAGGACAGTTCTGATTTCAGACAGGGCCAGCCAGAACCAGGGCTGAGCCAAGTGAGATGCCTAGGGCACAGAATTTAAAGCAGTACTCACTACAGATGAAAAGATGTTCAACATCATTAGTCATTAGAGAAATACAAATCAAAACCACAATGAGATTCCACTGCATGTCCAACGGAATGGTTAGAATAAAAAAGTCAGATAATACCTGCTGGCAAGGATATAGAGAAACTGAATTCCTATACACCGCTGGTGGGAATATAAACTGGCATAGCTACTTTGTAAAATGGTCTGACAGTTTCTCAATTAAATACAGAGTTCTAGGGCAGCCCCAGTGGCACAGCGGTTTAGTGCCACCTGCAGCCCAGGGCATGATCCTGGAGACCCGGGATCGAGTCCCGCGTCAGGCTCTCTGCATGGAGCCTGCTTCTCCCTCTGCCTGTGTCTCTGCCTCTCTCTCTCTCTCTCTCTATGTCTATCATAAATAAATAAATAAATAAATAAATAAATAAATAAATAAATAAATAAATAAAAACAGTAATATGTAAAATACACACACATAATTTCAAATGAAAAACCACGTCTTTTGGGGGATAGGAAATGCAGTGTGGTGCCTCCTGACTTGCATCATGCTAGAGAATATCAGTTAAATATGCTACCCATACCAGACTATGGAAAGAACACGTGCAGACAAAATGTAAACATCGAATAGACTGGAAAAAACTGGCAAAGTCCCCAAGATTAACTCAAGGGAGAAAGGCAAGAATGTATTTCTTTTATTTGTTCTTACCACAGGCCAAAAACTCTGAAGAGATCAAATTGCAAACCAGCTTACTATTGAACTGCTGATGCTATTGATCTGCCAATTGGGCAGATTCCAGGGACTCTTTAGTTGAAGTAAGTACACCCAGGAATGTGTTGTAGATAACATATAAATGGACTGCTCAATTGCACACTAAACAATTGAAGTGGCTGGCATTTGTACGGCCACAACAGATCACTTTTATTGACATAAGCCACAAAAAGTGAATCTGGGCCTATGATAAGGACACATGCTTTCCACTCTGCCCCTCTCTCACAATTACTAAATACTGTTTCACTCAGGAGCTGAGTCTGCTGTCAGCTAAAGTATGGCAATAATGTCCCTTGCTATTAAATTTTCACAGTGAATTTTGCCTTGATGGAGTTAATTTGTTGATTTCAGTTCCTTTCCCTCCTCCTTCAGAGGCATGATGCCAGCTAGAACCACTTTTTGGGCAAGGGTAGGATTTTAAAATTTTGACACATGCACAAACATTACATTTGAATTTTGGTGGCTTCTGACATCAACTAAAGTAATGGTTGAGAAAGTAATTTCCAAACATGGTGCCCCTCACACAGTTAACTTAACAATAACCTGTATAGGGGCATCTGGCTGGCCTAGTTGGAAAAGTGTGCAAGTCTTGATCTCAGGGTTGTAAGACTGAGCCCCATGGTAGGTATAGAGATTACTTTTAAAACTAAAATCTTGGGATCCCTGGGTGGCGCAGCGGTTTGGTGCCTGCCTTTGGCCCAGGGTGCGATCCTGGAGACCCGGGATCGAATCCCACGTTGGGCTCCTGGTGCATGGAGCCTGCTTCTCCCTCTGCCTGTGTCTCTGCCTCTCTCTCTCTCTCTCTCTCTCTCTGTGTGTGTGTGTGTGACTATCATAAATAAATAAAAATTAAAAAGAAAACTAAAATCTTTTTTAAAAATCACCTGCTTATTATATAAATAAATATCTGTAAATAGATATAGTATAGAATATGTCCTCTTTTTTCTCTCTCTGTATATGTGTGTGAGTGTGTAGTGAAAAATAAAAGAGGGTCCCACGTATGGGATAAAGAGAATTTATCCACAGGATTGTCAGGGAAACTAAATAATTGATACAAAGCATTCTGCAAAGTGCCTAGAAGTTAGGTAATTTCTAAATATTTATAAAATGTTTACCACTAATGCCTTTAAAAGAGATGCTAACTTATAACAAACAGAATAAGGCATTCCAGGAAATGAGAATGTCATAAGCTATGATAGTAGGAGAGCATGGTGTGTGGAACAATGTTGGTGGCTAGACTAGAAAGGACAAGGCTAGAGGCAGGGAAATTATTTAAAGAACCGAAATAAGAGATGTACCCAGACTAGAGCAGTGGTAGAGGAGAAGGGACAGATCAAAGAAATATCTAGGACATAGAACTTAATAGGAACTGGTAGGTGATTACATAGAGGGGGAGAGTGAAGAAAAAGACTGATGGAAATCCTAGGTTTATGACGTGATTTACATGCTGGTGACAATAAACCACAGAGCCACAAACCTATTTTAGAGGAAGAAGCAGAACTGTTCAGTTTCGACATAAATTTAAGTTAATGTAAAGCATCTAGGTAAAGATCATCTACAATACATTAGACACACAATATTCAAAAGTCACCATTTTTTTAGAATATCCAATCAATATAAATAGTTGATTCTCATAGAATCACCTTAGCAATAACAAAGGGATATTATATTTATCAGGAATTACAGATAGTAGAGTCTTATGAATAACCCAGAAAGTATAGGGTTATTCAAACTGGAATTAAAAACACATTTCCATCACTACCTCAGCTGCTTTGCCGTTGTAAAGGCGAAAATGATTACAGGCCTTAAGATTGAGTGCGATGGTGCTATCAGGAATTTGCTGAAGGTAAACTGCCAGAACTTCTTGAGACACATCATAGTAATCCAACTTGTAGTAACATAGGGCCACATAAACATTGAGGGCAAGGTATTCCCTATTAGATGAAAGAATTAAGGGTTAAAGTTTAAGTCTACTTCATAGTAAGATTGTCAAACTACAAAGACTTTTTTAATGGTTCAAATGGACAGCCAGGTGAAGAGAACATGAATTTGCCTTTTGAAGAAAGAAGGCAAGATATCATTAGTGCAGTATTTTTCTTTTGTATTGTAATATTTGGGTGTTTTAATTTAAGTAGAATGAGAGATGACAACTAAAGAAGAAAGGGAAGCTTCCAACTCCTACTAGTTCATGTTAAAAAGACTAACATATGCTATCACTGGGCAAAACTGTAAATAAGCGTACACCATACAGAGAACAGACACTCAAAGCAAACAGACTTGATGACTGAGAAGAGGAATGGGTGAGGTGCAGGTAAGGAAAAGAGGAGAAGGCAGGTGGATGAGATCTTTTTGGGAAGTGGAAGAGAGACCCAGTGGGCAGTGATAAAGTTGGAATCCTCATTCTTCAGAATGGTTTATTTCTAATTTTGTCAGCAAGTTCCCTTCAATCTAATACAATGCTGAAATGATACATTTAGACCATGCATTTTCAACAGGGGCCAGATCATCCCCAAGGGGTAAAAAAATCCTTATGAAAAAGTGGAAAATTATACTCATTTTAAGTATAAAGCATAGATATACGTTCAGTACATAAATGGACATACATTATATCTGTGGTTTTAAAATTTCATGAGAAAGTGATGGAGGCAGGAGGAGCCTAAAAGGGCTCCTTGGAAGGATGATAGTGAAATAAAAGTGGAGAAATCCTGATCTGGAGAATACGGAGTTCTTAATCTGACTACATTATTAGCTAAATGGATTTGAACACATGGTGATTAGATTGGAAGGACACTAGGTCCTCAGCCCAAACAGTTACAGAAAAAGCTAACAAAATGAGATTGTGAGTTTTCAATAGACATGGAAAGACACAGACCTGTTATCTAGCAGTATTCGCTTATAAATATCAATAGCTTCTTGGTAATGAGATCGCATATAGTGGATTGAGGCCAAACTGAGTTGATCTTCTGTGATATCTTGAAGATTCTGATGAAAGTTCATCAACTTCTTCTCATCATTAAACTAAAATTGTCAAAGGGAAGAAGACATGTAAAGATTCATACTAGAGTACAGTTAATCAACATCTATGGTACAGAGATTTTAATTCCTGGCCCTCCAGCCATCTTGTCTCTTAGTTCTCCCTCTTTCTCTTCAGTTCCTTATCTTCTTCTCCTCTGTCTCTCCTTCAAAAAAAAGGATGAAAACAGCCTGTGGAGGCATAGCCTTGACAATGGAAAGCCTTTGAGACACAATTATATTAATTATTTGACCTCTCCTTCATCTTCTTCCTTTCCTTTTTTCCCCTGTGTTATCCTTTTTATATCCTGTTTCATAGTAAGGTAGAAAATATTAAAGTATGTGAAGAGAGAGACACCTGGGGGGCTCAGTGTGTTGAATGTCCGGCTCTAGATTTCAGCTCAGGTCATGATCTCAGGGTCATGGGATCAAGCCCTGCATTGGACTCTGCTCACCGGGGAGTCTGCTTCTCTCCTTCTCCCTCTCTGTGGGTCTTTCTCCCCAACCCTCACTTGCTCTCTTTCTCTCTCTCTCAATGAATAAATAAATCTTTAAAAATGTTTTTTAAAAAGTATGTAAAGAGATATAATAGACAAATATTAAACAAAAGGGAGTGGTGTAGCTATACAAATATGACAAAGTAGACTTTATGTGGAGAGGAATTTTTAGAGATAAAGAGAGACATTTTATAATGATGTTTCAATCCACTGGAAGGACAGAACAATTCTAAACTTGTAAGTACTTTATGTTAGAGTCTGAAAAACATGTAACACAAAAACTGAAAGAACTAAATAGAGATGGATAATTATACTGTGAAATTTTTAAATGTGCTAAGAATAATTATTTTCATATAATGGCTATGGATGATTTGATAAACTTTTAGTAAAATAATTTAGCAATATCAATTAAAAACTTTATTTAAAAAATTTTATTTATTTATTTATTTATTTATTTATTTATTTATTTATTTATTTAAGAGAGAGAGAGAGAGAGAGAGAATACATGCCTGCAAGTGGGGAGAGAGGCAGAGGGAGAGGAAGAGAGAGACTCCCAAGCAGGCTCCATGCTGAGTGCAGAGCCCAATGTGGGGCTTGATTCCATCATCCTGAGTTCATGACCTGAGTGGAAATCAAGAGCTAGATGCCTAACTGAATAAGCCATCCAGACGACCTGTCAATTAAAGCCTTTAAAGTTGTTCAAATTCAATAACTCACTAAGCCCATTCCTAGGTTGTTCAGAATAACATTTTTATAATTAAAATTAAAACAATCTAAATGGGATTGATTCTTCTTTTTTTTAATTTTTATTTATTTATGATAGAGAGAGAGAGAGAGGCAGAGACATAGGCAGAGGGAGAAGCAGGCTCCATGCACCGGGAGCCCGACCTGGGATTCGATCCCCGGTCTCCAGGATCGCGCCCTGGGCCAAAGGCAGGCACTAAATTGCTGCACCACCCAGGGATCCCCTGGGATTGATTCTTTGACTTCTCTTTCTACTTTATTGGTGTATACATCTATTGAAATGATCATATGGTTCTTATCCTTTCCTTTACTAAATGTGGTGTATCACATTGATTAACTTGTGAAAACTGAACTGCCCTTGCAGCCCAAAAGATAAATCCCACTTAATCATGGTGAATGATTCTTTAAATGTACTATTGGATTTGGTTTGCTAATATTTTATCGAGAATTTCTGCATCCATGTTCATCAGGGATATTGGCCTGTAGTTCTATTTTTTAGTGGAGTCTATCTGGTTTTGGTACCAGGGTAATGCTCGCCTCATAAAATAAAATTAACAACACAAGAAACAACAGGTATTAGCAAGGATATGGAGAAAAAGGAACAAACCCTCTGCACTGTGGTGGGAATGCAAACTGGTGCAGCCACTCCGGAAAACAGTATGGAGGTTCCTCAAAATGGTAAAAATAGAACTATCCTAGATCCAGCAACGCACTACCAGGTATTTAACCAAAGGATACAAAAATACAAAGGATACAAAAATAATAATTCAAAGGGAGGGGATCCCTGGGTGGCTCGGCGGTTTAGCACCTGCCTTTGGCCCAGGGGGCGATCCTGGGGGCCCGGGATCGAGTCTCACGTCGGGCTCCCGGCATGGAGCCTGCTTCTCCCTCTGCCTGTGTCTCTGCCTCTCTCTCTATGTCTATCATGAATAAATAAATAAAATATTTTTTAAAAAATAATTCAAAGGGATACATATATACTCTGATGTTTATAGCAGCATTATTTACAATAGCCAAATTATGGAAAGAGCCCAAATGTCCATCAACTGATAAATGGATAAAGAAGAGGCGGTGCATATTTATATATGTTATACATATATAGATGGATATATATGCGTGTATATGCACAATGGAATATAACTCAGCCATAGAAAAGAATGAAATTTTGCCATTTGGGGCAAGGCAACATGGATGGATCTAGAAAGTGTAATGCCAAGTAAGATATATCAGTTAGAGAAAGACAAATACCATATGACTTCACTCATATGTGGAATTTAAGAAAAAAAAAACAGGGACACCTGGGGAGGCTCAGTGCTTGAGTGTCTGCCTTTGGCTCAGGGTGTGATCCTAGAGTCCTGGGATTAAGCCCACATCAGGCTCCCCACAGGGAGCCTACTTCTCTCTCTGCCTATGTCTCTGCCTCTCTCTCTCTCTCTGTGTCTCTCATGAATAAATAAAGTCTTAAAAAAAAAAAAAAAGAAGAGGAACAAAACAAATGAGCCATAGGGAAAAGAAGAGAGGGACAGGCAAACCAAGAAACAGACCCTTAATGATGGTACCAGAGGGGAGGTGGGTGGGAGGGATGGATTAAATATGGTATGGGGATTAGGAATGCATTTGTGATGATCACCGGGTGTTGTATATAAGTATTAAAAAATTAAAGATAAATACATATATATAATCTAAAAGTCAAATAACTAGGAAACATTAAATAAATTATGATGCATGCATACAATGAAATATAAAAACTATTTTAAAAAGTCATAGTCTTAAAGACTAGTGACTTGGGGATATGCTCATTGTATACAGATAAGTAAAAAATAAAAGCAGAATACAAAAATGTATATTCAGCATGTCTCATCATGCAAAACAAAAAATAAAATATAAATATGCATATAAAAATAATTATCTTTATTAATTTGAGAGAGAGAGAAAGAAAAAAGAGAACACAAGCAGGGGGAGGGACAGAGGGAGAGGGAGAAGCAGACTACCCACTGAGCAAGGAGCTTGACTCAGGGCTCCATGCCAGGATCCTGAGAACATGACCTGAGCCCAAGTCAGATGCTTAACTGACTGAGCCACCCAGGTATCCCAAGGCAGTTCTATTTGTAACACTTTAAAGAACTTCCATATCCTTCTCCAGAGCGCCTGCACCAGTTTGTGTTTCTACCAATAGTGCAAGAGGGTTCCCCTTTCTCTTTATTCTCACCAACACCTGTTGTTTCTTGTGTTGTTAATTTTAGCTATCCTGACAGGTGTGAGATAGTATCACATCATGGTTTTGATTTGTATTTCCCTGAAAATGAGTGATGTTGAGCATCTTTTCCTATGTCTGTTAGCCACCCGGATATCTTGTTTGGCAAAATGTTTATTCACGTCTTCTGCCCATTTCTTAATTTTTTAGGTGTTGAGTTTGATAAGTTCTTTGTAGATTTTGGATACTAACCCTTTACCAGATATATCGTTTGCAAATATATTCTCCCATCCTGCAGCTGCCTTTTAGTTTTGTTGTTTCCTTTGTTGTGCAGAAGCTTTTTATCTTGATGAAGTCCTAATAGTTCATTTTGGCTTTTGTTTTCCTTGCCTCAGGAGACATGTCTAGTAAGAAGTTGCTACAGCTGAGGTCAAAAAGATTGCTGCCTGTGTTCCTGCATTCTCTTCTAGGATTTTGATAGTTTCCTGTCTCACATTTAGGTCTTTCATTCATTTCAAATTTATTTTTGTATGTGTATTTTTGTATGTGTATGGCGTAAGAAAGTGGTCCAGTTTCATTCTGCATGTGGCTGTTCAGTTTTCCGAATACCATGTTTTGTTTTTTTTAACTTTCTTTCTTTTTAGTTTTTTTTTTTTTTTTTAGATTTTATTTATTTATTTATTGAGAGAGAGAGAGAGAGAGAGAGAGAGAGAGAATGGCTGGGACACAGGCAGAGGGAGAAGCAGGCTCCATGCAGGGAACCTGACGTGGGACTCGATCCCGGATCTCCAGGATCACAACCCAGGCTGCAGGCGGCACTAAACCACTGCGCCACCGGGGCTGCCCTCGAATACCATTTGGAGATCATGTCTTTTTTTCCACTGGCTATTCTTTCCTGCTTTGATGAAGATTAATTGACTATATAGTTGTGGACCTATTTCTGGGTTCTCTATTCTGTTCCACTGATCTACGTCCCTGTTTTTGTGCCAGTACTGTACTGTCTTGAGCACTATACTTTTGTAATATAGCTTGAAATCCAAAATCATGATGCCTCCAGTTTTGTTTTTCTTTTTCAGAATTGCTTTGGCTATTCGGGGTCTTTTGTGGTTCCATACAAATTTTAGGATTGTTTATTCCAGCTTTGTGAAAAATGCTAGTGGTATTTTGATGGGGATTGCATTAAGTGTGTAGATTGCTTTGGGTAGTATAGACACTTGAACAATGTTTGTTCATGGAATACTTTTCCATTTTTTGTGTCCTCTTTAATTTCTTTCATAGGTGTTCTATACTTTTCAGAGTATAGATCTTTTATTTCTTTAGTTAGATTTATTCCTAGATATATTATGATTTTTTATGCAATTGTAAATGGGATCAATTCCTTGATTTCTTTTTCTGCTGCTTTGTTGGTGGTGTATAGAAATGCAACAGATTTCTGCACACTGATTTTTTTTTTAAAGATTTTTTTTATTTATTCATGAGAGACACAGAGAGAGGCAGAGATATAGGCAGAGGGAGAGCCCAATGTGGGACTTGATCTCAGAACCCTGGGATCACATCCTGAGCCAAAGGCAGACACTCAACCACTGGGCCACCCAGGCGTCCCCTCTGCACATTGATTTTATATCCTGCGACTTTGCTGAATTCATGTATTAGTTCTAGCAATTGGTGGAGTTTTTCAGGTTTTTTACAGAATAGCATGTTGTCTGCAAATAGTGAAAGTTTGACTTCTTCCTTGCCAGTTTAGATGCCTTTTATTTCTTTTTGTTGTCTGATTGCTGAGGCTAAGACTTCCAATACCATGTTTATTAGTAATTGTTAGAGTCGACATCCTTGTCTTGTTCCTGACCATAGGGGAAAGGCTCTCAGTTTTTCCTCACTGAGGATAATATTAGCTGTGGGTCTTTTGTATATGGCCTTTATTGATGCTGAGGTCCATCTATCTCTACCTCCGGTTTTTATTAGGAAAAGATGCTGTAGGGCAACCCGGGTGGCTCAGTGGTTTGGTGCCACCTTCAGCCCAGGGTGTGATCCTGGAGACCTGGGATCGAGTCCCACATCGGGCTCCCTGCATGGAGCCTGCTTCTCCCTCTGCCTGTGTCTCTGCCTTTCTCTCTCTCTGCGTCTCTCATGAATAAATAAATAAATAAAATCTTAAAAAAAAAAAAAGATGCTGTATTTTGTCAAATGCTTTTTCTGCATCTATTGACAGGATCATATGGTTTTTATCCTTTCTTTTATTAATATGGTATATCACATTGATTGATTTGCAAATATTGAATCACCCTGCAGCCCAGGAATAAATCCCATTTGATTGCAGTGAATAATTCTTTTAATGTACTGTTGAATTTGATTTGCTATTATTTTATTGAGAATTTTTGCATCCATGTTCATTAGGGATATTGCCCTGTAATTCTACTTTTTAGTGGGTGTAGATGTTACTTCCTTCTTCAATTTTTGCTTACTTATATTTTAATATAATTAATATGTAACCTCTATAATGTGGAAAATTATTTTTTAAAAACCATTTTATAGGGATCCCTGGGTGGCGCAGCGGTTTGGCGCCTGCCTTTGGCCCAGGGCGCGATCCTGGAGACCCGGGATCGAATCCCACGTCGGGCTCCCGGTGCATGGAGCCTGCTTCTCCCTCTGCCTGTGTCTCTGCCTCTCTCTATCTCTCTGTGACTATCATAAATAAATAAAAATTTAAAAAAAATTAAAATTAAAAAAAAAACCATTTTATGATGATGATTGAAATTATTGCTATATAAAAAAAAAAGAAAAAAAGAAATTATTGCTATAAGGCAAGGGTACCTGGCTGGCTCAGTAGGTAGAGATTGTGACTCTTGATCTTGGGGTTGTGAGTTTGAGTCCCATGTTGGGTGTAGAGGTTACTTAAATGAATAAATAAAAACTTTTTTAAAAGGGGCAGCTGGGTGGCTTAGTCAATTAAGCACCCAACTCTTGATTTCAGCTCAGGTCATGACCTTACGGTTGTGAGATTGAGCCCCACATCAGGCTCCACACTAGGTATGAAACCTGCTTAAGATTCTCTCTCTCGCTCTTCCTCTGCACCCCTCACTCTTGCATGCTCTGTCTTTCTCTCTCTCTCTCCCCCTCTCTCTCTTTTTAAAGATTTTATTTATTTATTTATTTATTTATTTATTTATTTATTTATTTATTTATTTGAGAGAGAGAGAGAGAGCATGCACACACAAGCAGAGGGAGTGGCAGAGGGAGAGGGAGAAGCAGGCTCTCCACTGAGCAAGGAACCAGATGCAGGGCCCAATCCCAGGACCCCAGGATCATGACCCGAGATGAAGGCAGACACTTAACTGACTGAGCCACCAAGTCATCCCTCTCCCTCTCTCTTAAAAAAACAAAACAAAACAAACCTTATTCCTCTAAGGCAATTTTGAAAAATGTGTATTTCTAGGAGTTAAGACAAAGCTTCTTTCAGTCTGCTTCCAAGAGACAATAGGATAGTTGAAAGAAACTGATCTTCAATGACTATTACTTTTAAGAAGAACAATTGGGCAGCCCAGGTGGCTCAGTGGTTTTGCATTGCCTTCGGCCCAGGGCCTGATCCTGGACACCCGGGATCGAGTCCCACATCGGGCTTCCTGGATGAAGCCTGCTTCTCCCTCTGCCTGTGTCTCTGCCTCTCTTTCTCTCTGTGTCTCTCATGAATAAATAAATAAAATCTTTAAACAAACAAACAAAAAGAACAACAATTTAACATCTCTTAACAGATTAGTAGTGTAAAAACACTAAGGGTGAAAATCCTATAAAATTAATACCTATATTCTACTTGTTCTAGAACTATTATTAATAAGCATTTCTTATTTTTTTCACCATTGTTTTTAACAAGAAGGAAGAAAAAATATTTTCAAAACAAGAAGTGTGAAATGAGATCATAAATACCTTATGAGCCAAGTGGAAGAGGAGGCGGTTTTGAAGTCGGCTTTTTGGAGCTGAAAAAAAAAGTTCAAGCTGCTTATTACTGTCTATGACACTTAATCCCTTGCAAGAACAACAGGAGTGAGACTCAGATAATCTTCTCAAATCTTTATCTATGTGATCCTAATCTGTCTCTACCATCATATATATTAGTCTGGTCTCTACCTGCAGTGGCAGCAACAGCATCAGGAACCAGAAAAAAAAAGTTCTGTTCTTCCCTAGCACGTGTTCTACATCATGGTGTAGCCACAGCACAACGCCACACACACAGTTCCAGTACCAGCCCACAGCTGGGCTGTTCACACACTAACCAAACACTGGAAATAAACAGTTTTGTTTATTTCAATTCATGTAGAAATCCAGTGTCATTCAGCTGTTCTTCCAAGTATTCCTTGTCAATTCCTTCTAAAATCTCCTTTTCTACAATTATATGACCATATTTTCTTAAATATTAGCCCAATGGGATCCCTGGGTGGCGCAGCGGTTTGGTGCTTGCCTTTGGCCCAGGGCGCGATCCTGGAGACCCGGGATCAAATCCCACGTCGGGGTCCCAGTGCATGGAGCCTGCTTCTCCCTCTGCCTGTGTCTCTACCTCTCTCTCTCTCTCTGTGACTATCATAAATAAATAAAAATTAAAAAAAAAAAATATTAGCCCAGTCTCTACTCCATGTATCTTCTAGCATGATAATCTGCCACACTGAAACAGTCAACCAAGTGAAAAGGTAAACATCTTTCAAGTTCCAAATCCCCTTTTCACTGTTGAAGAATTTTCCTAAATCTAGATACCTAACCCTACGTCTTTTTACAGAAAAAAATCATACTTCAAAGCATAAAAAGAAAAAATTAAATGGAAAGATAGCTACCTTGATCACTTTCTATGTGTCTAACACCCTTTTAGGTGCAGATAAAGTCTAGAAACATGAGATAAATAATAACTTAAAGGCTCGTATAACTAAATTAAGAAAAACTACATTAGTACACAGGAAATAATTTGTGTAGTGATTAAGAAAGGCTTCAAGTTCCACAAGACCCATGAATCTGAGCTGGAATAGTTCCTAAATATGTATATATGAGTTATCTCATATATATGAGTTATCTCTTAGAATTATCTAAGAATTCTATCCTAGAATATATTCTTTCCTAACAAATTTCCTAACAAACATTCCCTTGGCCAGTTTCTCTACATTTCTTTGAATTTAATCTGATTCATACTCTCATTATTTTTATCTTTCCTCCCCTGTTTTTCTTTGTCCTATCCTTACTTGCAGGTTGATGTCCAGTTCTTCTTAGACAGCTGTCAGGACAAGTAAAGCAAATAAAAATAAGTCTGAATTCTTCAAGTGGAAATTACTTGGCTTTTCACTCAGAAGCAGGGAAAACAGCTATAAAATCCATACTGGTAGGGCTTAGACAAGTATCCTCAGCTCCTACAACAGCATGAATATCCTACCATGAGGGGGCCTAAGAAAGATAACTTGCCCTTTTGCTTCTCTTACCCTGCTTGTCTGCTATAGCTTCCGGGAGGTAGGGTGGGGAGAGGAAGCAGCATAGAGATTAACTCTCTCTTTAAAGTTGCTTAGATTCGGGGATCCCTGGGTGGCTCAGCAGTTTGGCAGCTGCCTTTGGCCCAGGGTTGTGATCCTGGAGTCCTGGAATCGAGTCCCATGTCAGGCTCCCTGCATGGCGTCTGCTTCTCCCTCTGCCTGTGCCTCTGCCTCTCTCTCTCTGTGTGTGTCTCTGATGAATAAATAAATAAAATCTTAAAAAAAATAAAATAAATAAAGTTGCTTAGATTCAATGTTCTTTGAAAATTAAATCTATTGTTTAGTTTTCTTTTCTTTTTAAATATTTTATTTTTAAGTAATCTCGACTCCCAACATGGGTCTTGAATTTACAACCCCAAGATCAACAGTCACATGCTCTACTGACTGAACCAGCCAGGTGCCCTATTTTTCAGTTTTCTAATTGTGCTTGGTTTCTCCATAGAAAAATGAATTAAATGTTTTAAAATCTCTAAAATAACTCATATCATTAGTGATGAGTACTAGATATTTAAAGGGGCCATTTTACCTTTAAATCCAGCTGCTTCAGCTTGTTTATACATTCCAAGAAAAAAGTAGGTACAGGCTAGGTTCACCCAGACTTCAGGATTGCAATTTTCCTCTTTTGTTGCGTTTTCATATTCCTGAAATATATATTAAGCAGGGATCTCATTTCGGCAGTAAAGCAACCGATGAGCCATTCTTCTATAATGGAATAGGATTTCTTACTGAGATTGGGCAACTTCACATTTAGGGAATCCTATATGCTCCTGAACTATTCTGTACCTGCAAGATTAAATACTGAAGCTATAGTTCAATCCTACCCAAGGGGACGGTTGTCCACCTAATTAATTTTTTTTTTAAGACTTATTTATTTGAGAGAGAGGGCATGGGCCCATTCATGTGCAGGAGGAGGGGCAAAGGAAGAAGAGAATCTTAAGTAGACAGCCTGCTGAGCATGGAGCTGGAGGCAGGGCTAGATCTCATGACCTGAGTCAAAACCAAGAGTCGGACACCGACTGCACTGCCCAGGCATCCCTGTTTTCCACATAATCTTAAACTTTTTTTTTTCCTTTTGAACAATGTTATGGGCTAACAAACTACAGAAATGAAAAGTAACTAAAATACTTTATTTTTGCTAACTTAAAAAAATAAAAGAAATGCATAGGTTCAGTTAACTTAATATTTGATAACCTTAATATACTACCAATACTATTTCATTCTAATTGTTTTCTGGCTTTACTTATTTGGCTTTACATTTTAAAAAGTCATTTTCATGCACCTGGGTGGCTCAGTCTGTTAAATGTCTACCTTTGGCTCAGATAATGATCTCGGGATCCTGGGATCAAGCCCCACATCAGGCTCCCTGCTTCAGTGGGGAGCCTGCTTCTCCCTCTGTTCCTCTTCCCTGCTCATGCACTCGCACACACACTCTCTCTCTCTCTCTCCATCTCAAATAAACAAAACAGTGTTTTTAAAAAAGGCATTTTCTTCCTGAAAAGAACACTTCCTGAGATTCGTTTTGTCAACCATGTTTTCCACATACTCTATTTATCAGACTTTACCAGTTACCTTTGTTTCTTTTTCTTCCTATACTGGGGCTACTCTCTTTCCCCTCTATCTTTCACCAATACCAGCAGCCTCTAATCTGTCTGTTTCATACCTTCCCTCTGCCCTCACTGATTTTGTTGTTTTTGTCCTTTGTCATACCTCCTCATTACCTAATCTTGGACACTTTCACCTGGTTATGCAGGTTTTATAAATATCCTTAGATTACATTTGGGGGTAAGGATATGTGGAAAATGTTCAAATAATTTCATTTATGCTTTAAAAACTGCTTGACAAAAGGCGACTAAAATTTTATCTAGATTCATAATCTTATAGGTTGCTCATTAGATAGGTGCTGTTTACAATGACCAAGAAAAACAATTTTTGAAACCCAACTTGCACAAATATAAAGATAATATAATCTTTCCTATGTCTAAAATTAGCCCAGCACAATAAAAGTAAACTTCTTTTGAGAAAAGCATCATGGAAATTTTATCAAAAGGATTTATTTCTCTTCTTCTAAAGATTTCCTTAAGAAATACTACTATAAATATTTTCAACAATCTCATTAGTACATACCTAAAAGCAAAGAATAAATTAGACATATAAATATATATATATATTTTAAATTTATAGAAGATTTCTGAAGCAATACATCAAACAAGAGCCAATGGTTGCCTCTGTTAACAAAGAAATAGGATTGGGGAAGGCAGACAGGTGATGTTTTTTCTTTTTACTTTGTTCCTTTGTGTAGTGTTTAAATTTTACCAGAAGCATGTATTATTATAATACAAAGCTTAAAAAGTTTTTCAAAATCCTTATGTTTTATATATATATATATATATATATATATATATATATATATATATATATATATTTTTTTTTTTTTACTAACCTCCAAAGCTCTCTTGTAGTCACCCAGGTGAAAAGCACAGTATCCAATCCACAAATTAGTATCCTCTTCTTGTTCCCCAACATGACGTTTGAACTTCAATTTAAAATTTCATGAAAAAAAGGAAGGGTGGGAGAGAAGGATGGAGGGAAGAAAGAAGAAAAGAAAGAGAGAGGGAAAGGAAGGAAGGAAGGAAGAAAGAAAAACTTTTAATAAATTCTCTTTAAAAAACTGCTATGTTGGGGTGCCTGGCTGGCTTATTCAGTGGAGCTCTTGATCTCAGGGTTATGAGTTCACACTCCACACTGGGTGTAGAGATTACTTTAAAAAAAATTAAAAACCAAAACCATGGGATCCCTGGGTGGCGCAGCGGTTTGGCGCCTGCCTTTGGCCCAGGGCGCGATCCTGGAGACCCAGGATCGAATCCCACATCAGGCTCCCAGTGCATGGAGCCTGCTTCTCCCTCTGCCTGTGTCTTTGCCTCTCTCTCTCTCTCTGTGACTATCATAAATAAAAAAAAAAAAAAAAAAAATTAAAAAAAAAAAAAAACCCAAAACCATTATGTTAAGCTACTGATAAAAAATAGGAAATCACAAGTAACAGAAGCTAGACAATAGTGTTCAATTAAGCCTATACATAGGGAACTTAGTACAATTACTTTTTTTTTTTTTTTAAGATTTTTATTACTTATTTATTTTAAGGTAGACTCCAGGACTCCTTGGGTGGCTCAGCGGGCAGGCTCATCTGCCTTTGGCTCAGGGCATGATCCCAGAGTTCTGGGTTCTTCAGTGGTTGAGCATCTGCCTTTGGCTCAGGTCGCAGGCTGGGGTCCTGGGATCTGTCCTGCATTGGGCTCCCCACAGGGAGCCTGCTCTCTCTCTCTCTCTGTGTCTCTCATGAATAAACAAATAAAATCTTTAAAAAAAAAAAAGAGTCAGAGGCTCAACTGACTGATCCATCCAGGTGCCCCAGCACAATTAATTGTCATGGAAACAGGGATCCCTGGGTGGCGCAGCGGTTTGGCGCCTGCCTTTGGCCCAGGGCGCGATCCTGGAGACCCGGGATCGAATCCCACATCAGGCTCCCGGTGCATGGAGCCTGCTTCTCCCTCCGCCTGTGTCTCTGCCTCTCTCTCTCTCTGTGACTATCATAAATAAATAAAAAAAAAAATAAAATTTAAAAAAAAAAAAAATTGTCATGGAAACATACTTACTTTTGAATGTTGCAACATCTAACTGAATATACATTTTATTTATTCCACTAAGCATCATCAAATGCTGGAACAATTAAGGCTACAGAACAACTGAAACATGCTCTAGTGAAACAATATATAACTGTATGATCATCTCAATTCCTTTCAATGTCAGGAATTAAAAGAATTTTAATATCTGCTTTATACATTATTCAAGAAAACTATAACACAGATAATTTCTTAGACATTCACAAGGTGAAAATTTCTAGTTCTCTTAATATTTCCAGTTGAAAGAAAATAATATATTTTCAAAATTTCACATTTGTTTCTCTGCATTTACTAACACCTTATTCTAGAAAGTATTTTAAGAGTTATCCCACAACAATTCTGGGGGCTATTAAGGAACACGAGAATTATGTGAAGTATCTAATGCCATATAATTGAAGGTTACTGAGATGATACAATGAACTCAAGGCCACCACAGCCAGGGGAGATAGAAGCAGGGACCACGACAGCCCACGGACCCCATTACCTGTGTTCTCACCCTCCATGTTTTACTTCACACTTCAAACCTGTCCCGTTAGGGCACACATATATTTATTCATAGGTATGACCTTTCACTGAGAGTAAGCCTTTAAATCATTCCATTATTCTTGAATAGGCTTACCAGAGCCCACAGGAATTACCGATATTCAGAAGACTAGCCTCATGTACGTCCACTGTGAAAAAATATTTATGAATTCCCCTGCCAACATTAGTCCTGTTTTGGAGGAAAGGAATGAGGCCTTGAAGGAGGAGTTTGAACTCTCATGGTAAGATGAGAGTTTTCCATTCTACAGGCTGATAAACCAAAAACATTGGGGAGAAAATTGAATAGGGAGCCAATGCATATTTATAGATGATTGTTACAGAACACTGGCTGCCTTGACTGTTACAAGATGAAGACATCCATTAATGCTTTCTGGTCTAGGACAAGAACTTACTCCTGTAGTTAATGCCCTAACATTAAAAATCTTTCTTTCACAAAATGCTGTGGATTTGAGTACAGCGCCTCAAGTCTGAAGAAATATTTATTTGAAGCCTCCCTAAATTTGCTCCAGAAATTGCCTGGAAGCACAAAAGAGCTCATGAGACCCTCTCCCTGCAAACCATAGCAATTCTCATCCCCATATATCATGGTGCTTTGGCTGGCCATCTAAGAGTATAAGCACAGAACAGAACCTCCTCAACAACTTAAAAGCAGTGTGGGATTCCATATAAGGAAAATGTGGTCATTGTCTTAAAGAGAGAAGAGAAACAAGAGACTGATAAAATATACCTACCACTTAGTCTATTGATTTGCAGAGCTAGAAAGTCTTTCTAAGCCAATTTCCCTACTTTAATGATGAGAAAGCTAACACCAAAAAAATCAAACAAGGTACTCAAGATCAGAGCTAGTGAGAAATAGGACTACTCATGGAAGACTAAGAAATATATGAAGCTAATTATAACAATCATTGTTGGGACACCTGGGTGGCTTAGCGGTTGGGGGTCTGCCTTTAACTCAGGGTGTGATACTGGAGTCCTGGGATTGAGTCCAACGTCGGGCTCCCTGCGTGGAGCCTGCTTCTCCCTCTGCCTGTGTCTCTGCCTCTCTCTCTGTGTCTCTCATGAATAAATAAATAAAATCTTTAAAAAAAAAAAAACTTAATCTTTTCATTCTTTGGTGTGCCCCTTCATTTCTCCTATAACGTGTGATGGTCACAAGGCAGTTTCTCAAAGTATAGTGTCCTTGGACCACCTACATCAGAAGCACTTGGGCTACTCGTTAAAAATATAGGTTCCTGAGCACCACAGTCGACTGATCTGTAAAGAATCAGAATCCCTAGGCAGGAATCCAGGAATATACATTTTAATAAGTACCCTAGGTGATACTGATGCATATTAAAAGTTGAGAACTACTAGAGATTTGAAGTATTCCCTGAACACACAGTAGTCTAGACAATAAGCATGAAGCATGGTGGTATTATTTAAATGACCCAAATTTTATAATATATAATAAGAATAAGAATAATTTAATTATTCTTATAATTATTATTATTATTATATATAATAATAATAAGAATAAGTCAAAATTGGCCAGGGGTCAGGATAAACATTGTCTGAACTAATGCTATATTAAATGTTCCTCCAGGGGCGTCTGGGTGGCTCAGTCGTTGAGCATCTGCCTTTGGCTCAGGTTGTGATCCTGGGGTCCCGGGCTTGAGTCCCGCATTACAATTCCCACAGGGGGCCTGCTTCTCCCTCTGCCTATGTCTCTGCCTCTCTCTGTGTTTCTCATGAATAAATACGTAAAATCTAAAAAAATAAATGAATAAATAAATAAATACATAAATGTCCCTCCATATTTTTAGCTGAATTCACCATCAGTGGGACTAGACATAATTAAGAGTATCCCTCAAGAAGTATATCGGGCAGCCCCAGTGGCTCAGCGGTTTAGTGCTGCCTTCAGCTCAGGGCGTGATCCTGGAGACCCAGGATCCAGTCCAACGTCAGGCTCCCTCATGGGGCCTGCTTCTCCCTCTGCCTGTGTCTCTTCCTCTCTCTCTCTCTGTGTCTGTCATGAATAAATAAATAAAATCTTAAAAAAAAAAAAGTATATCTTCTTAGTTCATCTTTAATCAGGTATATTGTTAACATGGAATCTGCAACATGTGCCTGACTAGATTTGCAGGAAGCCCCCCTACCGCACCCACCTGTTCCAACAGCATAGTAACCAGCATTCAACCAAGCATTCATCCACCAGCTCCTGGCATCCACTTCCTAAGAAGCAACCTTCTTTGGGCATTACCTCCAACAGGGTAATCGCTCCAGTGAAATCCCTTTGCGAAAGCAGCTCCTCCAGTTTCGGAATCTTCCTACCTTTCTTCTTTCTTTTGTCCGTGTGAGGCAGGTCCCCGCCTACAGCAGGTTTGGCCCTTGAAAGCATCTGTGAAGGAAGCAACAAAAACAGCTGTACATCCAATTCCAATGGTCAGCTTTATTTTTAAAAAATATTTTATTTATTCATGAGAGACACAGAGAGAGAGGTAGAGACACAAGCAGGCTCCCTGCAGGGAGCGTGATGCGGGACTCGATCCGGGGACCCCGGGGTCACGACCTGGGCTGAAAGCGCCTCTAGGATCAGTTTTTAAACTCAGAGCATCAGCATGTCAAATCCTTAACAACGAACCCAGGGAAGCCCATTCAAACTCTATACAACCCGTATTTCTCCAAAAGGGCCATCGCCCTGGACGTGGGCTGAACCTAACAGCTACTACGTCTTCTCTTCTCTGTCAATTCATTCGAGTGGGGACATCTCAGCCTTTCCTTGGCCTCTAACCATCCCGCGGGCAGCTCAGGGGCGGGGGTTGGGGGAGAAGCAGGGGAAGAAAGCCTGGAGGTGTTTACAGCTGCATCCCTGGCTCCCGAGAGAACCGGGGTAGCGCAGGGAGCTCCCCCTCCGCTCACACCTCTACGCTTAACCCACAGGCGTGCTGGGAACCTCCGATCTCCAGTCCTGGGATCTACTCAAAGTTCTCCCTCCCTGTTCAGAGCCACTCACCATCTTGGCATTGGTTCTGTGAGCCCCTTCCCCGGACCGATAGCCGAGGCCCAGCCTCGGCGCCTCTGGGCATCAGCGCAGCTCTCTCCGTCTCCACAGCAACCCGCAGGGAAGGTGGGGCGGAGCCCGGTCCTTCGCTGAGAAGCGCTCTCGGAAGCACCGATGCCCGCCGCTTTTTGGTTCCGCCTCCCTTCCGCCGCCGCAGGCGTGCAAGTTCTTTAGGATGGGAGGCGTCGTCCTCTGCTGCGGGAGCGGAAGTTTGTATCTCTGCTTACGGGTTTACTCTAAGGAAAAACAAAAACAAAAACAAAAACACCGAATCCCAGTGGCATTTGTTTTTCAAGTGCGAGTTTCCTGGGAAAGTGATTTTCAGGGACCACTTCCGGTTTGGGCCGCGTTGGGCTCCATAGCAACCCGCCGCGCGGACTTGCACGTGATCCCGGGCCTCGGGTCTCCCGGAGGCTTAGCGGGAAAGCGCTGAGCCCAGGGAGTTGGCGTTTGCAGGCGGGAATTCACCAAAATACAGTTTCTTATTTACATAGGTAAACGTTATAAGGAACTGTGATAATTACATGTTGATTGGGCGACTTAATTTATCTACTTGGCTCCCGAACTGAGTTACCACGGCTGCAGGGGGAGGATGAAAGCGCCGCCCTGTGGAAATGTTGGAGCTGGAAGGAATCTTGAGGGACAGTCGGTCCAATCGAGCGGAAGGAGGGTTCGTTTCACTTGGAGGGGGTGGGGGGAGGCCCGCAAGCCAGTAACAACCACCCGGAACTTTTGCAACGAAGAAAGGCTGCATATTGATGGGGCGCCACACAGGAGAAGGGGGAGTCAATGCTCAGAAGACCCAAACTCCTCCCAACAGTGGCTTACAGCCAGGGTTGTTTTTTGTTTTTTTAATTTTATTTTTTAAAGATTTAATTTATTTATTCATGAGAGACACAGGCAGAGGGAGAAGCAGGCTCCGTGCAGGGAGCCCGACGCAGGACTCGATTCCAGGACCCCAGGGTTCAGGGTTTAGGACCTGAGCCAAAGGCAGAGGTTCAACCACTGAGGCACTGGGGGTGGGGGGGCAGGCAGGGTTTTTAAAGGGTGAAGATTCAGGGGGAAAGGGTCTGAGGGCCTGGGATCGTGCTGATTGATCACGGATTAGGTCCCCTGTAATATTTCCTTGCCTGATCATCCTATCCTTTCTGGCGTCGCCCAGTCTAGCTTCGGTGATTGTAGTGAGGTGGCCGTTCTGCTTTGGGGGCCTGGAACTGTAAAACATTCAAGGCAGAGTGCATTGGTGATGTCATTTCTAGAGTACAAAGGCAAAAGTTCTACGTCCCGTGCCTATCGCTAAGCTGCAAATTAATTTTTTTTTCTTGCACACCTGACACATTGTGCTTGTTATCTCGGGCAGAACAGCATCCCACAGACTTTTGGGGAGGCAACTTTATATGACCTCCTGAGGTGTTTTTGCAGATTTCTTTTAACAGTCGCTAAGGACTACGTCGTGACCCTGGTCAGAGGCAGCGGGGAGCAATCTGTCTGAATTGTGGGGTCTGTTGTTGTTTGCATCCCAAGTTTCACCTTGAGAATTAGCAGACTAAGGAACTAACGTCTGGAGTATCCTCCCAAGTGTAAAGGTAGGTGTGGCATGGTTGAGTTACATTGCACACCACTCTAGACAACTAGCCGTATAGAGACTCGTGTATGCCATAAGCTCATAAAGGCAGGTGTGGTTTCCTAGATTCTTTTGCTTCCTCCATGCTCCAGCCCTTGCCTCCTACCACCCGTCACTCGGAGATTAAATAAATGACTGCATATCTTACTTCACTGATACATACATTTTTGTATACATGTAAGTGTCCTTAAATTGAAAGATAGGAATATGCATAGAACTAAGAAATGCACAAAATCACCAGCACTATACTTATATTTCTGGTACCAAATATTAGAAGTATCTCTACTTTTTTTAATATTTTATTTATTTATTCATGAGAGACAGAGAGGCAGAGACATAGGGAGAAGCAGGCTCCATGCAGGGAGCCTGACATGGGACTCGATCCCAGGACCATGGGATCATGCCCTGAGCTGAAGGCAGACGCTCAACCACTGAGCCACCCAGGCGTCCCGAAATCTCTCTACTTTTAGTTGAATTGAAAGCAAAATTAATTTTCAGCTCTTCTTTATGGAAGTCTACATATTTTTGTAATTGCTTTATTGAAATATCATTCAAATATTAAACATCCTTTTGAAGCACATAATTCACGGACTTTTAGTACAAGTATCTCCTGCTTTTTGAAAGTTCATTTTTTGCCACTTAACTTTTATGGAAAAGCTGCATTAGTACCTGTTTGTGCTAACCAAAAGAAATCTTTGAGGGAACCCTGGGTGGCGCAGCGGTTTAGCGCCTGCCTTTGGCCCAGGGCGCGATCCTGGAGACCCGGGATCGAATCCCACATCGGGCTCCTGGTGCATGGAGCCTGCTTCTCCCTCTGCCTATGTCTCTGCCTCTCTCTCTGTGTGACTATCATAAATAAATAAAAATTAAAAAAAAAAAAAAAGAAATCTTTGCAAAAGTGAAAATAGCATGCAGCACTTGTATCTCATCAAGAGCGGCAGCTTGTACCTGAACAGCAAGAGTGGCGCTGCCAAGGTCCTTCATTGGGAACCACACTCCGTGTCCCAGCATCAAGCCACCTGAGCTTTGTTGTGTCTGTGAGTGTCTGTGCTTAATCTAGATTTACTCCATGCATCTGTTAGCAAGATGTGCCCTAAGGTATCAGGAAAGAGAGGTGATTATTTGGATCTGGGAGTGCCTGAAAATTTTCCCATATACATTAATAGTGATTGCTTTTCTTTCTTTTTTTTTTTTTAAGATTTATTTGTTTTAGAAGGAGAGAGAGAGAGAGAGAGAGAAAGCATGTGCACAAATGGAGGGTGGGGAGGGGCAGAGAGAGATTCAAGCAGGTTCCATGCTGAGCACATACCTTGGAGCTCAATGCAGGGCTCCATTCCATAACCCTGAGATCATCACCTGACCCAAAATCAAGAGTCCGTTGTTCAACCAACTGAACCACCCAGCCATCCCACTAGTAATTACTTTAAGACATTTTAGCTTAGGAAAGTTTTCATAGGAACACTTTCAAATAGCAAGGGATGCAGAGTTGTGCCTCCGTTACCACTATCAAATTCTGGAACACTTTCATCATCCCCAAAAGAAACCCCATATCCATCAGTACTCATTCATCATTCCTTTCCTCCCCTTAGCCTCTGGCAACCACTTAATCTGTTTTCTGTCTTTGTGGATTTGCCTATTCTGAACATTTCATGCAAACGAAGTCACACAAACAGATTTCCACATACCATATTTCTAAATATTGAAAAATTTTATTATTTATTAATTTTTAAGGTTTTTTTTTTTATTATTTATTCATGAGAGACACACAGAGAGAGGCAGAGACATAGGCAGAGGGAGAAGCAGGTTCCACACAGGGAGCCCAATGCAGGACTCAATACCAGGACCTCGGGGTCATGACCTGAGCCGAAGGCAGATGCTCAACCACTGAGCCACCCAGGTCCCCTAAATTTTGAAATATTTTAAATTAACCTAGCAAACTGTTAGGCAAAATGTTTTTATCCTCCTGACTTGACAAATACACCATTCTGGAGAAGGTTAGGTTGCAATTTAGAATTCTCAGACTTGGGATCCGTGGGTGGCTCAGTGTTTGAGCACCTGCCTTTAGCCCAGGGCGTGATCCTGGAGTCCCGGGATTGAGTCCCACATCAGGCTCCCTGCGTGGAGCCTGCTTCTTTCTCTGCCTATGTCTCTAGAGGCCTCTCTCTCTCTCTCTCTGTGACTCTCATGAATAAATAAATAAAATCTTAAAAAAAAAAAAAAATCTCAGACTTCCCAGAATTCTGTTGCTTGAGATGGCAGGGTGGAGAGAGCCAGCCCCAGCCCTCTGCCCATCTCCTTCACTTCTTAGCCCAGGCTCCATCCTACACTGAGGTGCTGTGTGTCCTGTGGGGTCACCTACTCCCCTGACAGCTGTCACCCCCTGAGACCTACAGGCAGGTCAGGCTCAGAGAAGAGACCTGCTCAGGCTTGGGTGAAACAGGCTTCGGGTTGAATGGACAGGCAATTCAGAGTCCTAGGCACCACAGCATGGTGAGGAGAGCACCTTGGCTCCATGGCCTCAGAGCAGGCCTTTTGTCACCAGTCTAAGGGCGATATTGCTAGTAATGGTATAAACAACCTGTAGGTCTTGCTAGATCTATTGAAATAACATCTGATTTCCAGTAGTTTGGGATACTTCTTTAAGCCTCTAAATCCCTGTAGAGGTTGTTTGAACTGTAGCTGTAATTATGCAGGGCAGAATTTGACATATGGAGTGTACTTGAGAAGAAGCTATTATTTCCAACTGTAGCTGAACCTAAGGTGTTATGAAACATATAATAACATAGACACACAAAAGCTGATTACATGAGCAAGAGGTAAAGTTGCAACTGGCAGCTTATTGTGGTGGCAACAGAACAGCAGTTTCTGGGAGACTGTAAAAAAAATAATCCAGACTGTGATAATGGATGTATGACTATGTAAATTTACCAGAAAACAGTGAATTGTACACTTGAAACAGGTGAATTTTATGACATGGAAATTGCACCTTGCTAGATCAATGAGGTTTTTTGAAAAGATTTTATTTATTTGACAGAGAGAGAGAGAGCACAAGCAGGCAGAGCAGGAGAGGGAGAAGCAGACTCCCCACTGAGCAGGGAGCCCAATTCGAGACTCGATCCCAGGACCCTGGGATCATGAGCTAAGCCGAAAGCAGATGCTTAACTGACTAAGCTACCCAGGAGCCCTGATCAATGAGTTTTTTTTAAAAAGATATATTTATTTGACAGAGACAGAGCAGAGGGAGAGAGAGATTCTCAAGCAGATTCCCCGCTGAATATGTAGCCTCAGTAGGGCTCGATCTCATGACCCTGAGATCATGACTGAGCTGAAATCAAAAGTCAGATGCTTAACTGACTGAGCCACCCAGGTGCCCCTAGATCTGTGTGTTTTGTTTTTGAAAGTAATCCAGACCTTACTTCAGAGTGATGTCCCAGAGTCTATTACTCCAATTTAGCATGATGCTATTGACTGCTGGTCCTTGGAGACCACCTGTCACTCAGCTGTCATTCACTAGGGCCATGAGTTCTGAGGCAATGTGAAAGACAGTGAGGTTTGGCATTTCTTACTAGGGTGGATTTTCCTTAAGGAAAAAGTCTCATGAGAAAAAAACCCCTCAGATATTAACAATTAGGGCATCTAGGTGAATAATGGAGCTCATTGTACTAATATTATAATTTTTTGTAAATATGAAAAATTTCCTTATAATAAGTTGGAAAGAGGGGCTCTTGGGTGGCTCAGTTGGTTAAGTGTTTGACTCTTGGTTTTGGCGCAAGTCTTTTTTTTTTTTTTTAAGATTTTATTTATTTATTCATGAGAGACACAGAGAGGGAGGTAGAGACACAGGCAGAGGGAGAAACAGGCTCCCTGTGGGGAGACCATTGTGGGACTGGATCCCAGAAATCCAGGATCACGACCTGAGCTAAAGGCAGATGCTCAACCACTGAGCCACCCAGGCATCCCTTGACTTGGGTCTTGAGTTCAAGCCCCACATTAGGCTCCCCGCTGGGTATGGAGCCTACTTAAAAAAAAATAATAAGGGACGCCCGGGTGGCTCAGCAGTTGAGTGTCTGCCTTCGGTTCAAGGCATGATCCCAGGGTCCTGGGATGGAGCCTCATGTCAGGCTCTTTGCTCAGTGGGGAGCATGCTGTTCCCTCTGCTTGTGTTCTCTCCCTCTACATCAAATAAATAAATAAAATTTAAAAATAAACTCTACCTCCCCTGCTTCCCACCTGTATGGCCTTGGACAGGTTAGTTAACCTCTCTGTGTTTTAGATTTACTCCACTGTAAATAAAGGAAATAAAATCCACCTATGGATTTGCTTAAGACACCCCTGACATCATTTATAAACAAAAGGAAGTATAACATAGGAGGTGAGTACGTGGCCTCAGGAGGCGGACTGCCTGAGTTCAGTTCTTGGCTCTATCCCTTGCTTTAGCTGTGTGACCTGGGCAGGTAATATAACCCCTTTGGGCCTCAGTCTCTCATCTGTAAAAAGAAAATGATAAAAGTATTACCTACCTCCTAGGTTCATTGGTTGTGATAGTTATGTGAATTATATAGAGAAAGCATTTAGAATAGTGCTAGGTGGGGGTGCCTGGGTGGTTAAAGCATCCAACTCTCGATTTGGGCTCAGGGCATGGTCTGAGGGCTGTGGGATTGAGCCCGAGTCAGGTTCCACACTGGGCCTGCCAGTGCATGGAGCCTGCTTGGGGTTCTCTCCACCACCACAACCCCCCTGCCAAAAAAAGAATAGTGCTAGGTGCACTATCAATGCCATTATATATGCTTTGGTCTTCATATTGGTTTCTTTACTGAGATATAATTTGCATGCCATGAATTCACTATTTTAAAGTATACAATTTGGGGCACATGGGTGGCTCATTTAGTTAAGCGTCTGCCTTTGGCTCAAGTCGTGATCCCAGGGTCCTGGGATAGAGCACCATGTCATGTTCTCCACTAAGTGGGGAGTCTGCTTCTCCCTCTGCCCCTCCCCCTGTTCACACACACACACTCTCAAATAAATAAAATATATGTATATATATATTTATATATATTTATATATATATATATGCAATTTAGTGTTTTTTAAGTATATTCACAAAATTGTGAGCTATCAATATCCAATTTTAGGACATTTTCATCACCCTTAAAAGAAACCTGTACCCATTAGCAGTCACTCCCCATTCCCCTCATCCCCCCAGCCCCTGGCAACCATTAATCTATTTTCTGTCTGTATGGATTTGCCTATTCTGGACATTTCATATAAATGGAATCATGTAGCATGTAGTTCTTTTATATTTGGCTTCTTTCACTTAGCATTTTTTTTAATGTTTTTATTTTTTATTTTTTTAAAAGATTTTATTTATTTATTCATGAGAGACACAGAGAGAGGCAGAGACACAGGCAGAGGGAGAAGTAGGCTCCCCACAAGGAGCCTGATATGGGACTCGATCCAGCATCCCGGGATCATGCCCTGGGCCAAAGGCAGACGCCCAACCGCTGAGCCACACAGGTGTCCCATACTTTTTAAATTTTTATGTTTATTTATTTTATTTTATTTTATTTTATTTTATTTTTATTTACTCATGATAGACAGAGAGAGAGAAAGGCAGAGACACAGGCAGAGGGAGAAGCAGGCTCCATGCTGGGAGCCCGACGCAGGACTTGATCCAGGGACTCCAGGATCACGCCCTGGGCCAAAGGCAGGCGCTAAACCGCTGAGCCACCCAGGGATCCCCAAATTTTTATGTTTAAATTAAACTCTACACCCAACGTGGGGCCTGAACTCATGAGTGCTCTGTGGACCGGGCCAGCCAGGTGCCCCTTTCACAGGGCATGTATTCAAGGCTCATCCATGTTATAACGTGTACTTGGACCTCATTCTTTCTGACGGTTGAATAATATTCCATTGTGTGGACATGCCACAGTTGCTTAAGCCTTCCTGTTATTTCAGGCACATCATGATACATAGTAAATGCTTAAAGCCTGGTGGTCTTGTCACTCAGTGCCTTGGAGTTCGGGGCACAGCCTCCCTTGTGTTCTATCCCAGGTAGAATAATATTCAGAGAAGATGCCCAAGTCGTGAAAGCCCACCCAGATACAGCCTGGTGCTAGGCCTTTGCCTGCCATGCCCAGTCCTGTCTTGACCTTCCATACATGGGTCTCAGAAACTTCAAGTTCACTGTTTTCTCTCTCCAGCCCCACACAGCCAGGTAACCTGCTCTACTTCCCAGTCCCTCTCATCTGCTCTCTTCACTTAATCCATTATTTCAGTTCTTCTCTGGATCCAATTTCCTTAAACAGTCCACATCACTTTGTGTTCTGGACCTTTGTTACTGCATGTGTTTGGGTGTATTATATTAATTATCCATTACTGCATAACAACTTACCCCCAGACTGAACAGATTCATAATCAATATTCTTTTTTTAAGATTAATTTATTTATTTGAGAGAGAGAGAGAGAGCGGGGGAAGGGGCAGAGGGAGAGGGAGAGAGAGGAAGAGAAGCAGATTCCCCACTGAGGGAGGATCCCAACTCGGGGCTCCATCTCACGACCCTGAGATCAGGACCTGAGCCAAAACTAAGGGTCAGACAACCAACTGAGCCACCCAGGTGCCCAGGTAGTCAATATTCTATCACACATGATTTCTGCTGAGCAGCTCAGCTGGGTGGTTCTGGGTCAGAGTTTTTCCTGAGGTTGAAGTCCAAGCGTCAGCTGGGACTGTTGTCACCTGCCATCTTGACTGGTGCTGAAGGATCCCATTCCAGGTGGCTCACCCATCTGCCTGGCAAGTCAGTGCTGGTTGTTGCTGGGAGGCCTTTGTTACCTGCCACATGGACCTCTTGATCGTTCATGCAGCATCACAAACTGGCTTCCTCAGAGAGAGTGATGGAAGCGTGAACAAGGAGGAAGTCACAATGTTTTCTTTGATGTTCCCTTGGAACTCAGACTGCCATTTCTGTCATATCCTGTTGATTACACAGATTAGTCCTGTTCAGTGTGGGAGGGGACTACATACAAGTGCACATGCAGGAGGCAAGACTCACTGGGAGTCGGCCTTCCTACACCAGGCCCCTGTCACCAAGTCAGCCCCACCCCTGGATTACTATTGCCTCTTGTCTCTGCTTTCTGACTAGCGTTACTAGGTGAACGTTTGTAGCCTGCACTTCCTCATTTGAATACCACCATACCTTTGCCCTACCCTGTCTAGCTCATGACTCCCTTGACTTCTCACATCTCCTAGAGCACATCTGTTTCCATGGACTTTGGACATTCCATCTGTCTCAACCCTCTGATGTTTATGTACTTTAGTTTCTATGACTTAGCATAGCTGACTCATCACTGCCTTGTGCATGTTTTGCTTCCCTCTCTGATTGGTGGCTCAAATGATTCATGTAGCCTGGTAGCACGCTAATATGCCCCAGCAACTTTGCAGCTTTGCACCTCTCCCCAGATTTGTTTCTTTGAAATGTTCACAGTTGCCCAGATCTTCCAGTAAAACGATAGCAATAAAGAAACAAACAAAATAGCTCTCTTTGGCTACCTGAATAATTATTCACCTTTTCCTTCTGTATACCCATTCCCTTCCCACTTTTCTCCTTTCCTGTCAATCCTCTAAAACGAGCTATCTAGGGGCACCTGGTGACTCAGTCGGTAAAGCATTTGACTCTTGGTTTTGGCTCAGGTAATGATCGCAGAGTCGAGATGGAGCCCTGTGTCTGGATCTGCACTCAGCATGGAGTCTGCCAGAGATTCCCCCTTTGCCTCTCCCTCTACCCCTCCCCCAACCCACACACTCAATTAATAGATAGATAGATAGATAGATAGATAGATAGAATCTTAAAAAAATAAAATCACCTCTTTTTTTTTTTTTAAGAGAGAAAGAGAAAGAGAGTTCTTGCAAGCTAGGAGGGAGGGGCAGAGGGAGAGGTAAACAGAGAATCCCAAACAGCCTCCACACCCAGCACGGAGCTGACGTAAACCTCGATCTCATGACCCTGACATCAATTATCAAGAATCCAGCGCTTGACTGACTGAGCCACCCAGACACCCCTAAAATGAACTACCTATTTTTATTCCCAAACTTCTCATTCTGAGAAAACCGTTCTATCAAGTGAAAAGGAATGTTAGACTGTACATGGGAGAATTTATTTACATAGGAGCAGTTTTTCAGGATACAAGATTTAGTACAGTGGTAAGGCCATCTCTTCCTAGTGATGTTGAGGGAGGCCTGGGTGGCTCACCGGTGGAGCACCTGCCTTTGGCTCAGAGTGTGATTCTGGGGTCCTAGGATCCAGTCCCACATCAGGCTCCCTACATGGAGCCTGCTTCTCCCTCTGCCTGTGTCTCTGCCTCTCTCTCTCTCTCTCTCTCTGTGACTATCATGAATAAATAAATAAAATCTTTAAAAATAAATAAAATAAAGTGATGTTGAGATGCCTAAATTTTTGTGGTGTACAGTAGATGAAAGGATTACAAGATTCAGAAAAGAGGCGCCTGGCTGGCTCCATTGGTGGAATGTGCGACTCTAGATCTCAAGGTTGTGAGTTCGAGCCCCATGTTAGGGATAAAGATTACTTAAAAACAAAATGTTAAAAGAAAAAAAGATTCAGAAAAGCAGACATACCAGAAGAGATATATTTTGTTAGGCCAGCAGAAGATCCCACCGGAGGATTAGGCTCAGAGGAATCCCATTTATCAGGACTGTCAGGAATGCATATGGTTTTCACAGAGTTTTATTCAGGGTAGCTTACCGACAGGGAGGTCAGGCTGGCGATGTTCCGAGGCTGAGCAGCTATTCTCTGCAAAGTCGAGATTTAATTCACAGATTTTATAAAGAGAGGGGATGTGAGGAAGAGCACAGCAGTCAGATCGAGGCGCATATGTTAACATGATTAATAACTAACAGTAATTATCCTCCTGGCATCTTCTGTGTTTCAGGAGGGAGAAATTATGTTATCAATGTTTGTATCTCCATTAGTGAGCTGGGGACCGTGACAGATGTCCCAGTGCTCTCCCTCCAGGATGTGGTCATGGAACACGTAGATCATTCTTTAGGGAGCCAGGAACAAGTGCTGCTAGAGTGGCCATTGAGCTGGCATAGCGGTTAAGATGGCAGGCCAAAGAGAGTCACTTTGGCCATACCAGGCATTTGGATGACTGTTGTACACAAGGTCAGAGGTCAACTGATAGCTGGAGACCTGAAGGCCCTCCTGTGAAAATGGGAGCAAATGGGGACACCTGGGTGGCTCAGTGGTTGAGCATCTGCCTTTGGCCCAGGACGTGATCCTGGAGTCCCTGGATCCAGTCCCACACTGGGCTCCCTGCAGGGAGCCTGCTTCTTCCTCTGCCTGTGTCTCTGCCTCTCTCCCTCTGTATCTCTCATGAATAAATAAATCAAATCTTCACCAAAAAAAGAGAGAGAGAGAGAGAGAATAGGAGCAAATGGATTCATGAAAAGAGTTCAACTTGTAGTGAGTTCTCTGGATCCATGGACTGACTAGTTGTCATTTCCCTCATCCCTAAACATGTGGTTGAGATTGACATCGCTGGAAGTTGGGCTAACCCTCACATTACTTCCTTGTTCTGAAGCATAATAGTTATCACAGTAGGGAAGGCCAAGTGGAAGCAGCTAACACCACACCTTGCCCACCCCTCACCCCAGGCCAGTATAGTACCCACAAAATAGAACTGTGTTCTAGGAGTGGGGGTGGCAGAGATAAGTGCTACTCTTAAATATTGAAAAGATGAAAAAATGTTTTCACTATCATCTGTTTAACTTGGCAGTGTTGCCCCTGTAGCAACTGGGTGGAACCTAGAGAATGGCCTCAGACTACTTTGAGGAAATAATCCTCTGCCAGATGTGGTGTCTTAGCTCGAGCAGAGCTCTGCAGCCTCAGGTACATGGTGTGTGGTCATTGATTTGGCATTCTTCCTATCCCATTCAGGAAAGAGGGATCAGAAATATTTCATATTCCCGGAGCAACTGGGTGGCCCAGTTAAGCTTCCAACTCTTGGTTTCAGCTCAGGTCGTGATCTCAGGGTAGTGAGATGGAGACCTGCGTGGGGCTCCGTGCTATGCATGGAGTCTACTTGAGGATTCTCTCCCTCTTGCCCATTCCCCTGCTTGTGCACCCGCTTTGTCTCTCAAATAAATAAATACAATCTTTAAAAAAAGAGAGAGAAAGAAATAGTTCATATTCCCACAGAATGGATAGCAAACATTTAGTTTGCCACGGGCCTATGTTCGCTCTTCAGTCCTTGGTTGTGATATAGCCTGAAGAGAACTAGAGCACTTGGACATCCCACGTAACAACACATTGATGCATTACATGGATGATGTCATGCTGCTTGAGCAGGATGAGAAAAAGGTGGAGAGTATGCTAGAGGTTTGGTATGATTTATGTGCTCCAGAGAGTGGGAGATAAATCCTACAGAGATTTGGTGACTTGCCACTTCACTAAAAATTTTAGAAGTCTGATGGTCAGCAGCATGCTGGGACATCTCCTTCCACGTGAAAGACAAGTCGCTGCATCTCCTATCCCTCACTGGAAAGAAGGAAGCTCAAAGCCTGGGAGGAATCTTTGGGTTCTGAAGGAAACACATTCCATACCTAGGAACACTCCTGCTGCCCACACACCAGGTTACATGGAAAACTGTTGGCTTTAAATGGACCCATAGCAAGAAGAAGCTGTGCAGTTGGTCCAGGCTGTGATTCAAACAGCCCTTCCAGTTGGGTTGTGTAATGTAGCAGAGCCTATAGTGTTGCAGGAGTCCATGATTGAATAAGTGTGGCATTTAAGGCAAGTCGCAGGAGAAGAATCACAGCATAGGCCCCTGGGATTATGGAAAAAGCTCACACCAACTATTGTGAAGAATTATACTCCTTCTGAAAAGCAGCTTCTAGGGCGCCAATGGGCCTTGGTAGAGAGAACAAATGACCATAGGTTCAGAATGCACCATTACCAGCTAGGTCCTATTGGACACATCAAGCCATAAAGTCAGGCAGGCCTAGCATTAAGGCCATTGTAAGATTAAACTGGTATATCTAGGACTGAGCACAAGCAGGACCAGAGGGTATAGGCAAGCTGCATGAGTACATAGCCCACACCTCCATGTCATTCACTGTGCTTCTACGGGCACCCTATCCCTAGCTTACACTTCTGGTTATATGAGGGGGTCCCACATAAGCAGCGAAAGGAGGAAGGAAAAAAGCCCAAGTCAGGGTTATGAATGAATCATCTCAGTATGCAGTACAAGCTGAAAATAGTGGCTCTCACTTGGGGGAGATCTTGAAAAACAGTGGTGAAGGAAAATCTCCCCAGTAGGAAGGGCTTGGAGATGTGCACCTGGTCATCCCCTCGGTGCAGGAGAATGGCCCGAAGTTAGAACATTTGTGTGCTCGTGAGCAGTAACCTGGTTGTTATCTGAAAGAAAAACACTGGAAAATTTGAGACAAGAAAATCTGGAATAGATGTATGTGAGTGAAGATATAGGAGCGGACACAAATGGGAAGTTGTATCACATGTTCAGTAGTAGATATCTGTTACAAAAGATGTGCCAACTAGACTAAATAACTTGGCCAATTAACCTAGGCAGCCTTTGTCAGACCCCCCCTACCCTCACTGCTGCATATGGGTATCTGAATAAAGAAACTATAGTGGCAGAGATGGAGGTGATACCAAAACCCAATAGCATAGATTGTCATTTGCCAAATTATAGCTACTGCCATCACTGAATGTCTCATCTGCCAGCCATAAAGACCAATGTGAAACTGTATCCCTTAAGGAGACCAAGAGAATACTTGGTGACCAGCTGACTGCATTGGGTCCCCTTTATCCTGGAACAGCTAGCAGTTTTCGCTCACAGGAATAGACACTCATTCCAGGTATGCAGTTGCCTTCCGTGGCTGCAGGGCCTCAATGGCACCATTCTCTGGAGGCTTAAGTATCACCTGATCTACCCACATGGGATCCCACACAGTGTAGCATCTGAACAGAGGACACTCTTCATGGCACAGGAGGTTGGGAAGTGGGCCCATGAACATGGAGCCCACTGGTCATATTACATACCTCACCAACCTAGAAGCTGCTGGATAGATAAAGTATTGGAATGGCCAATTAAAGATGCAGTCAAAGCTCCAGCGTGGAGGCAATGCACTGCAATGATGACATTTCCCCCAGGACATCCTGGTGTATGCCTTCAATCAGATAACTTAGTAGAATGCTGTGTCCCCAACAGAAAGAATCCATGGATTGGGAAACAGTAAGTGGACTCCATGAGTGGTCCCTAGTGAGCATCATTCCAATGACCCAGTGGGCTTCTTTGTCCCTACAACTCTGACCTCTGCAGAGTTAGAGATCTTGGTCCCCAGAAAGGGCATGTTCTTATCTGGGGCACAGCAAAGTTCCTATTGGACTACAAGTTATGGTTTCTACCAAGCACTTTGGCCTCCTAAAGGTCAGAGACTAGCAGATGAGACAATCCCTGCCTTATCAGAGGTCATTGACCCCATCAGTGGGAGGAGCTAGGGCACCTAGTAGACAGTGGGAACAGGAAGGGCTATGCATGGACTCTGGTGACTTTTCTGGGTGTCAGTTGGCACTCTTTTGCCCAACTGTGACTGTGAATGAAAACAAGAGCAGTAACCTGAGAAGGTGCTCAGACCCCGTAGGAACCAGGATTTGGGGTACTCACCCAGGGAAGCTAAGGTGGTAGCTGGGGATGAGGAGAATTAGAATGGATAGTGGTAGAAGGATATGATGAGGACCTGTTGAGGCCTTGCAACCAATTGCAGTGACAGAGGCTAGAGTTCATTCCGTTCAGTTCCCTCTTCTAAGTTTCTTTTCAGGGAGAGTGGCCCTTGAGAGCCACCCTGAAGGAGCCTTTCCCTGAATATGGATGGAGAAATAGATCTGTGTGGTGCACAGGGTAGATCATAGAGGACACAATATGTTGCTCAGAACGCCCCTTTCAAGTCAGGGCTTCCTGCCCAACTGCAAGTAGATGTGCTTAGCTGATAGCCTCCAGTTTTAGCTCTTTCAGGGTCTGCTCCAGTGTTTGAGCTAAAGTCCTGCAGTTCTTCAGTGGGCTGGCCATGGCTGAGCATGGTAGTGGTGCAAGGGCTTAAGCTTTTCTGCCCAGTGCTAGGCTCCTGCTCCCCAGTGGGCTGGCACAGCCTTTGTCAGGTCTGTATCCCTGTCTGCCAGCTCCTTGGGACCAGTACTGCTTTTTCCCTTGATTTTCTCTGGTGTTACACCCCAGGGATTATCTGTACTCATAATTCCTTATCAGTTATCTACTTCTGGGGAACCCAGACTGTGACAGCACACATTTTAAAATTTCTCCAAATGTCCATCTTTTCCCTTCCCACAATCCTTACCTTGTTTCTCATGGATTCGAATTGAGGAGAATTTTAGATCTCTCTTCCCAATCATTCTCACCGAAACTTTCTTCCCCATTCTTCCAAACTCTTCCTTCTCTATTCTCCTCCATATTGCAGCATTGTTATGTTTTGCAGCATTTAACCATTGATTCTTTTATGTTTTGCTAGGGTTTTTTTTTTTTTCCATGTCTTCCCAAATACAAGGGTTTTGGGGGCTGGAACTATTTTTTTTTTTTTAAACTTCTGCATGTTTAGAGCAACTAACTAATGTAAAGGTCACATGGAAGATGCTATGTTGAATTTATTTGGTAATGAAAGCCCAGTCCTGGGAAGCTGTTAAGGCCAAGTAGATTAAAGGCAATTATAGAAGTAATAGCTAGAGGGAACAAAAAGCCAGATGATCCTGTGTGGGACCCATGTTTGGCTGGCTTTCATGCCAAAGTATTCTATTCCTCAGAGACACAGTTCATCTACCACCAATTACCAAGTAGAATTTCCACTCATCATTTTCAAGAATTTCTTCCTTTTATAGTTTTACTTACTAATTTTTGTAATCTCTACACCCAATGGTGGGATCGAACTCACCATCTGAGATAGAGTCCCATGCTCCTCCAGTTGAGCCAGCCAGGCGCCCCCGTTTTGAAGAACTTCTAAGTTGACAATCGAATTGTATCATTAAAAAACAAAACAAAACATAACAAAAAACTATCTGATCACTGACCCGTTTATTTTACTTGGGAAGAGTGTTGGGAGGAAAAACCGGTTTCCTTTTCCAACTTGGATACAGTGTTTGGGGATCTGCAAATTAATTGACAATAGACAGATTAACAGGAGAAAAGACAAGGTTTATTTTCACATTGAGTTGGAGTGGGGTGGGGAGCTTTCAGTAATGGACGAGTTTGGGAATAGCCCAAGTGTGTATACCTCAATTTAACAAAAGAATTTATTTTAGGGCTTTAATGGGAGAGTATGGAAGATTTTGTCCCGCTTTCTAATGTTAATGGAATGGGCAGTCTGTCTCTACTGGGCGGCTGAATTAGCAGGAAGCTCCTTTTGAAGGGGATTAATGGTAGCTGCATCTTCAGCAGGCTCTGCTTTCAGATTAAGAGAATTTCCGATAAATTTTCTTTCTGCATCTTCTGTAGCTCTGATGTTTTCACTTTAAAATAATCTTTAGGGCAGCCCCGATGGCCCAGCGGGTTGGCGCTGCCTTTCAGCCCCGGGGTATGATCCTGGAGACCAGGGATTGAGTCCCCACATCAGGCTCCCTGCATGGAGCCTGCTTCTCCCTCTGCCTGTGTCTCTGCCTTCTCTCTCTCTCTCTCTCTCTCTCTCTGTGTGTATGTCTGTCATGAATAAATAAATAAAATCTTTTAAAGAAAATAAAATAATCTTTATACCGACCCTGGGGCTCCAAGAGGGTCTCCACAAGGGATGAGGCCTTGTCCAAATATCTGAAGAGAGGAACCTACCTGAAATCTTGGGATACGTCTAGACATGCCTGTGACCGTTTGCTGTTGGGAATAAAGTGGCACCCCTGTTACCGACCAGAGGCAGGTAAGGACGTCTTATGAAGTGTTTCTGCAGGGAACACCTGGATGGCTCAGCGGTTAAGCCTCTGCCTTTGGCCCAGGGCCTAGTCCTGGAGACCCGGGATCGGGCTCCCCGCATGGAGCCTGCTTCTCTCTCTGCCTAGTCTCTGCCTCTGTGTGTGTGTGTGTCTCTCATGAATAAATAAATAAAATCTTAAAAAAAAAAGAAAAGTGTTTCTGCAAAAAGCCCTTGAGCAGGCAAAAGAGAGGGAGAGCAATCCTCGCTGTTCTTTCAGAGGGCATGGTGCTGGGGGGCTGGGTGGACCACGATCTGGGGCCCATGATTTGGGGAACCTCGGGGAGCTGTCAGGTTCCACCTTGATGGCTGTGTTTGCTCAGGTTACTTCCTCAAGTACAGAGGATAATGGCACCTAACCCTTGGGGTTCCTTGGGAAGACTGGCTGCAGCGCAGGTAGGGCGCCCGGCTCCCCGCGGAGCGCTCGCTGGGGGTGGGCTCTTCCCGGGCCGGGTGCGGAGGGGTCACCGAGCTCCTCAAGGGGGCTCCAGCGCTCACGCGTCCCCACCGCGGCCGGCTTACAGACGCTCCACCGAGCCCCAGGTCATGTTTGGTTTCTCTTCTTTGGGGAGAAGCCTCGTCGGGGTGGGGCGGGGGGAGTCGCCCCGGCGGCGCCCCGCGCCCAGCGAGGGCCTCGCGCGCCCGCGGACCGGCTTCCAATTCGGCGGCCGTCGCGGCTGATTTCGATCCGGTCCCGGGATCGGGTCGGTGAGTTGTTTGTTTGTTTTTAAAGATTTTATTTATTTATTTATTCACGAGAGACCAGAGAGAGAGGCAGAGCCCCAGGCGGAGGGGGAAGCAGGCTCCGTGCGGGGAGCCCGACGCGGGACTCGATCCCGGGGCCCCAGGATCCCGCCCGGGGCCGAGGGCGGCGCGAGAGCGCGGAGCCCCCCGGGCCCCCCGGGTCGTGAGCTCTGACCTCCCCGGCCGCGGCCCAGAGCGGGAAAGCGAAACCGCTGGTTCGGCTCGCGGCGGCGAGGAGCGCGCGCTCGCCCGGCCGAGCCCCGCCCGCGCCCGCGCCCGCCCCCGCCCCCGCCCCCGCGCCCGCGCCCGCGCCCGCGCGCGGACTCCCCTAAGTTTCGATTCCCCGCCGGAGCCGGGCCCGCGGCGCGCCATGGCCGACCCCGAGGTGTGCTGCTTCATCACCAAGATCCTGTGCGCCCACGGGGGCCGCATGGCCCTGGACGCGCTGCTGCAGGAGATCGCGCTCTCCGAGGCGCAGCTCCGCGAGGTGCTGGAGGCGGCTGGGCCCGACCGCTTCGTGCTGCTGGAGACGGGCGACCGGGCCGGGGTCACCCGGGCGGTGGTGGCCGCCACCCGCGCCCGCGTCTGCCGTCGCAAGTTCTGCCAGAGGCCCTGCGAAGACCTGCACCTCTGCAAGCTCAACCTGCTGGGCCGGTGCCACTACTCGCAGGCGGAGAGGTGAGCGCGCGGACGCAGGGGCTGCGGCTCGGCCAGGGGCGCGCCGTCGTGGGGACCCGGTCCCCGCCGGCCTCGCCTCCAGCCTGCCCCCCCCCCCCCCGCGGCCGGCGCCTCCAGACCTGTCCTCCAACCCGGTAGCTCCCCAGCGCCCCGGGGAAGACCGCGCCTCGCTCCTCACCCCCAGGGGAATGGCGGGGGTTGGGGGGGGGGGGGTCCGCTGGGGCTTGAGCATCTGGAGGCAGGTTTGGGGACGGAGGACGGCGCCTCCCCTGTGTGGCACCTTGGACCGCGGAGGCTTTCCCTTTCCGCTGCGTGGTCCCTGCGCGCCCGGATCGTCGTCGCCGCGGGGGCCCTGCGCTCGCCCCCCACCCCTCCATCCCTGGCGCCGCCAGGCCCCTCGCGCTCACTTGTCGGGTCCCTGAGCGCAATGGCCCTCCTCGAGGTTCCCGGTGATGTCGGGTCCTCTCCCAGCGCTGCTGCCCCGGGGTCCCCGAGGGGGCCCGAGCTGGTGACCCCGAGGTGGCCCGCCCTTGGGACCCCCCTGAAACAGGGCGCGTACCTCTCAGGCAGCTGCTTCTGCGTTTCTTCCACTCGTTCATTTTTTTTTTTTGCCTCCTAAATATAGTGTGCCCCGCGGATTGGGTTAAGCCTCTTGACCCGTGTCCTCTCCCGAGGACAGCCCACCCCCTTGGGCCCAGCTGTCACATCTGCAGAGATGGCTCCCATGTGTCTGCCGGCCGCCCCGGCCTCCCCGCTACATCTGGGCTCTGCTCTCCCGGTGCCCGAGCAACGTCTGCACCCAGCCCGCCGCATGCCCTTCCTCCCTCCAGGGCAGGGTCTCCGGCACGCCCCCGCCCCCTTTTCTTCACCCTTCACAAGTCCTCCCTTACCAAGCCCTTTTCTGGAGGCCTCCTGTCCCCTTCCTGCTTGGTTTCCCCACCCCACCCCACTTCGGATTGAAATCTTGTTCAATTAGTGAATGGTTCTCTCTGCCCATCTTTTCTGTCCCTGTGCACTTCTGCTCAATTATTTTTCTTGATATAGTACTTTTCACACTTGGCCCCCTCCTTGAAAACTTTAAGTGGTTTGTCTTGGTGTCCACAATGGTGGCCGTCAGTCCGTCTTTTGATCTTGTGCTTCTTAGCAACAACCTTTGGATGACTCACCCTCGGTGTATGTGTAGTAAACCATGCCAAACATGGGGGCTTTTTTTTTTTTTTTTTAAAGATTTTATTTATTCAGGAGAGACACACACAGAGAGAGAGGCAGAGACACAGGCAGAGGGAGAAGCAGGCTCCATGCGGGGAGCCTGACCTGAGACTGGATCCCAGGTCTCCAGGGGATCCCAGGTCTCCAGGATCATGCCCTGGGCTGAAGGCAGCACTAAACCACTGGGCCACCCGGGCTGCCCAAGACCGGTGCTTTAAATGGATGACATAGATGAGATAGTATTTTAAAAAAATTTTAAAGGACAAAGTGGTAACATTTTTAAAAAGCGCTGAATGTGCTCCATCGTTAAAAAAAAATACTTATTGAGGGCGCCTGGGTAGCTCAGTTGGTTAAGCCCCTGTCTGCCCTCTGCCCCTGTGATGATCCCAAGGGAGCCTGGCATCAGCCCCATCATCAAGAGCCTGGTTTCCCCCTCTCCCTCTGCCATTCCCCCTGCTTGTGCTCTCTGGCTCTGTCAAATAAATAAATAAATAAATAAATAAATAAATAAATAAATAAAATAAAGCAAGCCTTTAAAAAAATAAAAAATGTATTTATTGAATGTGTTGTGAGGCACCAATTTGAAAATCTGTTTCTAAGTTTTGGTGAATTATGAATGAGTATAGAGGAAATCCTCTAGTCACAGAAACCCAAGAAATCTGGGAGGAGGGAAGGAGGGCAGAAAGTGGTGGATAGAAAGGGAAGGAACATTCTAGTACCGTACTTGAATAAGAACAGTGTTGGAAAGATGATTTTTTTCTGTGTATGTGTACTTTTCTGTTCTGTTCCTAAAAATTCTTCAACTAGAGTTGGCTTTTAGTTTTAAATACATATGTCCCTTATCTTTTAATTTTTTATGTTAGATATTTTCAAAATGTACTAAAGTAGAGAAAAGAGAATGATGAACCGCCATGTACCCATCATTTCAATTCAGCAATTTTCAAAATATGGCCAGTTTTGTTTCATTTATGTCCTCCTTCCCCATCCCTGTACCCAACTTCCAACGTATTATCTTTTTTTTTTAAGATTTTATTTATTTATTCATGAGAGACACAGAAAGAGAGAGGCAGAGACACAGGCAGAGGGAGAAGCAGGCTCCGTGCAGGGAGCCCGACGTGGGACTCGATCCAGGGAATTCCAGGATCAGTCCCTGGGCTGAAGGTGGCACTAAACCGCTGAGCCACCCAGGCTGCCCCCAACGTATTATTTTAAGCCAAATTCCAGAGATTATGTGTTTCATAAATTCTTTAGTAACTCCAAAGGGTAAACTCTAATTTATTAACATAACCACAGTACAGCAATCACAGTTTTTTGCAGTTACAATTTTAATATAATCTAATATCCGGTTGGCATTCAGATTTCCCTGATTGCCTCATAATAGGACTTGCATTTTCAGGAAGAAACTCGCAGAGACATAATCCATAATGTGTAAATATGTTACATATCCAATATATTTAGAAACTTTCAATTTCTTATACCATATGTTTAGACACATTAGTTTTGTGTGTGTTTTTTTAGAAAGTTTAGTTTTTTGTTTTATGAATATTATTATGGTATTTTTGTGTGTATGGTTTGAAACATCAAGACCACATTTTAAACTGCTAAATTGAATTGTTAACCAGAATTTTTGTGTGTTTTAAAAGGGGAGATAAAATACAGGGATAATTTGGTCTGTTCAAATTTGGATGGATCCTCTGGGGAATTCATTAAAGTCTTTTTTTTCTTTTAGTGAAGTGATAAATTCTCCTTACATTTATTGGTCTGGTTGACCTTTTATTTCCTTTTTCATCACTTTTGAGTTAGAGCATTACAAATTTTTAATCCATTGAAGTGTACTGTGTCCTCATAATCAGGACCTTGAGAGACTTTTTTTTTTTTTGACTCAAAACCTAGAACAATTTTTTCCCCAAGTTTGTTTGTTTGTTTATTTTTTTATTTTTTTATTTTTTAATTTTTTATTTATTTTATGATAGTCACAGAGAGAGAGAGAGAGGCAGAGACACAGGCGGAGGGAGAAGCAGGCTCCACGCACCGGGAGCCCGATGTGGGATTCGATCCCGGGTCTCCAGGATCGCGCCCTGGGCCAAAGGCAGGCGCCAAACCGCTGCGCCACCCAGGGATCCCTGTTTGTTTATTTTTTAAAAAGATTTTATTTATTTATTCATGGGAGACACAGGGAGAGGCGGGGACATAGCAGAGGGAAAAGCAGGCTCCTTGCAGTGAACCTGATGTGGGACTTGTTCCCAGGACCCAGGGATCAGGACCTGAGCGGGAGGCAGATACTCAACCACTGAGCCACTCAGGTGCCCATCCCCCAAATATGTTTTAAAAGTATTCCCTCCTTCTTAGAAATTTATAAAATCTTCTAAAACTTGGGATCCCTGGGTGGCGCAGCGGTTTGGCGCCTGCCTTTGGCCCAGGGCGCGATCCTGGAGACCCGGGATCGAATCCCACGTCGGGCTCCCGGTGCATGGAGCCTGCTTCTCCCTCTGCCTGTGTCTCTGCCTCTCTCTCTCTCTCTCTCTCTCTCTGTGTGACTATCATAAATTAAAAAAAAAAAAAAAAAAAAAAAATCTTCTAAAACTTGACATGTCTAAGTCTAAAGTCTAAGGACTTTGTGGATTACACGTTAATGGGATCTGTTGACCAATTAATACTCCTATCAATTGCCTGAGGACAGTTTGCATTTTGCTGTTGGACTTATAAAATTTCCTTTATATTCCTTTATATAAAAATTCCTTTATATTCATAGATTGGATTTTTCCTCTTTATCCTGCAGTTCTAGTCTTTCTTATATTGCTTTTAGCTATACATGTTAGTCAACAGGGGCTTGCTTGAATGTTGGGTATTCTCTTGGTGCCTCAGTTTGGATATTTTTTTCTTTAAGATTTCATTTATTTATTTGAGAGGGAGAGAGGGAGAAAGCGAGCACAAGCAGGGAGAGTGGCAGAAGGGAAGGGAGAAGCAGTCTCCCTGCTGAGCAGGGAAACATGGCCTGCGGCTCCCAGAACTCCCAAGACCAAGACCAGAGCAAAGGCAGATGCTCAACGGACTGAGCCACCCAGGCTCCCCCAGTTTGGATATTTCTATCTGCTTTGCTGAAATATATGCCCAAGCAGGGAGTTCTAATCCCAGTTCCAAGGCAAGCAATAACTACCATTTATTGAACAAATAACTATGTATCAGGCCCTGTAACAGGCACTTTAGAGATGGTATCCAAGCTAGTCTTCACTGTGGCTCCTGAGGGAGGTATTGTAAATCCCATCTTAATATAAGGCAACTCAGACCAGAGCTGTTAAGAAATTTAGAAATGTACATTTAAAAAATATATTTTATTTATTTATTTAGAAAAGTACCGAAGTCCATAGAGCAGATAACTTGCAGAGTTGTTGAACCCAGATCCATCTGTATGATTTCTTAACTAGCTACTCATGTGGTGTAGTAGCTGTGTGAAGTAGGACCTTTCAGTAATTCAAGTTGTGTGTTGTTGGTGGTGCTTTTTTTTTTTTTTTTCAAGAATAACTGTTTAACTGTGTGAAGCAGGCTGTTGAGCATTTTCAACCAGCTTTGCGGTTTTTGCCAATGTGGGTGTTTCCTCTGGGTTCTTTCCTGTTTGTATGCCTTTCCTGTTTGATTAATTGTAACTTTGGGTGCGGTGGGTAGATGGGAAGAGGTTTAATTGACTATTCAATAAATTGGAAAAAAAAAAAGCCCAAATTGCAAAGAATAATATAACAAGCATCAGAGTATTTATTTTTTATTTTTTTTAAGATTTTATTTATTCATAGAGACAGAGGGAGAGAGGGGCAGAGACACAGGCAAGGGGGAGAAGCAGGCTCCATACAGGAAGCCCGATGCGGGACTCTATCCCAGGTCTCCAGGATCACACCTGGCTGTAGGCGGCACTAAACCGCTGCGCCACCAGAGCTGCCCCCGCATCAGAGTATTTTACATATTCTGAATATGTAATATAACAAAGGTTATATTAGAGAAACTACAATATAATAAGCTTACAACTCACCTCCCAGAATAAATACTAACATTTTTCATTTTCACATATCTTTCAAAGTAAAATAAAAACCATAATGGGCCTAAAACTATTTTCTATTTCTTAGTCTCATTCCCTTCTCTCCCCAGAAGTAACCTCGATTGGGATTATGGTGTGTGTTCTGACCCTCCATGATTTTATAATTTATAAAACATTTATAATATGTTTTTTCTCACATATATGTTTGTATCCATGTATGAAATGTAGTATTGTTGTATGTATTTTAGAATTTTTACTCAATGTTATGTTTTGGGGATCTATTCCTGTTGACATATAAGGATCTAATTTATTCATTTTAACAGCTATATAGTATTTCTTTAAAGATTTTATTTATTTATTCATGAGAGACAGAGAGATAGAGGCAGAGACATAGGCAGAGGGAGAAGCAGACACCCTACAGGGAGCCCAATATGGGCTTCCGGGATCACGCCCAGAGCTGAAGGCAGACGCTCAACCCCTGAGCCACCCAGGCCTCCTTAGTATTTCATCCTGTAATTTATGGCACAGCTCAGTACCTGTTGTCAAAGAAATGGTCATTTGGGATATTTCCAGTTTTTTGCTATAACGAACCATGCTGCCAAGACTACACGTCTCTTGGTGCTTCTCCAGAGTAGATCATTAGGAAGTGGAATTGATGGGTTGAATGGTTGCACAGCTTCAACTTTTCCAGATCCTGACAAATATTTTCATGTTCGAGAGTCCCAGTTTCCCCATCTAAGGGCCAGGTGGCACTGGGTATTTTCAGACTTTTAAAAATTTATGCCAATTTGAAGGGCATAACATGATATCTTATTGTTTTAATTTTGAAAGGATTTTCAAGTCTTATGAAAAATTATAAAGCATCCAATGAGTTATCTGTGTACCCATGAATCAGCTTCAGAAATACAATGTTAAGGGCAGTCCGGGTGGCTCAGCGGTTTATGCCACCTTCAGCCTGGGGTGTGATCCTGGAGACCGGGATCAAGTCCCACATTGGGCCCTGCATGAAACCTGCTACTCCCTCTGCCTGCGTCTCTGCAACCCCCCCCCCCCCGCCCCTGTCTGCAATAAATAAATAAAATAAAATAAAGAAATACAATGTTAATCATTTAACCCTCCCCCGAATTCTCTCTCTCTCTCTTTTTAAGTAAGCTCCATGCCCAGCGTGGAGCCCACCATGCAGCTTGAACTAACAACCCTGAGATCAAGACCTGAGCTGAGATCTAAAGTCAGATGCTTAGCCGACTGAGCCACCCAGGGGCCCCTGAATTCCCTTTCTTGATCATCTCCCCCATTTTAGAGGTGATAGAGATAAATACTGTTCTTTTTTTCTCTTCAGTTTTAATAAGGTATCATTGATTTAGAAACATTGTATATACTTAATGTGTACAATATGATATTCTATTTTTTTTTTTAAGATTTAATTTATTTATTCATGAAAGACACAGAGAGAGAAAGGCAGAGATGTAAGCAGAGGGAGAAGCGGACTCCAGGCAGGGAGCCCAATGGAGGACTCAATCCTGAGATCGCGGATCACGCCCTGAGCCAGGGGCAGGTGTTCAACCACTGAGCCACCCAAGTGTCCCTTGTTTTTTTTTTTTGTTTTTTTTTTTTAAGTAATCTGTATGCCCAAAGTGGGGCTCAAACTTCAGAGCCTGAGATCAAGAGTCCCATGCTGCCCAGAATGAGCCAGCCAGCCAGGTGCTCCTGTGGTATTTTGATATACGTATACATTGTGAAATTATTCCCTCAGTCAAGCTAATTAACCTATCTCTTTACCCCCCCCTTTTTTTTATGATGAAAACGCTTGTGATCAGCTTTCTCAGCAAATTTCAAGTATGCGTTATTGTTGTCTATAGCCACCATAGCGTACCTTAGATCTCCAGAATTTATTCATCTTATAACTGAAAATTTATATCCTTTGACCAATATCAGTGTATTACTCCCACCTGCCCCTCACCTCCAGTCCCTGGCAACTACCATTCTACTTTCTGTGAGTTTGACTTTTTAGATTCCACGTATAAGAGAGATCATTACAGTACTTGCTATCTGCCTTGTATCGCTTAGTATAATGTCTTTTAGGTTTATCCATGTTGTTGTAAATGGCAGGATTTTTTCTTTTTTTTATGGCTGAATCACATATTCCTTTGTATATCTGTATATCTGTGTCTGTGTCTGTATCCCTCATTTTCTTTATCCATTCATCTATCAGTGGATGTTTTGGTTGTTTCCAGATCTTGGCTCTTGTGACTAATGCTGCTTTGAACATGGGAGTGCAGATATCTCTTTGAGATATGATGTCATTTCTTTTGGGTATATACCTGAAAGTGGGATTGCTGATTATGCGGTCGTTCTATTTTTAATTTTTTGAGGAGTCTTTGTTTTGTTTTATATAGTGGCTGTATCAATTTATAATCCTACTGATAGTGCTCTGAATTTGATTTTTATTTTTACTATACACTTATTTTTAAGTATATATATATGTATTTCTTTTTTTAAAAAAAAGCTTTTACTTATTTGAGAGACAGAGCATGAGAGAGAGAGGCTGACTCCCCACTGAGCAGGAAGCCTGACATGGAACCCATTCCAGGACTCTGGGATCATGACTCCAGCCAAAGACAGATGCTCAACCAACAGAGCCAACCAGGTGCCCTATGTGTGCATTTCTAAGCAATATTTAGTATTGTTTTGCCTGTTTTCAAGCCTATAAATGATATCAATGCTAGGTATACAAATACTTATTTGCTTTTGTGTGCACAGCATGATGATTCTGAGACTCACCTGTAGACCTGGACAAGATGGACTTCCTCCCTGAGCCCTCTGCTTTACAATCCTAGTTGTAGCTGTCTTTTATTTATTTATTATTTTTCTTATTTATGATAGTCACACAGAGAAAGAGAGAGAGGCAGAGACACATGCAGAGGGAGAAGCAGGCTCCATACACCGGGAGCCCGACGTGGGACTCGATCCCGGGTCTCCAGGATCGCGCCCTGGGCCAAAGGCAGGCTCCAAACCGCTGCGCCACCCAGGGATCCCTGTAGCTGTCTTTTAGTTATATCCCTGCTCGCTCTTTGAGGAGTCCATGGGGCCAAGGAATTGTGCCCATCTAGAACCTATAGCGCTTACTTTGATTCTAGACCTTGATCCAGGTTCCTGGGACCCTGGACTTCCAGAGCCCACTTCCAGGGCTTCTTCCCCAGGTCTTCTCCATGTGGCTGGCATGTTCATTGCCTGTATCTGATGGCTCTAGCAGTGTGGCCAGAGTTGGAAGCCAGGGCCGACTTGCTTCATTCTTACATAGCTCATCAGAGAACGCAGAGGAGTCTGAGAAGAATTCACACTTGGCTTTCCAGGTCATTTTGAAAGTATATTTGTCAAGATGAGAACACAGATCATATTTTATTGAACCATTTTGTAGCTTGATTTTTTACTTTTAAATGCTTAGGCACTTGGTGCATAGACTTTCATTTTATCTTGCCCTGGGTCCCCTACATTTTAGGAGAGGGACTGCTTTCATTCTGTGATATGAATAGCTTTCTTTTGTATGAATGTGCAACTTACATATCAATTTTTCTTATCAAAATAGAGATTGTAATTTTTTGTTATTACAAACCGTGATGCATTGAATATGATGGTATATCTCTCCTTGTGACATGTGCAAGGGTCCCCTAGATAGCTACTAGTAGACTTACCTTCAGTTTTATGAGATAATCCCAAATTGTTTTCCAAGGGTGTAGACCAATTTTACTCCCATCAGAAGCATTCGAGCATTCCCTTGCTTCATATTCTTGCCATTTGACAAGATCGGCGTTTAGGGGGGTTGTCATGTGGTAGGGGGTGAGCAGGGGCAAAAAGAGCTACAGTAGCTTTATTGCTCTGCCAGGCAAAGGAAGCTGCAGCAAACACCTACAAGCCTGTGGGGAGGAGACATCGTCAGCCTTTTAAAATTTGTGCCAGTACAAGGAGTGTGAAATTGTACCTCACTGTGGTTTTAATTCTTTATATATTTCTAGGTCTCTAGCTGTCTTAAGACCTAATGCTCATATTTTAGGTTTGTCTTACGTGGTCTCAAATTTTTAGCACTTGCTTATTATTTCCATTTTGCTTTTTTTTTTTTTTGAGGTCTTATTGCTTTATTTTTGCTTGTGATAGTCATTTATTTATTTATTTTACCATTTTTGAGGGTATCCTCCACGCTTCTCTTGATGAGCACTGAGTAATGGATAGAATCGCTGAATCAGTGGAACAGACACTTGAAATTAATAGAACCCTGTGTATTAAGTACACTGGAATTAAAATTATTTTTTTATTTTTAAAGATTTTATTTATTAATTAATGAGAGAGAGAGAGAGAGAGAGGCAGAGACACAGGCAGAGAGAGAAGCAGGCTCCATGCAAGGAGCCTGATGTGGGACTCGATCACGAGTCTCCAGGATCAGGCCCTGGGCTGAAGGCAGCGCTAAACCGCTGAGCCACCCGGGCTGCCCGGAATTAAAATTAAGAGACAAGACAAAACAAAACAAAGAGGAATGACCTTCAAACTGGGGGAAAAAATGTGTACAGTTCAATGGCAACAAGTACATTCATGATGTTGTGCAATCATTACCATATCTGGTTCCAGAACATTTTCCTCAGCCCAAACAGAAACCCTACACCAATCAGCAGTCTCCTTGTTCTCCCCTCTTTCCAGCAACCCTGGCAACCTCTAATCTACTTGTCTTGTTGTCTCCATGGGTGTGCCTTTTCTGGATGTTTCTCACAAATGGAATCATACTATTTGTCCCATTGTGCCTGGGTTCTTTCCCTCAGCATAATGTTTTCAAGGTTTGCCTTTCACTTTTGCATGTTCCGTGTCATTTGTGTGTTGTACTTACCGAGAAGTCTTCCTGGAAGTTCCTTCTGTTACTGCCTGTGCTTGGTCCGTGGAGTTTAGTTGACCGGTTGATGGCCATGGAGGCTGAGCTGTTTTTTGTGACATCAGGGCCCAGAGAGGGGCGTGTGCCCCATAAGAATCATTTGGGAATTTGTGTCTCTTTTTAGATTTGCTTCATGTTTATTTTCATTTGACCGAATCTGCAGCTTCAGGGCAGCTTCCTGCAGAAATTAAACTGAGAAACATAATGACATTATAAGTGATCCTGTGAATCTTGATAAAAAGTTGAGTAAGTGACAAAGAAGCATCTGATAACAAAATGTTTTCTACTTTTTACATAATCTAGAGATGGCAAGAGTGAACAATGAAAACAAATACAGGGTTGCTTTCCTCCCGTTCTAATTTGCTTACTGCTCCTTGACTACATTTACTTCCAAACAGGTTATCTTTGATCTTTACCTACAGGTTATTTTGGAATTGGCAAGGCCCCAGAATGGGGGTGGGAAAGGGGTAAAGGAATCCAGGAGGACCGGGGATTTCAGACCCAGTGAGGAGTCAGTTCACACAAGTCAGAGCAGAAGAGCTGGACTCAGTTTTTTTTGTTTTTAACATTTATTTATTTATCCATGTGAGACACACAGAGAGAGGCAGAGACCCAGGCATGTGTCCCCTCCATGTGGGGAGCCTGATGTGGAACTCAAACCTAGGACCCTGGGATCACGACCTGAGCCGAAGGCAGACCCTCAACCACTGAGCCACCTGGAGATTTTTAGAAGTCCCTTAGGTGTTTCTAATGGGCGACACTAATTGGAGCAATGGAGACTGGAGGCATTGTCTGCAATAACAGAGAGGTGATTTCTGGGCGCCCTACTCTCAGTACAATAGGCTGCACACGGATCCTTGGTGCCCCTGCCATCCTCCGCAGGCCTGGTCCTCTCCTGATGCCCTCTGCTGCTCAGCGTCTTGCAGCCAACCGGGTGCCTTCCTGCAGCTGGAGCTCACCCTGTGGCATCAGTCGGCTGGCCTTCTCTTCTTTGCACCTTGTGGTGTCCAGATAGTACAGTTGTGCTTAAAGCTGGCTCATTTCGGGGTGCCTGGGTGGCCCTGTTGGTTAAGTGTCTGCCTTCAACCATAAAGAATTACGAAAATTAGATCAACAGGGAAGAAGCTGAAATTTTCCAGTTATAATTATTTTTTACGGTTTTGTTTTTGGGGCACCTTGGTGGCTCTGTTGGTTAAGCGTCTGCCTTTGGCTCAGGTCATGATCCCAGGGTCCTGGGATGGAGCCCCACATCAGGCTTCCTGCCCGGTGGGGAGTCTGCTTCCCCCTCTGCCCCTCCTCCCCCGGCTTGTGCTCTCTCTTAAATAAATAAAATCTTAAAAAAAAAAAAAAAAAAAAAAAAAAAAGCTTGTTCATTTCTTCAGCTCCACGTTTTCTCTACCCCTACCATCCCCATTCTTACCCTTATCCCGCCCCTGTGTTCTCTCTTGGCCTACTCTGATCCTTCCCCTGGTAATAGGGCTTCCAGATTCTCGGAGCTGCCCCTGCATCTAGTAGCGAGGCCGGTTGACCTTGAACGTCAGCAGCACAAACAACAGAGAATGGGAGCCTCATGGCTTTGAAATCATATTTCATTACAGTTGTTTATGATGGATGACATTTTATTCTTTAGACCAGCGTTCTCTAGATTTTATCTTTTACATGTCCTGGTTTCTTTTTCACCTGGTTTATATCACGGTGAGCTATTTCCTGTTTTCTGTACAAATCAACATATCATTGTTTTTATCAACCCCTCCCCACAAGGTGTTGGGGAGGGGAGAAGAGGAGGGGTAATTTTGAGACAGATTCCTGTCAAAAAACAAGACTCTCCCTTAGGTTGTTATCTTTTCCCTGTTGGTCTGGTGGTTGAGCCCAGGCCTGGCTCTGTGTTTACTGGCTGGTGAAGCCCGAGAGCTCCGGGGTGACCATCTCGTTCTGGAACCTAGCTTGGACTCTGATCGGACTAGTCCAGCTAGCAGTTCTCAGCTCCGGCTGCACAGTAGAGTCACCTGCCACCCCTTGTCAAATTAAATCAGTCTCCGAGGGTTAGGTTTAGGTATTTCCAAACACTCCCCAGTTGATTATTATGTGTAGCCAGGGATGAGAGCCACTCTACCGCCCAGACCTCATCTGAGGTGTAGGGGAGGATTTATTGCCAGGGTTAAAATAATATTTTGTTCTGTGGCTGGAAGAGAAAAGTGAAAAGGTCATTTGTTTTTAGGCTTTGGCCAGAGATCCTGACACAGAGACAATTGTGCTCTTTCAAGGCCGTCTTTGCTCTTTTTAAAAAAAGTTATCGTCTCCTATCCCAACTCACCCTGTTTGAAGTTTATCTGCTCCAAGTGCAGCAAAATTCTGCAAACATTTGTTTTTCCCTGGGCAGTACATAATGGTTTGTAGGAGTGCTCGCCTCTGTGCCAGGAGGTGGGGAGCCCCGTGGCTGTGCTCCAGCCTTCCGCAGTCTCTGATGTCCTCCAGACTCCCAAGAGGACTCATGGGCCAGGGGGGCAGCAGCATCACCTGGGCACTTGTTAGAAATGCAAATCCTCAGTCCCCACCCCAGACCTACTGATCAGAAACTCTGAGGGTGGAGCCCAACAATCTGTTCTAACAAACCTTGTAGGTGATTTTTTTTTTTAGTTAAGATTTTATTTATGTACTCATGAGAGGCACAGAGAGGCAGAGACACAGGCAGAGGGAGAAGCAGGCTCCTCGCAGGGAGCCCGATGTGGGACTCGATCCCAGGACTCCGGGATCACACCCTGAACCCAAGGCAGATGCTCAACCACTGAGCCACCCAGGTGCCCCCCAAGAAGTAGTTTCTGTCGTTTGCTCTTTCCCTGATACCTCCTCTACATGATTTACATGCATTTGCTCTCTTTATACTCTGCTTTCAATTTTCCATTAATAGCTGGGGAACAGTGGTTTAAATAATCCAGAATGACTTCTTTTTCTTCTCCTCCTCCTCCTCCTTCTCTTTTTTCTTCTTTGTCTTCGTCATCTTCTTCGTTGTCTTTCTTTTTCTTCTCTTTCTCCTGCCCCCTCCCTTTTTTGGTTTGAAAAAGTTTTGATCCATTTTTGTTTTTCCAGATTAGGCTTTGTTTATTTGTTTTTGAGATCGGGGTTCACATACCAGGTCTTCCTCTTATTTGAGTTGCCTTTGATTTCTCGTTTTATTTTTCTCATTTCTCATTTTATCAGCCTCAGTTTCCCAAAGTATAAAAAGTAAACTGCTTCCTCAGAGGCTTACCATGTTACTTATTAAATAATAGATGCAGAGTTCCTGGCACTTAGTGCGCATGTAATAAACGTCTTTTTGTTTTGTCTTCCCGGGTTTGCTCCCAAAGAGATGAGCACAAACTGCCCCAGCCTCGTGGCTGACCAATATGCTGAAATGAGGGCAAAGAGAAAGCCTCCGAGAAGTGGGGAGAAGTCAGGGGAATGTGGGAAAATGGAGTAGGGCCTCCCAGGGAGGAGGCTGCTCGTCAGACACCAGGGCTAAACAACTATACAGAGATATTGGAGACCGAAGCTGGATGCAGGGTGAGTGTCCCAAATCTGGAGGAATGAGCAGTTTGCCTGAGGATGGAGGTAAGAAGTGACTAGGGAAACCCAGCCTTCAGACAGGCAGCAGCAGGGACCCAGCCAGCAAGTGTGTGCTAGGCGGGCCATTCTGCCAGACATGAGGGCCTTAGGTGAGCTTGGAGAAGCCTAGAGACTCAGGGCTCCAGACAGAACCATTAGGCTGCCTGGTGGCCTTTATTTAGAGGAAACGTTGACTTCAGGGACCTTGGACGTGGCCTCTTCCTCTTCCTCAGCTGGGACAGATAGGACCATTGCTGCATCTAGCTGTGACCTGGAGAGGGGCCGGGTGCTCTTCTATGATCCTCATTTGGCCGTCAGAGGGGTGCCATAGTCTTGGCACCCAGTTCAGGATAACTGGATGGAGCTAAAGGGAAAGTAAAGGTTCTAAACTCCTTTCCAGTCACAGTTGTCATGTATCTCTGAGACAGGTGGAACCTGCCTCGCAGGGGGGTGTTTGTTTCAACGAGGTTATCGTCAGCTCCAGGGCAAGGGGATCATTGTTGGCACTGGCCAGTGGAGTGAGAGGCATTATAGTTAAGGGGTCTCACATTCATCTGGCGATGGGGGGGCCTGGGCCGGAGGCTGAGTCCTCCCCCTGCTGTAAGTTCTCTTGAGATTCTCCCCACAGTGGGAGGAGTGTTAGGGTGGAGTCTAGCCCAGCTGCTGAGGGCTCTGGGGGGGTGGAGACTGTTGGGAGCAGTTATGGGATCACAGAACCCCAAAACCAGCTGAGAGAGCTGAAGTCAGCTTTATCCAGGAGTGCCAGAGACCTAGAAGGGACCGCCTGAGGAAATGGCTCGGATGGAGGCTGTTACCAGAGCCTGACCAGTGGCCCGTGTCTTCTCTCTCCATGAAGCAAAGTGCAAGGGAGAGCTGGTTGGGGTTTAAGGGCTCAGATGGTAGCAGACACAGTCGTTGATTCTGTGATTTTTAAAAATTTTTAGGAGGTTCCACAGCTAGATCTGAAGGCAATTCCAGAGGGTTTCAGAAATGTCTCATACACAAGCAGCATTTGAATAGCAGCTTCTATTTTTTAAAAGTAATCTCTGGGGATCCCTGGGTGGCGCAGCGGTTTAGCGCCTGCCTTTGGCCCAGGGCGCGATCCTGGAGACCCAGGATCGAATCCCACGTCAGGCTCCCAGTGCATGGAGCCTGCTTCTCCCTCTGCCTGTGTCTCAGCCTCTCTCTCTCTCTCTGTGTGACTATCATAAATTAAAAAAAAAAAAAAAAAAGTAATCTCTGCACCCAATGTGGGGCTCAAACTCATCAAGAGTTGCATGCTCTACTGACTGAGCCAGCTGGGTGCCCAGAGTAAATGACTTGTAAAGATTAATTCGTGGAGAAAGACTTTTATCTAGATGTTTACATTAAAAACATTATCAGCTTCAGTAAGATAATTTTGCAAAGTTGTTTGCATTTCTGCTTATTAGTAACAAACAACTAAAAAATAGTGGCAACAGATAAATGTTTAATATTTTGGAAATGAAAGAAAACTATTAAAAGGAAGATTTTGGGCAGCCTGGGTGGCTCAGCGGTTTAGCACTGTCTTTGGCCCAGGGCCTGATCCTGGGGACCTGGAATTGAGTCCCACATCAGGCTCCCTGCTGGAGCCTGCTTCTCCCTCGGCCTGTGTCTCTGCCTCTCTCTTTCTGTCTGTGTCTCTCATGAATAAATAAATAATTAATAAATAATCTTAGAAAAAGAAAAGAAAGATTTTAATTCTCTATAAGGAAAATAGAACTTGAATAAATGGAGAGAGTTTCTGTTCCAGAATCAGAAGATTAATTAATGAACTTAAGATGGCATAATATCTGATCTAATTTCTGGAGTTAACATAAATTAGATTCTCAATATGATATTTTCCTGGAAATTGACAAAACCATAATAATTTCTATAGAGAAAATGATAGGTAAGCACACTAAAGAGTTTTTGGAAAAGGAGCAAACCAGTGATGTGACAAATTACTCTGTTAATATTTAAAATATTGTGCAAAGGAGATTTAAGTTGTATTAGATTCAAAGCAGAACAGTAGATTGATAAAATCGCAATAGAGATTGTGACAGTTCTAAATCGTTTACAAGATTAACGCAAAATAGTCCAGGATAACAGAATAAAAAGAAAAGAATCCTATTTAATAGAATTATTATTGAGGGGTGCCTGGGTGGCTCAGTCAGCTAAGTGTCCGACTCTTGATTTTGGTTCAGGTCATGATCTCAGGGTTGTAAGACTGAGCCCTGAGGCGGGCTCTGCACTGGGCATGGAGCCTGCTTATGATTCTCTCTCTCGCTCTCTCTGTCTCTCTCTCTCCCTCTGTCCCTCCCCTTCCTTCCTTCCCCTCTTAAAAAAAAGAACAGAATTGTTATTGAGAAAAGTTGATGTAAAGCATTTCTGTCCCTTTCTGACACTACTTGTCATGATAAGCTCCAGATGTTTTAAAGAATTAAAGCTGAAGATATCTCTTTTATAAGTGAAACAAAATGGTCTATTATATTTATCCCACTATGGTGGAGGAATTGAAAGGCAAATTGGAAGGGTCTGATTATATAGAAATTCAGCAACAATGGGCAGCCCAGGTGGCTCAGTGGTTTAGCGCCGCCTTCCACCCAGGGTGTGATCCTGGAGACACAGGATCGAGTCCCACCTCGGGCTCCCTGCATGGGGCCTGCTTCTTCCTCTGCCTGTGTCTCTGCCTCTCTCTTCTCTCTCTCTCTCTCTGTGTCTCTCATGAATAAAATCTTTTTTTTTTAAATTTTATTTATGATAGTCACAGAGAGAGAGAGAGAGAGAGAGAAAGAAAGGCAGAGACACAGGCAGAGGAAGAAGCAGGCCCCATGCACTGGGAGCCCGATGTGGGACTCGATCCCGGGTCTCCAGGATCGCGCCCTGGGCCAAAGGCAGGCGCCAAACCGCTGCGCCACCCAGGGATCCCTCATGAATAAAATCTTAAAAAAAAAAAGGAAGAAAGAAATTCAGCAACAGCAAATTAATTAAAGTTCTCAGTAGAAAGGGAAAAAATGCAAAACTACTTAAAATAAATAAGGCTGGTAATGATTAATTTTTAAAAGTATAAAGACCGGGGTACCTGGGTGGCTCAGACAGTTAGACATCTGCCTTCAGCTCAGGTCATGATCCTGCTGGGGTCAAGCTCTGGATCAGGCTCCCTGCTCAGTGGGGAGCCTGCTTCTCCCTCTCCCTCTGCTGCTCCACCACTGCCCCCGCCCCCAGCTTGTGCTCTCTTTCAAATAAATAAATAAAATTTTTTTTTTTTTAAAGATTTTATTTATTCATTCTTGAGAGACAGAGAGAGAGGCAGAGACACAGGCAGAGGGAGGAGCAGGCTCCATTCAGGGAGCCCCATGTGGGACTCGATCCAGGGTCTCCAGGATCACACCCGGGGCCGAAGGCAGGCGTTAAACCGCTAAGCCACCCAGGCTGCCCAAATAAATAAAATTTTAAAAAATAATGAAAGTATAAAGAACAACTATAAATCTGTCAGTAACCATTCTCTACTATAGGTAAACAGTTAAAGAATGTAAACAAATAGTAAAGATGTAAGGAACCTAAGGAGTAAGTAGGGAAATTAAGCATCAAGCCAACATTTGGGAATATTTCAGTCTTGTTAATAAATTAAGTGCAAATTAAAAGCATAAGTCTATTTTTTACCTACTGAAGTAGCAAAAGTGATAAAACTCCTTTTTAATGTGTTTGCAGGGAAACAGACACACTCAGATTGCTGGTATGTTTCCTGGAGAGCAGTAGATCAAAATGAAACAAGCTGCCAAGAAAATTACTGTTCTTTGAGGCAATACTCCCAAAGGAATAAATCTCAGGAAAATATTGTAAAAGATGGAAGGTTATTTGTAGAAAGGCGATCGTAGCCATGCTACCTATGTAGTGAAAATCCGGCCATTACCTAACCACCTTATAATTTGATGATGGTTGTACAAACTAGAAAGTATTAATATCCCATCATATTAATAACCACTAAAACCATAAATCTGAGGACTTTGGCAATAATTGTAGGTAGCATACATAAGTTAAAGAATGGAATGAGTTTGTTATGTGGACTCTGGTAACTGCCAAATTACATTTGCTTAATGAAAACAACATTGCTATCAGGGTTTCTCAGTGATCTAAATCAGTGCTTCTTGGACCTTAATGTCATTAAGTCATTGGGGGATGTTGCTGAATGGCAGATTTTGGTTCAGTATAACCAGGCTAGGGCCTGAAACTCTAAATTTCTGACAAGCTCCCAGAGAGGTGATGGTGATGCGATAGGTTATCCCACTATACTTTGGATACAGGAGACCTAGGTCTCTGCCAGCCAGATGGTAGCCACTAGTCATGGGTGCTATTGAAATTTAAATTTATTAACTTAAAAAAGTAAAATAGAAAATTAGTTCTTAAGTCTTACTAGCTATATTTCAAGTACTTGGTGGCCATATTTGGCAAGCTCAGATTATAGAGCAATTCCATCATCATAGAGTGTGTTCTCTTGGACAGTGTGGACCTAGATCATCAATGTCTTAAAAGGAAGGCATTATTATCTTTTTCTGTAGAGTTGTTTGAAACATACAACTAAGAGCTCATTCCATTCCTTTCTAGTCACAGATCATATAGGTATACATTCGTATATAAGATATAGAAATAAAGCAATGAATAATTTTGTATCATTAAAACATTTGATAAATGAAGTCTCTTTTCCCATTAACCTTTATTTTCAGTCCACAGATGCATGTTTTTTTTTTAAAGATTTTATTTTTAGAAAAAAAAATTTATTTTTAGGTAATCCCTGCACCTGACATTGGGCTTGAACTCACAAGTCTGAAATCAAGAGTCACATGCCCCATGCACTGAGCCAGCGAGGTGCCCCAAGTCCATAGATATATTATCCTAATTATTCTTTGTCCCTCAGTGGGCAATCATTTCCAATAAATTTATTTCACCAGTTTTTTCCCTTTAGTAATGTATACTAGAGGAGATACTGTTTAAAGAAGTATTGCAACAATTTAAAATATAGATGTGTATAATTTGTGGGGAAAAAAAAACCATCCCCAGGGACACTTGCTTGGCTCATTCAGTTGAATGTCCAACTCTTGGTTTCAGCTCAGGCTGTGATTTCGGGGTTGTGGAATTGAGCCCTCTGCATAGGGCTCCATGCTCAGTGGAGAGCCTGCTCGCTGCTTGCCCACAATGTGTGCACACTCTGTCTCAAATAAATAAACAAATAAAATCATTAAAAACAATTCCTGTATGCCCATTAGGTGTTTCATCAATTTATATTTTTAAAGTGTCTTCTTTAGGCAGGATTCCGTACCAAAGGATGTGGGCCCAAATGATTTGTTTTTCTTTACTTCTGTGAAGTGGAAACACTGACAATTGTTGTTTTCTTCCAGGAATTTGTGCAAATATTCTCATGAGGTTCTCTCAGAAGAGAACTTCAAGGTCCTGAAAAACCATGAGCTCTCTGGACTGAACAAAGAGGAATTAGCAGTGCTCCTCATCCAAAGTGACCCTTTTTTTTTGCCTGAGGTAAGTTGTGATTCCTTCGTTATAAGCCACAGAGACAATATTATTGGCAGTGTTGTGTCATGGATGGGTTGGAATAGGACCATAAAAGACTCAAAATCACCACCCAGGCTCTGCAGATAGCAATCAACAGGTGGCTGTTGCTAAGTGACCTATAGATTCTAGCAATTTCCTTCCCATTTGAGGTGATCTGAAGATACAGTATTAGAACTAGTTGATGCTTTACATCTAAGTAGCTTCCTGGAAGGAGATGGTCTTTTTTTTTTTTTTTTTTTAAGATTTTATTTATTTAATCATGAGAGACACAGAGAGAGATTGGCAGAGACATAGGCAGAGGGCGAAGCAGCCTCCCTAGGACTCCCGGGATCATTACCTGAGCCAAAAGCAGAGGCTCAACCACTGAGCCACCTAGGTGCCCGAATCTAGTAGGTTCTTAATTGCTGACCTGCTTCCCAGAGAATGGAAGAGATACCATGAATAAATAAGTGAAATCTTAAAAAATAAAAAGAACCTACTAGACGTTGCTGTTGCTGAGGGATCCTAGAAGAACCTATTGACAAAAATCTCTGTGAGGGCCCTCTTACCATCCTTTTACCATGTAGAGAGTCCAAAGAAGAGAGTGCCTTTTCGTTGTAAGAATTGAGTACTCAGGGATCCCTGGGTGGCGCAGCGGTTTGGCGCCTGCCTTTGGCCCGGGGCGCGATCCTGGAGACCCGGGATCGAGTCCCGCGTCGGGCTCTCTGCGTGGAGCCTGCTTCTCCCTCTGTCTGTGTCTCTGTCTCTCTTTCTGTAACTATCATGAATAAATAAATAAATAATTAAAAAAAAAAAAAAAGAATTGAGTACTCAGAATTAGTGAGTGGGGTGGGGAGGTCCATGCCTGGTTTACTTTTTAGCTAATAGCTTGTTTGCCATTTACCACTTATCAGGGCTGAGATTGTAGATGGGGAGACTGCAATGTTTACCAGACTAGAGGTCTGAGGAGCTGGTTCCTATAGTGGAAAATCGACAAGAGCATTGGTAGCATGGATGTGTATTTGAAAAGGCTGGGCAAGAGAAGGCTCTAAAGGGGTGTCTCAGGGGATCCCTGGGTGGCTCAGCGGTTTGGTGCCTGCCTTCGGGCCAGGGCATGATCCTGGGGTCCTGGGATCGAGTCCCACATTGGGCTCCCTGCAGGGAGCCTGTTTCTCCCTCTGCCTGTGTCTCCGCCTCTCTGTGTGTCTCTCATGAATAAAAAATAAAATCTTAAAAAAAAAAAAGTCCTAATTCTGCTACCAACTACTTCTGTGATCACGGACAAAGCATGTAATCCTGGGTCTCACTTCATTTGATGTTTTACATTCGTTCAGCTAACATTTAGGAGTGCCTGCAGGTGGTAGGCATGGAGTTAAATCCTGAGGGCAGCTGTGGACAAGACACATTCCTGCCCTAACACCTGAAAGTGTCCTCACTTTTTCACTTTGCCTTGACCTGTGAGAACATAAAAGCATCAGGCAAACCAGACTTCTTGGTTTATACGCTTGTAAAATTTAAATGTGCTTATTAAAGGTAGAAATGCCGTCATTTGCTCTAGCCTAATAAAGGCAGGAGCACTCTTACTTATTCATTAGGACAGTCCTAGGATTGTTAACCAGAGTATCATTTGTGAAGCCGCTAATTATTCTTCTTCTCCCAGGGCCTTGGTTTTGGAACTTTAGTGAGCATCAGAATCGCCTAGAGGGTTTGTTGAACCAGAGTGCTGGGTCCCACCTCTGGGGGCTCTGACTGTATATGGAGAAGGGTCTGAGGATTTGCATTTCTTTCTTTCTTTTTTTTTTTTTTAATTTATTCATGAGAGATATATAGAAAGAAGCAGAGACACAGGCAGAGGGAGAAGCAGGCTCCATGCAGGGAGCCAGATGTGAGTCTTGATCCCGGGACTCCAGGATCACGCCCTGGCTGAAGGTGGCACTAAACTGCTGAGCCACCGGGGCTGCCCTGGATTTGCATTTCTGATAAGTTTCCAGGTGGAGTTGATCCTGCCAGTCCAGGGACCACACTTTGTTGTTGTTTTTGGTTTTTTGGCTTCCTTTTTGTTTTTTAAAGATTATTTCTTTATTTTTTTTGAAAGAGAGAGAGAGCCCAAGCTGGGGGAAGGATGGGATGCAGGGCTCGATCTCAGGACCCTGAGATCATGACCTGGGCCACTTAGGTGCCCCCAGGAATCACACTTTGAGCCCTGGTGGTTCTAGAGCCTAGAATCTGTATAGTAGGCTTCGTGGCAATGATGCCTGTTTGAATCAGGTTTTCGAAGTTGTCTGTGTACCTAAATGGTCGTTGCTGGAGTCTGATTCTCATTAGGGTTAGGGTTAGGGTCAGGGTTAGGGTTAGGGTGTACCTAAATTGTCGTTGCTGGAGTCTGATTCTCATGTCATTGCCACCCAGAGAAATCACAGTGAACCAGGCTGATCTGATGTACTCAGTGTGTTGAAACAATGTATAGATGTTTTGATCTTTAGGATTCTTTTATGTAGTGATTCAAACATTCGCAGCACATTTTATATTTTACACAATGTATTTACATATATTATTATTTAATCTGCTCAATAACTTGGGTTATGTGGACAGAGCAACTATTTTCCTCCTTCACAGTGAAGGAAACAGAGACTGGGAGTAATAATTCAGGTGAGGTCCCCACAGCTGGTTCTGCGCCTGTGGACTTTAAAATCATATGGTCTGGTCTCTGGGACAGTATTTCAGTAAGAAATACTTATGCCTTCTTTTTTTTAATATTTTATTTATTTATTTTACATAGAGAGAGAAAGAGAGAGGGAGAGCACACAAACAGGGGGAGCAGCAGCATGCAGGCAGAGGGAGAGGGAGAAGCAGGCTCCCCATGGAGCAGGGAGCCCATGGTGGGGCTAGATCCCAGGATTCTGGGATCATGACCTAAGTTGAAGGCAGCTGCTTACCCTACTGAGCCACCCAGGCCCCCAACTTATGCCTTCTTTTCAGCAAGGACTCTATGTCTGCAGAGCTAGCTGGGTAGATATATCTATTTAAATAGGAATATGAAAATTACCTTCTTTAGTTGACCTTTTAAGAGACTTTGTCATGTTTTGCCTAGCAGAGACAACGGTTGCGGTAAGACCCACATGTCCCTTTTTTTTTTTTTTGAAGCTTTTTTTTTTTTTTTAAGATTTTATTTATTCATGAGAGAGAGAAATCACGAAGTAGAGAGGCAGAGGGAGAAGGAGAGGCAGGCTCCCCACTGAGCAGGGAGTCCGATACAGGGCTCTATCCCAGGACCTAGGATCATGACCTAAGCTGAAGGCAGGCATCTAACTGACAGCCACCCAGGCGCCCCTTTTTCGAAGCTTTTATTTTTAAGTCCTCTCTCCACCCAACGTGGGACTTGAACTCACAACCCCCAGATCAAGAGACACATGCTCCACCATCCAAGCCAGCCAGGTGCCCTTCACATGTCCCTTTAATTGCAAAATGACTTGATAGTCTTCCTCCTTGGGTTTCCTTTGTAACATAGGGCTCCCTTTGGGTCCTATTTGGTCCTATCTATGGCTGGCCATGGCCATCTTATTTTAATTCTTCCAGTTATTAAATTCGTGTTTCAGGGATCCCTGGGTGGCGCAGCGGTTTGGCGCCTGCCTTTGGCCCAGGGCGTGATCCTGGAGACCCGGGATCGAATCCCACGTCGGGCTCCCGGTGCATGGAGCCTGCTTCTCCCTCCGCCTGTGTCTCTGCCTCTCTCTCTCTCTCTGTGACTATCATAAATAAATAAATAAATAATTAAAAAAAAAATTCGTGTTTCAGTTAGTTTGCAGGCCTCTTCTACTGCAAATAAATTGTCAGTTGAATACGGGATGCCTGGGTGGCTCTGTGGTTTAGCGTCTGCCTTTGGCCCAGGGCGTGATCCTGGAATCCTGGGATCAAGTCCCGCATCAGGCTCCCTGCATGGAGCCTGCTTCTCCCTCTGCCTGTGTCTCTGTCTCTCATGAATAAATAAATAAAATCTTAAAAAAAAAAATCAGTTGAATACAACTCATCACAGGTTGTGGAAGACACATATATTTTTTTCCTTCAGTAGATCTCTGCTTACAGCTAACTTTTTTGTATACTTAGGCTTTCCCTAGTGAATATGTGGCAGGTGCGGGAAGGTGTATTGTCTCTGGCAACATAGTTGTCTCTGTTTCTCTCTTCTGCAGATATGCAAAAATTATAAGGGAGAGGGTCGAAAAGTTATTTGTGACAAGTATCCACAGTGTGAAAGGCTCCACATCTGTGAGCACTTTACCCGAGGGAATTGTGGGTATGCCAACTGCCTCAGGTCCCATAACCTGATGGATAGAAGGGTGCTGGCGATCATGAGGGAGCACGGCCTGAGCCCCAGCGTGGTTCAGAACATCCAGGACATCTTCAACAACAAGCACAGCCGAAAGAAACACTCCGGGTACAGAGGTACATGCTTTCTCCTTTTTCATTAACAGAAGAAACAGAAATCACAAGGGAAGTGTATCTTTACCTATAATCCTTCTACCTCCCCATGTCAAGCTATTTTTGCTTGCAGACCTTGTCTCTATGGATACGTAATTTTTACTTAATTATAATCACAGTATGTATGCAATTTTGCAATTTTATTTTCATGCTAAGCACTATCCACTTACCCCAATTTGTTAAAATGTTTATAATTTTTCTAAAAGCTAATCATAAAGCTTTTTTCCCCCCACCAGCTGTTAACATTTTGTCCCAATAACATTTTGTTGCGATTGTTTTGTCACTTTCTCTCAGTATCTGTACACATATCCACACTGATACACACACACACATAACATTTTTGTGGTTAGAGCATTTGAGGTATGCAGTCATACCTCCACATCTCTATATATAAACATGCACTTCCTTAATAAAACAAGACCACCCTCTTCCATAACGACAATACAATTAATACAGGAAATCTAGCATTAATGCAAAACTATACACAATTTAATTTGCAGTCCTCAGTACTATTTCTTTTTTTTTTTTTTTTTTAAGATTTTATATATTTATTCATGAGCAACACAAAGAGAGAGGCAGGGAGAGAGGCAGAGACACAGGCAGAGGGAGAAGCAGGCTCCATGCAGGGAGCCCAACGTGGGACTCGATCCCGGGTCCCCAGGATCACACCCCAGGCTGCAGGCGGTGCCAAACCACTGCACCACCGGGGCTGCCTCTCAGTACTATTTCTTGAAAATTTTATTTATTTTTACCTTTTAAATTGTCTATGATATAACATAAAATTGACCCTTTTAACTATTTTTCAGTGTACAGTTCAGTGGTATTTCAGTGGTATTACGTTCACACTGTTGCCGGCCATGACCACCATCCATCCCCAGAGCTTTTCCATCTTCCCAAATGCATACTATGTACCCCAGTACACAGTGACCCCCTTCTTTGTGCCTGTACCTGGCAACTGCGTTGTATTTTCTTGTCTCTATGAATTTGACTTCTCCAACATCCTCATAGAGGTGGAGTGATACAGGATTTATACTTTTTGTGATGAGCTAATTTCATTTCCATGTAATGTCTTCAAGGTTCAACGCACCTATGTGATAGCATATCCTTCCTTTTTTTAAAAAAGGAATATATACAAAATTATACATATAATTTTTAAAATTGTGGTAAAAATATACATAACAAAATTTACCATCTGAACCATTTCTAAGTGTTCAGTGGTGTTAAGTACACTTATGTTGTTTTGTTTTGCAGCCCATCTCTAAAACTCACTTTATCTTGCAGAACTGAAACTCTGTACCTATGAAACAATACATCATTTCCTCCTCCCCCTCAGCCCTGACAACCACCGTTCTACTTTCTGTTTTCATGAAGACGAATACTCTAGATACCAAATACAAATAGAATCGTATGAGATTTGTCTTTTTATGACACTGGCTTATTTCACTTTGCATAACATTCCACTGTGTGTATATGCCATGTTTTGTTTATCCATTCATCTGTGGTTGGATACTTGAGTGGCTTCTACCTTTAGCTACTGTGAATAATACTGCTGTGAACATGGGTGTACAAATATCTGCTTGAGGCCTTGCCTTCGATTCTTTTGAGTATGCACCTGGAAGTGGAGTTGCTAAATCATGTAGTCATTCTATGTTCAATATTTTGAGGAACTGTCATCCCATTTTCATAGCAGCTCCGCTATTTTGTATTCCCGCCATCAGTGCTCCAGGGTTCCAGTTTCTCCATTTCCTCACCAATACATGTTATTTTCGATTTTCAGGTTAACAGCCATCCTAATGGGTATGAAATGGTCAGTTCTATTCCTTAATCATTTTCACATTGTTTAATAATATCAACACTTGCAATTTTTTATGCCTTTCTGAAATGGATGTTAAAGAGGTGGATTTTATTATTTATTTGTCAAGATTTTATTTATTTATTTGAGAGAGAGAGCACAGAGGAAGCAGGAGAAGGAGAAGCAGACTCCCCGCTGAGCAGGGAGCCCAGTGCAGGGCTGGATCCCAGGACCCTGGCATCATGACCTGAGCCAAAGGCAGATACTTAACTGACTGAGCCACTCAGGCACCCCTTTTTTAATTTTTAAAATTTTTTAAAAGATTTTTTTTATTTATTTGAGAGAGAGAGACAGCATGGAGAGAGGAGGTGAATTTTACAAAGTGGATAGAATGCATAATTTTAAGATTCTATAATATGTAATAAACAATTACACCTCTTTATATTTGAGAAATGCTTTATAATTAACCAGGAATTTTTCACCCAAAATATCTCATCGTTCTTCCTGATGGCAAAGCCATGAAGACAGGCATATTATTAGCCTCAATTGATTAAGGAGACTGAGGGTCAGAAATATTAAATGACTTTTATTTTAATTTATTTTTTAAAAAGATTTTACTTATTTATTCATGAGAGACACAGAGAGAGAGAGGCAGAGACACAGGCAGAGGGAGAAGCAGGCTCCACGCAGGGAGCCCAATGCAGGACTCGATCCCGGGATCCTGGGATCATATCCTGAGCCAAAGGCAGAGCTCAACCGCTGAGCCACCCAGGTGTCTCTTAAATGACTTTTATTGTAAGCAGTCTTAAATCATTTTTACTATGAATAAATAGAAGAGATGTTTTCAAGGCCTCACACCACTAGATAGTGGCAGAGCTTACGTGTTCTGCTCCCTCACCTGGTGTATTTTCTCCCACATTGTAATGCTCTCTGAACAGGGGAACACCTGGAGGGATGTGTTCTGGTGTAGTTTCCCAATATAAATTCATGGTATGTGAGAGAGATCTTATGTATTATCCCTTCTGGTTAATTTACTTGATTAACTATTTTGTTGGCAGGAGAAGGATGTTTGCTTTTACTCTATTACCCCTGCCCTTTGAGTTTGGAAGAGAAGGGCCCTCTTCCTGCCCTTCCCCACACATATAATAGCCAGCTTATATACCACACATGCACACACAACACACATACACCACATACAGGCATACATACCACACACTTGTACACACCACACACAAACACACATGCATTCACACCATACATGCATACATACTTCATACTACACGCACATCTTACTGACGTCTCACACACGTACACTGTGTATAAGATATGTACATCTTATACACATATACACCTCATGTGTGCATGCACACCCAGCACAATACACACCACACATAAATGTGACAGACGTGCCTACCACACATACACACTTCACACGCACTTGCAAGCACCCGTGCCCACTCCTTCCCTCCTCTTCCCCAGGGACTCATCAACTTTCTTGAGAGAGGCTAATTCTTCTTGATATCTCTCACCTAAGCTTGGATATTTGGGGACTAGATGAAGAACTCTGGAAAGATTTCTAGTTTAAATGAAATCAGACCTTTTTACTGTGGTTTCATTTTTATTTTAATTTATTTCTTGTGTGTGTGTGAATCCTTAGTTTGTTGGGGGACCTTCGACAACATGGGCAAAACCTAAATGACTTGGAAAATCCTCCCTGACCTGCACTAGTCTGCATCTCCATTCCTCAGAGTGGTGAATGTTGACGGGAACCAGAGCATAGTGGACACCCCCAGCTAAGAGCCTGGGGGCTTGGGGTTACATCCGAGGCCCAGGAGAGAAGTTGAGACCAGCCAGGGTCACTCTGACTCTCATCCTGGGCCATGGGGGGGGGGGTGTTTCCTGCTCTGCTAGCAGAATAGCAGATTCCTCCTTCATCTTTAACACCCTTCCCAAGACTTTTACACACCAGATTGGGACATGTGATTTTGATGAAATGTAGATCGCAAACTTGGAAAAGCTGAGGAGGAACAGTGGCGAGAACCCAAACGTGCTAATGCTCATTCTCCTTGTTTGGTTTTTCTTTTCCTAGTTCCTCCCTCCTATCGTAGAGACAAGACATACAGAGGTAGAAGCAAGAGCAGAGACCGATCATTTCAGGGCAGTACAGAGTTTCTTCCATCTGCTCCAGCTCCTGCTCAGAAGTCCTGCTCGTCTAGTCCAGATCCAGTGGGCCACAGGCCTCCCCTGGATAATGTGCCTGTCGAGGATCTGGCCCAGATCCTTGGGCGTCTGGGAAGTCAGGATTGCCCTCAGCCTTCCCCGGTCTCACCTAAGGCCAATAGTCTCAGAGGAACAGGTCCAGTGGGAGGAAGCCGGCAGTTTTCAGAGAACGGCAGTCCAGAGGATCTCTTTTATGGGCATCAAGGTAGCATTTTCTTTCCTTCTGATTCGACGCCTGCCTCCAACCGGAAGGGCCCTGACTCCTGGCTGAATGACAAAGGCACCAGTAGAGAGTCTGTGTTTTCCTGGAGTAAGGCCACCTCTGGCTCTGTAGGTTCTCTACAAACACCTGAAACCATAACCACCAGAAAGAGCACAGGCCTGCTTTCCCCAGACGGCGTGAGCGCCGAGGCCAGAGGTAGCAATCAAAATGCCCAGTATTTCCCGCTTTTTAATAATAACGTTGATGGAATGGCCACGGATGGAACTTCCGCAAGATCTTTAAATTACAAAACCACAACCAGAGGACAGAGAGAAAAATCGTTACCTCGGAATCAGGACGCGGGAACTCCTCCCTGTAATGTCCAGACCACTGGCACAATTATGGGTGGTGATGATCCAGCAGCGGCACCTGCTAACGGTAAGGTGAAGCCACCTTGGGCCAGTAAATCTGTCCATGGCACACCAGACGGCTCTAGTCAAGTTGTGGGGGGAAGCCCCCCAGTGTCAATACTTGTGCCTCTGGTTTTGACATTTTTTTTTTTATAAAGATTTTATTTATTCATGAGAAACACACAGAGAGAGAGAGAGGCAGAGACACAGGCAGAGGGAGAAGCAGGCTCCATGCAGGGAGCCCGACATGGGACTCGATCCTGGGACCCCAGGATCACGCGCTGGGCTGAAGGCAGGCAGGTGCTCAACTGCTGAGCCACCGAGGGATCCCCTGGTTTTTACTTAACACTGACCTTCAGAGGAGATAAAAATGCATTCTGCTTTGGGAGTCAGAACCTGGACACCCTTGTCCTGCCGACACCTCAGGAGACCACAGTATAAGTGCACACTCGGTTTGAGATGCCACTTTCCATGTCCTCCTCAGGCACCAGAGCTGCAGCCTATGCAAGCCATGGTCAGAACTCTGCCCAGACCCCAGTTAGCCCTGCCAGTGACTTTGCAAGGACCCCAAGATGTGCTCCATGTAAGTCACTGAGGGACGAAGCGGGGGGCCAGGACTGTGTCTGCTGCAGAACAGTTACGGCTAGTGGCCTCTCTCTGGACATTCCCCAGTAGTCACTAAAGGGCAGAGAGTTGGAGGGTTTGGTTGAGGGGTGATACTGGTGAGGAGACTGACCTGAAGGCCAAAGTGCCAACAGTTGAATCATGGGGAGTTAGCTGCCACATTTCCTGAGCACAAGAGTAGTTTAGTCATGGTTTAAAAAATAAACATAACTCTCACATGACCCTAAGGTCCACGTTTGCTTTTTTTTTTAATTTAAATTCAATTTGCCAACATCTAGTATTAACACCCAGTGCTCATCCCATCAAGTGCCGTCTTAGTACCCATCCCCCATGCACTTCCCCTTCTGCAACCCTTCGTTTGTTTCCCAGAGTTAGGAGTCTCTCATGATTTGTCTTCCTCTCTAATTTTTCCCCACTCAGTTTCTCCCCCTTCCCTTACGGTCCCTTTCACTAGTTCTTCTATTCCCCATATGAGTGAAACCATATGATAATTGTCTTTTTCCGATTGACTTACTTTACTCAGCATAATACCCTCCAGTTCCATCCACGTTGAAGCAAGTGGCAGGTATTTCATCCTTTCTGATGGTCCATGTGTGCTTTTATGGAGGGGCTGTCTAGGCTCTCACGAGCAACACGTGAATTTGCAATTTTCTTAAACATGGGGCCAGTTACAGATACTCTTTCCCATTATGAGATCCGGTTCTCTTGATTTTTGGTCTAAACACTAAGATCAGCATACACACACCTTTTGTTTTATAGATTCTGCATTTGACATTGGTAGTACCAGCTCTTCCAGGATGGATGACTGTGACCCACAGGAAATTTGTCTTGACCACCTGTGTAAGGGTTGTCAAACTGGTGAGTAACTTAAGGGCTTTCTAGAAGTCAACATTTCCTGAGCATTTACTGTATGTTTGGTACGTTGCCAAGAACCCTAGGTGTATTGTCCTTAAATGTCCTATCAAGCCTGGAAGTAAGTTCTATGGTTAACCCATTTTAAGATGCGGAAACTAGAGGCACAGAGAGCTTAAGACCTCACATACACAAGTGGCCAAGTTGACTTTTGACTCTCAATTGCCCACCCAGCCTGTGTTCTTTGCCCCGGTATAGTATTATACTTTCTCCTTTTGCAGTTCAGTTTCAGGTGCAATATTATTGTACTTAGTCAAGGACCCATCTTTTCATATACTAAAAGCAAACAAATGAAAGACAAAAAAAAAAAAAAGCATCCAGCCAACATGCTTTCACAGTTCATGTCCTGTCGCACAATGATGCCAACTTTTTTTCAGTGGGTTTGTGGTCGAGGTGGCATCAAAGCACCCACTAATGAGAAAACTGCATAAGATAAGTAGATACATAAATAACCTAAGTACCAACTGGGTCCTGAGTACTGGCTAAGGGGATACAAATTATAAGTCAGATCAGGACAGAGTGAGATGAGTGAGGGAATCTTTCTGGAAGAACCGAATCTTAAGCCAGGGCTTCAAGAAAATGCATACAGCTGTGGACACTAGAGAGTAATTTGTCTCCATGTACCCCTTGGGGGTGCAGGAGGGGTAACCATACATTTGTGATGACGTCAGATTTCCATGTGGATAGAGTGACTCTGGGGAGTGGGGAGCTTTGTTTTCTGGTGAGTCTCTATTAGTGACAAGGGAAGCTGGAGCTATGGGGCGGTGTAGGCAGGAATCAGCATGGGCAAAGGCATAGACTGGAAGGAAGTGCGCTCGCATGCAGGTGCAGCATGGCGAGAAAGGCAGCCCTAGATGGGGGAAAGGCAGCAGTGAACTTGGTTGAATTGGTTAGAACCGCCACTCAGCAGACCCTCAGACTTCCTCTCTGTCTTTGTAGAGAACTGCAACAAAGTTCATTTCTACCTGCCCTACCGCTGGCAGATGTTCTTTGCAAACACCTGGATGGACCTCCAGCCCATGGAAAATATTGAGAAGGCCTATTGTGACCCCCAAATCCGCATGTAAGTTGGTGGCCAGACTCTGGCTTTTGAGATCCACAACATCATCAAAAGAAAGCATAGTGCTGGGCATATGGCAAGAGGAAAAAAAAATTTCCTTCAGAATCCCATTCAAGTTTCAGGTAACTCTTGAGATAAAAAATGGCAGATGCCTCCTAAATTCATGAAGGAAAACAAAACAAAACAAAACAAAAAACACGAGCCAGATTTGAAGTCACAAAGAACCTGGCCGATATACTAGGGGTTCTGAGACTCTTTGCTGACTCGTATGATATGAACAGTTATCCTCAGTGTGTCCTGCAGAAAAACACATTGCAGAGGTCAGTTTGTAATACTGTAAACTCAGAACAGGACTATCATAAGTATGGTGATTATAGGTCAAAAGAGCCTCTGGCTTAATTTGATAGCTATAGAACACGAGTTGAGTAATTTCATATAATTCTTGTGCAGAATGTTGTTGTCTACTTGAGCATTTTATGTCTTTATGTTTGCTATTTTCTCTATCTTGGAGGTATCTAAGGGGATACCTTATTCTGTTTCTGCCAGTGATGAACTGGGTGATACCACATATGACTATATTTATAAGGTGCATCCTAGTTTTATAAAGTAAGTTCTTTTTTTCCCCTTATTCCCTATGCTGTACTTTTCATCCTCGTGACTTACTTATTTTATAACTGAAGTTTGTACCTCTTACTAACCTGTTCTGCCCATCGTCCAACCCTCTCCCTTCTGGCAACATTAATTTTGTTTTCTGTATTTATAATTCTGTTTCCTCCATCTCTTCTTCCTTCTCTTCCTCTTTTCTTCTTTTTTCCTTTCTCTTATAAGGAAATTTTGTATATATATTGGAGGGAAGGATTGCGTATATTCCATCGTCTTAGAGTGAATTTTTGGTGGAGATTCTGTGTTACTGCATTTTGCCACTAGAGGGTAGCATCAGCCACTTTCTTGTTTGGAGGTGTCCTTCCCCCCACCCCCCTCCTGCCGCACCTCCCAGGTAAATCTGAAGCTGGCTTCCTCAGCTTCTCACTATTAACTTTTGGGGCTACATAGTGATTTTGTTTTCAGGAGGCAGTTTAGCAGCATTCTTGGCCTTTATCCACTGGATTCCTGTTGTGATAACCAAAAATCTCTATCAACATTGTTAAATGTCCTCTGCGGGACAAAACTATTTCTCATTGAGAACTACTGATTTAGTGGGTGTTTCTTAGAGCAATAGTTTTCAAACTTGTTGGTCTCAGGACCCTTGTATCCTAAAATACATTGAGGATCCCAAAGAATTTCTGTTTCTGTGAATTATAGCTGTCAACGTTTACCATATTAAAAATCAAAACCGAGAAAAATTCAGTATTTATGGATTCATTGAAAAATAACAATAATAAATTCATTACATGGTAACATAAATACCATATTTTTTTTTTAATTTTTTTTTTTAATTTTTATTTATTTATGATAGTCACAGAGAGAGACAGAGAGGCAGAGACACAGGCAGAGGGAGAAGCAGGCTCCATGCACCGGGAGCCTGACGTGGGATTCGATCCCGGGTCTCCAGGATCGCGCCCTGGGCCAAAGGCAGGCGCCAAACCGCTGCGCCACCCAGGGATCCCTAAATACCATATTTTTATATAACTATGCTTATATAGTTATAAATAGTTATATGTAATAGCTATATATGTACATATAATTAAATAATAACTTTTCCAAAATGAAACCAAGATATTCCCTCAGAAGAATGGACATTGTTTTATACTTTGGCAAACCTCTTTCATCTCTTGTAGAATCACAATATCATGTAGCCTCTGGCAGACTCCACTGTGCACCTATGAAAGTATGAAAGTGAAAAGGCAAATCATATCTTAGTGTTATTATGAAAATAACTTCCTGCAAAGGTCTCAGACCACATAGTGTAACTAATTAAGTGATAATATTTGAGAAAACTTACCTATATGAGTTTCTAACATTGAGCCAATCCTTTGTTTTGTGGGCACATTTTATCCTGACATATTTGTTGAGGATGGATTATATTTTGTGACATGATTAACTCTATGGGACAAGTAACTTACCCATCCTCTCTGCATTTCAGTTTTTTTCTTCTTTGGTGTATAAGACCTGGAGTTGTATAAAGAAAATTTGAAGTTCCCTGTCGTCTCTAAGATCTTAATTCTGTGCTTTTGTTAGGGAAGACCAGATTGTAGAAGATCAAGTTCAGTAAAGTACGCTGTTAACTTTCAACTTTTCCCTCTCAGCTTTTCTATTGGAAATAAAAGCATCGATTTCCAGAAAATGACTTGTAATTCTATTCCTATCCGACGCATCTCCACGCCTTCATCTGTCACGACGCTGACCAATTTTGTCTTTGCCACAAAATGGATTTGGTACTGGAAGAAAGAATCAGACATATGGGTTCAATATGGGGAGGAGGTAAGTACCATTCCTCTTTGTGGAGGCTCTAGTTTAGACTTGATACTTCCAGATAAAACTAATGATAAAATCCAAAAAAAAAAAAAACTAATGATAAAATGCTTGATGCCTAATTGGTTACCCATGGAGCACCGATATAGTAGAGGAAGTCATACTTTTTCACGTTATACACAACTTTATTTGCATTTTTCTTAGTAAGCATCTACTCTTTTTTTTTTTTTTTTTAAGGATTTTATTTATTTATTCATGGGACACAGAGAGAGAGGCAGAGACATAGGCAGAGGGAGAAGCAGGCTCCCTGCAGGGAGCCCGATGTGGGACTCAATTCCCAGACCCGGATCACGACCTGAGCTGAAGACAGATGGTCAACCACTGAGCCACCCAGGGGCCCCAGCAAGTGTCTGCTCTGATTGCTGTCATAAGTGACAGCATCTATGAATTATTTTCAGTACCCTTCTTTCTTCATGATCAGGGACTGAGGTGGAACCTTGAGCTAGCTTCCTCTGTGTTAGTTCGTAAATGTACAAAGACTACTGCTTCCAGCCAGTGGAGCACAGCAGGCAGGGTGAGAAATCAGAAGACTGGTAGATGGTCATTAGGATTCTGGATTCAGATGGATTTGAAGGCTGGAACTGGCTTACCCACAGAGGGACACAGTAACAGACCATAGAAGTTCAGATAAGCACGGCTTCTATCTAGTGTCTCTTCCTCTCTTTGATTCACCGGATTAAATTGAGAGAGAGAGAGAGAGAAGGCAATGAGATAAGAGCGATAAGAAAGAAAAAAGGAAGCGAGAGATTAAAATGAAGCCAAAGCCAGGGTGCCTGGGTGGCTCAGTTGGTCAAGCGTCCACCCAGCTCTTGATCTCAGCTCAGGTCTTGTTCATGAGTTCAAGCTCCGTGTCAGGCTCGCTGGGTGTGGTTCTACTTAAAAATAAGTAAATAAACAAAAATTGAAGAGAAAAAAAAATGCAGCCAAAGCTGAAGCAGGACAATGAAATGCCAGCAAAAGAAGCTGATGGGCCCTGAGTTTGGCTGTGAGCCGCCTTGCTTCCAAAGCACACAGAGAAACGCCATCTGTCAAGGCTCACCTGTGCCTCTATGGGAAGAACACACCAATTCCTCAGGAGAAGCATTGCTTTTTTCTTTTGGTGGAGCCTGAGGAAGACCTCTCCTTTGGGGCTACAGAGAGGAGAGCACATATGCTGCAGCCAGTGAGGTCCTCCCCATGAGCCCTACTGACTCCACGTAGTGCAGTGGTTACCCCACTGTCCTAGCAGCACATCCATGCCATCAAACAACCGTTCACAGAACCCAGATAGACAGACGGGAGTAGAACAGAGCTGCCTGTGGCACGGGGGAGAGGGGCTCAGAGCCTGGTCTCTCAGTGTCTGTCCCCTTTGCTCTTCTCTCTCCTGTGGTGGCTTGTGGAGCAATATGGTGTGACAACCTCCCTGACGTTGAGCATCGTACAGGTTGTTTCCATGGTCAAGCCAAGGATGATGTTCAGAGGGCAGTTCTGTAAACGTGATCCTGTGAGTTGACTGTGGAAATAGATATTATAAACTCAATTAGCCTTGGTTAAAATAAAAATAAACTCTATGCTTCGGTGGTTCATGTGTCAAATACTGGCAAATACTTACTTTTCAGTAAGATGGAAGAAGGTTGGAAAAGATTTGCATTTGTGTGACCTCAGGGGTCCTGGAGACCAAGGAAAAATGCCGGTGGGGAATAGATGATATTTAAACGTACACAAATTCCATTGCTCGTGTTCCCTAGTAAAATATCAAGCAACTTCCGATAAAGCTTCTTGATACAGGGCACGTAGGTCAGTTAAGCATCTGCCTTTGGCTCAGGTCATGATCCTGGGGTCCTGGGACCTAGCCCTGGATTGAGCTCCCTGCTCAGAGGGGAGCCTGCTTTCCTCTCTGCCCCTCCCCCTTGCTCGTGCTCTCTCTCTCAAATAAATAAATAAAATCTTTTTAAAAACGCAACAAACTGCTTGACACAAAGTTCTCCATGGGACATTCAATCTGTGTTAAATGCAAAGTCCTAGAACATAACTTGGAACTTGATGCAAACACGTAAAATGTTGTTGGATTCATTTAATCTGTGGCACATGTTCTGGGTGATTTGAATAAATTATTATAGTCTCATTATTTAGACCCATTATTACATAAATTTGAGTTGGCTCTTCTATTTTAAAAAAAGAAGGAAAACAGGCCATAGGTTTAGTGTTTTCCTTGCTGTCTGTCCCAATGACATAAAAATTGGTTGTTCTAGGAGATTTGAACCACAAGAGAAGGAGCAGCCTGGTTTCTTTCAGAGTTCAGTGTGTATGGATGGGTCAAGTCTGCAGCTCTTTGATAGCCTGGTTTGATCCAGTGTAGAGGTTAGAATATTTGGAGAGAAGAGTGGACTGCATAGCCTTCAGACAGGGAGAGTCCTGCAGGTTTTATTTCTTGTAATTGAATTTTTAGTAAGAGTTGGGGTAGCTAAGATTTCTGGGTCAGGAACCTCCCTAGTAGAAACTGGGAGAACAGCTTTTGCCAGCCAAGGGTAAGTACATATGCTTTGACTGTTAACTCTCTGGAATGTAGACTTGATATCATTTTATGGAAATTAAGGCACTTAGCCAGGACTTGTCCCTACATAGATGGTAGGCAGGGAGAGGATGTGGCATTGGAAGAGTGATGGTTGAGTAGTTGGGCAGGTGGGCAGCAGTGGTGCAGGACAGAGTGACAGCAGGAGTGACGGCAGGGCAGGTCTTCCTGGGGTTTGCATCAGGCAGTGCCTGCAGATCTAGCCCGCAGAGATGTTTACTAGCTGGGAGCTGAGCTTAGTAGCTCTGATAGCTGGTATTGAGGGGCAGGAGTCCATGGATGAGAGCTCTAGAAACCAAGATCAAGGCAGTCATGTGGGAACAGGACAAAAGCCAAGACTTGGTTACTGCAGTGGAGACACACATTCACGTCTTTAGGGAGAATAAATCATTGAGGGCTCTACCACTCATCATTACTCCGTCACTTATTCAGAACTGGAGTACAGTGTGAAGGAAGGGCCTGAAGCACGCTAGGCTGTCCAAATGCTCAGGCACTGGAATTGCCTAGTCCTGTCCAGTATGACAACCACCAGCCACTTGTGGTGGCTATTTCATTTTATTTTTTTTATTTTCATTTTTTATTTTTTAAAGATTTTATTTATTTATTCATGAGAGAGAGAGAGAGAAAGAGAGGCAGAGAAACAGACAGAGGGAAAAGCAGGCTCCATGCAGGGAGCCCCAGGTGGGACTTGATCCCAGGACTCTAGGATCGAGCCCTGGGCCAAAGCCGGAGCGAAACCGCTGAGCCACCCAGGGATCCCTTGGATATTTTATTTTATTTTGTTTTGTTTTGTTTTGTTTTGTTTTGTTTTGTTTTATTTTGTTTTGTTTTATTTTATTTTATTTTATTTTTTAAACTTTTTATTTATTTTTTAAAGATTTTATTTATTTATTTATGAGAGACACAGAGAGAGAGAGAGAGGCAGAGACACAGGCAGAGGGAGAAACAGGCTCCACGCAGGGAGCCCGACGTGGGACTCGATCCCAGGTCTCCAGGATCAGGCCCTGGGCTGAAGGCAGAGCTAAACCGCTGAGCCATCCGGGCTGCCTGGATATTTCATTTTAAACTTCAATTAATTAAATTTGAATAAAATGAATACTTCAGTTCCATGGTCACACTCATCATATTTAAGTGCTCTACAGCTACATGGAGCTAGTGGCTATCATATAGGAAAACATAGAGGATGTGTCCAGTGAAATGTTCCAGAAAATTCCAGGGGACAACCCTGATCTAGACCCAAAAGCCTTGCCAGCAAAGTCCGGCCCTCAGGCTAGCAACGTGGGCACCCTGGGAGCCCTTTGGGAGAATTAAATACCCTTTCCCTGAATTTGTATTCTGTGATCTGCTTTTTAACTGGATTCCCAGGTGATTCACAGACAAATTAAAGTTTGAAAGGTCTGGCCTAGAGTTTGTAGATTATCCTTCCAGCCTGGAACTGGCTCTGCTGAGCTGGCCTTCGGATGTCCCATAACGTCAGCTGTCAGAATGGGAAGTTAGGGGACACCTCGGTGGCTCAGTGGTTGAGCATCTGCCTTTGGCTCAGGTCATGATCTCAGGGTCCTGGGGGAGCCTACATCTTCCTCTACCTATGTCTTTGCCTCTCTGTGTGTCTCTTGTGAATAAATAAATAAAACCTTTCAAAACAACAAAAAAAGGGAAATCAGGACAGTGATTTGAGATGGCAGCCCAGAGTCCCCAGAGGTGACTCACTGCCCCCCTGTGTTTGTAGGCATTTGCCCACATCATCTGCTCTTTGGGGTCCTAGGAAGGCACGTGGCTCACCCGCACATCATCTAATCACGGCCACCTCATTTCCTCCTGCCCCCTGAGGATGCCAATCTCGTTTACAATTAGCCTGGTGGATAATGTCCCAGCAGCTGTTGCAGCAAACCTCTTCATGGTGTGACTTAGGATCTATAGCTTAGAAAGTTCTACTAAAGGTAGCTTTCTTGTCACTTCCACCTGTTTGTCCCATTTCTACTTTTGAACCCCTTTCTCGTTTATTCCCACTTTGCACTGTGTAGACATCTGCCCTCACCATATTCCTCTCCAGGCTGAAGAGACCTAGTTCAGGCCCTTCTCCATCCAGGACATTTCCTTCGGAGGCTTTCATTGCGGCCCCCTCCCCTTACATCCAGCCAGCATGTTCACCGGGGAAGGGGCAGAGGTGTAGCTGAAAGCTGCAGAGCCCACAGTCTCATTAAAGGGACAGGGAGCCTCTCCCTGCCACCAGCTGAGAATTTGCTGTCATTAGCTCCTCCATTCTAGATCATAAGCAACGAGTGTCTCTTCGCCATGAAATATCTGGAACCCGTGCTATTAGGGCTTACATCCGATCTGCCCTGGTCTGCCACTCCCTGCATTAGCGTGTGGACCGTGGAGTGGTGGCCTAGCTTGTGTCTGCTAGAATCAACACTTACCTTTACCCACTCATCCTGATGTTTAGACCCTTTGTACAGACCTTGAGAGCAGAGATTGTATCCTTAACATTTGTGGGGTGGTGTTCCGTGCCTCTTTCTTAATAGCCACAGTGAGTGGCAAATCCAGATGCTTTTGCAGTGTTATTGACTGACTGGGGGATCGTTCCATTTTATTTGCTTACTCTGGTTCAGGGCAGAGAAGAGGGAGGTCATTTACATTTGGACAGCAGTACACCCACTGGAAACTGCATTCTCACATGTGATATCCTAAAAACAGCTACCATGTTCTACTCGATGCCAGAGTGTTGGATTCTGTTAGACGGCAAGGGCAGACATGATTTCTGTACCGTGGGTGTCAGTTGCTCTGTACGCTAAGGTCATATTTTATAGAAGGTATAAAAAGGATATTGCAACGAGCTCCATTTTTCAGGCATCCCCTGAGTGTATAGTCCATTTCTGCAAGGTAGACGGTTGTCTTCTAGCTCCATGATGGGGATACTACAAGAGGATGTGACATGGCCTCCACCTGGCAGCCTTTACAGTCTGGTTTGGGAGGCAAGATGCATCCCAGTTCAAATCCCATGGCTGAAGTACAGTTGTATAAGACATATGATAGAGATTTCTTAAAAGCCTACCCTGAAGTATCTTTATCTTTATCTTATTTATTTATTTATTTATTTATTTATTTATTTATTTATTTTTAGGCTGGTAATGAGGAAGCTTCAAACATCGACTCTTCCTACCTGGAGTCCTTCTTTCTATTGTATCCAAGGGGAATTGTGCCATTTCAGGCGGGTTCACGGAACTACGAGCTGAGTTTTATAGGTGAGACTTCTCATTTGGCAGTGGTGCCTGTTATTCGAATCTGGCATGTGGTGGGAGTGGGAGCAGAGTGGAGGTGCATGCTGTACCCAGGATCACGATTCTTTTTAGTAAGGTATGAAGTATGATGGGGTGGAAGCCAGTGGCTGTCAGCAGAGGCCTGTGCTTGAGAGCCTTGGCTCTGACCACATAGTAGTATGTAACGCAGGGAACAGCACCTGGCCTCTCTAGGCCACTGTTCTCTATGAAATGAGGGCAGGGGATGAAGTGGTCTCTGAGGGGTACTTCTAGCTCGGCCATTCTAAGTTTCTGATTCTGGATGGGCTCTATCCCAGGCCGAGGCAGAAGTTCAGGGGCTGGTGACTCCAGTAGAGACCTTGGTCCAATGGGTGCCTTCAGAATTGTAGAACCTTACTGTTCATTTTGGGCTTCATCATCTAGATTAGTGGTTTTATCCATCACCTTTTCTAAAGACTTTGCCTTCCACCATGTTGATTTGAGCTCCACGGGAAGGCCGTCAGCTTAGCTTCTACCAATCTATTGTGTTTAGTAAGAAATCAGGGCAGGAACTGGCCTCCCTCCGAATATACTGTCTCACCAGCTGCACCCTGGCACACTTCATTGCATATGGTCAGATAGTTGTCCTTTCAGGATCTCTACAGGTGCTTTGAAAGAGGTAAAAAAGACTTTCTCAGGTCCTTGACATTCCAGGTTGCTTCGGGCCCTGTGCCAATTACTGTGTATTAAGTAATGTAGCTTTGAAGGACATCAGACCAGCTGCTGTATTTTGGAAAGCAATCTGGTGCTACATATCAAGAGATATTAAAATATGTTTGCTTTGGGGCACCTGGCTGGCTTGGTCAGTAAAGCATGCGACTCTTGATCTCAGGATTGTGAGTTCAAGCCCCATGTTGGGCATGGAGCCTACTTAAAAAATGTTAAACTATGCTTGCTTTTCATTCTCTTAGGAATCTTTCTAAGGGAATAATTAGAATTCTGGTGAATTCACCAGAAGGAAAAGGAAAGTGATGAGCATGAAGATTTTTAGTAAATCCTATTTGACATACTACAGTAGAGGTATGTTCTTTAGGGTAATAGCATAGTGACCAAACCAATTAGGTATTAAATTTTAGTAGAGTATTGGTTAAAATTTTTGATTATGAAACCTGCACAGTAAAAGCAAAATTTAATATTGTTAAGTGAAAAAGGCAAACCTCCAAATGTATGTTTTTGTGCCTTTCTTTTTAGATGTTGTGTTCAAATGAAAAGGTTTTCTTTTTTTTCAAATGGAAAGGTTTTTTTTGTTTGTTTGTTTTTTAATGTAATATGGGGGGGGGGCAGCCTGGGTGGCTCAGCGGTTTAGTGCCTCCCTTTGGCCAGGGCATGATCCTGGAGTTCCAGGATCGAGTCCCATGTCGGGCTCCCTGCATAGAGCCTGCTTCTCCCTCTGCTTGTGTCTCTGCCTCTCTCTCGCTCTGTGTCTCTCATGAATAAATAAATAAAATATATTTTTAAAAAAATGTAATATGGGGACACCTGGGGCTCAGCAGTTGAGCATCTGCCTTTGGCTCAGGGCATGATCCCGGGATTCAGGATCAAGTCCCACATCAGGCTCCCTGTAGGAAGCCTGCTTCTCCCTCTGCCCGTGTCTCTGCCTCTCTCTGTGTCTCTCATAAATAAATAAATAAATAAAATCTTAAAAATCAATAAATAAATGTAATATGCATGGTAAATGCAACAATGTATGCATGTGGACCAAGAGCAGAAGAGAGTAGGAAGAAACAGAAATCTCTTCTGTTGGGGACGCTTGGGTGGTTCGGCAGTTGGGCGTCTGCCTTTGGCTCGGGACGTGACCCCGGGGTCCTGGGATTGAACCCTGCATCGGGCTCCCCGCATGGAGCCTGCTTCTCCCTCTTCCTGGGTCTCTGCCTCTCTCTCTAGGTCTCTCATGAATAAATAAATAAAATCTTAAAAAAAAAAAAAGAAATCTCTTCTGTTGGATGGTGAGATTAAGAATGGCCTAAATAAATTTTTTTTCTTTGGATATTATTCTATTGCTTTGGCAATTTAAAAAGGTGATGGAGGGGATCCCTGGGTGGCTCGGCGGTTTGGCGCCTGCCTTTGGCCCAGGGCATGATCCTGGAGTCCCGGGATCGAGTCCCGTGTCGGGCTCCCGGCGTGGAGCCTGCTTCTCCCTCCTCCTGTGTCTCTGCCTCTCTCTCTCTCTCTCTCTCTATGTCTATCATAAATAAATAAATAAATCTTTAAAAAAAAAAGGTGATGGAGTGGGGAGAACCAATAATGTACCTTGTTCCCCAAATCTGAAGAAATTTGCCTGGCAATTTTGTTCACCTGGTTCATAGAAACTAGTCCAGAGCAGTTTGTGGTATTCCAGGCAATTTCCCCCCATTTCTTATATTCAGACATTCATTAAACTAGTATTGGAGTCGCAGCTCTGCCCTGTTCTAGATGCGGGCAGCAGGCAATTTCTGAAAGCGATAATAGCTCTGGGGAAAATGAAGCAGTGTGGTGAAGAAGCCAGAGAATCTAGGAGAGTATCTAGATTGTTTTTTTTTTTTTTAAGATTTTATTTATTTATTCATGAGAGAGAGAGAGAGGCAGAGACACAGACAGAGGGAGAAGCAGGCTCCATGCAGGGAGTCTGATGTGGGACTAGATCGCAGGACTCCAGGATCATGCCCTGGGCCGAAGGCAGGCACTAAACCGCTGAGCCACCCAGGGATCCCCGAGAGTATCTAGTTTTATCCCAGGAAGAGACTGTGGAAGGAAGGGAGCAGCCCATGCACATGGGAAGCAGGGCCCCCCAAACCTGCAGACAAGCTGGTTTCATAGAACAGTGGGAAGGCTGGTAAGAGATGGGAGTGCTGCAAGGTGTGGAGCAGAATTGTGGCAACATCTCTCTCTTCCTCTTTATTCTTTTTTTAAGATTTATTTATTTTGGGACACCTGGGTGGCTCAGCAGTTGAGCATCTGCCTTCATCTCAGGTCATCCCGGGGACCTGGGATAGAGTCCCGCATCAGGCTCCTTGCAAGAAGCCTGCTTCTCCCTTTGCCTTTGTCTCTGCCTCTCTCTCTCTCTCTCTCTTTCTCTCTCTCTCTGTGTCTCTAATGAATAAATAAATAAAATCTTTAAAAAATAAAAACCTCCTTTGGCTGCAACTTTGGCCTGGGTCTACAACATGCATCAGTTAAAATGACATTTCACACTTGATCTAGAAAGATCCTTCAGTATATAGCTACCACATTCCAACCCATACCATTGATGCCTGGTTTAGGGCAGCTTACATGGATGATGTCTTGTTATCTGACTGCCCTAGTTCTTCCCTTTACTATCTGACCTTGATTTAAAGATTAGATTAATTGCTGACTGCTCATCTCATTGCCTCTTTGTTTTCTGGGTCTTATCATAAGGGCAGTCAGCAAAGGATACGAGTTTTTAAACATGAGTAATCCCCTTCTGGAAGGATTTTCTCTATTCATGCATGTTACAGCTCACTTGTGAATATTTGCTGTGTTACTAGCCTACAGAAAATAACAGTACATCATTTTCTAGGACTAATTCTTGGTTTTTGTTTGTTGTCTTTTTTCTGTCTAAAGGGATGATTCAGACAAATGTAGCTTCCAAGACCCAAAAGGATGTTGTCAGAAGGCCAACCTTTATGTCTTACAAGGATGTGGAGCAGATTAAAAGCAAGTAAGTGTTCTGAAGCACTGCCTACCAGCAGATGTTTAAGATATTCACCCACTGATCTCACCAAATCACTCTTGAATCTGTTTTCTTGAAATCTTCCTGCTTGCATTACATGGCAGTTTCCTTTTGCATCATCTGTACTCGTGAAGCAGTATAGCTTGCCCAAAGGTGTAGGCGAGCAGGAACTCGATCTCCCTCTGACTCACAGGGGATTCGGGCAAGCCTCTCCTCCCTGGGCCTCAGCATCTTCACTGTGAATGACTGGATTGATGGGTGTGCCCCGGAAATGATCAAGTGCACAGAGGGGTTTCGTTTTGCTGTGTGTTCTTCTGTGTGTCTTTAGTCTTGCTGAGTGGATTTATAGAGGGGAGGCAGCTGAGAAAGAAATGGAAGAAGAGAGGGATGTGTCAGCCGCCCAAGTGAGGAGATTTGGACCATGATACAGTTGATTAAAGGAGACTGTTTAAAGGAATCTCTGCTGTGGAGGATTCAGTATCCCTCTCCTCTGTCTGCTTATGAAGCTCAGTAAAATCGGGATGCCTGGGTGACTCAGTGGTTGAGCATCATGATTCCGGGGTCCCGGGATCGAGTCCCACGTCGCGCTCCCTGCATGGAGCCTGCTTCTCCCTCTGCCTGTGTCTCTTCCTCGCTCTCTGTGTCTGTCATAAATGAATGAATGAATAATGAATGAATGAAAGAAGCTCAGTAAAATCTATATTGTTCATGAATGGTTTTGGAGATGGATTCCCCACTGTTGGATGATATGTGGTTATATAAAACACATTCAAAATTAATATTTGTGTGGAATCAGAAAAGACCCCGAATAGCCAGGGGAATATTAAAAAAGAAAGCCATAGCTGGGGGTATCACAATGCCAGATTTCAGGTTGTACTACAAAGCTGTGCTCATCAAGACAGTGTGGTACTGGCACAAAAACAGACACATGGATCAATGGAACAGAACAGAGAATCCAGAAGTGGACCCTCAACTCTATGGTCAACTAATATTCGACAAAGCAAGAAACACCATCCACTGGAACAAAGACAGTCTCTTCAATAAATAGTGCTGGGAACATTGGACAGCCACATGCAGAGGAATGAAACTAGACCACTCTCTTGCACCAGACACAAAGATAAACTCAAAATGGATGAAAGATCTAAATATGAGACAAGATTCCATCAAAATCCTAGAGGAGAACACAGGCAACACCCTTTTTGAACTTGGCCACAGTAACTTCTTGCAAGATAAATCCATGAAGGCAAGAGAAACAAAAGCAAAAATGAACTATTGGGACTTCATCAAGATGAGAAGCTTTTGCACAGCAAAGGATACAGTCAACAAAACTAAAAGACAACCTACAGAATGGGAGAAGATATTTGCAAAGGACGTATCAGATAAAGGGCTAGTATCCAAGATCTATAAAGAACTTTTTAAACTCAACAGCAAAGAAACAAATAATCCAATCATGAAATAGGCAAAAGACATGAAGAGAAATCTCACAGAGGAAGACACAAACATGGCCAACAAGCACATGAGAAAATGTTCCGCATCACTTGCCATCAGGGAAATACAAATAAAAACCACAATGAGATACCACCTCACACCAGTGAGAATGGGGAAAATTAACAAGGCAGGAAACCACAAATGTTGGAGAGGATGTGGAGAAAGGGGAACCCTCTGGCACTGTTGGTGGGAATGTGAAGTGGTGCAGCCACTCCTGGAAAACTGTGTGGAGGTTCCTCAAAGAGTTAAAAATAGACCTGCCCTACGACCCAGCAATTGCACTGCTGGGGATTTACCCCAAAGATACAGATGCAGTGAAACGCCGGGACATCTGCACCCCGAGGTTTCTAGCAGCAATGTCCACAATAGCCAAACTGTGGAAGGAGCCTCGGTGTCCATCGAAAGATGAATGGATAAAGATGTGGTCTCTGGATACAATGGAATACTACTCAGCCATTAGAAACAACAAATACCCACCATTTGCTTTGACGTGGATGGAACTGGAGGGTATTATGCTGAGTGAAATAAGTCAATCAGAGAAGGACAAACATTATATGGTCTCATTCATTTGGGGAATATAAAAAATAGTGAAAGGGAATAAAGGGAAAAGGAGAAAAAAATGAGTGGGAAATATCAGGAAGGGATACAGAACATGAGAGGCTCCTAACTCTGGGAAACGAACTAGGGGTGGTGGATGGGGGGTGGGGGTGACTGGGTGATGGGCACTGAAGGGGGCACTTGATGGGATGAGCACTGGGTGTTATTCTATATGTTGGCAAATTGAACACCAATAAAAAATTTATAAAAAAACCCAAAATGGGTGTAAAATCAAGTATGACATCTTTATAGTTAATTTATAGTTAAAATCAAGTATGACATCTTTATAGTTAATTTTAAAATTTATAAAAAAAACCAAAATGGGTGTAAAATCAAGTATGACATCTTTATAGTTAATTTATAAATTTTTATCAAATTTATATAAATTTTTATCCAAAATAACATTAATTTACCAAATTATGAATAATGACTTTTTTTTTATGACTGTCTTTTTTAAAGAACTATGGTTACGAGGATGTCTGTACCAGGAATATTGCAAGAATATAATCCAAAATAAAGTACAAAGAATAAATTCTCTGGGAATTCTTGGTTTAGTGGCTGGAACTCGGGCATATGGAACAGGGAACCAAGTGAATTCTTTGTCTTCTTTGTAGCTATCAGCCGATGCAGACCCTGTCAGAGCCTTTAATCTCGACACTACCTCCTCAGCCAGACTTTAGCTTGAATGGATATGAGGTACTTGGTTTTTGCCTTTTGGTGTGTAAATTGTTTCAAGGTGAGGAAAAGTACCTAGCCACAGATGTATAGTATTTGGATGAAAGAATGAATGGTTTCTGTAAAATTCTTGGAGCAAGATTCAAAGGCATCCAGATGGTAACGGTGTTACCTTCCCAGAGAATGGTTGCCCTCTACAGGGCACCTCATTGTCTAGCCACGCACAATCTCTTATGGGCACATCCTTACAAAAGACCCTACGAGATAGATATTATCATCTCCACTTTATGGAGGACAAAGCTGAAAGCCAGAGAGTAAAAGTGCCTTGTCTGGTAGTTGGAGGTAAAGGGCAGGTTTCTGTGGGTGTGAGGAACTCACCAGGTCCCTAGACTAAATCGGACACCTCCAGGGGCATCCTTTTGCCTTTAGGCATAATGCCTCGCTAGCCAGAAGTCAGCCTGCGCAGATGGGCCCAGTGCCAGCTAGTTCATTACTAAGATGACCTGCCAGATGTGGAAACCCTAAGCCAGCTTATCCCACCTGCTACCGGAGGCCTGGCAAGGGTACTCCATGGCATAGGGGGCCACGTGTGTGAACATAGCATGCTTTAAATGTCTCCTGTTTCACATTTTACATATTTTTGAAATTTTTTAGTTGGTAGAGATCAATAACCAGAATCCGGAATATGTCATGATAAGTAAGTCTTTTAAAGCTTCCATGAAAAATTTCAAGATTGAAAACATAAAGAAGATCAAGAACACCAAGCTCTTGAATGCTTTTGAAAGGTTGGTGGCTGCAATATTGGGTTGTTTTTTGGTTTCGGGTTGTTTTTTTTTTTTTTAATGTAAAGTTTGAAAGGATTCATTAAGAGCTACACTTTAAAACCTACCCACTGGTTTATTTTAAGTCAAGAGTTTCTCAGTGTCTAGTTGTTTTGTTCATTTTGTAAACTCCAACTTCTCTGTTTCAGCATTAGTTTTATGACTCTTTGATTTAACTTATCATTTAAAAGTCATAATTAACTTTTTTGCCTCTGGTGCACTAATGTTAGAAGCTCCATTCTGAAAGTGGGTGGAATAAAATTTTAAGATGATTAGACCTTAGTTGGGATTAATGTCATTAACTGGAGTGGAAGAGGAATGCTCTGGGTGTTTCACATTTCCTGTATTAGGAAAAAATTGACGATGAACAACAGAACGGAAAAAATCCTGTTTTATGCAACAAGACGCACCTATATGGAGTCTATCTGTAAGGATAACTTCAACTGGATCTTACATGGATCTTCTGATACCAAATATGGAAAAGGTTTGTGCTGGAATAGAGAAACCTAACTAGTAGAATCATAACTCAGGCTCTGTTATGAGGTATATGTCATGATTCTTTACTAACCAGCATGTGTGGATTTTGCATGCATGGAGAGTTAAGCTTATGTTCACCTTAACTGTCCAAATTAGAGTGGCACATTTGCTTGGGACTTGATTGCTGTATCAAAGCCCTGCTCCCATCTTAGGCTTTTTTGGGGGTGGAAGGATGGGAGAGTCTCTTACATGCTTGCAAACTCTTCTAACCGTTGGCTACATTGTCTACCATTTACTGTTCATTTCTACCTATGGCTCTTCCTGACTTAAGTCCAACCCTGTGAAGCTGCTACAAGTAGCCTGCCTTTGCCACTTTCTTTTCTTTTTCTTTTTCTTTTTTAAGATTTTACTGTGAGAGAGAGCCAGAGAGAAAAAGAGAGATTGAGAGAATGAGCAGGAGGGATGGGGCAGAGGGAGAGAGAGAAACAGACTCCTGACTAAGCAGGGAACCCGACTCAGGGCTCAATCCCAGGACCTGGGATCATGACCTGAGCCAAAGGCAGACACTTAACTGACTGAGCCACCCCCCTCTGTTCATTTTTGAATAAGATTACTTTTTGGGGGATCCCTGGGTGGCGCAGCGGTTCGGCGCCTGCCTTTGGCCCAGGGCGCGATCCTGGAGACCCGGGATCGAATCCCACATCGGGCTCCCGGTGCATGGAGCCTGCTTCTCCCTCTGCCTGTGTCTCTGCCTCTCTCTGTCTCTCTCTGTGACTATCATAAATAAATAATAATAAAAAAAAATTTTAAAAAAAGATTACTTTTTGGTGTTGGGTCATACCTTCCATGTAATTTTTGAAACAAGCAAACACAACGAATCACTCATCTTAAGAGAACAACTAATAGTATATCAAGTTTTGAAGTGCGCTTAACTCATGATTACATTCACACTCATTGCAGAAAGCAAGAAACCAATCAGTCAGCCAACAAATATTTTTGAGTGACTTCTATACACTAGATACTGAGGACATAGCAGTGAACAAAGTAGACATGGCCTCCCAGCAAAATTACTTCACATAATTAAATGGTTGCAAATGTGCAACTGCTGTAGAGGGAGTGAACAGGTCCTGTGGACACCGAACCTGGCTGGAGAGGTATTCCCAAGGAAAGGCACAGGAAGGATCATCTACATTGTAGAGTCCCTGTGGAGACTGAGCAATGAATGTTATAATATATGGCTACACAGGAAACAGTTGAGACGTGATGCTGAGGGCACAGGAAGCTAATGAAGGATTTTAAGCTGGGGAATGATTTGATAAGAAGTTCATGTTTATTAGGTTTAAATGCATCAATAAAGGGATACCTGACTGGCTCAGTTGGAAGAGCATGCGACTCTTGATCTCGGGGTCATGAGTTCAAGTCCCATGTTGGGTGTAGAGATTACTTAAATAAATAAACTTAAAAAAAACTGCATCACTAAAACTTACCTAGAAATGTTTGGGGGAAGAGGGATGTCCACCTTGAGTGAAATATGTCTTTCTTATGTTAGAACGCAAAGGAATATTTATCAGAGGAAGTGGACACATGGTACATTAGTGTTCGTAGGTCTTGGCTGTAATTGGCTGGGATAGTGGCATACATGGGCGTGTAGTCTGTTTTTCCTCTTTTGTATGTGAAAGAGCACTGAAACCCTCTGAAATTTATCTTGACAGTTTGATCATGTTACTTACTAACACTCCTTTAAGTTGGGAAAAGAGGAGAGTTCTTGAGAGCCAGGAAAAACCCCTGTGACTGGTGTGGAACAAGGGGGCAAAGATGGAGTCTGCAGTTCTCACAGATAGACAAGGTGTCTGTCCGGGATCTCTGCCCTGTGTTCCCAAGCCACCTCCCCTTAAGAAGACAGTGATCCTTCCACTTGGCCTGCCTCCTGTTTCACGGAGTTGGGAGGTGTTTTTGTTTTGTTTGTATTTGTTTTTATTTTTTTTTTAAATTTTTTTTTAAATTTTTTATTTATTTATGATAGTCACAGAGAGAGAGAGAGAGGCAGAGACACAGGCGGAGGGAGAAGCAGGCTCCATGCACCGGGAGCCTGAGGTGGGATTCGATCCCGGGTCTCCAGGATCGCGCCCTGGGCCAAAGGCAGGCGCCAAACCGCTGCGCCACCCAGGGATCCCTGTATTTGTTTTTAGTATCAACTTTCCACTTCTTTTTTTTTTTTTTTTAAGATTTTATTTATTTATTCTTGAGAGACAGAGAGAGAGAGGCAGAGACACAGGCAGAGGGAGAAGGAGGCTCCATGCTGGAAGCCCAACGTGGGACTCGATCCCAGGACCCCAGGATCATGCCCTGGGCGGAAAGCAGGCGCTAAACCGCTGAGCCACCCAGGCTGCCCCAACTTTCCACTTCTATCACTGATATCCACTGATGGTATCAGTCCTGGATAGATACAAACCATTGGGTCTGTAATCTTTTTTGTTGTTGTTGTTTATTGAAGATTTTCTTTTAAATTTATTTATTTGACAGAGAGGGAGAGCAGAGTGAGCAAGAACATGAATGGGGGAGAGGGGCAGAGGGAAAGAGATGCAGACTCCCCACTGAGCAGGGAGCCTAATGTGGGGCTCGATCGCAGGATGTAGAATCATGACCTGAGCAAAAGGCAGATGCTGAACCGACTGAGCCACCCAGGTGGCAACCTCACTGGGCCCACAATCTTAAAAAGTTCGGGCAGTTGTCCTAAAAGAAGCCAACTGGTAGACTTTAGAGATCCTGCTCCTCTCTGAGGGAAAACAAAAGACCCCCCTTTGCATGTGTGAAACCACTCCAGTTAGGCTGTTAGATGGCATGATTTTGTATGTGACTGTGTTAAGGAGAGTGTCAGGAGAGTAAGATGTGCCTGGAATGATAGAAGGGTTATGGGCTACTTTTTGATAAATTGGAGGTGGGAAGAGGGCATCTGTTGGGAGATGGAGGATCAGAATGGAAGACGGGTTAGTTGGAGAGTTGGTAAGAGCTGGGAAGCGGAACCAGACCTGCTGAGCAGTCTGGACTGAGAATAATAACAGGTAAAAGCCACCGAACTTCACAGTCAAAGGAGATGATAAAAACTCAGATTTGCATAAAAAGTGGAAGTGAAAAAAAAAAAAGTGGAAGTGAGGTGAAGTTAGAAAAAGAAGCACATGTTTGTGCTAAGGTAGCTAAGCAAACAAGGACCTGTCTTGGTTATAAACTGGATTCAAGAGGCCCGATGAGAGGCATAGGAGGCCAGGTAACTTGTTTGGGATCCAGGGTGCTGCAGGCATCGACATCTATAACATCTCCCAAGATTCTGCAACCCAGGTATCTCTCAATGCTAAATGGTTGGAAAGAAAGAGACAAAAATATTATTTTTGGTAATATGAGTGTCTGTATAGAAAACCCAAAAGAATCTATGGGTAATTGGAAGGTTGGCATTCCACATAGGAAGTGGGACACATTCCTCTGCCGCAGGACTCCTCTCTATTATCCCTGACAGGCCCAGCATGGTGGATGGAGCCCACGATGCCCGAATAATTGAGTTAGAGCCAACTTGACCTGTTCTGACTCCCAACCTAGAAGAATGTTCCTTTCCCTGGTGTTATTCAGAGTTCTAGTTAACAAAGTCCATTTTTTACAATGTATATCCAGGTCCTATTTTAGTAGTCAAAAGCTGGCCACGATTTTTTCTTTCTCCTTATAGAGTCCTTCCATAGTGATTCTTATCCTCTCTGAGACAAAGAATATGTCTGGCCAAAATAAAAGATGGTTATGTATAAAGAATTGTTAAGAGAAAAAAAAAACACAATGTTATCCCATTATGTCAGTTATACTAAATAAATGAAAAAAATGAATAAAGTAGATTACAGGAAGACAGCATATTGTGAAGTCTTAAGTATGACCTAAGTATGACCTGTAGGACAATTTACAAAAGCTAGCTTGGCAGAAAACAAAACAAAACAAAACGTACAAGTTGGGAGAAGAGCGTTTATGAAGACTGGAGATTGCCAAAGGCTGGGGAGGCTGTAGCAGCACAGGACATTTAAGATCTGGTGGGAATGACTAAGGATAAGGCTGGAGGAGGAAGTCAGTGTGTGCTCCTGAAACACCATGGAAGCCATGCTAAGGGGAGGGATTTTTATCCAGAGGTCAATCACAAACCACCAATGGCTTTGAGAAGGAAGTACCAATGACTCTGGCTGCGTTGTGAGAAAGGATAGGTGGGACCAAGCCTATAGGAGAGAAAGCAGGTAAGGAGGTCAATTTAAGAGTCTAGTCCATGGGGCACCTGGGTGGCTCAGCTGGTTAAGCAACTGGCTCTCGGTTTCTGCTCACATCCTCCTCATCTCAGATTATGAGTTTGGGCCCCACTCTGGGCTCTGTGCTCAGTGTGGAGTCTGTGGAAGATGCTCTCTTCTTCTCCCTCGGCCATTCTCCCCTCCCTTTCAATAAATCTTTTTTTTTTTTTTTAGATTTTATTTATTTATTCATGAAAGACTGAGAAAGAGAGAGAGAGAGAGTCAGACACTAGGCAGAGGGAGAAGTAGGCTCCCCACGGAGGATATAAGCCATTAGGACCCTGGGATCACGACCCCACCTGAAGGCAGATACTCAACCACTGAGCCACCCAGGCATCCCTCTCTTAATAAATCTTAAAAAAAAAAAAAAAAAAAGTCCAGGCTAGAAATGAGGGTGGTCTAGATGCAGGTAGAGGGATGAAGAGGATACTGGGGTTCACTTGAAAGAGGTATTTGCAAGAAGACTGAGTCTAAGTCTTAGGAGAGCAGGCTACAGGGTTGGGTCTTAGGGTTGGCTCACTTAAACAAATATTGATTCCACATTATAGAAATGTGATTTTTAAAAACAACTGATGATCCTTTGGGGAAAAAAATCAGTTCTTTAGGGTAATGGCTACTCTTTTCTGAATGGTGAATGATAAAGATGTCCTACAAAGACCTAGAATACCTGTATAAAGAATCTTTTGTCATTGGCTTCATTTGTCTTTCGTTTGGTTATCACTGGTAAACAAAAATAGCTGAATTAGGGGCACCAGGCTGGCTCAGGTGGTAGAATGTGCAGCTCCTGATTTCTGGGGGTTGTGAGTTCAAGCCCCATATTAACCATTAACCATGAAGATTACTTTAAAAAAATAGTTGGGGGCCCCTGGGTGGCTCAGTGGGTTAAATGTCTGACTCTTGATTTCAACTCAGGTCATGATCTCAGGGCCATCAGATCAAGCCCCAGGTCCAGCTCTGTGTTGGATATGGAACCTGCTTGAGATTCTCTCTCTCTCTTTCTCTGCCCTTCCCTGTGCTTGCGTGTGCTCTCTCTTCTCTCTCTCTCTCTAAAATAAATAAATAAATAAATCTTGGGGGATCCCTTGGTGGCTCAGCGGTTTGGCGCCTGCCTTTGGCCCAGGGCGTGGTCCTGGAGTCCCAGGATCGAGTCCCATATCAGGCTCCCTGCATGGAGCCTGCTTCTCCCTCTGCCTGTGTCTCTGCCTCTCTCTCTCTCTCTCTCATGAATAAATAAATAAATCTTTAAAAAAAAATAAATCTTTAAAAAATAGCTGAATAATCAAATTAGTACTCAGACTTTATTATAAAATAGAAAAAATTAATTTAACAAGTATAAAAGTAACTTTGTGCCATTGAAATATACACAACTATCTCTGAATGTTGCAAATAAGTTTTATGGCTTTATCAAGCGATAAAAATGCACACTCAAGAAAAATATGGATGAAATTTTTGTCTCTTGATTTTATTCCATTTGCTTTAAGTCAAATATATTTTTACCAGTAAATCCATACTATTTATTTGACACCTTTTACATGCATAGCTGGATTTCACTTATCTGGAAATATTCGCTTTCTGAAAGAGAACTTGGAATTGGAAAGAGTGAACAACTGTGTTATGAATAGCCTGAGTTGTTGTCATAAAATTCCTGTGCTGAAGATTGTGTATGTTTTTTCTCGGGAGCTTCGCAGAATCATTTGGTCTTATTTCAAAACAGTGGTGGTGGTTGTTGTTTTTGTTTTTCTCAGCCCAGCAAGTGCGGAGTGGGAGTCGAGAGATGCTAGAGGTGGCAGCAAGAAGAAAGTTAGCAGTTTTAAGTGGAGAATGAGAGGGGAAATGATCTACGAGACACAAACACAGCTTAACATTGTTTTCAAGCTGTGTATAGACCATTAGTAAAGGAGTAAATGGCTCTGTCCCCCTTAGTAACTCAAGAGGGCCCCCCTATGTTGTAACACCGTATATCAGAATTAATATCTACATCTGATGCATCAGGAAAAGAGCAAAATGACTTGTTCTATTTTTTAAATCAGAGAAATATATATGTTTTAGAAAGATCTCCTTACAAAATAGCTTAAATTGTTTAGAAGTGGGGCACCTGGGTGGCTCAGTGGGTGAGCGCCTGCCTTTGGCTTTGGGTCCTGGGGTCCCAGGATCGAGTCCCGCTTTGGGCTCCCTGTGGGGAGCCTGTTTCTTTCTCTACCTGTGTCTCTGCCTCTCTCTTTGTGTCTCTCCTGAATAAATAAATAAAATCTTAAAAAAAATTGTTTAGTAGTTCCAGAAATTGACCTTTGAGGAATGGCTTTAGGAATGGCTCTTTGCAGACACTTAGAAATGACTTATGATTATACTGTGATGCACAGAGGTGGGTAGTGTGATCGAGAGTTTGTAGTGGGCGTCCATCAAATGAGAAATAATAAAAATAAAGAAGGCACAGGGGTGCCGGGGTGGTTCAGTCGGTTAAGCATCTGACTTTGGCTTGGATCATGATCCTGGGATTCTGGGATCAAGCCCTTGTTGGGTTTCCTACACAGTGGGAACTTCACTTCTCCCCCTCCCTCTTCTCCTGCTCCCTCTCCTGGCTTGTGCACAAGTTCTCTCTCTCTCAAATAAATAAAGAAAATCTTTTTTAAAAAGCAAAATAAAGAAGGCACAGCCTCTATACTCAGGGGATAGCAGAGTAGTATAGAATACATCTATATTTGGCCATCTGGTAAAACTGAGAGTGGGAACCGGCTAGGAGGGAAGGCTGGTGACCCAATAGAATTGTGGTGGGATGATGATTTTTGGTTTTGTCCTTGATCATTTTCCAATTATCTACTGGCCTACTTAATAAGATTATAAAAAGATCTGTATGAAAAAAATAAAAGATCTGTATGGACACTGTCTTTTAAATGTAAGCTTATTTTGGTCACACACCAGTAAAAAAAGAAAGACAAAAATATAACAGGAAAAAAAGAAAGGGAAAAGCAGTTGCAAGAAAGAGCTTATGAAATATGCCAATAAGCATATGAGAAGATGCTTAATGTCACTAGTATTGAGGGAAACACATATTAAAATTTTTCACACTTCGTATTGACAAAAATTAAAAAGATCATTGATATCCAATGTTGGCAAGGTTTGGAGAAATGGGACTTTCTCCATTGCTGGTAAAATTTTTAGACTGTTTCTGGAGGACAATTTGTAATCTCTGTCAAAATATAATATTCACATGTCCTTTGACTCAGCCATTATAGTTTTGCAATCTATTCTATAGAAATGCTTATACAGGCTCTCAAAGGTATGTTTACTAGGATGTCTTAAAAGTATTTATTTAGAACTGTTCTTGGTTCAAAACCATAGCAAAAAGTAAAAGCAACCTATATTTTAATCAATACAAAGGTAGTTAAATTGAACATCCATACAATGGAATCCTGTGCAGTCATTAAAAAGAATGAGGTGGAGTTAAACGGAGTGACAGCAAAATTTCCAGGACTAGAGTGTAGAAAAATGCAGAACAGTTCATACAGTATAATCCTAAAATTAACAAATAAAAGAACATCAAACTACCAGAGTAAATGTGTTATATATGTATGTAAATGCCTAGAAATGGGTCAGAGAATCCCCACCAAGCTGGTCACTGTGTTTTTGAGGGACTGCAGGCAGGAAAATGGTAGGTCAGTATAAGTGGACTTTCATTTTCTTTTTTTTTTTTTCATTTTCTTTTTTCTTTCTTTCTCTTTCTTTCTCTTTCTTTCTTTCTTTCTTTCTTCTTTCTCTTCCTTTCTTTTTTATTTTTTTGAGATTTTATTTATTTATTTGGGAGAGAGTGCACGTGAGCATCAGGGGCAGGGAGAGGTAGAGGGGAGAGGGAGAAGCAGGTTCTCCACTGATCAGGGATCCTGATGTGGGGCTCAATCCCAGGACCTAGGATCATGACCCAAGCCAAAAGCAGACTGAGCCACCCAGGCACCCTGGACTTTCATTTCTTATTCCAAATATTTGAACATCATTTACTCAGAATATCCAGCATCTGATCTACTCAGGATAAGCAGTATTTCTGGAATTCAAACATCTAAAATATTTTTTTAAAATCAGTAATAAAAAACTAAGCCAGATACATGAAAAAATATTAAACACTTGTTACATAAATGAAACAAATTCATTTTACTAATTAATTTTTCATAGAAAATCAGAATTTGCAAATATACACATATCTAATTTTTTAAAAGATTTTATTTAGTGCAAGCAGTGGGGGAAGGGCAGAGGGAGATGGAGAGAGAATCTTAAAGACTTTATTTATTCATGAGGGATACAGAGAGAGAGAGGCAGAGATACAGGCAGAGGGAGAAGCCAGCTCCCTGTGGGGAGCCTGATGCAGAACTCAATCCCAGGACCCTGGAATCATGCCCTGAGCCGAAGGCAGATGCTCAACTGCTGAGCCAGCCAGGCATTCCCGAGAGAGAGAGAGAATCTTAAGCAGATTCCCTGCTGAGCATGGAGCCAGATGTGGGGCTCCATCCCATGACCCTGAGGTCATGAGCCAAAATCAGGAGTCAGACACTTAACTGACTGAGCCACCCAGGTGCCCCATACACATTTCTTTTTTCCTTTTAAATATTTTATTTATTTATTTATTTATTTATTTATTTATTTATTTATTTATTATTTAATATGTAAGTGGGGGTAAGGGCAGAGGGAGAGGGAGAAAGAATCTCAAGCAGATTCCCTGATGAGCACAGAGCCTGAGTTGGGGCCCGAATTCACAACCCTGGGATCATGACCTGAACTGAAATCAAGAGTCAGACACTTAACTCACTGAGCCACCCAGGCGCCCCCACATTTCTTTAAAAAGAGAGAAAATGGGGTACCTGGGTGGGTATGGTTGGCTGTGCAGCTGACTTTGGCTCCAGTCATGATCCCAGGGTCCCTGTTTCAGGCTCCCCGCTCAGCAAGAGTCTGCTTCTCCCTCTCCCCCTGCACAACCCTCGCCCCCACGCCATTCTGTCTCTCTCAAATAAATAAATCTTTTCAATAAAAGATATAGAGAAAAGTATCTGGCAGTGACAAAAATTAATATAAGAAATTTCAGGGACCCCTGGGTGGCTTAGCAGTTTAGAGCCTGCCTTTGGCCCGGGGCATGATCCTGGAGACCAGGGATCGAATCCCACATCAGGCTCCCTGCATGGAGATTGCTTCTCCCTCTGCCTGTGTCTCTGCCTCTCTCTCTCTCTCTGTGTGTCTCATGAATAAATAAATAAAATCTTTAAAAACAAAAACAAAAAAAGAAATTTCAGTTTGTCAGGAAATCATTGTTGATCTGCTGAGTATAGAAACCTCAGTGATGCGGGGGTGCCTGGGCAGCTCTGTGGGTTATATGTCTGACTCTTGATTTCAGCTCAGGTCATGATCTCAGGGATGTGAGATGGAGCCGTGCCTCAGGCTCCACACTGTGAAGTCCTGCTTGGGATTCTCCTTCTCCCCCTGCCCCCCCACCCATGCATACATGCTGTCTCTCTCTCTCTCATAAATAAATAATAAAGTGTAAAAAAAATAAAAGGGAGGGAGACCTCCGTGATAGAGAGGTTGTTTTATGCTCGAGGAGGACAATAATAGATCAACTGCTTTGAAAAGCTCTACCAGGGTCAGTTGGTTGCTTATGCTACACATCCTTCTTTTACGTTTTCTAGGACCTTCCCATCAGTAGTAAATGACCTTTGTCCCTTAAAATGTACATAATATAAAAAGGTCTCTGCTGGAGTAGCTTTGGTTCATCAGGTTACAATTCAACTCACCCTGCATGATTTGCATGAGTTGGGCTGCTGTGACATCATCGCTACTTACTGTAGCAAGTGGCTCACACCACACCTTCACTGGGAGCCCCTGCATGGTAGCAAATGTTTCTGTTATTTCAGTAGGGTTATATACTGGATTCAAATTAACTTGCATAAAACACATTTTTTAAAAATATTTTATTATTTATTTATTTATGAGAGAGAGAGAGAGAGAGGCAGAGACACAGGCAGAGAGAGAAGCAGGCTCCATGCAGGGAGCCCGATGTGGGACTCGATCTTGGGACTCCAGGATCATGCCCTGGGCCGAAGGCAGGCGCCAAACCACCAGCCAACCAGGGATCCCCCAAAACACATTTTTTTAAGTACGAAGGAAAGTTTCTAAGTACCAGTAAGGTGTTACTGCCGCGTGCTTAGTTAATGTCCATCATCTGATGGTACGTAAATAATCTTGCAAACTATATACCATTTTTTCATAATAATTCTTACCCTTTTTCTTCTTCTGATTATTTCTAGGAATTTACTTCACAAAGGATGCCATCTATTCCCATAAAGATCAGCAGTATGATACCAAAAACATGGTTATGTTTGTAGCTCGAGTCCTGGTTGGAGATTTTACTCAAGGATATAGGGAAAGCCTAAACCCTCCTCCACCACCGTATGACAGTTATGTGGATGTAAAGTTGAATCCTTCCATTTTTGTCATCTACGAGAAAGATCAGATTTACCCACAATACGTGATTGAATATACTGAACCAGAGAAAGCCTGTGTGATTAGTTAGAAATGATGAATACAGCGTCATAAAGGAGGCCATCACCATTCTGTTCACTTACAGAGCCAGATTGCCCCAATAGTACACTTTTACATTTCTCATTTAGTTATCAACTGCTTTAGATCAGTGGTTCCCAAAGTTTGCTACCAATTTGAATCATGTGGGAGGCTAAGAATTCCAGTGTTCAGATTGCACCCTGTGCCAACTGAACCACTGTTTCCGGTATGGGAGCTGGGCAGTGTTAATCTTTGAATTGCAAGGGTTCGAATGTGTCATAAAGTTTGGGAATCACCGTCTTAGATAGAACTGGGAAAAGTCGGATTTCTAAAACATCTTTAACTGCAACAAGTTTCTCTCCCAGCTACTTATTCTTCGTTTACTGTATGGCATGGTTTTGTCTTGGTTTAATTGAAAGAAAATTAATTTGGGCAATTTGAGAGAAATCTAAAAATTGCCTATGTAAGTAAGCACATTAGACCGTCCGACCTTGGATAGAAGATTATGGAAAGCTGGGGGTGGGGGTGGGGTTTAGAAAAATGCTGGGGGAAGGGAGAAGAAAAGATCATTTAAATGCCATTACAAAAAAAGAAAACAAAACAAAATAAATGCCATTACAGGTATAACTGTACTGTACCTTTGAGATAAGACTGAGTTGGGGCACACATTTCTTTATCTCTATGTTTACTTAGGGGGCTCCATCCAGGTTGATTGTCCGGAATGCAATAAAAAGAGCCACAAAGTGTGGCTCAGAGAAAAGCGACCCACTGGAGTTAATTGCCCATTTGGGTTCTTTATATAATTATGGCAAAGTAGACATGTATATCCTAATATATGATTATAGAGGTTTTTAGGTTGGACTTTAATGAAAGCGTCTGTATTTTGGGAGGTCTGAGTTGCAGTAACCAGATTCACAGAAGCTCGACTGATAAACCTGAGTGCTATTGTAGTCGTTCGCTGTAGCAAATGAGGTTCACCAAGGAATTGGGAGCAAGCCATCCCCACTGAAGGATGGGCTCCTTAAGGAGTCGAGATTTGTTTCCTGGTGAGCACGGAAGCAGAACAAAGAGAATAATGCTTCAAACAGGTCTTGCACCTGCAAAGGGGCTTCTTTTTTCTAAATATAATGGATTGTACAGCATTGTAGTACAATCAGTTTTCAAAGCAGTTGAGGTTCCTGGACCAAGAGTTCTTTCCTTATCATGAAGCAGGTTTTTCCTTCCAGTTCTCCTTTTCAGCATTCACCAGTTTCCTGTTATGGCTCCTGCCAGCAGACATGTTATAAAAGTTACTTAGCATTGGAGTTGATTTTATATCAGATTGTAGATCAGTTCAAACATCTCCACAACCCCTTAGTTTGAAGGACTCCACCAGCAACAAATGTATAGAGATTTTTTAAGGCAGAGTTATTTTCTGGGAGGCTTGTCACAAATAGTTACTCTCATTCACTTTATTTTTTTTTTTTAATGGTGGTATGCTTTGGAGCTTTGATTTCTTGATCTCGGTTCTCATGTGTTCAGAGATGCAATTTGTCCAACTCTGGTTGTCCGTGAGACATCTCTAGTTGGATATTTCATAGATGCCTCTAAAGCAACATGTCCCGAATGGAATTTTCAATCAGCCTCCTTCAAACGAATCATTTTCTCCCCTAGTATTGTTTCCAGAAGTCATCATTGACTTCTTCCTCTCCTTCCCCCAAGCTTGGGGGAAGTCCAGTTTTTCAAATATTTCTTTGTCCCCTTCTGAGGTGTTCTTTACTTAGCAGTAAGAATGGTTGTATTTTAACATTTTTTATATAACAATCTTTAAAAACACAAATCTGATCATGCCTTTAGAATAAAGTTCAAAATCATTATTACAGCCCCACATGATTTCACCCTTCCCTGCCCTCTATTATTTATTTTCTTCCACCCAAGCCACTCTTGGCTAGTTTACTTGCAGTTCTTTAGTACTCCTTTTCCCTAGCTCAGTGGTTCTCAATGAATAAGCCTGCCTTTTTTTTTCTTTTTTTGGACAAATACATTGTAACATCTGTTTTATTATCCTCAAAGTGCAATCCAATTGTAATATACTCTACGTACATATAATTTTGGAAGTAAATTTAAAATTAATCAAAATTAACATGAACATAAAAGGAAAACAAAAGGTATGTTACTTGGGCACGACCCTATTAGAAGACCTAATTAAGTAGTCAGATGTTTACACCTACCTATAATGAGCAAATTTACAAGAAGGTAGATCAAACCTGATTTTATACATAGTATGGGAAAATGAAAAAGCAGGGATAGGAGTGGACCTTAGAATAAAAACTAGTGATGCATAACTTATTGCATATGATAGTACTTATAAGAGAAATATCGAAATAGCCTTAAATGAAATAAAGATACTATGCAAGAAAATCTACGGATTGTCGAAATGGAGAAAATGAGGAAATATTCTATTTTTTGCAGACGAACTGTAGGTCATATAAGAATGTCTAGCGAGACATTCAAAATTCGTGTAGGGTGCAGAATAGTTTCTTATCATGGGGAACTGTCCAGTATATTGCAAAATGTTCCACATACTTGCCTCTCATATACAAAGTGCCGATAGCACCCTTTCCTCCCCCCAGTTATAGGGCGATTGCAAACCCCATCAGATCTACTCACCCTTTCCAGACCAGTAACATTTTGTCACATCCCCTTCGTTGGCCTGAGAGGACTCCTAGGTGATACAACCTATCTATACACGTGAATTTCTTTACAAACCCATTTAACACACTGACTCAGTTATAATGGAGAAACAGAAGGAAAGAATTTTTTATATATATATATTTTTACACTGGAGTTCGATTTGCCAGCATATAGTATAACAGCCAGTGCTCATCCCATCAAGTACCCCCCCCCCCCCAGTGCCCGTCACCCAGTCACCCATCCCCACTTGCCTCCCCTTCCATTACCCCTTGTTCGTTTCCAGAGTTAGGAGTCTCTCATGTTTTGTCACCCTCTCTAATTTTTCCCACTCATTTTCTCTCCTTTCCCATATAATCCCTTTCACTATTTTTTATATTCCCCGTATGAGTGAAACCATATAATGATTGTCTTTCTCCGATTGACTTACTTCACTCAGCATAATACCCTCCAGTTCCATCCACGTGGAAGCAAATGGGTATTTGTCATTTTGAATGGCTGAGTAATATTCCACTGTATGTATTGACCACATATTCTTTATCCATTCATCAGTAAAAAAATTTGTAATGAAAATGAGTTTCAGTGTGTAAATGCTCAGGCATGACTATGCTCTACGACATCATGTAATAGAAATTTACTCCTACTTCCAGTGAATAGGTTTGAATTTCAGAGTCATTCAGAGGCTACTTCTTATAAAGAAGTACAGGAAAATGAAAGGTGAGAGGTAGGGGTGACACTAGGATGAAAATCAGTGTTAGGGTAAGTCATAACATACTGAGAAGGTATGTGGTTAGGAAAAGAGCAAAATTAACTGGTAGAAGGATAACAGATGGTCTAAGACGAGAAAATGAATGATACTCTCTGGCGAGCTGCAAGTCCTTCATAAATGTCTAGAAGGACATTAAAAAGGCGAATAGAGTACAGAATAATTCTTCGTTTTGTGGGACTAACCCATCCAATACAGGTCATCCGTTCTCCGTGGCTGCATCTACTCAAATGGTAGTAATCGTTCCCACTGATTATGAAGCCAATAGCCCATCCATTTCCAAAATACCGCAGTGAGAACCACTGACTTAGTAATATGTCTAGCATCCTCAGATTAGTTTACTTTTACCTTCGTAAGGAGTCCTTCTATAGAATAGATTCGATGCTTGCTTCCCAAACCCCCAATCTTTAAAAAACTTTGTGCCTTCCTTTGTTCATTTTTAGCATTTGTCCAACTTGTTGTCTGCTTTCTGCATAAGAATGTAAGCTCCTTGAGGGCTGAGTCAACAGCCTTGTTCACTGTGCCATACCTGATACTTAGTTCAGTGTTTGATACATTGGATATATTTTGTCGAATAAAGTAAGCTCAAATATTTACATTTCAGGGGTTGAGCTGTATTTCTTCTTCTTCAAGTGTAATTCGAGACTCTCCAATAAAGAGAAATACTAATTTTGCCTTGCTGCCTGAATTGACTTTTTATTTCTAGGTATCTCCAAAAAGATAATCAGCTGCAGACACTAATTTATTCAATGGGGGGTTAGAGGATGTGGTTTTTCTTTTTTTTTTGGATGTGGTTTTTCTTACTGGCTTTTTCATTCCAGGACTTGATGACCAAGGGGCTGTCAATACACTGCCAGGGAGAGGCAGGGTAATGGTGATGGAGGAACCCGTGGTTAGTTGGCACATCTTTGGCCTGGGCTTAGAAAAAGAGAGGCTGGCAACTATGAATATACCTTTCCCTTTGGCCCCAGGCATGGCAACAAGGCCTGGCTGAAACACAAAAGTTAAAAATATCAATGGGTATTGGCAAAATTGTCCTACCAGTGGAGTGACTTCATAAAAGCCTGTGCCAGACAAGTGTGCTTGGAGGGGTCAGCAGTTTCTTTGAGAACTAGCTTCAGAATCTGAGTTGGAAGACCTATCAGAACTTACAAGGAGCTGCCTGAATCCTTAAAACTCAACTCCTAAAATACCACTCCAACCTCAACCTTCTGTGTTTCTCTTTTGCATGCTCTTGTGAATCTTCTTGTCCTCTTCACCCATTTCCTGACGTCTCCCTGTGCTCCCTGAAACTCTACATTCCCCAGTAGTCTGCTCTGGGATCTTCTCCCAATCCCCCCATCCCAACCCCTTAACACGCTTCCCCATGAAGCTCATTTATTCCCATACTTTAGTTACCACACACTGTTGATTCCAGAATCTGTACCTCTGCTAAGGGCTCAAATAACTTGCCCAAAGTTTCATGGCTAATGAGGAACAGAACCAGCATTCTGAACCCCTGGAGTCTAGCTCCAGAACCCATAAATTAACCATACTGCTAGGCTTCCTCTCTAGGGAACAGTCGCTACCCCTTCCCTCTGACTTCCCACACTCCCATTAACTCCAGCACAGACTCCTGGTCCCGCCTCCTCACCTCCCAGAGGGAGAGACTTGTTCTGGCTCACAGCCTACCTCCCCACTCAAGTCCCCCATCTTTCCTTCAAACATTCATTGTGGAAAGCCCAGCCAACACTCCTAGTCTCAGAGGTGTCTGTAACTTCCTTGTCTCCAACATCTTTATCTTTACTTCTAGGCATCCATATCCATTGCCCTACTGCTGGGAAAATTGCTGTAGAACCACTCTTTCTGAAATTGCAAATTAATATATACTACCTCTACTGAGCCCTTTAGCTCTCTTGCTCTCACATTTCCTATATCTACTTTCTCACACACATGCAGCCCCTTCTGGTCTTCACTTCCTTCCTGACTTTACCCCGGAGCCCATGAAGCCCCTGACCGCTCCTTCAGTTAATACTTTCAATCCCCTGGAACCCCTGGACTTAATGTCCCATCCGTTTGCCAAACCTAGCAGAAGGTTCATCAAATTCTGTTTCTATGAACATGGAGTACTTTCTTATCTTTTTTTTTAACACTGAGTACTTTTAGAATTAGCAGAGCTGTTTTGGTGAATACCACTCCACATGCCTGGTGTTCAACTTTGGCAAAGCCCTCTGTACCGCCCACCTGTCCTCCTGGTGCACATTCCCCCATCCCCTCAGGACAGCTGTGTTAAACCTCCACCAACCTCCTCACAGGACTCCCCACCCATTCTCAGTCTTGTCTTATACTTAACAACACAAATGGCTATTGGACCTTTCTACTTCATCTTAAAACTTGTCTTTCCATGTACTTATCCTTGCTTCTCTTCCTCTTGCCTAAATGGAAGAGGTATTTCTCCTTCTGCCTGAGATGAATTCTTCCAGGGTCCTGTCCTCTCCCACTGCCTTAGGAAAATCACCTGCTGCATTATCACTCTTCTCAGCCAAATTTTCAACTTTCCCTCCTTACTGTCTCTGTTCACTTGTAGAACTATGCTTGCCCCTCCTATAATAAAACAGTGCTCTCAACCTTACATCTTTCTCTAATCATTTTATCACCACCTTACCTTTTATGATAACTTATCTTAAAAAGCTGGACTTTCCCATTTTTTACCCCTCTTAGCCTACAGCAATCTGCCCTTTCTCATTATACCTCTGAAATAAACTCACCTAAGTTTATCAACACCTTTGTAGGGCAACTTCCTGCAGCATTTTGTAATGCTGAAGATCTTGAAACTTCCCCTCTGTGCATCCCTGAGTGACTCATTTTTCTCTCTCATCTCTTTATTGGTTTATATGTTAGGCTGGCTTCCCTCAGAAGCAGGTAGAGGATTGAAGGCAAGCAGTTGATTTGGGAGATGAGCCCACGAAACACCAGTGGAGAAGTAGGGAGGTAAGACGGGGAAAGGAAGGCACTATAGAGGGGGCACCTGGGTGGCTCAGTGGTCGAGCATCTGCCTTCAGCTCAGGTCATGATGGAGTCCTGGGATTGAGACCCACATCGGGCTTCCTGCAGGGAGCCTACTTCTCCCTGTGCCAGTGTCTCTGCGTCTCTCATGAGTAAATAAATAAAATCTTTTTTTTCTTTTTTTTTTTTTTAAAGGAAGGCAATATAGGGCATTTTAACAAGCAAGTTAGAGCTGTGGGCAACTGAAGCTTGATGCCACTGAAGAACCTCAGGGAGACTAAGGAATATACATACACCTTGAAGTCATTCTATCTGAGGAATAATAATGCCTTGGGATATTTATCCACTAACTGGGAGAAAAAACTTCCTTTTTTTCTCTTAGGTTCAGGAGTGCAAATTAACTGACAACAGATTAACAGGAGACAAAACCCCTCAAAGTTTATCACAGCCATCTGGAAACAAAGTGACTCCCTAAATGGTTAAAGATGGGGGTCTGCATACTTAATTAATAGGGGAGAGGAAGGGGGAGAAAAGGCTTCTGTGCTAAGGACAAATAAATGGGTTTCTGGAGGAACATACAAGATACGGAAGTTTGTGATAATGTTTATGCAGGTGCCAGTGATCTCCGCTTTATTTATTTTTTTCTTCATGGCCATAAGACTTCTCCAGAGAGGATCTATGACCCTCAGTTCCAGAACTCTCTGCGTTTCATGAAATAAGGGAGGGAAGCTCCAAGAAGGCTTCTTTCTACATCTGTTGAATCTCAACTGTCTTTAGTTTAAAATAATCTTCATACCAACTCAGGGGGGTCTGAGTGGGCCCCACACCACTATTGCCCTAACATCACTTATCAGGGACTCTTCCTGGAGTGTCAATGCCTTGGTTAATTCCAGCCTCCCTCAATTGCTGGCAAGCTTGCTCCTTCAGCGAGGAGAGAGAGTCCAGGTGCAAATGCCAAGTGTCACAAGGCATGGATGAGGCATTAAGAGCTACTTCCAGTTTCCTTCTGATTTTTCTCTTCCCTTTGCCTTTCTTGTTGCCATTCCTCAAGGTTCTCTTCTCCCACATTTGCTTTACACATGCTCCATTTTGCTGGATGATCAACCCTCACTGCCTCAATGACCTAATAATCTGACGTCACTCAAACCTATATTCCTCCCATCTTTTGTCAGCTCTACATCTCTAAATATAACTGCCTACTGAGCGTCTTCCCTTGGATCGTCCTCTGCAAACTTAACACAATAAAAACTGGGATTATAGTCCCTCAAGTCCTCTTCTGTTATTCCATGTCTTGCTTTTTCTAGAAATCTATTCTTCCCATGGCTGCCAGGGATATTTCTAAAACACCTCTGCTAAGTATGGCCAGGCACTGTTTTTTCAGATTCGAGGATAGAGCAATGAACAAGACAAACCTCATTCCTGCTTTCACGTGCTTGAGTTCTACAAATACAGAAATAAAAAAGAAGAAAAACTATGGGTGGCAAGTTCCATGTAGAGACTGGGGAACTACTTCTGATTGGGAGGTCCAGAAAGGTCTTGCTGAAGAGAAGACATCGAAGCTCAGAGGTGAAAGGGAGACATCCAGAGCAGGGAGAAACATTCTGGGCCACTCTGGGCTGAAATTCCATCAGTGGCTTCCCCAGGTCTTCAGTGTGTAAGTCCAAGCTTCTAATCCTGGCGGAGAAGATCATCTGGCACCTGGCCAATCAGTTGCCTTCCTCTTTAGCTTCTTTACATGACATCAACTCACTTCATCCTCACAGCCACCCTGTAAGGTAGCTGGTTGATTTCCTCCACTGGGTCTCCTGTGTCTTTGTACTGTCCTTTCAATTAGCAGGGGCTCAAGCGCCCTGGATGGAATGAGCAGGGGGTGGGGGACAGAAAGGCCCGCTGCTTAGTCAACAGGTCTAGTAAACAAGTGTGGTCCAACAGGAATAAAGTGTGAGCCCTAGAGGTAATTTCACATTTTCTCATAGGTACACTAGAGAAGTAAAGAAACAGATGAAATTGTAAGAACATCTTATTTAAACAGCATCAACTGAACATGATTAATGAAGCTATTTTTTTTAAAGATTTTTATTTATTTATTCAAGAGAGACACACACAAGGAGGCAGAGACGCAGGCAGAGGGAGAAGCAGGCTCCCCCAGGGGAGCCCCGTGCAGGACTCGATCCCGGGACCCCGGGGTCACGCCCGGAGCCGAAGAAGGCAGGCGCTCAACGGCTCAGCCGCCCAGGCGCCCCATCGAAGTTATTGATGAGATCTTTGATTGATGAGACCTGCGAGATGCAGGCTGTGTATCTCCCACTGACGTCACATCTCGGGTGGAACTGGTCAGCATTCCAGGCCTCGACAGCCACCTGCGGCTCGGGCTGCCGGAGTCCTCCCACCACCAACTCCCTGGTGCCCAGCCTGCCCCTTCGCCCTGCTTACCTGTGTTACCTTTGCCGTCCTCCGTCCTAGGGCACCCCGGATTCTCTCAGAGGCCGGCCCGCCCCTCCCAGCGGGCAGGCGCACGGGGACATCGTGCACACGGACCCCCCCCCCCCCCCGCAGGCTCCGGGGCCCCCGTTCCCCGACCCCCACTCCCACGTCCCCCCCTGCGGCGCCCCTCCCCCTCCCCCACTCTCCCTCCCCGCCTTTCCCGCAGCGCCCCCCACTGCTCCCAGTCACCTCGCGGCGCCCCTCCCCCTTCCGTTTCCCCGCCTCCTCCCTCTCCTCCCCGCAGGGCGCTCCCACCCCTCCCCCGCGCCCCTCCCCCTCCCCCACTCTCCCTCCCCGCCTTTCCCGCAGCGCCCCCCACTGCTCCCACTCACCTCGCGGCGCCCCTCCCCCTTCCGTTTCCCCCCCTCCTCCCCTCCCCCCACGGCGCCCCCACCCCTCCCCCGCGCCCCTCCCCCTCCCCCACTCTCCCTCCCCGCCTTTCCCGCAGCGCCCCCCACTGCTCCCACTCACCTCGCAGCGCCCCTCCCCCCTCCGTTTCCCTGCCTCCTCCCTCTCCTCCCCCCACGGCGCTCCCACCCCTCCCCCGCGCCCCTCCCCCTCCCCCGCCCCCCCCCCCCCCCCCCCGCTCCTCCCCGCGGCGCCCGGGAGCCGGGGGCCCGGATCGGGGACGTGGCTGGGAGGAGTCTGGCGGCTCCGGGTTCCGGGCCGGCCGCGGCCATGGCGGAGCCCACGGTGTGCTCCTTCCTCACCAAGGTGCTGTGCGCCAACGGCGGCCGCATGCTGCTGCAGGACCTGCGCGGCCACGTGGAGCTGCCCGAGGCCAGGCTGCGGGACGTGCTGCGCCAGGCCGGGCCCGAGCGCTTCCTGCTGCAGGAGGTGCAGGAGACGGAGGAGGCCCAGGCGCAGGCGCAGGCGCAGGCCCAGGCCCAGGCGGAGGGCGCCCCGGGCGGCGCGGGGGGCGCGGGGGGCGCGGGCGGCGCGGGCGGCGGCGGGCCGCGCGCCTGGCGGGTGGTGGCCGTGTCCTCCGCGCGCCTCTGCGCCCGCTACCAGCGCGGCGACTGCCAGGCCTGCGACCAGCTGCACCTCTGCCGCCGCCACATGCTGGGCAAGTGCCCGAACCGCGACTGCTGGTGAGGCGGGGCCGCGGGGCCCCCGGGCTGGAGGAGGGGCGCTGGCTCGGGCACCCCTGCCCCGCGCCCCCGAGGCGGAGGGCGAGCCCCGCAGGGGTCCCGGGAGCCCCAGCCGCCAGCGCCGTGGGAGGGAGGCCCACAGTCGGGTCAGCCCGGGGCTGAGGGCCTGGCCCCTCCTCGGAGAGCCCCTCCGCTCCGCGGCTCCTCCGTGCGGCTCCAGGGACTCCCGGGCCCCCGGGAGCTGGGGACTTGGGGAGGCGTTTTTAAGATTTTATTCACTCATGAGAACACACACAGAGAGAGGCAGGGGCACAGGCCGAGGGAGAAGCCCGACGTGGGACTCGACCCCGCGTCTCCAGGTCAACGCCCCGGGCTGAAGGCGGCGCCAAACCGCTGCGCCGCCCGGGCTGCCCTGGGGGAGGCGTTTTAAGGCTGCTTCCTGCTCTGGCCTTCCTTGGTTTACCCAACAGCCGAAGGGGGGGGTCTCCCCCGACGTGGCCGTGCCTGGGGTGGGGAAGGCGAGCATAGTCCTCCGCAGAGCAACCTGCGGCTTTAAAGCATCCCGATTGAAGGGGAAAATGACCTTGGGAGGAGAGTTGCTTCAACTCCCCTCTCTTAGCATCAGTGCCTCCTAGTAGGCTGCAGTATCTATGGGTTCGTGGGAAATTGTTCAGCTTCACGAGTTACAAGCGACCCCAGGCGAGGCATTTGGCGGACTGGCCCCTTCTTCACCCGGGCCTCTGATCCAGAGCTCTGCATTCTCCTAGGTCTACCTGCACCCTTTCCCATGACATCCACACACCTGTCAACATGCAAGTACTGAAAAACCATGGGCTTTTTGGCCTCAATGAGGCCCAGCTACGGATCCTGCTTTTACAGAATGACCCGTGCCTTTTACCAGAGGTGAGTTACCAAGAATTCACCCTCATGTGTCTGCAAGATGGAAGAAGTCAGGGGAGAACATCAAAAGTCCGCTTAAAGAGGGCAGCAGGTGTATGCGTGAAGGTAATGGTGCGGTGCTGACCTTTATGGAGTCTTTGTGATTTTACCAGGCTCGATACACAGGGAGTGATGAACGTGTGGTAAAGAAATGATGATAATTCCTATTAGTTTTTGGTTGTTTACTGAAAGCTAAGCCATTCATATAACTTCATTAATAACCTGTCCCCATGTTGGAAAGGGAGGTGGGCAGGGGGTTAGGGTGACTGGGTCATGGACACTGACGGGGGCACTTGGAGGGATGAGCACTGCGTGTTATGCTATATGTTGGCAAATTGAACTCCAATAAAAAAAAAAATAACGTCCCCATTTTACAGATGAGGAAACTGAGGCTCAGATATATTAACTTGGCCAAGGTCACATAGTACATGGCAGATTTGAATCTAAATCTGTCTGTGAAGCCTGTGTTTTGTTACTTGCCTGCTTATGCTTTTGCCTATTTTTCTATTGAGGCATTTGTCTTTTTCTATTAATTTATAAGATGTCTTTAAGGATACCAGTCTCTTTTGTGGTTACATTTGTTGTAAGTATTTTCCTCTATTTACTTTCTCGGGGCTTTCAATATTAATTTTAATTGCTTTGAAATGATTTGGTTGCAAATGCTTAACAGGTGCCTATTAGAAATGCTATCATGGTGAAATTAGCATGTTTGTATCTGTTTAGCTATAAGTGAAGAATTTTTTTTTTTAAGATTTATTTATTTTAGAGAGAGAGCATGGGGGTGGGGACAGGCGGGGTTGCAGATAGAGAGGGAGAGAATCTCAGACGGACTCTGTGCTGAGTGCAGAGCCCAACACGAGGCTCAATCTCATGACCCTGAGGTCAGGACCTAAGCCCAAACCAAGAGTTGAATGTTCAACCAACTGAGCCACCCAGGTGCCCCTCCACAAAGAATTCTTAAAAACCAAAGAGTTGGAATCCTAAAAGAAAATATTACAAGAGCCCACCCGTTGAAAGTAGAATTTTCTACTCTGGCACAATGATGCCATCATAGACGCTCAAGTTGCCATAAGAGGAGTAGGAAGAAAAGAGGATGTTGGGAAAATAGAGGGTAGTTTGTGACTCTAGTCCTCTGTTAATGCTAAGGTATTTTAGGCTTTGGAAGGGAAGGGACTCACAAGATGTGAGCTCCAGCCTTTGTGATTAGCCCTCAAGGCGGCAGAATCAGTATGCAAAAGATAGTGCTGGCGTCAGCCTTAAGAGCCAAGAGGTTTATTCTTCACATCCGTCTCTTTTCTAATTTCTTTGGGCTTTGAAGCTGCGCTTGGTCAGGCATGGTTATAAGGCAGATACATTCCAACCATGTTGCCAAAAGGACTCCAAGCAGCAGCTGGAGCAAGTTATTGGCAAGAAGGGAGAGGGGAAGGGCAGCAACTGGGTCCAGTCCTTCCTCTCTCAGAGAGAAGGGGCAGTGATGCTCTAGTTACCTTTTAGTTTTTTTATGATATTGTTTGACTTATGGAAGTTTAATGTTGTTACGTTGTTTAACTTATTGAACCCTTTTCTTTATGACTTCTACCTGCTGTCCTGGGTCCAGCCTCACTGTGTCATATCAGACTACTGCAGTATTTCATGAGCAGCCAATGGGGTTGGCTGCATCTATGCCAGCAGCCCACCCCTGGTCCTATCACCCAGGACTGGAGGTGTGTATTATGTGGCACACAGCATGGCCACTTAGGCAGCAGGGACGATGGACAAACAGTGAATGAGGCAGGAATGATGCTTCATATATATTTTATACATATGTTGTATAAAAATGCCCCATGACCCTTTACCATCACTCTCCTAAAGACACAATACATAGGGATGCCTGGGTGGCTAGGCAGTTGAGCGTCTGCCTTTGGCTCAGGGCGTGATCCCGGAGTGTCAGGATCGAGTCCCACAATGGGCTTCCTGCATGGAGCCTGCCTCTTCCTCTGCCTATGTCTCTGCCTCTCTCTCTCTGTCTCTCATGAATAAATAAAATCTTAAAAAAAAAAAAAAAGACACAATACATAATACAAATAAACCACTTAATAAAAAGATAATAGGAACAAATATTGGGATCTTGTGATTTATAATGAGAAATATAATATATTTGGTCTTCATCCCCATTACTGGCAAAGAGGTCCTAAAACCCTTGGAATTTCCTAAATGATGAGAGCTGTAAAGGTGTCTGTTAACACCTTTATAAAGGTGATTTTTGGAAAGCCCCTAGGTAACCTGAGGATGGGAGCTGGTTGTCAGGAGAACCAATCTTGTGATTAGACAATGGTAAGTTTTACCCCTCTGCCTCCTACTCTCCACCTCCTGGGAGGACAGAGGGGCTAGAGATTGAGTTCACTCACCAGCGGCCAACTGATTGAATCGATTGTACCATTGTTATGAAGTCTCCATAAAAACCCCAAAGGACAGGGCAGCCCGGGTGGCTCAGTGGTTTAGCGCCACCTTTAGCCCAGGGCGTGATCCTGGAGACCTGGGATCGAGTCCCACGTCAGGCTCCCTGCATGGAGCCTGCTTCTCCCTCTGCCTGTGTCTCTGCCTCGCTCTGTGTAATCTCTCATGAATCAATCAATCAGTCAATCAATCTTAAAAAATAAAAAACCAAAGGACAGACTTTCAGATAGCTTCCAGGTTGAGCGTGTGGAGGTGCTGGGAGAGTGGGAACCCAGGAGAGAACATGGAAGCTCCACATGGGACACCTGGTTGTTGTCTGCTGAGAATTACTTGGTGGTGTTGAAAGAAACACACATTGGAAATATGTACAATGTTGAGGGGACCGCGTGGCCTAATGGATAAGGCGTCTGACTTCGGAAATATGTACAATGTGATGCTGATACATTTGAAAATTTCAATGAAATGGACACATTTCTAGAAAAAAAAAAAAGTATAACTCATCAGAACTGATTCAAGGGGACACCTGGGTGGCTCAGCAGTTGAAGCCTTCCACTCAGGGTGTGATCCCAGGGTCCTGGATAGAATTCCACATCAGTCTCTCTGTGGGAACCTGTTTCTCCCTCTGCCTGTGTCTCTGCCTCTTTCTTTCTGTGTCTCTCATGAATAAATAAATAAAATCTTAAAAAGAAATGAAAGAGGGGATCCTTGGGTGGCTCAGCAGTTTAGCACCTGCCTTCGGCTCAGGGAGTGATCCTGGAGTCCCAGGATCAAGTCCCACATCGGGCTCCCTGCATGGAACCTGCTTCTCCCTCTGCCTGTGTCTCTGCCTCTCTCTCTCTTTCTCTGTGACTCTCATGAATAAATAAATAAAATCTTAAAAAAAAGAAAGAAAAAACTGATTCATGAAAGAATAGAAATCCAGAATAGTCTTTATTTTTGAATGACAAAAGCATTAAACATGAAAATTTTAAAACATCATAAAACTAGAGTACTAGTCATGGGGAGGAGAGGAAAAAATAGAACACAATGAACTTAGGGAGACAAACCATAAGAGAAAAAAACTGGAGGTATGAGGGTCACTGGAGGGAAGGGGGTGGGGGGATGGGGTAACTGGGTGGTGGACATGAAGGAGACCATGTGATGTAATGAGCACTGGGTGATATATAAGACTGATAAATTGGGCAGCCCCGGTGGCTCAGCGGGTTAGCACCGCCTGCAGGCCAGGGCCTGATCCTGGAGACCCGGGATCAAGTCCCACATCAGGCTCCCTGCGTGGAGCCTGCTTCTCCCTCTGCCTATATCTCTGCCTCTCTCTCTGTGTGTGTCTCTCATGAATAAATAAATGAAAAATCTTTATAAAAAAAAAAAAAAGACTGATAAATTGCTGAACTCTACCTCTGAAACCAGTAATACATTGAATGTTAATTAATTGAATTTAAATAAAAAATATTTGCAAATGTGGGAGGGGGGAATAGAGAACTACTTTTTATTTTTTATTTTTTTAATTTAAATTCAATTTGCCAACATATATAACACCCAGTGCTCAACCCCATTAAGTGCCTTTCTTAGTGCCCGTCACCCAGTCACCCTATCCCCTCCACCCAGAGAGCTACTTTTTAATGGATACAGTTTCAGTGTGGAATGATGAAAAAGTTCTAGAGAAGAATAGTGATGGTTGAACAACAATGTGTATGTACTTAATGCTTCTGAATTGCACATCCAAATGTAAAATGGCTAAATGGTAAATTTTATGTTTATATATATATTTTGCTACAATAAAAAAGTTAAAAAATTTTAGAAGTCTTCTATAAGAAAATATTGGGCTCATATAGTTTGTTGAGCTCTATCAAATCTTAAAGAATAGGTTATTTTGATTGGGGAACTAGGTCTAGGATCTCTTTTTCTTGATTTCCTACACATTCTTAAACCAGTATCATACTGTTCAATTAAAGTAGTTTATATTTTAATATATAATGGTACAAGTCATTGTGCCAATTACACATCTTTTTCAAAAATTATTTCTTGTGGTGCCTGGGTGGCTCACACTGGTTAAGCGTCTGCTTTTGGTTGGGGTCATGATCCCATGATCCCATGATCCCTGGGATTGAGCCCTGCATCAGGCTCCCTGCTCAGTGAGAAGACTGCCTCTCCACTCCCCGCTGTCTCTGTCAAATAAATAAAATATTTAAATAAAAAAATTATTTCTTGGAGCACCTGGTTGGCTCAGTGGGTAGAGCATGCAACTCCTGGTCTTGGGGTTATGAGTTTGAGCCCCATGCGATGTATAGAGATTACTCAAAAATAAAAACTTAAAAAAATTTTTTTTCTACAATTGCCTTAAAAAACAGTGAAAACAAATGTGTTAAGTGTTACTTTATTTCTGGACCAGGTCTGTTTACTGTACAACAAAGGTGAAGCACTCTATGGCTACTGCAACCTCAAGGACAAATGCAACAAGTTCCATGTGTGCAAATCCTTCGTCAGAGGGGAGTGCAGACTTCCGAAATGCAAACGGTCCCATCAACTCACTCATGCTTCAGCCCTGACACTGCTGCAGGACCAAGGACTGAATATTCCAAGTGTCATTAATTTTCAGATCATCTCCACCTACAAGCACATGAAGCTGCACAAGATGCTTGAAAATCAAGGTGAGTGGGTGGGTGAGCTCAGTCAATTAAGTGTCTGCCTTTGGCTTGGGTCATAATACCAGGGTCCTGGGACCAAGATCCACACCAAGGCTCCTTGCTCAGTGGGAAGCCTGAGTCTCCCTCTCGAGACCTCTGCTCCTCCCCCTGCTTGTGCTCTTTCTATGTCAAATAAATAAATAACATCATTTAAAAGAAAGAAACAGAAAGAAAGAAGGAAAAATAGAGAAAGAGAAAGAGAGAAAAAGAAAAGAAGAGAAAAAAGCAAGAAAAGCAGCCCGGGTGGCTCAGCGGTTTAGCGCCTGCCTTCATCCCAGAGCGTGACCCTGGAGACCCCGGATCGAGTTCCACGTTGGGCTCCCTGCATGGAGCCTGCTTCTCATTCCACCTGTGCCTCCGCTTCTCTGTCTCCTCTCTGTGTATTCTCATGAATAAATAATAAAATTAAAAAAAAAAAAGAAAAGAAGGAAGAAATTAAGAAAAAAAAGAAAATCAAGGTGAGAATATCAGAGGGAGACAGAGCACTACCACATAGAGTTTTGACCAGGAGGTCAGTCTGGGGGATGGCACCCTATATGATAAGTTTTACTTTGTCCTTGGGGAAACTTAGAACCAACATTATATGATGTAAAATTGTGGTTCTAACCAAAGAAGGGAAGGGATAGAGTTTATTTTCAGTGCTATCAGCTAATGGCATCTATCCAAGGGTTTGCTAAGCTAGGGGCCACGAAGTAGGTACAACTGTCCCCACAGCTTTGTTAGGAAGAAAGAGGAGCGAGGTGGGGGCCAGTGGATGAGAAAGGGAAGGAAAATATAGGAATGGCTTTCTTTTCTTAAATTAAGGTGTATTCTTCTTTATTTTTCTTGAGGTAATAACATATAATGCCATAGAAGTTTCAGATGTACAACATGATTCGATATTTGTGTATGTTGCAAGGTGATCACAATAAGTGGAGCTAACATCTATCATCATATATAGTTACAAAGTTTTTCTTGAAATGAGAACTTTTTTTTTAAAAGATTTTATTTATTTATTCATGAGAGACACAGAGAGAGGGAGAGGCAGAGACACAGGCAGAGGGAGAGGCAGGCTTCATGCAGGGAGCCCGACATGGGACTCAATCCTGGGTCTCCAGGATCACGGCCTGGACTGAAGGCAGCGCTAAACCGCTGAGCCACCGGGGCTGCCCCTGAGCCACTGGAGCTGCCCGAAATGAGAACTTTTAAGAAAGTATTTTCTTTTGGGGCGCCTGGATGGCGCAGTTGGTTAAAAGGCTGACTCTTGGTTTCGGCTCAGGTTGTGATCTCAGGGTCATGGGATCGGACCCCGTGTCGGCTCCACGATCAGCACAGAGTCTGCTTGGGATGCTCTCCCTCTGCCATTCCTGCTCATTCTCTCTCTGAAATAAATAAATCTTCAAAAAAAGTATTTTTTTTCCAGTGGTTAAGAAACTTCAAGCATATGACAGAAAAATTTGAAAAATGTAGAGATCTACATTTGTGTAGATCTAAATGTGTTACATTACACTCTAAAATTGTGTAATGATTCCACTCATTCTTTTTTTTTTTTAAGATTTTATTTATTTATTTGTGACAGAGAGAGAGAGAGAGAGAGAGAGAGAGACAGGCAGAGGGAGAAGCAGGCTCCGTGCAGGGAGCCCAACGTGGGACTCGATCCCAGGTCTCCAGGATCAAACCCTGGGCTAAAAGCGGCGCTAAACTGCTGGACCACCGCGGCTGCCCTGATTCCACGCATTCTTATCCATAATCATTACCAACATTTAACTGAGGGCCCTTCCCTCTTGTTGCTCTACAAATTCTAGTCCAGTTGTGATCACATTATTAGTATTAGTATTAGTATTAGTATTAGTATTAGTAGTATCTTATATTTTCACTTTATACAACATCATAAACGTCTTTCCATATAGCAGCATAGTCTCTCATTTTTTAAGGTCAGCAAAGTGTGGTCTGGTGTACTTTTATTTATTTTTTATTTTTTGAAAAGATTTTATTTATTTATTCATGAGAGAGAGAGGCAGAGAGAGAGAAGCAGGCCCCACGCAGGGAGCCCCACGTGGGACTCAATCCTGGGTCTCCAGGACCATGCCCTGGACCGAAGGCAGACGCTAAACCGCCAAGCCATCCAGGGATCCCCATGTCTGCTGTACTTTTAATTACAATGCATTCAGGTTACTTATCCTATTAAATTTGCTTATAGCTGAAAATCAGTTTCAGTGGGAGGTAGGCTTAGGAGAATTGTCGATGGGAAAACCAAATCAGTGAAGCCAGAGTCTCCAAGCTTTCGATACAGAGTTTTCTTATGTTGGGATGGGGCTGACTTCCTGCACGAGTGGTATGGAGGTGGTGTCGGGGGCTATCTAGGGGACCCTAAATGGTGGTAGGGATCTTCTGCTCTATACTGTACAGGGCCTGTCATTACCTTCATCTGGTCTTGTTTAGTGAGTCTCTCCCAACTGTGAAATAGAGACTTCCTGCTCTGTTTGTGTGTAAAATCCAGAAGACACAAACTCTCCAAATCCATAGTGTTGGGACTTTCGTCTGAGATCTGATTAGCAGGGCTGATGCTCCCAACATAAAATGAAATTGAGAGCAATAAAAGGGGTGTCTCAGGAAAGCTCATCTTTTTCCTCTTCTTTTTAGATAATTCAGCTTCTTCTGCTGAGTATGCACAGGGCCTTGAGAAACAAGGAGTACATGTAGCTGGCGCTGCAGAAGCCAGTCCTCTGGCTTCTGTCCCTCCTCAGTCAGCCAAGAAGCCACACACAGGTAAACCGTAAAGAATGTCCGTGAAATATGAAGCTCGTCCAATTGGAAGATCTGAAAACAAAGCTTCTGTTGAGCTTGATTTGTAAGTTCATTCATTTAATCACTTTTCAATAATGGTCATAGTACTACCTACCTCACAAGTTGTTGTAAAAATTAAAGAAGACGGAGAAGGGGAAAACATCAGGTTGGAAGGATAACACTGGGGATGGGTGGTTGGGGATGTGGTTGGACACCGAGCCGGTGGCGAGGGGAGAACGTGAGTGTGGCTGGGGGTTAGTCCAGGGCAAACTCTGAAGATGGCACAGTCTGCCTGTAGTTCCTGGCAGCTTCCCCCAGGCTGGCGGGAGTTCTGACACGAGCAGGGTTCTGCTGACTTGCTCTGTGACCCAGCCGGGGTTTTCTAGATGCCCACATATATGATTTACCTAGTGGTAGTCAGAGACTATGTACACTTTGTACTCTTGCTTTTTCTTAATGTTTCATAAGCATCTTTCCCTGTCCACATTTTATCACAGATAATCCTTTTTATGCACAGGTACACTAGTATATAATCATTTACTTAATGACTTCCCTCATTCTGGGATATTTCAATTCTTTCTAACAAATTTTGAACAGAACTCTTTTCTTAAAATCCTCATGATATTGAATTTTAAAATGTATTCCTTTGCCTAGCCCGTCGGTGCTAAACGATAATGTCTTTTGATTTGCATTTCCTTAAATATATGCAAGTGAATGTTTTTCTGTGTGCGTGCTTTCTGTATGTCTTTTTCTGTGTGCAGTTTGTGCCTGCCCTTCAAATCCTGGGGCCTCCTCTGTGCTGATGTGGGATGGCCTTTAAATAGGTTCCTTAATTTTCATAAAAGGATACCAGTTGTACCGTGCTCACGTGATATCCAGCTCTCGTGGATCCATCCTCTGGATCCATCCTCAGCCAGCACCACAGAGTTTCTAACTTTTGCGTGCTCACCAAAGATTTCTACCTCACTGTGTCTACTCTGCATTTCTTACTCAGTTTTTCACCAAAGCCCCATCGCTCTAGTATCGTTCATCCATTCCTCATCCATTCCTCAAAGTCGTCTCCATTCTTTCTGTGGATCGAGAGGGACCCTGAGAAACCTATATACCTTGCCCATTTCAGGTTTCCTCTCCCTGTCCCCACCATGTGGCTTCCTTCATCCAGTTACACTTAGATGTTTGGTTCTTTGTTTTCATCAGAGTCACACAGAGAAGCAGTGTGATGAAATCTTTTTCTGTGTTTGCTGTTGTGATATCCCCAAATGTTGGTGTGTAAAGTGTTGTGGTTTTTGTTTTTTGTTTTTTGTTTTTTAATTTTAACTTTGCTGCAAGAGCACAACATTTGGGAAAGAGGAACAAGGTAGTGAGTTTTTCATAAAGCTGAATTACTTTAGTTTAGAACAATGTTTTATCATGAAACACTGTCTTTTCTACTGGGGGAGGTGTGCAAAAATATCCCCTTTTTTTTTTTTTTTAAATATCCTTTTCAAAGTGAGAAATCGCTGTGTTTTCTCCTAATGGACAGTAAGAGCCCTGCAGCTTCAGTGAATCTTTTCACTTTGTCCAAAGTGGTTGTCTTACTGAAAACCCTTATGTTCTGCATAACTTGTTTTCTTTTTCCTTGTTCTGATATCTCCTGGTGCTAATTTTTTTAAGAATTATTTTTACATTTTATTATTATTATTTTCATTTTATCCTTTTACTATGTGTATTTTTTCTATAAGCCATCTTTAATTCTTAACAGAAGCAATGTAGGGTATAAATGTATATCCTATACATGAAGAGACTTGGTGGACTTTTTCAGTATTGTGTCTTTTTGAGATATGCTTATATATGCGTAAAAAATGACTCTTTGTAATCTTTGTTACAATATTTTATTCAATTCTATAATATTCCAAATAAAGCTTAGTTCCGTTAGTATTCATTCTGTAAAAATATTTTATATAATCCCACTTGACCCTCATTTTCATCTCATGATACAGCTGTGGGAAAGTTATCACATTAAAATTGGGGATGAATTTTCTTTGGTCATCTATCAAGGCTTCTGAGGTGAAGCGGCACATCGATAGGCTCCACAGATCCAGCATATCCTAAGTTAAATGATTAACTTTCCTACAGACTCATTTTGCCTTTGGTTTCTTTATTTTGGTGTGTTACCAACCTACTGACTTAAACCAAAGCCCTGCAAATTGCCCCATACTCTTCTTTCGCCGGTTCCTGATGTCAAACTGGTGACCCAATGTTGGAGATTAATTTCCCTTCTAACATCTCAAATTTTGATCCTTTTCTGCCTCTTTCTTTACATCCCTGACACACTGCCCTCTTTCTAACCCTCAGCACCTCTTGCATTATTGCACAGATGGTGGATTCAGCGGCTTCCCAGTCGTGTCTCATGAGAATATTTTTATAGCAGGTGCTAGGTGGCCCCCTACTCTCCTTCAGTGACGACAGTCCCATTAAAAAAATCTTTTTTTATAAAATAGGCTTTTACGGATTTCATTGATCTCCTTACCACCACCACCACCCCCCTTCCATCCTGTGCCTGGCCAATCTTTGAAATGCAGACATAATCACATTGCTTTGTTTTGCCATAACTTCATTGGTCCCTGTTATGCAATGTAGGAGTCATAAACTCAGATGCCTTCTTAGATGAGAAAGGTGAGCTAAGTGGATGATGTGAGCTGGATATAAGAGAAATGGGAGGAAAGAGGAAGTGTCCTAGCAAGTTGTCCCACCAGCTACTTAAATCGGTAGCTCTGGGGGTCCCTCCTGCCTCTTGTGCCCATGTGGGGATGTGGGCCCATTTTGTCATGGTGTCCAATTAGTTGAAAGAAGCTCGATCCAGATTTTATGATACATTTTCAGATTTTGAAATACTGGCTTAGATTGAGTTTTAGAAATGCAGAACAATAGTGTATATACTGAACTACTTGCAATTTTTGGAATGTGCTGTTTTATTTTATAACTCTCCGTGTTTATGAATGATGTTCCCATTAAGTGCCACTCTCCCTCTTCCTGCCTCAAAATCTGGCAAAATCAGATTCTTTAAAATGCTAGATTAGTCTTTTCTGACCCCACGAAAGGCGGTTCACTTAGCATTCTCAAAGTTCTAGCATAGCACTTACTTTGCCCTGCTTTCTACTTTTCTTTCCTAACTTTGAGCAAAAGCAAAACCATTATTTCTTCTTTTGGACACTTTTTTTGCCATATAATGAATCAAACTGTGTTGTGAATCCATCAGTATCATATTGGTCTTTATTGTTCTTTTTTCTCCCCACATAATATATTTTTCATTTTCAAGAAGTCTTTTTCCCTTAAGGAATATGTTATTTAAGGTAAATATTTTTTTGGTGCTTCAATTTGAATCATCTAGGACTAAAATTAATTGTTTAAGACTTATGATACTAATCTTTCTGTCAAAAAATTAAGGCTCTTCATTGCTAATGGGTTCCTTGGTTTCTTTCATTATAAATTTGTTCTATATATATATATATATATATATATATATATTCCTCATTACATTGATCTTTTTTTCTTAGCTAAAGATATCTGTATTGCTACTCAGTATGGGAATCTCTAGAATGCTATTGGTTTTTAAAATATTTGACTATTGTTGAATTATCTTTGTTCTAACAATGTTAGATGGCCTTTTTTCCTTCTAAATATAAAATCATGGCTACAAAAAGATTTGTCTTATGTATTTGTTTTGTGTTAAATAAAATTATGGCTAGAAAATATATTTTTTGATATTTCGTCATTAAATATGAAGTTAATTATTGTTTTAAACAAATGTTCTCTATTTAATACGGCAAATTACATTTATTGTTTGTTAGAAGCTTTTAGTAAGAATTGGTATCTTTTGTATAATCACATAATTTTTATCATTTAAATCAATATGATTATATTACTGGCGTTGCTATATTAACACATTCTTAAATTTTGAGTAACTCTACTTGATTATGGCATATGCTCTTTCAATGTATTGCTTTTCCCTATTTGGTTATTTTTATTATAATTATATGCATCTATACATTCATAAATAAAATTCATTTATATTTTATATGTGTATGTAGTCATTTGCTTTTTATTTTTATTGCTATATGCTCAAAGTATACATTTCATTCTAAGTGCTGTTTTGAGTTCTGCAGATGGATTTATAATGTCATTTTTTAACAATTTTTTTCCAGCTTTATTAAGGTATTATTGACATAGAGCATTTTATAAGTTTTAGGCATATTAGGTGATGATTTCATACATGTATATCATGGTCAAATGATTATTACAATAAATTTAGTGCATCCATCACCTCACATTGATTATTATTTTTATTTATTTTTTAAAGATTTGTTTATTTACTTATTTATTCAGAGAGAGAGAGAGAGAGAGAGAGGCAGAGACACAGGCAGAGGAAGAAGCAGGCTCCACATGGGACTCAATCCCGGGTTTCCAGGATCACACCCCGGGCTGCAGGCGGCGCTAAACCACTATGCCACCAGGGCTGCCCTGATTATTATTTTTAAAGTAATATATACTGTATTCTTGAATTTCTCTATTCTTATGTAGGAAAATTTTTCCAAAACATTTTTTGGAAAATACGATGACATATCATTGTGGAAATTGGGGAGTCTACAGGAATTGTATTCAGAAGGAAGTAGTAATCCCCATAATACCATTGTATAGTACTTTTCTGAGTTCTTTAGATAGACTACCTTGCTTAGTCATCAAAACAGAGGTGAGTTAAATCAGTACTGCCCTGACCTAGGCAAGAGGGGACCCTGCCTTGGGCCTCTGCTTTAGAAAGCTTTCTCTGCTCATGATTTATGCCAGTCAAGCCCCAGGGAAATGCTTCACGTCTCTTACTCCTGCATCCTCAATGCAAAACATGATTGCTTCTGAACACTGGGCAGATCTGTGGGTTGAACCACTGTCATCATTGGAAACAGATAGACTTTTGGACTTTGTGGGGGGTTTCTGTAGTAGAAACATTTGGGTAAGCAAAAACAAACAAATTCACTTGTCTAGGCTTGCCTGCCTTTCCGAGAGTTTGGACATGATAGATTTTTACCAAATAAAATGTCTTTCCCAGTAGTTTCTGGTGTCCATTTCCCCTCTTTTTTTGTCTTCTAATTGGTAGCTCTGAGGGTACCTGCAAATTGTATAGTATTTGCTACAGGTACACATGACAGCAGGGACCATTTTTGCACTATGAAACAACTCATATTACTCTTCAATATTTATATAAGCCGTTTTCCATGTAACATGTGAAAGGCAGGATTTAGTTCCTCCATTGGCAAGTGTATGCATATCAAATGTGGTACTGGATATATGGTTTTATGTCTTTTCAAAAATATTCTTTTTTTTAAAAAAGATTTTATTTATTTATTTATTCATGAGAGACACAGAGAGAGAGAGGGAGGCATAAACACAGGCAGAGGGAGAAGCAGGCTCCATGCAGGGAGCCCGACGTGGGTCTCAATCCTGGGTCTCCAGGATCATGCCCTGGGCTGAAGGTGGCACTGAACCGCTGAGCCACCGGGCTACCCTCAAAAATATTCTTGATTTAATTAAATTTTCAAAAAATTAAAGGGGGAGTTAGGCTTCAGCTCTAGATGTAGAAAGTCACAAGAACAACCAGATAACCTACAAAATTGTAACTTTCCTCGAGCCCATAAGAGACCGTCATAAATCAAGTTCACTGAAATCCAAAAAATGACAAGGTTCTGAACAGAGAGATGTAACATAAAAATGATTTCAGCTTTGATAGAGCATGGGGGTGAGATGTTCCCCTTACAAACGGGTAGGATGAAATCAGGTATATTTTTAATGAATTCTTACAGGCCAAATATGGGTTAACATGTCAATTTGTGGGCAGCCTGGGTGGCTCAGCGGCTGCGCACCTACCTTCAGCCCAGGGCATGATCCTGGAGTCCCGGGATCGAGTCCCACATTGGGCTCCCTGCATGGAGCCTGCTTCTCCCTCTGCCTGTGTCTCTGCCTCTCTGTCTCTCTCTGTGTCTCTCATGAATAAATAAAATATTAAAAAGAAGACCAAACACGTCGATTTGTAAAAGTTAATAGTAGAAGAAAACACCAAGAAAGATGCAGGGAAAACTAAAACAGAGACTGCGATGATTACTTAGGTAATCTCCCCCCAACACAGAATTTCATAGATGAGATGATCTCTATAGTATAGGAGCGCTTATGAACATAGCAGAAGACAAAATGAAGTTACAATATTCAGTTGAACCAGGGCCTGAGGGTGGATGCTCTCCTGCCTTGCTGGAGGAAAGGTATACTGGAAGACAGGTTGGCAATATCATAAAAGGTCTTAAAAATATGCATGCTCTTAGATAAATAGTTCCAGCTGAGACATTTATCATATGATAATAATAAAAGATGTATAGAGGAATCTACTTACAAAGTTGTATTTGCTCAGGTCCTGGCAAGAAGCAGATGGTATACTTAAACTGGATAAATGGGGAATTTAATGAAGGACTTTCTATGAAGAGGTGAGCAGGAATAAGAGAAATGGACAAAGGTTGGTGGTGTATCCCAGGCTAGCAGTGATGGGGACACCGTATCACCCTAAGCATGAAGGCATAAGGTAGGGGGGTGAGGTTACAGGAACCCAGGGAGAGTAGCCATGTGAGAGAACCTCCCACCAGATGCATTCAAGGTCTTATGTTCAAGGACACAGCCAACCAGTAGTCTTTTCAGGGTAAGAGCTGGGGGAACAAATACCCTTGCCTTCCTTTTTACCATGATCAGATTTCTTGCAGATGTTCCCCCTATCCCCCACATTTGGACAAATGCACCAGAAGCCAAAGACGGAAGGAGCCTGATGAGGCAGTCTTGCAAGGATCAGCAAAGCAAACAGTATGGTGGAGAAAGGTAGAGGATGAACTGCAGGCTAATAAAAATATCTAGCCCAGGGATCCCTGGGTGGCTCAGCAAGCAGTTAAGCGCCTGCCTTCAGCCCAGAGCGTGATCCTGGAGACCCAGGATCAAATCCCACGTCGGGCTCCCTGCATGGAGCCTGCTTCTCCCTCTGCCTGTGTCTCCTCTGCCTCTCTCTCTCTCTCTCTCTCCCTCTTTCATGAATAAATAAATAAAATCTTAAAAAAAAAAAATCTAGCCCAGGGATGCCCAGGTGGCTCAGTGGTTGGGCGTCTGTCTTTGGTTCAGGGCATGATCCTGGAGTTCCCGGATCGAATCCCGCATCGGGCTCCCTGGGTGGAGCCTGCTTCTCTCTCTGCCTGTGTCTCTGCCTCTCTCTGTGTGTGTCTCTCATGAATGAATAAATAAAATCTTTAAAAAATATATATATCTAGCCCAATGTCTGAATGCAGCACTACTTATAAAGGAAATCACCTAGTTGTCCAGCATTAGGGAATTTGCTGAACAACTTATGTATAGGTCTATATCTTGGAATGGCACCATGAAAAATGATGTTTTGGGAGTATTAATAATTAAGGTGAAAAGTGTTTGTAATATATTGGTGAATGCAATGAAATTTTATGTACAGTCTGATCCCAACTTTTTATCAGCATTATATGTGGGTATGTATGTGTATGCATTTATGCATTTAAAATATCTGAAGAGGTAACTGGGTGATGGGCATAAAGGAGGGCATGTGATGTGATGGGAACTGGGTGTTATACTATATGTTGGCAAATTGAATTTAAATTTAAAAAATGTCTGGAAGAACATAGAGTCTAATGCCAACAATGCTGCTTTTGGGGAAGTGAGATTACAGATAATTTTAATATTCATGACTTTGATTCTCTGTATATCCTACCTTTTCTACAATGTGTAATAAAAAATTAAAGTTCTTTTTAGAAAAATGAGGACTATGGCATGATCCCACATTAATTCTGTGAGTTAAGTAGGTGCTATTCTTAACACTGACAAGGAAAATTCCTTAAAAATTCCATTAGAAGCCAGTTTCAGTTTTGAATATAGTTACAAAATTCTTAAATAAAATTCCAGCAAAGAACTGAACAATAATAATTATCCTGATATATCATTAGTGCCAATTACTCTACTGAGTGATTTACCTAGTTCTTTAACTTACTTTCTTATAACACTGTGAAGTAGGTATTCTACTAACATTTCCATTTTTAGGTAAGGAACCCAAAGCTCAGAAAAGTCACGGCCAAAGTTACATGGTTAATAAAGGGTAAACCAGTGTTTAACGTCAGGTTTGTCTTCATCTAAACCCGGTGTTCCAAACTACACCATAGCTAAGTAGAACTTACTTCCCAAAATACAAGACTAGCAGATCACAGAACTCCAAATATATTCATCATGTTAACAGAATGAATAATGAACATCAGAAGATTACTTTGTAGATCTTGCAAAGTCACTGTGTAATATTTAAAAGACTCAGAAGCTAGAAGCAAGTAGATACTTCATTAACTTGGTGTTCTGTATCTTTAAAAACCAGGAAAATCACTTTATAAATTGACTGGTTACTGTTCTAATTATTTCGCATGCTTTTAGAGATTATTGTCATTGCTTCAAGATGGCAAAACTGGTTGGAAAGAAAAAGATCAAAACCTTATGATAGTAGCCTGATGGAAATTCAATCATTCAGTTAATGTTTACTGAGACCCTACTTCATGCCGGGCACTGTACCAGGTACTGACCCAATAGTGGCAAAGGATGCTGATAGCTAACACTGATGTACAGCCTATGTGCTAGGCTGTTTTTCTATGTATGTGAATTCATTTAATCTTCATACAACTGCATAAGGTAGTTACTATTATTGTTCCATTTTTTTTTTAAGATTTTATTTATTTATTCATGAGAAACGCAGAGAGAATGGCAGAGACACAGGCAGAGGGAGAAGCAGGCTCCACGCAGGGAGCCCAACATGGAACTCGATCCCAGGTCTCCAGGATCACGCCCTGGGCTGAAGGCAAGTGCTAAACCACTGAGCCACCCTGGGATCCCTATTGTTCCATTTTGTAGATGAGGACACTGAGGCACAAAGGGGCTAACGTAAGTAGTGGAGCTGTAACACAAATACATACAGTCCTGGCCCAAGAGTCTGAGCATCAGTTTTTTGTGTAAACATTCTCTAAACCAGAATAGTGTCTGTCCTCATGGAGATTATGGTTTAGTGGCAAAATAGACATGAAACCAGAGTGAAATCAGCTTTTTCAAGTAGAAAGTGCTAAGGAATAAGAAACTAACAGGAATGACTTCTTAGGGCAGCCTGGGTGGCTCAGCGGTTTAGCGCCACCTTCAGCCCAGGGCGTGATCCTGGAGACCGGGGATCTAGTCCCACGTCGGGCTCCCTGCATGGAAACTGCTTCTCCCTCTGCCTGTGTTTCTGCCTCTCTCTCTCTCTCTGTGTGTCTCTCATGAACAAATAAATAAAATCTTTTTTAAGAATGAAGAAATGACTCCTTAGATGGGCATAGAACAGTCAAGGAGAGCTGGCATGGAGGGGAGCTGTTCAGATCTCGGTGGGGGTGGGGCGTGAAGGACAAGGGGAGAGGAGCAGGTGCAGAAGCCCTGGGGCAGCCACTGGAAGGATGGTCTCAGTGGCTCAACTTATCTGCAGGAGTCTGAGAACCTTTGCAGGGCGTGCTGAGCAATGGATTTTATTTGAAGCGTGATGGGGGAGCTTTCAAAGTTTTAATATTTACGAAGCATTTGTCTTCACTAGAGATGCTTTATTTGCAGACGATTTATTTTTTGTCCACCTGGTGCCTAATCTGTACTGCACGTGGAAGTCCCTCAGACATCTGTGGTCATGGGTGATGGTGGCTGCATTCAATTCTGATTTGAGAGTCAGGTAGACGGCCCATCATACCCAAACCTTGAAGTTCAAGTTGATGCTCAGAAGGTTAGGGGGACACAACGCTGAGGGTGGTACGAGGTGCCTATGATCATTCCCATTTTACAAATGAGGAAACTCTGGTATAGAAAGTTGTGTTTGTCATGGATATCCGTGCCACGTCCAGGATTTGTGATCAGATCTGAATTCTGTGCTACAAATTGGCAGTTTCTAGATTTAGTTTATCACATGACAGTCATCGCACTTTGTTCCAGTGGTCTAGAGCTGTGCTCTCCAATATGATGGCCACTAGCCACATGTGGACATTTAACGTTAAACCAATTTAAAAAAATTTAAAAACCCACTAAAAATTCAGTGCCTTGGTTGCATTGGCTACACTTGAAGTGCTTGATAGCCATTTGTGTCTAGGGGCTACTTCAGTGGAACAGTTGCGCTGTCGCAGAAAGTTCTATCTTCTAGACAGTGCTGGTCTAGAAATGTCTTAACTTGCCCTTTTAAATGGCAGATGAGTTCCACAAAGAGTTGTTTGTGGGCAGATAATTTTATCCAGCTTCTTACAATTGTCACCCAGAGCCTATGAAATTCAAATTTTGTAAGCATATTTTATTGTTTGGAGATTGCCATTTCCTAAAGGGCAGAGATTGTGTTTTTCCTCTACTTCTGTGAAGAGTGTTAGTTCACTAAATTTAATAAATGTTTGCTGGTGCCAATTACCATAGCTCACGAACCCCGTGTAAGACCAGGGTAATGTCATATCGGAAGTGACCTTTTATGTTCTCATGCACTCTCCATCGGTGTTTCAAAGTGAATAGCAGAGGAATCTGGCATTTCTGGATGTACTTTGAAGTCTGAGAAGTTCTGTGTCAGTGTAAGGGTGATTTAGTAGATGTCACACAGAACATCCCTTCTGGCCCTGGCACCAAAGAACTGTGGGCAAACTCATGCTCCCATTAGATTAATTTGCTAAGTTAACCTAATTAGCTAATTAGGTTAATTGTTCACCGGGGAGAAGGGAGGGATGAGGTGAGGGAAGAGGCTGGCTTGGAGCTTATTTTTTGTATTTTCTCCTTATTCATTCAACAAGCATTAATTGAGCCCTGCAATCTGCCGAGCACCGCACCAGACACTAGGGAATAAAGAGATGAAAATAAGAAGGCCTCTGCCCTTGAAGAACGTAGAGATACATGAAGTTTTATCCTGCGTGGTCAATGCAGTGACAGAGGCATGACAGGGACTCATGGCAGCACAGAGGAGGGACAATAGATCCAGCTTCGGCAGGTCACGGAGGACTTCCTGGAGAAGGAGTGCTCTGCCCACAACTCCAAGAGACTCAAGAGCAGAGATCTGTCCTTGGAAGGGTGTCCATGGAAGGTTTTGAGTGAAGAAGGAGTTTTCTAGAAAATCAGGGTAATCAGGACAGATACCTAATTGTTGTGGTTTGGCTGTGTTTATTCATGTAATTCATCCGAACTCATGACAAGATGGAAGAAGAGACTGAGCTGGACTACTATCATCATTCTCCTTCTGAATTGGAGCCAGAGTCGATGAGTTTTAGAACACAGTCATATGTGAGTTGGAGTTAGTGGAATGCCAGAGAATGAGGATGATTCTAAAAACAGCTTTCACCAACTGTTGCCGTGATTCTTATGTGGATTCTTGGCATGCCTCAGGAGAGCTGCCGGGTTTGGGGCTATAGTGGGAAGTGACCACAGAGAGTGTGGGCAGAGGACTGAGCCAGTTGATCTGTGGCAGCTTGTATATTGGTGGGGCAGGAATTGGGGGAGAGGAGGTGAGGCAAACTGCAATGGACAGTGAGGCAAGTCTGGGATTGTGCCTTAGGAACATTCTCACTTGCCACGAAATTGTGCAAGAAGGACAGACATTTCCAGCCCATTCCATCCAGGACAAGATCCTGGGTTTAAACATTGTACTTGTGGGGCGCCTGGGTCGCTCAGTTGGCTAAGTGACTGACTCTTGATCTCGACTCAGGTTGTGATCTCAGGGTTGTGATATTGAGCCCGTGTCAAGCCCCATGTTGGGCTCTGCACTCATTGGGGAGTCTGCTTGAGATTCTCTCTCCCTCTCTCTTTGCCCCACCCCCAAACTCTTCTCTCTTATAAATAAACAAACAAATAAATAAATAAACAAACAAACATTGTACTTGTGGTCATCAGTGCTTAACAATATCACTCCCCGCACTGGCCTTCCCTTTGATAGCCAGGAGGTCCCCCGTAGGTAAATTAAGGTAATAACAGGTATCCTACACTTCCTGAAAGTTCATGTTAGGCCACTTGGCTTTTACGGAAGACTTACATTAGTACCTGCTTTTGCTAATGGAAAGAAATCCAAAGAGGATTTTCACTTTCACGAAAATAGTTGTTACTGTACTAATGTATGTCTTTCCAGTTTTCTGAGAGTGGGATATATTCTCTGCTTTATACCATTTCCAAAAAGAAAGGTTTCATAGCAGTGCCCTACTTTTGAATAGTGGGGGAAACCTTATCTCATTTAGATCATGGCAGACTTGAACTCTTTGCTTGCTACAATCTCACCATATCCTATGTATTTGCTCTGGTGTCCCCAAATCCCTTCTAAATAGCTTTTCTTCCAGATAGGCAAGTGGCCCCTGTCCACATTCTATTCGTTTCTATGCTTGTGTCTTGCCTTTCTACTGTTCTTTTCTCTGCCAAACCATCTCTCCTTTTCTCCCTCTTTTTTTTTTTTTTAAACAAATGTAACCCATCATTCCCATTGTTCAAGACCCAACTTAAGACCCATGCAGTCTGTGAAACCTTCCCTACCTACTGTAGCTCCTGCCATCTTTTCCTTTTTTGGATTTTCACACTTCAAGTCCAAATCCTGTCATCTAACTTATGGTGTTGAAGAGGGAGAAAGCACCTTAAACCTCCATCTTGACCCGTTACCATCTTCTCTTAGAGGAAGACGTTCCAAACATTTTTTATACCGAAAAGACAAATCTAACAACATCATCAAAGGATAAAATGCTCATAATTCCTTATTTTACTACAACAATCTAAAGTGTTGTCCAATTCCTTTCTAGTCATACCTATTTTATAGTAACTCACAAAATATTTTATATTTAGTATTTTTTCCCCATTTAACATTATAACCAAACATGCCCTGCATCTTTACAGTTATTGTAACAGAAGGATGGATTCCCTCCTACTGCAATATGATTCTATCAAGCCGTTCTCATGATACTGGACATGGGGTCGCTGGCTCTGCCTTTTCAAAAGACATCCACGTTGTTCTTGATTCCATCTCCTCTAAGCTCTGAGAATGTACTTGATGATCCCTCCCTTGCACTTCATTCTCTCACTGTCTTCAGACACCTTCTCTTCTGTCACCAGGGATGCTCAGTCTTCTTTATCCTAAAATCTGTCTCACCCTGCTGTGTACCACCCTCTGACTGCCATTATTTCCCAAGCAGCTCAGCTCATTCATTTCCCCTTGTTTGCCCCTCACACTTGCCATTTCAATGGAAAGTCTCTTTTTAGTGATCATGTCATCAAGCCCAAGGGGATTTTCTCAGTCCTCATCAACCCTGACACTGACCATTCCCTTCTGAAGCTTCCATCCAGGGTGTTGGTGGTGACAACACACTTCCCTTATTTTCCTCAGCATTCCTCAGAGTCTCTCTGCCTTTTTCTACTCCCTTTCAGCTTTTCCATAATGAAATTCTTTAGCAAGGGCCTGTCCTCAACCCTTTTCTTTTCTTCTCTCCCATTTTTCCAGACTCAGTCATTCACCCTCACATCTGCAGCTAACAACTCTGTGCACATGATCTCCATATATACATTTTTTAAAAAGATTTTATTTATTTATTCATAGAGACAGAGAGAGAGAGAGAGAGAGAGAGAGAGAGGCAGAGACACAGGCAGAGGGAGAAGCAGGCTCCACGCAGAGAGCCTAACGTGGGACTCGATCCTGGGTCTCCAGGTAGTGCTAAACCTGCTGCGCCACTGGGGCTGCCCTCCATATATACATTTTGAGCCCTACCTGCCTTACCTCCCTAGCCTGGTGCTCACCCTCACTACCCACTACTTGAATTAATGTTGCTCTCTGGGTGCTGGCCAAGCTCCCACAGCCAACCACTCTGCCCTCGAGGATCTTTCCCCCTAACCCAGACTCTCCAACTGACTTCCTGTTATCTATCCTTACATATATGGCCTTAGACCCTCTGCAGTTGATCTTAGCCAAAGGGCTGAAGAAGTCATGGCCTCAGAGCTTCTGAATCATCTATCCTTTATTCTTTTCTCTCCTCATATTTATCAGTTGATATAATATCCAGAATATGTCTCATCTGTTTTATAATTTCCATTCAAACCCACAAAGTCTTTATTGAAAAACATTTAGGGGGCAGCCCGGGTGGCTCAGCCATTCAGTGCTGCCTTTGGCCCAGGGCATGATCCTGGAGACCCTGGATTGAGTCCCACATCCGGCTCCCTGCATGGAGCCTCTTTCTCCCTCTGCCTGTGTCTCTGCCTCTCTCTGTGTGTCTCTCATGAATAAATAAATAAAATCTTAAAAAAAAAAATTTAGGGACGCCTGGGTGGCTCAGTGGTTGAGCATCTGCCTTTGGCTCAGGACGTGATCCCAGGGTCCCGGGATCAAGTCCCACATTGGGCTCCCCACAGGGAGCCTGCTTCTTCCTCTGCCTATGTCTCTGCCTCTCTTTCTGTCTCTCATGAATAAATAAATGAAATCTTAAAAAAATTTAAATACATGAGGGACTGCATGGCTCAGTTGGCTAAGTGACTGACTTTTGGTTTTGGCTCAGGTTATGATCTCAAGGTCGTGAGATGGAGCCCAGCGTGGGGCTCTGTGCAGAGCGTGGAGTCGGCTTAAGATTCTCTCTCTCCCTCTCCCTCTGTCCCTACCCCATACCCCGCTTACATGAGCCCTATCTTTCCCAAAAAACTTTAAATACAAAAGTAGTACATACTTGTGTTAAAAATGCAAATGGTGTAATATTATTATAATCAGATGCATTAGTATAGAGAGTAAAAAGCAAATGTTTCTCTTCATAAAAGTGAACCTTCCCTTTCATATATTTATTCCCCAACCCCTCCCCAAATTCTGTTTCTTTGCCCAGTGATCCAAGTATGCTTTTTTAAAGTAGTGGATTTATAATCAAATTTTTTCTCATTAATGGGATTATACAATACAATGTCTTGCTTTTTTTCCCTCCCAGATATAATATATAGATCTTCCATGGAACAGAATAGAAAGTCCAGAAATAGACCCACACAAATATAGCAATTAATTTCGAGAAGGTATAAAGTCAATTAAATGGAGAAAGGGTAGTCTTTTCAACCAATGGTGCTGTAACAACTGACATAGGCCAAAAAAAAAAAAAAAAAAAATTAACTGCAACCCTTATCTGACAAAAATATAAAAGTTGACTTAGATGGATCACAGAGCTAAACATAAGAGCTAAAAATTACATTTCTAGAAGGAAACATAGAAGAAAATATTTATGACCTTGGGTTAAGTAAAAATATCTTATGTAAGACACAAAAAGCATGAGCCAAAAAAAAAAAAAGAAGGAAAAAATGAAAAGTGGGCTTTATCAAATTAAAAACCTTCTGCTTTGTGAAAGATTCTGTTAAGAGAATGAAAAGAAAAGTTATGGACCAGGAGAAAATATTTTCAAAATACTTATCTGCGAAAGGATTTATATGTAGGATTTATAATGATACATACAACTTGATAAGGAGAAGACAAGAGATCCAATTATAAAATGAGTAAAAGATTTGAAGAGACACTTCACCAAAAAAGAAATATCAATGGCAAATAGGCACATGAAAAGGCACTCAATGTTATTCATCATTAGGACAATGCAAATTAAGACCACAAGGAGATACCACTACACACCTCTAGAATTGTTCAAATTAAAATGACAAAAGCAAGTGTTGACAAGGATGTGGAGCAACCAGAACTCTTATACATTGCTGGAATGTATAAGAATGTAAGATATTCACTTTGGAAGACAACTAGGCAGTTTCTTATTAAGTCACATATACAATTATTACATAACCTAGGAATTCAATTCCTAGATATTTTACCCAAGAAAAATGAAAACATATGTTCACATGAAGACCTGAGAGCAAACACTGGTAACAGCTGAATTCATAATAGCCAATAACCAAGCAAAACTACCCCCCCAAAGCAATAAACTGAAGATAACCAAAATGTCCATCAATTGGTGAATGGATAAACGAACCATGGTACATCCATTAAACGGAAAACCAGTTAGCAATAGAAAGGAACAAATTACTGATATATGTAACAAGGCGGATGAATCTCAAGACATGATAAGTAAAAGAAACCAGACCCAAAAGGCTACATACTGTATCATTCCATTGATATGAAATTCTGGGAAAGACAAAGCTATAGAAGCAGAAATTAGATCAATGGTTATCAGAGATTGGGGTAGAGACAGGGGGTGAACTAGCTAGCTGGCCTAAAGGCACTTTTGAGTACAATAGAAATGTTCTATACATGGTGGTGGCTGTAGGATGTCATACATTTTCCAAAACTCATTAAAGTATAAACTTGAAAAAAGGTGAACTTTATCTGATTGAATTACTGGATTGAATTTACCTGTCTGAAGTAAGCCTAACTAAAAAATAACAACAAAACAAAACAAAACACCAAGGAAAATAGAAGGAGGAAAGAAAGAAAAAGAAAGGAAGAAGGAAAGAAAGAAAGATAGATAGATAGAAAGAAAAGAGGGATAAGCAAAAGTATATCTATATATAGAATTTATATACCAGATGGTGAGCTGATTTTAAATTTTTTTTGATTTTAAATTTTGATAGATAAGGCCAAATTGTTCTCCCAAATGGCTATACCAAATTATACCTCCACCAGTAGAATCTGAGAGTGCCTATTTCCCCATGCTATGGCACAAATGGATATAATCAATTTTTTAGAAGTTCTGTCTATTTGATGGTGAAAAATGTTATGATCTTGATACTTCAGGCTTGCACAGTTAAGATCTTGTCCTAATTGGTCTCTCCACTTGCAGCCTTTTCTCTCTCCAAATCATCTTATATATTGTTAATAGACTAATCCTTCTTGTGCCTAGTTCTAATAATATCACGAAATTTATTAACGATACCCCATTGCCTACAAAATTATGTCCAGACCCTTTAGCCAGATATTTGAGTCCTTGTTCTACCCCAGCTCCTACTTTCTCTCTTCTCTGTTACTGTCTTCTCATTTTTAGCAGAAAATGTTGACTCAAACCTCTAGCTAAATGGTTATTACTCCCTTTTCTTTCCAGCTTTTTGGGGGTAGAGATGACACGGAACACTGTACCGGTTTAAGGTGTACAGTGTGAAGATCTGATACACGGATGTATCAGGCAAGATAGGCATAATCAAGCCTGTCATCAGATAAGAAAGATTGAGGTTTGAAAGTAAACTTTTCTCCAAGATGATACACTTTTATGGGACAGAGCAGAGCTCAGAACTCAGCAATTCTGATACCCAGTCCAGGGCTCTCCGTACTAGCCCCTATTGCCTCGTCTTCCAGCCATCTCCAACCTTTCAGGTTGTCAGTCCGTCCTTCCCATATCTATTCTGCTCCTCAGAATTAAGGGGCCTAGGGATGCCTAGGTGACTCAATGGTTGAGCGTCTGCCTTTGGCTCAGGTCATGATCCTGAGGTCCTGGGATCGAGTCCCACATCGGGCTCCTTGTGGGGAACCTGCTTCTGCCTCTGCCTGTGTGTCCCTGCCTCTCTCTCTCTGTCTCTCATGAATAAACATAAAATCTTAAAAAAAAAAAAAAAGAATGAAGGGGTCAAAAATACCATGGGAGGCTCACATAGCATTTGTTAAAATATCAGAAAGTTATATGCCACACAAGCAATCTATTAAATATTACCACCCACCCTTGACGAACATTCCTTCATAACGAACTGGTAGGCTAGCTTCAAAAGCAGAGGGGCACCTGGGTGCTCAGTCGGCTAAGCAGCTGCCTTTGGCTCAGGTTGTGATTTTGGGGTCCTGGGATGGAGCCCTGCATCAGGCCCATTGCTCAGCAGGGAGTCTGCTTCTCCCTCTCCCTCTGTTCTCTATCCCTCTCTCTCTCCCTCAAGTAAATAAAAAAAATCTTAAAAACAAAACAAAACAGGGAGCTCAGGTGGCTCAATTGGTTTGATGCCACTTTCGGCCTGGGTTGTGATGCTGGAGACCTGGGCTCGAGTCCACGTTGAGCTCCCTGCATAGAGCCTGCTTCTCCATCTGCCTTTGTCTCTGCCTCTCTCTCATTCTCTCTCTCTCTCTCTCTGTGTCTCTCATGAATAAATACAATCTTAAAAAAAAAAAAAAACACCCAAGAAACCAAAAGCAGAATTCCCAGACTCCTTGAAGTTCTGAGCAATAATATGGCAGCCAAGTCATATGAATATGAATATGGAGCTTATTCTACTATCTCTTCCCACTCCTGGTTCTTGGCTTCATTCACTTGGGCTTCACGTGTTCCTCTCACCCTACCTTCATGTCTGAGTTCCATCATTCCCCTGCAAACAACTGCCTACAGCTGCCTCTTGGGACCAGACACCCCGTGGACTTTGGAAGGAAGGGGCCATGTAGGCCCTGAAAGTGAGCATGGGGCCAGCTGGCAGGGAATTCTGGGGTCGTGGGTACCAGACCATGGAGGGATGTGGGCTCTTGGTGGGGTGTTCCTTTGGCTTCTCAGACTCCTTGTCCTGCGGGGAGAGGTGCAGTTGGAGGAGACCCACTCTGGGGGCCTCCCGAAACCTGGGGCCCATTGTGCCTAGGTCTAAGGGTGGCACTGATCCTAACTCTCTCCCTCCCCAAACCAGAGAGCAAACCTTTCAAGGACCCAGGCTAATTCCCCCCTCCTCCCGGGAGAGATTGTATTTTATTGGAAAACAGGACAGGAGAATTCTAGCTGGAGCTCAGCCCTAGGTAAATAAACTAATCTCTCTGATTTGTTTATCTATACAATGAAAATTGTATGAGGTAATCTCCAAAATCATTATTTCCATCTTCTTATACAGCCTCCCCCCAGCACTAACAGGTCATAGAAGGTGCTCAGAGTGTTTGCTGCAGTTTGTTTTTTTTGCATCATTTGGTCTGAATGCCCCAAGGCCTTGTCTTAATCTCTCTTCTCAGACAGAAGTGTTCATGGGTGCACGTGTCTACACATGTGGGGGCATGCATATGCCCCTACTTGTACCACTCACTCTGTCTTGGACTTACATACCACACAACCCGCTTAGCTGGAAGGTTAGAGCCCCAGGAGACATCTTCTTAGACACTCCAGCAGAATGCATTCACTCCTAACAGAGGTAACGTTCAGTTTTATGCCTTCAGAGCTTGGAAACTAGGAGACCCTAGGGGTCTTTCTATAGAGAGTTGGTGACCTTGAGTCATTTCTAATATCTCAAAGTTGCAATTTTTATTTCCCACGGATGTCAATCCGTTCTTTACGGCTCAGCAAACATTTTATTTTTTCTGAATTGAGAGGGAGACTTCTTCCTCTAGGACCTGGGTACGAGTGTAGGTGCCAGCTTACCGCAGACTGGAGCCAAATCTGAAAGGTTGAACCACTTCCCTGGGCAGGTGGATACTCTGGCTCAAGTCAACAAATGTATAATGAGCGTTTTACCAGTGCCGTGGGAATTCCCAAGCAGGATGACACCATCTTCGAACTTCGTATTAATTTGGTTGGAGAGGCAGAGGGTCAATTCATAAAAGGTAAAATAATACAATAGGATAAGACAATTTAAGGATCACCTCAAGGCAGTGGTTTGGAGGCAAGTGACGTGTTCATACAATGAGTTCAGAGGGTGAAGAAAGGCACGAACAAGACGTCCTAGGTCTAGGGCCAGGGTATCCCGGGGCCAGACGTGCCTGAATAGGCAGTGTTTTCACAAGGCTACTCAACCTGGAGATTACGGGCTGAAGGCCAGGTATGCAAGATCCTCTGTTCGCAAGCTGGTGGGGAATCCGTTGTTAAGAACGGCTGCTGCTTATGATAGGGAAGCATAACTAAGCACAAGACAAATTAGGAACATCAACAAGAGGGGCACCTGGTTGGCTCAGTGGTTGATGGACTGCCTTTGGCTCAGGATGTAATCCCAGGGTCCTGGGGTCGAGTCCCACATTGGGCTCCCCATGGGGAGCCTGCTTCTCCCTCTGCCTATATCTCTGCTTCTCTCTGTGTCCCTCCTGAATAAATAAATAAAACCTTAAACAACAACAATAACAACAACAAAAGACAACATCGACAAGAGCTATCTTTAACTTTTTATTGTCAACCATCTTCCGTGAAGCTAACAGGTGGGTCCTTCTGGGAGGGTGCTGAGCCTCCTTCAGAGGAAGGGCTATTACTGATTCTCCAAGTCTCCAGGGGCCCAGGTGTCTGGGTGGGTTGGAGCTGCGCGCCTGGGCCTAGCAGGGGAACCCAGGTGGAGCGCAGCCGGGGCCCTTTGGCCAACGGAGGTGATCCACGTTTTCCACCAACCCCTATAGTTTCCCAGACAATAGCGTCCCCGACTCACACCTTTAAGTCCCCGGCCTGGTGCGAGCATCCTACCAGGAGGCGAAGATCCCAAATCGCCAATTGCACGTTCGTTCGGCGCGGCCCCTCGGTCAGCAGGTGTCTTCAGAGGCCGACGCCTGGCACGCAGCGGGTGCTCCCCCGACGTCCAGCCCCTCGTCGGCTTTCCTCGGTTCCCGTCCCCCCCGGACGCCTCTCCTCGGACGCCGGGCGCTGTCCCCAAGGAGAGCCGCTCTCCCTGGCGGGGCCTGGCCGTGCGCCCTCCCGGCAGCTCCGCGGCCGGCTCGGCAGGCGCCTCCCGGAGGCCTCCTACGTGCGCGCGGGGCCGCGGGGCTCCCAGAGCCGCCGGACAGGCGGGAGCAAGGACGGCTGCGGCCGCGCGCTCGTCCCACCCCCGGGCTGCACGGCGGGCCTCGCGGAGGGAGGGCCGGGCTCCCCCTGCGGCCGCGGGCGCCCCCTCGCACCTGCCGCCCCGCCCGTCCGACCCGGCGCCCGCGGGGTGCGGCTCCCGCGGCTCCCGGCCCCCGCGCGCCCCCTCCCGGGAGGCGGGTGCCGGGGAGCCCCGCCGCGGCCCCGCGCGCAGCGGCAGGCAGCAGGCAGCAGGCAGCAGGCGGCAGGCGGCAGGCGGCAGGCGCCCGGCCGGCCGGGAGGGGGTGCTCGCCTCCCCGCGCCCGGGCCCGCGCGCCGCCGAGCAGCGCCCCGAGGCTCCGGAGGGGGCGGAGCGGCGAGGCCGGCGTGCGGCTGGCGGCCCCCGTCCGCCGATCGGCCCCGGCCCGGCCCGCCCCGCCCCCGCCCCCGCCCCCGCCTCGCCCGCCTCCCTCCCTCCGCGCCGGTGCGCGGCGCCCCGTCCCCGCCGCAGCCGCAGCGGCCGCCCCTGCCGGGCCCGAGAGCGCCGAGCCGCGAGGCCGGGCCGGGACCGCCGGGGGCGCGGCGCCGACGCCGAGGCGCGGCCATGGAGGGGAAGCCCCGCGCCGGGGTCGCGCTGCTCCCGGGGCCGAGCGGCCGCGGCCCTTCCGCCCGCCGCGCCCGCCGCCGCCCGGGGCTGCTGCTCCCCGGCCTCTGGCTGCGGCGGCGGCTGCTGCTGCTGCTCCTGCTGGCGCGGCCGGCCTCGTGCGCCCCAGGTAAGCCCCCCGCGACCCTCGGCCGCGACCCGCCTGTGCCCCCTCCCCCCCCTTTTTAATCGCTGTTATTTTCAAAAAATCCTGCTCCCCCGCCCGCCGCTCCCCAGCCCTCCTTCCTGGAGATGCTTTCCCATTCTTCTCGGGCCCAGCTAATAAAAGGCGCCGCGAAAACAGCGCGAGCGAGGGGACGATTCCGGCCGGTCCTGCTAAGGGTCTGCAGAAGCTCTCCCGAGGCGGGGCTGGGGCTTCCCCGAATGTGCCTTTATGTTCTCTGCAAAACGCGGGCGCTGGGGTTGTTACCTGGGGGCATGGCTGGATCCGTGTGGTCGGCCGGACGTCTGGGAACACTTGGTGGTCGGGGCGAAGGGGTACGTTCCCGGGGGGCGGGGGGGGCTTGAAGAACACTAGTGCATTACTCCCAGTAGCCCCGCGCCCCCAGATGCAGGCAGGCTGGCCGCGTCCCCCAGTGCGCCAGGACACAAAGAACATTCAAAGAAAATCTCTTGGAAAGCGCCCTGGCCGTGCATCTTTCCAGGGAAACAGCTGGTGCTATTACTTCTGCAAAGGCATCAGTACAATAGAGTGTGAAAATATTGTGATTCTGAAGTGTCAGGGCATGAAAGGGGTAAGGGTGGCTTTATAACAGAGGCAGTTCACGGACTCCTTCCTCCTCAGCATGGAATTAAGAGGCATCATTTAGGAAGGAGCATGTGGGCGGGTTTTGTTGGTGAAATGATTTAATTCATATTGCTTCTCTGAAATGTTTATTTGTCCACCCTGAGCGCGCACACACACACACACACACACACACACAGGATGGTCTGGAAACCATCTCTGAGCTGACGCGCTCTAAGCCAGTGGCCGCCCCAGCACACTCACACACTCGACCACTTTGGGGGCAGAGAAGGAAAGGTGGAAGGAGCAGCCCTGGGTGGCGAGCTGCTGCACAGTGAACACAAACCGAGCCATGGAAGCTCCTCCAAATCCTCCCTTCGCGGGAGCAGGGCCAGAGGACTGCCAAGTGGCTTTGGAAGGAAATGGAACGCATTTGAAGGTGTCCCTTGAACATCCCTGTCGGAATGATCAGCAGTGCCACGCAGGGAATGGTACAGTAGAGACACGGGAAGGGACTTCACGGATCATGGAGTGGAACCACTCCTCTTACTAGGGAGGAGACCCCATGCGGAGAATTGGCTTGGTCAAGGTCGCTGGTGCAGACTCCTGGTTTGCCGTGATACCCTAAGGCCCTGTGGCCTGTAGGCTTATGCACACCTGAGCCCCCCCCTCCCCAGATTTCCCCGCAGCGGGGTGGAACTCGGCCTCAAGGAGCCACAGCAGAGCTGGGGGCCCAGCTGATGCTAATGGACTCACCTGCGAGGGGACCCGACACACTGGCACACACACTGGCACACAAATCAGCACACTATTCGTTTCCATCTCCTGAGTGCTTCCTCTGTGCCAGATGCTGCATTTCATAGACATGACCCAGTCATGTCAGGAGTTCGGCATGATTAGCCCCGTTTTACAGATGAGGAGACTAAGAATTCAGGAGTTCAGGTTAGTTTGATTCCAAACTGTGCACTTCACTTCTGCACAGCTTCCCTGTGGGAATGTGGCCCACTGGACACTCTGCAGGTGTTGCAGAGAGAATAGGTAATTCTTTCGATATGTTGAAAGTGTATAGTGCAGCTGTTTGCCCTGCCCCTCTGGAAGTTTCTTGCCTTTAGAAGTTGTTTCTGGCTCCCATCAACCCCCAGTACAAATATTCAGCCCGGACACATGAAATTCGTCCTATTTCGGCCCTAGAGCTGACATCCCAGAAGTGGAGACTTGGTCCTTTCGCTCATTAGCGGATTGTGCTCCTCCGGTTTGGACAGTTCCTTCCAGGCCGGGTCATAGAATAGCACGTGAACCAGTGGAGGACACCGCATCTGTCCTCAAGGATCCAGTTGGAAACTCAGAGCAGGTGCAGATCCTCGCACCTAAGGGGATCTAAGATCTAAGGTGTTCTTAGAGAAGAACATCTTAGGTGTCCCCTAATGCAGTGCTGGGAGGCTGTGCGGAGCCGTCGGCGTGGAGGGTAGCTTCCGGGTAGAGGAGACCCGGCCTGGCGAGTGCTGCTTGATCCTGGGCAGAGGTTGGCCCACGTGTCCTCTCTGTGCCACTAGGACCCTCTGGCTCCCCATCCTGAGCGCGCTCTTTTCACCCTCAGAGTGAAGTTTGGGGGAGGCTTGCAGAACCCAGCCTGTGGTGGTTCTCTTTCTAAAAAGCCTTATTCAGAAAATGGCCTGTCTTAACCTTGTGTGGGATTTCCCGGGCCAGGCGGCAGTCCCTTTCGTGGCTGGCTGGAAGGATCTCCTCCTTCGGCAGGCTTCTTCTTCCTTGTTGACTTCCGTTAAATGGAGTCCACCACCTTTCAGTGGGTCCTCTCATTTTGGTCTTTATTTAAATTTCTGTGTTTTATCAATTTCCTGTCTATTTCTGTTTCATTCAGCAGCTTGAATGTGCCCTTTTTTTGGTTTGTTTAAACATTTATGAGTTTGGTCTTGACTGTTCACTGTTGTGGAAACAACTTGGAGTACTTTGGACTTGCTTTTGACTGGATTTTTTTTAGGCGATTGTACCGCCACAGTGTACAGAAAGAATTGTGCTCTCCTTTTCTTTATCTCATTCAGGGATAAATCTTTCTTAAAATAATATTTATTATGAAGTTGGTAACTTTGCAGAGAATTTGGAGTTACTAGAAGGTACAGAAAACAGGTACCCATAATCCCACAATCCGTAGATAACACGTAGTTCTTTTCTTTGTTAACATTTAAAAAGTGCAAATTGAATTATATGCACAATTTCATTAATTTTTTTCACTCAATATTTAACTTTAGCATTTTCCTATCATTAAATAGTGTATGAAAACACAGTGTTCCATCCTAATAATTTCCTTAATTGTTCTTTTATTATTTCCATCTTTTTTGACTTATAAATAATGCTATGATGAATCGCTATGTAGATAAGGCTTTATATTTCTTTGCTCGCGCGTGCGTGCGTGTGTGTGTGTGTGTGTGTGTGTGTGTGTGTGTTTAGCATACATTTCTAAAAGGAGATTAGAATGCAATTTATTTATTTATTTATTTTTTAATTTATTTATTTTTTTTAGAATGCAATTTAAATCTAAGACCCACCGGGCTGAATCTTTGCATGTTTAGTGTACTGGGTGCCTGTAGTGTACTGGGTGCCTGTTAGATGCTCTGTAAGTGGTTGTCGACGGAATCAACTTTTTCTGTAAAGCTGTAAGGCTGACTTTAGCAATTTATGCCATGGCCTGTTTCACTTCATCATCATCAGCATGGGATATTATTTTTAAAACTCTTGTAGAATAAATTTGTAATCTGTTAGTTTTTTTTTTTTTTTATTTTGGGTTGGCTGTTTTTTGGTTTATTTTGTATTTGTATGCTGTGAATTTTTTCTGTGTTTTTGCTCATGTGTATGTTTTGGGCATATATTTAAATCTTTATATGTTACGGATAGCAACTCTTTCTCTCCTGTTTGTTGCATTTCCCCCCTTCCAATGGATTTTCTCTTCGATTGTATATAATTTAGAAAATCAGAAGTTTTGAGTATTTTGATTAGCAAAATTTGCTGTTTTGCTTTTCTTTCTGTAACTTCTTTCATTGCATTTATTCTCATGGCATGTTAAGTTTGTATCTTCATGTACTTCTTTATTATTAGCCATTTTTTTTATTATTAGCCTTTTTGAGGTGAACATTTGTTGTACTTTTTGAGTAGTTTAGTAGCCTATGAACGAAGACTTTATTTTTATTTTTTATTTTTTTGTTTGTTTTTTTGAACAAAGACTTTAAATGTTTCAAAAGTGTGATTCCCTAGCCCTCAGGCATCAATAACATTAGGGGATGTGAGGGTTCTTGTTAAGAGTTTAGATTTCTGGGGCCCACCGTTTATATTAGAATCTTTGGTGGTGGTGCCTGGGAATCTTCATTTTTAACAAGTTCACCGGTGATTGTTAGGCACTTTAAACTTTGGAACCTCTGATCTAGAGACTGTACGCCCAGTAACTGAAAATTAATAGCATTTTGGGGGGGATATTACACCCTTTAATATCTTGCAGTCGCCTTTTCACTATTAGAACAATTGATTTAAAATTGTGTTGTTGCAGTTCTATCTTGTTTGCTTTGTTTTTTCTTTGGGTTGGGAGTCAAAGGGCATAGAGGACTTGATTTTAAATTCTCAGTCCTGGCCACTGGGGAACAGCTGCTGCCGCCTTTCAGGAAATGCCTCACTTAATCCTGAAAACAGAACCCAGCCAGGGAGTTGTTAAAACTCACCAGGGACCTGGGAGCCACAGGTTTTCTATCAGTGCCCTGGGTGCTTGAGGCAGCTAGTTACTGTAATTAGAATTACACAAGGTTGGTTCTCTCAGATGGGAAGATGCTGCTGTAACTGATCTAATTTGTTTCCAAGTTGTGACCACCCACCTTTCATCTGCACCTCCCAGTGACTGATCTCTTGTGCTTGAGTGGGATGATTTGTTGGAGGGCCCATTGAACTGTGAGCTAGCTGACCCAAGTGTGCCCTTTTCTGCTGATAACTTGCTTTGCGACCGTGGACCAGTTACCTGCTTCTGGGCTTCTTCAGCAGTGTAAGAAGAGGTCGCTGAGATGATCTTTAAATTCCCTTTTAGCTCTTATATTTCATGTCCACATGTTGGGTGGAATACACTTGTTATAGAGAGGGACAGTCCTGTGTCTGTTGAATGTTTGTAGCACTGTCTGCCTGTCCTGTAGATGTCCAGGGACTTGCTGAAGGCAGTTCATTCAGTTCTTCTTTTTTTCTTTAAATACTTTTTTAAAAAATATTTTATTTATTTATTCATGAGGGACACAGAGAGAGAGAGAGAGACAGAGAGACAGAGAGACAAAGACACAGGCAGAGGGAGAAGCAGGCTCCATGCAGGAAGCCCGACGTGGGACTCAATTCCGGGTCCCCACAATCACACCCTGGGCTGAAGGCGGTGCTAAACCGCTGAGCCACCCGGGCTGCCCTTCTTCATTTTAATCCTCCTCTACTCTTCCCTCTGCATCCCCACTCCTAGGACACATACTTTACTCTCTCATTTTTTCTTTTTGTCTCCTCCTTTTATCCACCTTCATTGATAATGCCTTAGGTATGCTAGTGCTGTGGCTTATAGCTTCAAGCATTGCTTCTCCTCATTAGTGAAAATCTGAGCTTGCTACTTAACCGTTAAAGTGTGGCCACAGACCTGCAGCATGTCACCATCTGGTAGCTTGTTGGAAATCCAGAATATCAGGTCCTAACCCAAACGTTCTGAGTCTGAATCTGCATTTTCACAGGTCCTCTGTTGATTTCGTACCTACGCTTGAAGTTTGGGAAGCACGGAGCTAGAGCTAGTGCCTCCTGTCCCAACTGGGGAAAAGTGGTGTTGGATCACGGGGGCCTGAGTCAGCCCAGACTACTCTGGAGCCATTCCAGATCTTCAGAGACCTTGAAATGCACCTACCTGAGGGACTCAGTCTGTGTGAATAGTGGGCAAGAGCCCTATTGCATTTGACTAGGCAACTTCAAAACAGAATGATTCTCTAGACCTGCACTGATTTCTTTTTTCTTTCTTTTTTTTTAAGATTCAATTTATTTATTCATGAGAGACACAGAGAGAGGTAGAGACACAGGCAGAGGCAGAAGCAGGCGCCCTCCTTCCGGACTCGATCCCAGGATCCCGGGATCACAACCTGAGCCAAAGGCAGATGCTCAACCACTGAGCCACCCAGGTGCCCAGACCTGATTTGTAACCCATTCATTCATTGTGGACATTTGGCTGGTTGTGAAAATACTGGAATAGCGCCATACCAGTTGGTAAATCACTGCTATACTGAGCATCTGCAGCCCCTCCAAGTGCTTAGGGTCTCCCTGCCCTCCCTCGGGAGCTCAAGATTTGAAGACTGAGTTGTACCTTCCTTAGATGGAGGGTCAGTGCACACAGATTTTTCAACCCTAGGGTGCGCCTCGTGGTGACAGACCAGCAGCTGACAGAGGGCCACCTTCCACTTTGTGTGTGTGGGGGGTGTTTGATCAAGAAGTGAAATAAGGCAGGAAGCCAGGGGGTGGTAAAAGAGTGGGTGGAAAGGTAAGGGCCCCTTGTGGTGGAAAGGGGGCAGGAGGGAGAAATAGCCTCATTTGGAGTTAGAGGCATTGAGGTGGGTTGCTTTGTGGAGAGAGATAGACAAGATGATCTTTTCTTTAAATTTATTTATTCATGAGAGAGAGAGGCAGAGACAGAGAAGGAGAAGCAAGCACCCTGTGGGGAGCCTAATGCAGGACTTGACTCCAGGACCCAGGATCACGATCTGAGCCGGTGGCAGATGCTCATCTGCTGAGCCACCCAGAGGTCCCCTCTCCAGGGTTTTTTTTTTTTTTTGAATTTTATCTGTTTATTCATGAGACACCCAGAGAGAGAGGCAGAGACACAGGCAGAGGGAGAAGCAGGCTCCTTGCAGGGAGCCCGACGCGGGACTTGATCCCGGGTCTCCGGGATCACGCTCTGGGCCAAAGGCTCAACTGCTGAGCCACCCGGGTGCCACGAGAAGAGAAGACCGTCTTTCGGGAGGATGGCAAGCAGGGGTGGCACTGGGGGCTTGAGAAAATACAACTGGCTTCCAGAGGAAATGGAGACTAGGTGAAGGTTGTGCGTGCCTGCCCCTCCACAGCCCTGGGTGGGGAGGGAGCGGGTGACTGTGCTCCTGGCAAGTCTCTGCCAGGTGGGGCCTGGAGGAGGCCGCCTGGGTGATGAGGGGCAGTGCCCAGCCCCGGGGAGTCCTTTAGAAACCCTCCTTGCTTCTTTCTTTGTTCTCCTGTCTCCTGTTGGGGCCTGTGGAAGCGCTGCCTTCACACCCTGGGTGAGTGCTGCTGGGGAGCTTTCAAAGAGGGAAGCCTCAACCCCAAAACAAGCCCGTTCTGGAGCCAGCTTTGGGGAATGTGGGCAAAGCCCAGGGGATAGGTGGGAACTGGTGGCAAGTCCCTGGGCTTTTGCTCCTCCTCCAGGGGTGGCCCACTGAGCCCCCTGGAAGCCACCCCTGGGAGCTTGTTAGAGGGGCAGAGGCTCTGGGTCCCCCCCACTCTCCTGAGGCTGCTCCACCAGGCCCCGCACACCCAGGTCTAGGAGGCCCCAGCCTGCTAGGCCATGGTGGTGTCTCTGGAGGTTGGATGCATGTCAGAGATCTTTGCTTGTTACCTAATTATCCAGGAGCCTTTTTTTTTTTTTTTTTTTTTTTTTAAGATTTTATGTATTTATTCATGAGAGACACAGAGCGAGAGAGAGGCAGAGACATGGGCAGAGGGAGAAGCAGGCTCCATACAGGGAGCCCAATGGGGGACTCAGTCCCGGGTCTCTGGGATCACGATCTGAGCCAATGGCAGATGTTCAACTGCTAAGCCACCCAGATGTCCCCTCTCCAGGGGTCTTTTTTTTTTTTTTAATCTATTTATTCGTGAGAGACAGAGAGAGGCAGAGACACAGGCAGAGGGAGAAGCAGGCTGCCTGCGGAGAGCCCGATGTGGGACTCCCAGGATCACCCTGGGCCCACTGAGCACCCCAGATGCCCCCTCTCCAGGGGTCTTGAACTCGCCAAAATGCAGGACAGGTTTTAAGCTGATTGGGAGACCGGTGGGAAGGAGCAGGAGCAGGAGCGTGTTCGGAGCCCAGCTGCGGGGTCCCCGTCGGTCCTGCTCCACATCCCCCCCCCCCAAGCCCAAGCACCTTTGGAAACCTTTCTTCTAGTCTCTCAAGTTCTCCGTGGGCCCGGGAGGCAGGGCTGCTGGCTGCGAGGGTCAGGAAAGCACGTGGGGCCGGGATCGGTGGGACAAACGGGTGTCAAGGCCAAGGCCGAGGTGGAGGTGGCAGGAGCCCAGGTGCCTCTGCGGCCGGACGGCTTAACAAAATGCGGCTTATACATACAGTGCAATTATTCCTTCTTAAAAAAGGACTTTGGGAACACATGCCGCCCCGTGGCTGGACCTAGACATCCTGCTAAGTGAGATTAGCCAGTCACAAAAAGACACTGTATGATTCCAGTTGCATGAGGTACCTGGAGTTGTTGGGATCAGGGACACAGAGAGAGGAGAAGGTGCTCACCAGGGGCTCAGGGGAGGGGGGCAAGGGGGGGGGTAGCGTTTATGGGGACAGAGTTCCAGTCTGCGAGATGGAGAGAGTTCTGAAGATCGGTTGGTTATGCAACCAACATGAACATACGTACGTTATTGAACTGTACACGTGGAAGTGGGAGGTCAACATGGTGAATTTTATGGTGTGTGGTTTTTTTTTGTTGTTTTTTTTTAATTTTTATTTATTTATGATAGTCACAGAGAGATAGAGAGAGAGGCAGAGACACAGGCAGAGGGAGAAGCAGGCTCCATGCACCGGGAGCCCGACGTGGGGTTCGATCCCGGGTCTCCAGGATCGCGCCCTGGGCCAAAGGCAGGCGCCAAACCGCTGCGCCACCCAGGGATCCCTGTGGTTTTGTTTTTTTTAACTATAACTATATAAAAAAAACAACACAACCCCAGAGCCAGCTGGTTGGATAGCATAAGTGAAAGCTTGTAAGATCTGGGAGCCACAGTGGACTGGGGACAGGGCAGGAGCGCACAGTAGGCGTTCAGTGGGGACGGGTGGGTGGGCTGAGGTGACGCAGGGATGCAAGGGCTTCTGCAGACCTTCAGAGGTCAGGGCCTGGAGGCCAGGAGAGGAGTCACAGTTCCTGCACGTGGCTTGTGGCACCAGCTAGGATCGCCAGGCCTCTCTGCCTCAGGACTGCTTCACGTCACCCCTCACCTCATCTCTCATCTCACCCCTCACCTCTTACCTCACTCTTACCTCACGTCTCATCTCTCACCTTGCCTCTCACCTCGCCTCTCATCTCACCCCTCACCTCACTCCTCACCTCACCCATCACCCCTCATCTTACCCTTTACCTCGCTCTTCACCTCTCACCTTGCCCCTTACCTTACCTCTCATCTCACCCCTCACCCCACCCATCACTCCTTACCTCACCCCTCCCCTTACCCCACTCTTTACTTCTCATGTCATGCTTCTCACCTCACTCCTTACCCTTTACCTCTTCTCTCACCTCATCTATCCCTTCAGTCTTCATCTCTCCCCTCACCCTTTATCTCTTACCTCCCCCTTAACCTCTCATCTCACCCCCTCCCCTCTATCTCACCTCACCCATCCTCCCTCATCTTGCCTCTCACCTTACCTCACCATCTTCATGTTATTGAATGTTTTTCTCCGGACAGTCGTGATAGAGGGTGGTCTCTGGGCCTGGTCTGGGGGAAGGGGTGGAGTGTTCACCCTGGGCCTAAATGGAGACTGCATAGAGTCTTAGTCTTAGGAATTTATGCAATCTGATTCTTCTCCCTAGCCCTTGGAATGTGGCTTTTAAATATTTTTATGCATTTTCAGGATTACAATAGCTTTATTGTTTTTTTTTCCTGATTATAAATATAATATGTGTTCATTGTGTGATGACGTTTAAGTACTGTTGCCTCTGCTGAGAACATTTTTATCTCTGATATTATCTACATGGTTTACTACACCCTTCCTTCAGGGCTGCTCAGATCCCATGCAGTCAGAGAGGCCTTTTCTAACTGAGTTTTAGAAATGCAGCGACCTCTTTCCTAATTCCTTGCTCCCAACTCTGCTTTGTTTCCCCCATAGTGCTTAGCGCCATCTTCTCTATGTCTGTTTTTTCCCTGTCTGCATCCACTAGACAGTAAGTTTCATCAGGGCAGGATATCTGTTTTCTTCTGTGCTGCTTGCTCATTTATTCTTCCCATGTCTCTTGAGTGACTGCTCTGTGCAGGCTCCATGGTGGGCATCGGGATGACGTGAATGAGGTTAACTGTATGCTGTGTTCCTAGATGGTCAGAGCCAGGGAGGAACCGGGCAGAGAAAGGGCTCGGGCATGAGGAAGGCCTCACTGAGAAGGTGAGTGTCTCAGTGTGCCAGGGCTGCCGTAACAACATGCCACAAACTGAGTGGCTTAAAGAACAGCTTATTGTCACATGGTTCTGGAGGCCAGAAGGCCCAGGTCAAGGTCAGCAGGGCCACGCTCCCTCTGAAGGCGCTAAGGCAGGGTCTCTTCCAGGTGTCTCTTCTAGCTTCTGGTTATTGCCTGGCTTGCGGCAGCACCAGTCTGGTCCTCATGTGGCCATTTCCCTGTGTGCATGTCTGGATTCAAATTTCTCCTTTTCATAAATATGGATTGGGGTCATCCTACCCCAGTAGGACATCATCTTAACTAATTACCTTAACAGTGACCCTGTTTCCAAAGAAGGTCATGTTCAGAGGTAACTGGGGGTTAAGACTTCAGCATATGAATTTGGCGAGGGTGGAGAGGGACATGGCTCACGCAGAGCAGTGACATTTAATCCAAGATTTGAAGGAGGTTAAGGGGATGAGCCAAGCAGGTATTTGGGGAAACAGTGTTCCCAGTAGATGAAGTAGCCAGCATAAAGGCAGGAGCGTGCCTGGTGTTGGGGGATGAGGAGGAGTCCAGTGTGCCCAAAGCAGAGTGGGTAGGGGAGGGGGTCAGCAGGTCCTCAGGTGGGTGCTGGGGGTCGAGGAAATGGCTGCTGAGATGGAGCATCAGAGGCCCTCTTCAGGACTTTGGCATTACTCCAGGTGAAGGTGGGAAGCAGTTGGAGGGTTTTGAGCAGAGGAGTGATATGACGAAGCTTAAAATGTAAAATTTATTGCACATTAAATGAATTCAGATGGTACAAAAAGATGTAAGATAGAAAGTGAAAATCACCCCAAATCTTACCACTCAGAGATAACCATTATGACATTTTGGTGTTTCTCTTTTCAGACTCCTTGTTCACACATAAAAGCACATACACATACAAAGTAATGGTATCATACTCGCCATGTTGTTTGCTAACTTGCTTTTCTGCACTTCACACTTTATCCTAGAATCTTGTCAGGAAATAGAAATCCACATTATGATTTTGTATGATGCTGTGGATGTTCTATATTTTATTTAACCAGCTTTCTGTTCATGGGTAATTATATTGCTTTCAGCTTTGGTGTGATAAAAAACACTGCTATGAGCATCTTTGTATATCTGTCTTTCCATACTTTTCTAATTATTTACTTAGGATAAATTCCCAGAAATAGAATTGCTGGACTCGACAGTATTCATATATTAGATGTTGATACATATTGCCAAATTGCTCTAGAAAGGTTGGAGCAGCTTGCATTCTCTCTAGCAATGAATCAGAGTGGCTGTTTCGCTTCTTCTCTCCATCTTATTGGCTGTTACCAATCTTTACTTGCCAAACTCATAGGTAAAAACAGCTCCTTTAAAGATACATTTCTTTGAATTTTTTTTAAAAAAATTTATTTATTCAAGAGAGACTCAGAAAGAGAGGCAGAGACATAGGCAGAGGGAGGAGAAGCAGGCTCCATGCAAGGAGCCTGATGTGGGACTCGATCCTAGAAGTCTGGGATCACGCTCTGGGCCAAAGGCAGACGCTCGACTGCTGAGCCACCTAGGCACCCCCTCTTTGACTATTGATTGGCATTCGGGCCTATCCTTGAGGTCCCCTTTGCTCTGCTTCTCTGGTTCTCTTCTGTGGAAATCTCGGGGCTGACCTGGGCTTAGTCTATAACCACAGGAGGTATGTGCTATTATTAATCCCTTCCAGGAAGAGGGACGATAAAGATCAGAGAGGTTCACTTATTTGCTCAAGGTCACACAACTAGCAAGAGTCTTACTACCCCCAAGGTGGGGGTGTGCACCCCAGGCAGGGTCTCTTTTGCTCTGGGTCCGTGCTTAGAGGGTGACTCTCATGATCCCTACCATTAAAATGCCCACTCACGGGTTTTGCTTGCTTGGTAGAGCGAACTCTTTGGATAGAGCAATGCGGTCAGGGTCATCGGTGGCCCTGGCTGGGAAGGCTTGCCCAAGGGCCCACACAATGGTAGAAATGAGGCCGGACCCCAAAAGTCAAAGGCACAGACAAGGCTTTATTGGGGCTACATTTTTTTTTTTTAACTGGGGCTACACCTTGTGCTGAAGAGAAACATGGCACCAACAGAGTAGTTGGGCTGCCCTCCCAGAACAGAGGGGAGGCCCTGCTGGTCTAGGGACAGTTCCCTCCTCCTGATTGGTCGATATTAGCAGGCAACTGAGGTAGCTCATTGGTGCTTTTAGGAGCCCCTGTCCCCCCCTTTTTAAATATTTTATTTATTTATTCATGAGAGACACACACAGAGAGAATGGCAGACACACAGGCAGAGGGAGAAGCAGGCTCCATGCAGGGAGCCTGACATGGGACTCGATTCCAGGTCCCCAGGATCACGCCCTGGGCCGAAGGTGGTGCTAAACCGCTGAGCCACTCAGGCTGCCCTCCCCTCCCTCCGCCCCCTTTTAAAGATTTTATTTATTTATTCATGAGAGAGAAAGAGAGAGAGAGAGAGAGAGAAAGAGAAAGAGATACAGGCAGAGGGAGAAGCAGGCTCCGTGCAGGGAGCCCGACATGGGACTCGATCCCAGGACCCCGCGATCACGACCTGAGCCGCCCAGGTGTCCAGGTGCCCGATCTTCTGTTTTAACTCTGATGTGCCTGGGAAGCGGCCTTCTGGGCGGCTCCCTAAGAGAAGCACCTGTGATGTAAGAGCCAACACTAAGCACCCCACGTGCATGTGTTTCACTCAGGGCTCAGTGCCTTGGTCCCTAAGTGTCTCACGTAAAGGGTGCTCACTGTATTGGCTAAGAGAAATGAAGGAAGTAGCCTTTTGAACACTACAGTGTTGTGTGGGGGTGTCATTTTGTTCGGTCCCAGCAGATTACAAATTAAAAGTTTTAAAAATAAAAAGATTCAGAAAGTTAAAATTAATCTTAGGAGCCTATATCACCCATCCTCCAGCACAGAGAATCACATTTTCCTTAATACCAAGTGACATTTTTGTACTGCATTTCCTCTCTTATGTTCTGGGCCATATCCTTGTGGGTTTGATGATATTTCTTCTTTGTTTCGACTACACTGTTTCTGTGGCTTGTTTCCGACAGGAAAGCATGTGGTAATACGTTCTCTTTGTTAATAAATCGGTGTATACCACTGGTTTAAAATCAATTTCTCATTAACTTTGAAATTTTGATGGGAGGAAGTCGATGCCTTAAAATAAATACCTTGTTCCAAACTCAGTGCACCTGGCTGTCCTGCTTCCATTGTTTTATATGCCCCCTGAGCCTTTTTTGTTCTTCATAAAATGCAGTGTGTTAACACCTTGAGTTCTTGCCTGGATCTGGCGTTAAAGTTTAACCTTCTAAATAATTTCCAGAAATTTTAGGCCTGAAACTGTTCTATTTTTTTTCTTTTCATCACAGTTTATATTGACTTTACTCATTGACAGCCTTCAGGTTTTTCTTCCCTCTCTTGCAACTGTAGGGCTCAAGTCCCCTTGAGAGGAAAACCACTGTAGAATATGTATTCTGTTAATCAGGATAGACTCGTTGTGTTGCAGAAACAACCCTCAAATCTCAGTGGATTTCAGCTTGTGGCTTCGGACTCCCCCATTATGATAATTCCCTTTATCTCTTTCCTGTACCTTTTGGATTTGGTGTAGTTCTGGAAATTTAGCTTTTCTGTCTTTGTCTTGGGGTTTGCAGTGCCAGAATGTGTGGCTGAGAGTAGACCATTTATATGGAGGTCCCATTCATTCATGCATGTGTGCATTTTTCAGGTAACTTTTTATTTTATTTTTAAGAAGATTTCTTTATTTATTTTAGGGGGGAGGGCAGAGGGAGAGAGAGTCCTGAGCAGACTCTATGCTGAGTGTGGAGCCTGACTGGGAGCTCATGACCCTGAGATCGCAACCTGAGCCCAAACCAAGAGTTGGATGCTTACCCGACTGCCATCCAGGCGCCCCTTCAGCTAACATTTCTTGAGCGCTCACCGCCATGTGCTAGATGCTGGGATACTAAGATAAATATGGCAGTCATGGCCCTCAAGGAGCTCCGTCAAGGAGGAGAGACAGTCCTTTCTTTTTTAAAAATTTTTTAAAAGATTTATTTATTTATGATAGAGAGAGAGAGAGAATGAGAGAGAGAGAGAGGCAGAGACACAGGAGGAGGGAGAAGCAGGCTCCATGCCGGGAACCTGACGTGGGACTTGATCCCGGGACTTCAGGATTGTGCCCTGGGCCAAAGGCAGGCGCCAAACTGCTGAGCCATCCAGGGATCCCAGGAGAGACAGTCCTATATATAAGTAACTATACAACAGTGTTGCCAGTGCTATAATGGAGGACTACGGTGATGATAAAAAGAAGGCAGTAACTGGTGGTAGATGTAGGATCAAGGAACTGTGGGGGATATTTTGTTTTAAGACAGGATATAAGATTGGCGCGTCCTTTTAGTGCTGAAAGGGAGCATTGTTTAATTATCCATTGCTGCGTAATAGATCACCCCAAAACTGAATGATACGAAACAATAGTGATCTGTTATTTCTCATGATTCTGTGGGTCAGGAATTGGGACAAGGCTCAGTTGGGTGATTCTTTGCCCTGTAGCCAATACTGAGGTAACTCACTTGGCTGCGTGTGATTGGTACTGGGATTGGGTTAGAAGGTTTAAGAGGGTGTCACTCATGTGTGCAGTTTCTTGATGCTCCTCCATATGCCCTCCCTCTCTCTCTTTTCTCATGTGACTGTTTTGGGCTTTCTCAAAGCATTGTTAGTCTCAGGGTACTAGCATTTCATACTTGGCAAGAGGCTTCCAAGAGGGATGAAGCAGAAGCTGCCAGTTCTCTTAAGATCCTGGGTTCAAAAGCTACCCAGAGAAGCAACCAGAATATTGCCTCTTGTGCATATTGTTGGTCAGAGCAAGTCACCAGGCCAGCCCAGACTCAGGGGTTGGGGGTGGGGAAGGAACAGGAGGTACCCATTGATGGATGGAATAGTATAAGCTAATGAATTGATGGCGGTCATCTTTGGGAATGACCTACCACAAGCACAAAATGGTTGAAAAGGGAGAGGACCTAGAAAGGAACAATTACTGGAGGAAGCTCTTAGAGTGGACAGGAATAAATGATCACAACAAGGCATTATAACAGCTAACTATCCTTCTTGTGCACTTCCCATATGCTGGGTATTTTCTAGGCACTCAACATGTATTCATTGTGTTAATTTATTTAATCCTCATGACAACCCTGTCAGGTACAATTATGAACTCCTTTCACAGATGAAGAAGTCAACATATGAGGAGATGAAGTAACTTGCCTCAGGTCACAGAGGTAGTACCTGGGAGAGGGGGATTCAGACTTCTTGGAGGGAAAGGATGGTACCTCTTCCACTGAGACAGGTGGTGGGTGCAGGTGAGGCTGGGAGGGTCATGCTGTTGAGGAAGCTAAAGTCCGACTGTCTCTTTTTCCTTTTTGTTGGTGGTGTGGTCATCACATAAGTGCGATGGGGCAGGAGCGGTTTGGGCTCCAGGAAGAAAGTTGTTTATAATTGTAGTATCTGTGCATCATCGCAGGAGGGGCAGAGCAGGAAGCTGTAAAGGGATTGTTGAGTGGTCAAGGGTGCACGCAGGTGAGGCCCATTTGTATGCAGCAGCACCCTCCCTGGGGCCCTGTGGGGTTTTCTGTGGCAGGGTTTGTCAGGTAGAGAAGGGACACTGTGGGGCTGATCCCAGAGCAGCTCTTTGAACCCATGATAAAAGTCTCAGGGATCTGTGTTCTCTCTAACTGCTGTGACTGCCTCAGTCTCACTGGGTGTCCCCAGTGGCTCCCAGAAAGCAGCATTTTCATCACAGATTTGAAAAGAAGAGTGCCAAGTGACTGACTCCCCGCGTCCATCCTACACATGTCCTTTGACCTTTCATTGGGTGCTTAGTCAAGATACCCCGTAAGTGCCAAATGTCAAGTCTTGGGACTGCTCCTAGAACTTAGAATGGGATTTTCCCTATCCTCGTCCTCCCAGAAGAGACTCCACTCTTTTTGGTGGGGTGAAGGATGTGGGCATTGATTGTTACCCAGATCAGAGTGAGGGGCAGATGACTCCTGCTCTTCGGGCCATACCGGTGGCCTGTAAGGGGCCCGTCTTTCCACAGAACTGCACAGGCAGGGGTTATGAGGGGGTTGAGGAAGAGACCACACTTTGTGTCCCATTTCACCCCTTTGATTTGCCCATACTGCGGGATCTGTCGCGCTCCTGCAATTTCCTGGTGCTTATCACTTATGTTCTTGGAGACTGATTCATAGGAGTATATCCTCGTAATAGTTTGATCTCTTTGGAATATCCAGATGACATCCCCACATGTCTTTCTAGTCCTACAGTGCTTTAGAAAGCATTTCTAGAGGAAAGCACACTCAGTATGAAGGACAGCTTTATCTCAGAAGGTTCCAGATCAACTGTGAGGTGCCTGCCTGGTAGCTTGGGAACATGGAAACATTTTAGTCTGTATTTTTTGATGTATCATACCATCTCCTAAGCCACAGGGCTCCAGGGGACAAATTCTGTTTCTCCTGGACCCCAGTGGCCCAATAAACCTTTGACAGTTGGAGTGGGGACATCGCTCTAATAACTGCTTTGATTCCTCTATCTTGGATTAAGTTCTGTGGTGTAAGCTGAAGCCTGTAGCCGGACCAGATCTTATCCACATCAGGGGAACTGCAGTCTTCTTGATCTCTGCACTATAGTCCAGAGAACTGACCCGAAACCACGAGGCCATGACATTTGGAGTGGAAAATGGTTAGTCCTTGAGACTGTGTTTAAGAAGGCTCATATCTAATTCAGAGGCACGGTTCCCTGCAGTTGGTCTGTGATCTTTACAAGTGGGGTTGGCTCATATCCTTTGACACAGCAAGTCAGCTCTTAGGAATGTAACCAACATAGGACTTTTTGACAGTAAAATTTACATAACTCTATAAAGACATTTGTTAATGGATCCTCTAATCAAGAACAATTAATGTCTCTAACTTAACATAAATTTAAATCTTATTTTGCAACCAAATTTTCAAGACCTAGTTCATGCTATAATAACTGATAACCCACATCAGAGTTAAAAATGATCATAACAATGGTTAGAATTTCTCCATTTATAAAATGTGGGTTGGGTTTGTTTTTATTTTAATTTTATTTATTTGTTCATGAGACACAGAGAAGCAGAGACGCGGGCAGAGGGAGAAGCAGGCTCCCTGCAGGGAGCCTGATGTGGGACTCGATCCTAGGACCCCGGGATCATGGCCTGAGCTGAAGGCAGATGCTCAACCACTGAGCCACCTAGGTGCCCTTAAATCTGGATTTTAACTGCAGGCTTCTTATGGGAAATAAATATAAAGACCTTTCACCCTGTACAGTTTGGGCCTCCGCACTATGAACACCCCCCCTCCCTTTTTCTTGTAGTGGAAACTGCATTAGAATCATCTTTCTATTCCATAATGCCCACCTCAGTGTCTTATACTAGTACATGAATGAATGAGTGAATGGGTGAATGGTACTTTCTCTAGTTGTTTGGAGTCATGATTTGTGGCTGTCTTTTAGTTTTGATGATTGGTTAATTGCTGAGAGGGAATGAATTAATACACACCAGGTTTTTATAATACAATTAGGGTTGTTTGGTTCAAAAACTATGTATTAGAACTTTTAACAGTAGCACAAAAACAAATCTGTATTTCCTTAATAGGGTACTTGTACACCTACCTGGACAGGAGGAGGTTCTGGATCATACCACATTGTTTGGATCATATTAGATTGCTCCTGAGAGATCCAGTAATGTCTGCACTCCATGCTGGTTGGGGGTTCCGAGGCAGAAGCTGGGCCTCTGGGTCCAGGAGAGGAAGAGTGGCTGACGTGGTGGGATGATAGGCAGCAATAAAGTGAACTGGGATGAGAGAAATATAGCTTTAAATGACAGTCTCAGGCAAAGTTGTCATCATGGTACGAATGTGACAGACTGTAAAGTAATTCCTGAGTCATAGAACTTTTCAGCTAGGGAGTTATATAAATAATCATATATGTGTGTGTGTGTGTGTGTGTGTATATGTGTGTGTGTGTGTGTGTGTGTGTGTGTGTATATATATATATATATATATATATATATATATGTCAATTTCTACTTCTGTGGCCTTGACAAGATGCCCCAGGGCCTGCATCTTCAGGATCCAGACCGTAGTCTCCAAATTGGAGACTCTTCCTTCAGGGCACAGCCAACAGGATGAATTTCAGCCTTTTTATCATTCTGTCAAGATTCAAATTTTGGGGAGAGAGCCTGTGGCTTAGGATTGGTGCCCATTCCTTGGGCAGGAACGAGCAGGTCTCTTGGGTGACAGATGTATTTAGATCATGCACCATGGTGGAGGGAGCATTCCCCTCAGCAAGACTGGGGGAGTCTGGAACGAGCGTCTGCTCCCATGGCCTGCATGTGTGAGTCATGCAGGTGCAAATGTGCAAATCTATAAGCAGAGATAAACATGCCTGTATATCCAGAGGAAGGCATGCAAAGATGAGCAGAGGCAGAAATATGCATTCACAGATATTTTCACAAGTACAAAATATGCGAAGATACATGAGTATATAAAAAAAATGTGTGTATAGATGTGTAGGTCAATAGTGGTATACACGGAGGTGCACCTGTGGATATATATGTGGAAATACGTGCATAAATACAGACACGCTTATGAGTACATGCCCATAGCATGTACGGTGCTTGGAGAGCAAACAAGCAGAGGAAAAGAGACTGAATAGTAGAAGGTGGATAAAGGAGAGAGAGTAAAGGGACAACAGAGTTACCTGCTCTCACAAAGTCGTTGACCTTAGATTTCTGCATGTGTTCTTCATAGGCCTCTTGGCTCTGGTCCTGGTGAGTATGTTCAGTAGGTTCATTTGATCAGAAGGGCAATGTGATGCCACAAATGGCAGTCTCCCTGTTTGTCTTCATTTTTTTTGTTCTGCCTATGTTAATTTTATTTATTTATTTATTTATTTATTTATGATAGTCACAGAGAGAGAGAGAGAGGCAGAGACACAGGCAGAGGGAGAAGCAGGCTCCATGCACCGGGAGCCCGATGTGGGATTCGATCCCGGGTCTCCAGGATCGCGCCCTGGGCCAAAGGCAAGCGCCAAACCACTGCACCACCCAGGGATCCCTATTCTGCCTATGTTAATGGGTTGGCCTCTTCCCCCTTTCCTGCCTTGTTTTCTGCCTCTGCTCCTACAGTACCATCTTGGCTCTGTGGCCATTGCCCATAAGGGGAACCATGTTCTCTTCTTTTATGCCTCTGTGCCTTTGCACCTGCTGTTCCTATATGTTCCTTCTGCTTGGAATGCTCTTTCTTCTCATTTGCCTGGTTCTACTTGTCTCTCAAAAATGGCAGGCCAGATATCACCTCCTCCAGGAAGCCTTCCGGAAATTCCAGAATTGTTTAGACACCATCCCTCCCTGAGCATCCCTATTATAGCACTGACTACTTTGTGCAATAGTCGTTTTTAACTAAATTGGAACCTTCTAGAAGATAGAGATATGTATTTGTATCCTCATCATCTAGCACTGTACCTGGCTCTCAGTAAACATTTGTTGAATTGTTAAATGGATGATTGAAAGTATGATTCTATGAATGAATGAATAATTGTATAAATGAGCAAATAAATAAATAATGACTTGGTGAGTTTGGGAATCTGAACTTCATAAAGTTGGGCTTCCTGTTACTTTTCACTGCCTCTTATCTGTTTTTTCTCTTTTTTTTTTTTAAAAGATTTTATTTATTTGAACGAGAAAGTAAGCGAGAGAGAGAGAGAGAGAGAGAGAGCACAAGCTGGGGGAGGAACATGGGGAGAGAGAGAAGCATCTCCCCACTGAGCAGGGAGCCCGATGTGAGGCTCCATCCCAGGACCCTGAGTTCATGACCTGAGCTGAAGGCAGACGCTTAACCGACTGAGCCACCCAGGCGTGCCGTGTTTTCTCTTCTTGAATCATGATTCAGGACTCTCTTCATACCTTCTCCTCTTACTTGAAGATCTTAATCAGTCAGCTCTGTGTGGTCGAATCTCAAAACTACATCTTACCTTAAATCCCTGGAGATGATTGTCATTTTTTTTTTTTAAAGATTTTATTTTTATTTATTCACGAGAGACACAGGCAGAGACACAGGCAGAGAGAGAAGCAGGCTCCATGCAGGGACCCTGATGTGGGACTCGATCCCAGGTCTCCAGGATCACACTCTGGGCCACAGGCAGCGCCAAACCACTGTGCCACCAGGGCTGCCCTGATTGTCATTTAAAACTCAGTAGTATCGGGACACCTGGGTGGCTCAGTGGTTGAGCATCTGCCTTTGGCTCAGGGCGTGATCTCGGGCTCCCTGCATGGATCCTGTTTCTCCCCTTACCTGTGTCTCTGACTTCTGTCTGTGTCTCTCTGGAATAAATAAATAAAGTCTTAAAAACAACAACAACAACAAATGCTCAGTAGCATCTAGTTAGAGTTTTTCTGACATGCCCATTCCTTCTGTGTTGGGGCAAGAAAGGTTTATTTGTCTCTGATGACAAATAATACTCATTCACGTATACTTTGTAAAATATGGAAATGTATTTAGAAGAAAATAAGCATCTTTATTTCTACCACCTATTTTGTCAAGAGTTTGATATGTATTTTTCCAGTCTTCTAGGAAATGTACATACGTGTGTATATAATATACTTGACTTTTTTCATAAGATGAGATCATACTATCTATGTAATTTTGCATTTTGCAATTTTCATTTTCTGGCAAACATTTCCTGGTGCTATCACATGTTTTGTAAAATGTTTTTTGATGAAGGCATCGTATTCTTTTGTAGAGCAGGATTTTTCAAGTCATTCTTTAATTGTTTGGTATCTTTATTGGCACTTAGGTTTCCATTATATATGATATTATGATGAACCACTTTCTACATAGGTGTTTGAACTTCTAGTTATTTCCTTTAGGATGGGTTTATAGCAAGAGAGTAACTCGGTCAAAAAAGATAGACTTTATTTTAATTAATTAATTAATTTATGATAGACACAGAGAGAGAGAGGCAGAGACACAGGAGGAGGGAGAGGCAGGCTCTACGCAGGGAGGCCGATGCGGGACTTGATCCCAGGACTCCAGGATCATGCCCTGGGCCAAAGGCAGGTGCTAAACCGCTGAGCCACCCAGGGATCCCCAAAGGATAGACTTTAAAAGAGAAAAATCCCTCGTGTGTGTGTGTGTGTGTGTGTGTGTGTGTGTGTGTGTGAGTGTGTGAATCTGAATGCATTCCAGCTATTACAAAACAGTTGTGTTGGGAATTTCAGAATATAAATGTATAATTTGTAGAGTTGAGCTGTTATCTGGAAAGAGTATATTTCTCCAGAACTGATGTTTTTCCCAGCCCTGTTGTCTGGTCATGTTCAGTTTCATCTCTTATTGTGAGCAGTGTTTCCCCAGAAGGAGGTCACTACCCTGCACACACACCTTTAAAGATCCAGAGCCCAGGAGACAGAAGGTGGTTTGGCTTTGGGAATCTCGGTTACACTGGGGATATGGGGATGTTGTTTTCTGGGGACCGATGGTGTGATCTAGAGGTGAGAGGATGGGAGCTGGAGAATGAGGCTCTTTTCTGGGGTGTCCTGTCTGCTGTCACCCAGTGTTGGCCCTCCTTTGTGCAGCAACTGTTTCCACTGTCTTTGTCCTGCCTGTTGTGCTAGTGATTGATCAATCGATTGGTTATTGTGGTAAATATACACGACACAAGATTTACCATTTAACCATTTTTAAATGCACAGTGCAGTGATTTTTTTAAAGATTTTATTTATTCATGAGAGACATAGAGATACAGGCAGAGGGAGAAGCAGGCTCCCTGCAGGGATCCCAGGACCTCGGGGTCACAATCTGAGCCAAAGGTGGACGCTCCACTACTGAGCCACCCAGGCATCCCTAGTGCAGTGGTATTAGTACCACTGTTGTCATACAGCCATCTCCAGAATTATCATCTTGTACCAAAACTCTTACAGTGACTTATTTTTAATTCTGAGCAGCTTGGGGTCAGTAATCTGGTGCTGTGTGTGGTACATAGTAGGAGCCTTTCAGTGTTCATATGAGAGATGGCACAGCCACCTGAGGGCACTTCAGAGGAAAGTGTGTGTAGGGACTTCATTGGAGTCCTGGCCATACTGTTTGGGGTCTTCCCTGTTGCTCTGTGTGGCAGTGGTCAGCCTCTCCCACGGCTCCCTGATTCTGCTGTTATAGAGTCAAACTGCATGAGTAGCCTCTGCTTCCTCCTCCTCCTCTTCTTCTTCTCCTCCTCTTCTTCTTCTCCTCCCTCCCTCCCTCCCTCCCTCTCTCCCTCCCTCTCTCTCTCTTTCTTCTTCTTCTTCTTCTTCTTCTTCTTCTTCTTCTTCTTCTTCTTCTTCTCCTCCTCCTCCTCCTCCTCCTCCTCCTCCTCCTCCTCCTTTATTTATTTATTTATTTATTCACAAAAGACTGAGAAACAGGCAGAGAGGGACAGAGAAGCAGGTCCCTTGCGGGGAGCCTGGGGAACCTGATGTGGGAGGGGAGAGGAGGGAGGGACTCAGGGACTCCCAGGACCCCAGGATTATGACCTGAACCAAAGGCAGACGCTCAACCACTGAGCCACCCAGGTGCTCCTGCTTCCTCGTCTTCTAGCAGTTTCTGTCTACTTCAATCATTAGTTCGTTATTAGGAACTAATTTTTATTATTATCAATTGAAATTTTTATGTACATCTCACTTCTCTGCTAAGATTGTTAGCTCCTGGCCAGCATAAAACCTTACACATCGTAATATTACAGCTGATTGCTAATATAATAGTTCATTGAAGCTAAGATGCCATCAGCAGCGTGATGGGCCATTTTTTCCCTGCACTTTTGAGAAAGTATTATCATGAATCAGAAAACACTGCCACTTAACCATGACACACCATTGGTTGTAAATGCACCCTAATTTCAGATATCTTAGAATGTGAAAAAATGTATTTTTGAATGGATGAATCACAGTAAGTGAGAAATAAGGGCTTGTTTCATGTTTTGCTTCTGTGTATCATGTGAAAGACAGATGAGAACATTTACAAATATTATAGGCAATGGCTTTAAAGTTTTATTTCATGAAAATTCCTAATTAAATTTCCATGGACTCTCTTCTTGAGAATGAAAATCACATAACTTTCCTTTTGAATTCAACACTCTATTCTTTCCTAAGGTGCCTGTCCTCATTTTGTTTCACTTGTGTTTTCTATCATATTTTTGTTTTTTTACTATGGATTTTTCAGATAGTTCATTGTGGGTCTTTTTTTCCCCCCTTAGGCAGTGTTTCCTGTAGGAAGGGTGACTCTTGTTTTAAAGGTCTCATAGAACCTTCTAGAATGTTTTTCCAGGCTCTAAAAAAGTCTTACAATTATCACAAAGTGACAAAAGTGATAAGATCAAGTGTTAGTGTTGTTAATGTCAAGTGCAAACTTCAGTGACTGAAAAATACGTTTTTAGACTAGAGTATGAGTATTTTGCTAAAGTGGCCCATTAGACGATGATTATATTAGTAGTTGCTTGGATCTTCAGGTCCTGGGAATTCGTATCAACAATTTACAGTTCCTACTGCTTAACTATGGGCAACCTTCATGAACACCACTTGATATATGGCATCCTTAATTTATTCCTGTGAACTACATTCTAAAAAAAAAAAAAAATATTTTTACTGCTGAGAAGAGCAGGAACAAAAAAGCATGTTTGTTTTTATGTGCCTTCAAACCTATTTCCACTTAAACTTCTTGATTATTAACTCACTTGCCTTAGCTTGATTTCTTTTATGTGCCTAATCTTCTTCACACCCAGACCCTGAGTTCTTATTTTTCTAGGTCATATTGTTAATAATGATGCAAATAGCTGGCATGTGTTTTGAAAGCTTGCCCCGTTTTTGTTCAGTGGCTCTTGACCTTGTGCATATGAAATCACCTGGGAAATTTTAAACTTCCAGCCTATACTCAGACAAATGAAATTAGAATCTCAGAGTGGAACCCAGGCATCAGTATCACAGCTATACATCAACTCATTTAATCTGTCTGATGACCCTGTGAGGCATAGATATTCTTTTCCTTATTTTATAGACAGAAACACTGAGGGCAAGATTGATTAGCCCAGCATGAGTGGTGACTCAAATCCAGTTTGTCAGATTCCAGAGACTCTTCTTTCCACAGGTATTAGGTGGGCATTGGTGCTAGTTTGTTGCATTAAAACAAAGCAGCTATGTTCTGCAGTATTTATAAAGGTGACCCTTTAACATCACTTCATGAATAGTTTCAAAGTCCTGGTCATTGTTCAGGCATCTATATTGTGTTCTTTTCTCTTGTTTTTTTTTTTTTTTTTTAAATTTCCCCCTCCCCCATTAAAAAATTTTTTTTTAAAAGATCTTATTTGTTTATTTGAAATAGAGTAAGAGAGCGGGCACAAGAGGAGGGCAGAGGGAGAGGGAGAAGCAAGCTCCCTGCTGAGCAGGGAGCCCAACATGGGCTCTATCCTGGGACTCTGGGATCAGAACCAGAGCCGAAGGCAGACACCTAACCAACTGAGCCATCCGGGCGCCCCTGTTCTTTTCTCTTGTAATGTGCTCTTCAGGTTATATTAAATTTCCATTGGTTCAGGAGTATTCACCAAATTGGTATTTTATTAACTCAGATTGTCCTGAATGATCCTGGAGGAATGACTTGTTCGAGTTTGTGGTATTTCAGTCGCTTGTTTGGTGGAGAAAGCAGTGTTACCGTCTTACAGGTGGGTTACTAGAGTGAGCCAGTGGTAGTTCATTTGAGTGGCTCCCAGAACTCCAGGGTTGGAGATAAACAGTCCCTAGGGCCAGCCTTGTGAGTGTAAACCCATCAGAGAGGAAATGCAGGGAAGAGAGGCTAATCGGGCATTCCAGAGAACGCCCAGGGAAGGAAAGGCCAAGGAAAAAGTAGAGGCTCGGACAGCAGCAGGATTAAGGAGAGAATATTTTAGGGAAGGAAGGCCCCAGATGTTTGAAGGGGATGTGTGATGCCACGTTTGGGTTCAGAGAGGAAGATGTGTAGGGGGGAGGGGAGAGGTGCTCCTGACCTGGGGAATGAAGGAGTGATGGGGAGGTAACTGTGGTGACACAGATGGGCCGAGGTGAGGGTTAAGGTGGTGGGGACACCATGTGAGATGGTGCGGATAATTTAGCAGAGTGAGAGAGATGATCTGGTGAGAGGGTGTGGTTTCAGCCCCAGCCAGGGAGCAGCAAGGACAGCAGCCCTAGTGAGGAAGGGGGTCTGGAAGCTGGTGGGCCGGTGGCCTCTGCCTTCAGCCTTGCCATAAGGCGTGGGGAGGAGCAGCCCTGAAGGTAATTTGGAAGTGATTATTCTTGTGCTAAACAGTCTTTGGATTGATAAGAGCCGCCTAAGGCATTTAAATATAATTCAGATTCCAGAGGTGGTTTCCATGCAGGTTTTTAAGAATTCATCTCAGCAAAGAATTAAGGCTCACAAAGCATAGTCTCTTTTCTAGAAGACTAGTAAGGCCGGAGGGAAGATTATAGGCAACCTTTCCCTTTGTGAACAGCTTAGTTGAGTGGCTTAACTAACTGACCAGCTTAGTTGGAGTGTTTGGTGGATCTGTTAGAAGGGTTTTGAGGGTTTTGCAAATTTGATAGAATATAGTTTTTGAAATTTTATAGAATATGTCTACACCTTTTACTTGTATTTTACTTGTTTAATGAACTATTATACATTATAGTATTTTTATAGATATATACATATATCTCTATATAGATATCTATATCTATATATAGATATAGATATGAATGATGAATGGATATAGATATATACATATATACATATCTATCTCTAAGTGCTAAGTGCTCTATTTTTTATAGATATCTATATCTATCTCTAAGTGCTCTTCGATGGATTTGCCGAGGCTGAATACAGCTATATAACAATACTGAGATCAAGAAACAGAACATTACCTTCCCTTCAGAAATGTCCCTGCCCCACTGTGTCCTCTTCTGGTCTCAAACCCCTCCCAGCAAGGTAATCCTCATCCTGATTTATAACAGCTGAAGTATTACATTTGGGCGTGTAATCATGTCAGACGCAAATTTGAATACGATGGAGACAACCCAAGTGTTAGTTTATGTTGCTGGGGTAACTTGTTTTTGTGCAGATCTTAAAATAAGATGATTTTAGCTGTCTTCTTGAAAATATGGCATGAGTTAGGAGGATTGTGGCTTGGCACAGTCTGTTGACTTCAGATCTGCTCGGTGCTCCCTCGACCTTGCACGAGCTGCCCCCGGTTCCTGTGCTGGCTCGTTGGGGCTGGCTCACATGGGTTTATTTAGTGTGTGTGACACACCCACGGGCCTCTGGGAGGCTGGGGTGTTAGAGGCAGTAATGGGGTTTGTCTTCGGTCCTCATTGCCCCTGGGTCTCTATTCTTTCCAGGGAACACAAGTGATTGTTAAGTAACTTGAGGAACTCTTAATACTTTTGTTATTTTTTAAATTAAAAAAATTTAATTCTAGTGTAGTTAACGTACAGCCTGATACCAGTTTTAGGTGTACAATGTAGTGATGCACCAATGGTACATCCTGCAGTGTTTACCAGGATACGTGTACTCTTAATCCCCATCACCTATTTCATCCATCTCACCCTCCCACCTTCCCTTTGGTAATCATCACTTTGTTCTCTCTAGTTAAGAGTCTGTTTTTTAGTTTTCTCTCTCTCTTTTTAAAAATTTATTCATTTGTCTGTTTCTTAAATTCCACATATAAGTGAAATCATATGGCATTTGTCTTTTTCTCCCTGACTTATTTCACTCCGAAGTATACCCTTTAGATCTGTCCGTGTCGTTGCAAATAGCAAGATTTCTTTTTTTATGGCTGAATAATAGTCCGTGTGTGTCTGTTGTGTGTGTATCACTTCTTTTTCATCAATTGATGCACACTTGGGTTGCTTCCATAATTTGGCTCTTGTGAATAATGCTGCCATAAGCACAGGGGTGCATATATCTTTTCAAATTAGTGTTTTCATATTCCTTAGCTAAATATCCAGTAGTGGAATTACTGGATCATATATGGTAATTCTATTTTTAATGTTTTGAGAACCCTCCAGACTGTTTTCCACTGTGGCTGCACCGGTTTGTGTTCCCACCAATGGTGCATAAGGGAGGAACTCTTCAATCTTGAGGCAAACATTTCCTGGTACTCCTGTTTTGAATTTGAGCCTGAAGAAGGGGGTTCGTTGGCCTGCAAACTTACTTATTTTTAAACGTTGTCAAAATCACTAACATTTAAAAACTGAGGGATGTCACATCAAAGCGAGGATTTCAGTCTCATCTTGGGCTAACAGGATACCCAGCCTCACCAAGGCCCAGTTTTATGGACTGTGGTGCCATGCTGAGGTCTGCAGCTCCCTTTCTTTGCTTGACCTCACACCCCTTGTTTTGCGAGGTTCACTCCTGGCCCACTTTTCTCCCTGGCTTCTGTAGGCACTTGTGTCTAAGAGCCTTCTGAGGTTGCAAAGTACAGAGTTGAAGGAATGTTACAACTTTTTGGGAGTTTGATTTAGGGTGTTCTCAGTAGTGAGCAAGTTAACTGTTTTTCAGCAAATCTAATCTAAATCATGGATGGCAAGCTTACAGCCACTATCGGCAGGCATGGTATTGTATTTTGTTATTTAAAACTTTTTATTAATCTAACTTTTATGGAATAGGTCATACTTTCACATGGTTCAGAACTTAAAAGGCAGAGGTCACAAACTCAGATGCCTGCAGGGAGGAACCAGGCAGAAAATAAAGAAATGGAGCAGGCTGGTGGCACGCTGCCAATCAAAGGACAGTAGGGGATAGTGGGGCCTGTGGAGATATACCCCTTTAGGCATTCAAATTTTATTAAATTAAAAAAATATATTTATTTATTTAAAATATTTATTTATTTTAAAACTACGTATCACGTAGTTTTAAAAATTTGAATGCAGGGCATCTGGGTGGCTCGGTGGTTGGGCATCTGCCTTTGGCCCAGGGTGTGATCCTGGGGACCTGGGAACGAGTCCCACGTCGGGCTCCCTGCATGGAGCCTGCTTCTCCCTCTGCCTGTGTCTCTGCCTCTCTCTCTCTGTGTCTCTCATGAATAAATAAATAAAATCTTAAAAAAATAAAGCCACAGAAATGTCCTAGCTCACTGTTCTGGAGGCTGCAAGTCTGAATCAAGGTGTCGGCTGGGCCGTGCGCCCTCCGAAGACTCCTTGTTGGCCTTTTCTGGCTTCTGGCATTTGCTGGCACTTCTTGGTCTTCCTTGGCTTGGAGATGCCAGCACTCGAGCTGCACGGCTGTCTTCTCCCTGTGTCTTCACCCCATCTTCCCACAGAGCGTGGCTGTGTCTAACTTTCCCCTTTCTATCAGGACACCAGTTGTCCTGGATTAGGGCTGCTGGGCTGACCTCACTGTAACTTCGTTGCCTCTGTGCACAACCTATTTCCAAAGAAGGTCGTGTCCTGAGGTACTAGGGATAAGAAGAACTAAAGTGTATTTTTGGGGAGGGACACAGTTCCACCCACAAGAGTATTTTATCAGATGTGGTAAGAGATTGGCCCTTGACTACTGATACCGAATAATGTCATCTAACGATTACATCATTCTTTAAAAAAGTGGTTACGTGTGGGGTCACTGGGGGGCTCAGTCACTTAAGTGTCTGACTCTTGATCTCAGCTCAGGTTTTGATCTCAGGGTCATGAGGCTCCCTGCTGGGGTGGAGCCTACTTAAAAAATGCGGTTATGTGTATGATTTGTAAGATTCATAATATTAAAACAGGCTTTGTGTGTGGGTTTTTTAAAATTTTTATTTATTTATTCATGAGAGACAGAGAGAGAGAGAGAGAGAGGCAGAGACACAGGCAGAGGGAGAAGGAGAAGCAGGCTCCATGCAGGGAGCCTGATGTGGGACTCGATCCCCGGTCTTCAGGATCATGCTCTGGGCCGAAGGCAGGCACCAAACCGCTGAGCCACCCAGGGATCCCCTGTGAGTGGGTTTTTAAAGAAATAAAAGCATATAAGTGGAGGTGTGCTTGGAAACTTTTTAATTTTAAGATTTTTAATTTATTTATTCATGAGAGACACAGAGAGAGACCGAGACACAGGCAGAGGAAGAAGCAGGCTCCCTGCAGGGAGCCCCATTGTGGGACTCGATCTCAGGACCCCGGGATCGCGACCTGAGCCAAAGTCAGAGGCTTAACCGCTGAGCCACCCAGGTGCCCCTACTTGGGAAGTTATTTATTTATTTATTTATTTATTTATTTATTTATTCATTCATTCATTCATTTATTTATTTAGACACACACAGAGAGAGAGAGAGTGAGAGAGGCAGAGACACAGGCAGCGGGAGAAGCAGGCTCCATGCAGGGAACCCGATGTGGGACTTGATCCCGGGTCTCCAGGATCACACCTCGGTCTGCAGGCGGCAGGCGGTGCTAAACTGCTGCGCCACTGGGGCTGCCCGGGAAGTTTTTTAATAGAGCATATGAGCTGCCAGTTTGGAAACCACCACCTGGGCCGTCTGACTGGTGGAGTCAGAGGTACAGGGCTGGAGGCTGGCAAAGCCACGTATAGATTCCCGTTCTGTGTCCTACTGACAGATGATCCTTGCGGTTTCCTCACCTTCTCTAGCTTTAGGTTTCTTCATTTGCAGGATGGGTTGTTGAGGAAAGTACGTGATTTAATCCCCAAAAGATGCTTAGCACAAAACTTGGCTTATGGTAGGCAGTCTGTAAATATTAGCTACCCCTGATGAAGTTGATAAATGGGTTTTTGTTGCCTTTTTTTTTTTTTTAAGTTTTATATATTTATGAGAGACAGAGGCAGAGGGAGAAGCAGGCTCCATGCAGGGAGCTCGACATGAGACTTAATCCTGGAACTCCAGGATCATGCCCTGGGCTGAAGGCAGGCGCTAAACCACTGAGCCACCCAGGGATCCCCCTTTTTGTTGCTTTTCATTTCATCTCAGGGACGCTGATCAATGCAGAGTTCACAGATTACACAAGAAACACAACTAGATAAAGATTGATCCTGGGGACGCCTGGGTGGCTCAGCGGTTGAGCGTCTGCCTTCAGCTCAGGGGGTGATCCTGGAGTCCCAGGATTGAGGCCTGCATTGGGCTCCTTGTGGGGAGCCTGCTTCTGCTTATGTGTCTGCCTCTCTCTGTGTGTGTCTCTCATGAGTAAGTAAATAAAATCTTTGACTTAAAAACAGTGAGGTCATATAGAAGGGAGTGAGAGAGTTTACTTCTATTCCTTCCCATTTGATGTAAGCGTTTGGGTAAACCCAAGTAAAAGTACTACTGTGGTTTTCCTATATCACTTGGGAGCAGGGCTGCTGAGGGTGACTTGGGTGGTTTCTCTGTCCTCGTCAGCTGCTCTCCCCAGGCTGCCCCCGTGAAGATGCTTGCAAGTTCTCAGCTGGGTGGTGTCACCTGCAGGGGCGTCTGTTGTCACTATCAGAATACAGGATCATTACAGACAGCCGGTGTGGTCAGGGATTCCAAACACCTGGGGGCCTCTACAGGTCTCTGGGTGGGACTACTATGAGGCCTTTATTTATTTATTTTTTTAAAGCTAAAGTTCTGTTTTAGAATATCTTTGGTCTGTGAGAGACTTTTCTTCCTGTCCCTATAGCCAAGCAAAAGAAGGAGTAATTGTATCATGCCAGTAGAGTGGTTTAAAATTCTCACTGAGGATGCCCTGTGTTCCTTTTTTAAATAGTGTCAGTAATCAAGTCTCTTTTTCTCTTAGAGGCCACTGATTCCTCTAGAGAAATCAACCGAGGCTTACATACAAGCAGAAAAAAAGTTTTTTACAGAGCAAATTATAACCAGTGTCTAAACGCAGAGAATAAAAAGCCCCACTCAGTAAATGGAACAATGAATATAATATGTTACTTGGTTCAGTCCTACATTAAACCAGTTGAGGGAAGGGCGAAGACAAGAGGCTGATAAGAACACAGGCCCTGGGGAGAAGCTGGTGGAGGATGGGGAAGGGAGGTTAGTAAGAGATGGGGGAACACGCTTAAAAATTGTGTTCCTTGCCAAGATTGCTTTTGACCCAGACTGTAGATATACTTCAAAATTGTCACTCTTTAAAAAAAAAATTATAATCTTATTTTAAAATTGGTTCATTTTAGGGACACTTGGGTGGCTCAGCGGTTGAGCATCTGCCTTTGGCTCAGGGCGTGATCCTGGGGTCCTGGGATCGAGTCCCACCTTGGGCTTCCTGCGGGGAGCCTGCTTCTCCCTCTGCCTGTGTCACCGCCTCTCTCTCTCTCTCTGTCTCTCGTGAATAAATAAATAAAATCTTAAAAAAAAAAAGAAAAAGAAAATTGGCTCATCTTAAAGAAGGATTTTAATAGGTCTGGAAGAAACCATGTTAGTAATCTGGTTTTATTTATTTTTTATTTTTATTTATTTTTATTTTTTAAAAGTTCTTTTTTTTTAAATTTTTTATTTATCTATGATAGTCACACAGAGAGAGAGAGAGAGAGAGAGAGAGGCAGAGACACAGGCAGAGGGAGAAGCAGGCTCCATGCACCGGGAGCCTGACATGGGATTCGATCCTGGGTCTCCAGGATCATGCCCTGGACCAAAGGCAGGCGCCAAACCGCTGCGCCACCCAGGGATCCCAGTAATCTGGTTTTATTTTTATTTATTTATTTATTTTTTATTTATTTATGATAGACACACACACACACACAGAGAGAGAGAGAGAGAGAGAGAGAGAGAGAGAGAGAGAGAGGCAGAGACACAGGCAGAGGGAGAAGCAGGCTCCATGCACCGGGAGCCCGATGTGGGATTCGATCCCGGGTCTCCAGGATCGCGCCCCGGGCCAAAGGCAGGCGCCAAACCTCTGCGCCACCCAGGGATCCCCCAGTAATCTGGTTTTAAAGTGGAGATGGTCAGAGGCCAGTCACAGTCTTTGGGCCACATGGCACGTGTGAGTTCATGCTGTAAATATGAACTGTACTCTGGATACATAAACTTAACAGATGAAGTACAAACATAGCAAACCAAAAGAGTGTCATCCGTCTCAAAAGCAAGGGAACCACTTCTGTGGATCAGAAGTGGCACAAGAGTGCAAATGGTTAGCAGGGCCAAGGTCAGCCTCCACCCGGTGGAGGGGCTTGACTTAGCAAATGCAGCTGAGTGCTAACACAGCAGATGCTAAACAGCTCAGAGGGAGAACCCAGACAGCAGCTGTCAGCATGTAGTAAGGAGATGATTAACACCTTCCTCGTGAGAAGCTCCGGGAACTGGCTGGAAGGATGGGAGTCTTAGAGGGGGTGCTAAGGCTCTGGGTTCCTGGGTCCCCCCCCCTTGGAAATTCTGGAGAAGGGCCTGGAAATCCCTATTTTTAAAGGATTTTGAGGCGATTCTGAGAGCAGGACCACTCTGTGGTGAGATAGGAAAGTCAGCTTTCAGAGAAGCCAGCTCACCAAAGTTAAATTGGTTAAGGATGTTTCCTTTGTACCCGGGAGCTTTTGTATTTGAGCCCTTGAGTTGATGGCTTTAAAAAATTATTGTAAAATACGCATAACCTAAAACTGCCGTTTTCATTTATTTTGAGAGCGTGCGATTCGGTGGCGTTGGGGATAGTCACAGTGTTGTACAACAGGCACCGAGGTCTAGGTTCTTTGCCCCCCTCCCCCACCCCGACAGCCACTGATCTGCCCTGTTGCCCTGGGTTTGCTGATTCTAGATAGTTCATGCACATGGAATCATACAGTGTGCCTTTCTGTGTGTGTGTCTGGCTGCTTTCACTTAGCATAATGTTTTCAAGGTTCATCTGTGTCGAAGAATGTATGAGTACTTCATTTGCTTTTATGGCTGAATAATATTGCGTTGTATGGATGTTTCACATTTTGTTCAGTAGTTGACGGATGTTTGGGTAGTTTGCACCTTTTGGCTGCTGTTAATAGAGCTGTGGTGAACATTGCCGTATACCTTTTTGCTTGAACACCTGTCTCCAGTAATTGTGGGACACCTGGGTGGCCTCCACTTAGGGGTGGAATTACTGGGTCATACGGTAATTCTGTGTTTAACTTGTTGAGGACCAGGTTGCCTGGGTGGCTCGGTGGGTGAGCGCCTGCCTTTGGCTCAGGTTGTGACCCTGGAGACCTGGGATCGAGTCCTGCATCAGACTCCCTGCAGGGAGCGTGCTTCTCCCTCTGCCTGTGTCTCTGCCTCTCCCTTTGCCTGTGTATCTGCCTCTCCCTGTGTGTCTCTCATGAATATATTTATTTATTAATAAAATCTTTAAAAAAAGGAAACAAAAACTTATTGAGGCCTGCAAAACTGTTTGCCACAGTGGATGCAGCAAGCAGTGTATGAGGATTCCAATGACTGCACCCTCTTCCCAACACATGGGGTGTTGTTTTTTTTTTTTTTCCTTTTTTTAAAAAAATAGGACTCTGCTAACGGGTGTGAATTGGCATCTCATTGTGGTGTCCCCAGTGACTAATGACATTGAACATCTTTTCCTGCGCTTGTTGGCAATTACATTGCTTTTAAGTTAAGATTTATTCAGATGAAAAAAAAAAGATTTATTCAGATGGGTGGTGTTTTCCTCATGTAGTCTTTTTTTTTTTTTTTTTAGGGTAGTTATTTTGTATGTTGTGACTGAAGCTGCAGACAGATGGGGGTGGGGGTGGTCCTGGTCCTGACTCTTGCGGGGCTTGGGGCAAGCTAGAACTCTCCGTGCCTCCCTTTTCACAGCTGGGGAGATCTCTTCATATATCCCTGCTTCTTTCTTGTGAGTCTAAAAGCAGTCCTCAGTGGTTGAAGCTGGACCATCGGAGAGACACATTTTAGTTGCCCATCTACTGTGGGGTTCCCGGGAGCCATTTTTGAGGGGTTAGGGGTAGCAGGTCCTTTGTGTTTCTGTGTGAGGTTTTCCTGCTTCAGGCCCCACCTCCCACTTACCCTTGCAGGTGAAGCAGTGAATGTGTCATTGGCACAGTGCCCAGGACAGCTTATCACTGGGAAAGTCCCAACCCTTTCACAGATCCCCTCTTTGGGCTCTCCCACTTTGGGCCTCCCCAATGAACCAAGTACAGGGTCTTCCCGTGGCCTTACTCTTATGTGGTCCTGATGCAGAGCTGACCCTGGACGCTAGTTTCATGCCGCTGTGGATACAGTGTCCGAGATATTACCTTGCTGTGTCATTATTTTATTTTATTTTTTATTTATTTTTATTTTTATTTATTTATTTTATTTTATAAATTTATTTTTTATTGGTGTTCAATTTGCCAACATATAGAATAACACCCAGTGCTCATCCCGTCAAGTGCCCACCTCAGTGCCTTTCACCCAGTCACCCCCACCCCCACCCACCTTCATTCTTTTATTATTTTTTAAGATTTTATTTATTATTCATGAGAGACGAGAGAGAGAGAGAGAGAGAGAGAGAGAGAGAGACAGAGACACAGGCAGAGGGAGAAGCAGACTCCATGCAGGAAGCTTGATGTGGGACTCCATCCCGGGCCTCCAGGATCATGCCCTGGGCCAAAGGCAGGTGCCAAACCGCTGAGCCACCCAGGGATCCCCTGTGTCATTCTTTGCAATGAGCAAAGTTTTCATATTGGGAAGCCATTTTATACAGAATTCTTGTTTGTTGTGTAATTATAAAGACTTTTGTGCAGAGCTATTCAAAAATAATAAAAAAATTATAACCTAGAAGTGTCCCTTGAAAACTCTTGGGTGCAGGGTAAGACCCATCTCCCCAGAGAGGCAGTGGGGTGCTATGGAGAGAGCAAGGGGTTTTTGGCGGCATAGGGATCTCCTGGCACAGAGCGGTGGTCTATGCGGACACAGTCCTCTAGGCTCAGTTGACCATTGCAGTATCTTTTCTTTATTGCTGTAAAATACACAGAACATAAAATTTACCATCTTTTTTTTTTTTTTTTAAATTTACCATCTTAATAAATTTTTTAAAAAAGATTTTATTTATTCGTGAGAGACACAGAGAGGCAGAGACATAGAGGGAGAGACAGGCTCCTCACCGAGACCCTGATGTGGGACTTGATCCCGGGACCGGGACCATGCCCTGAGCCAAAGGCAAATGCTCAACCACTGAGCCACCCAGGCATCCCCATTTTAATCATTTTTAAGTATACGGCTTAGTGGCATTCATTGCAACATTTTAAATATTTTCTTACTGGGGAGTAGGGTTTCCCTCCTCCTCATCCCCGGAGGTCACACCTGTTGGCAGGGCTCCCCACCTGCCTCCCCTACCACTTGGGCCAGGAAGGCTTGTTCAGTGAGCTGCAGGCTCCCTGCCCCAGGGAAAATGTAGGCGGGCCTGGGAGGCTTGGCTATTAATAGAGGCTTTCTCAGGGTCATTAAATGATCCGCAGGAGGTATTAACTAGTCTCCAGTTTTGGAGGCTGGAAGGATTCTTGTGTAGGTTCTCAGAGACATTATACTGTTTATTGACTTCTTTGAGTATGGGACAGGGAAGAAAAAGATTGAGGTTCTTTTTTGATGTTTTCTCGAAACTCGAGTTAAGGGGTTTGGGAAAAAGTGAAATCGACCATCATGTTTTAAGGTTATTTTAGTACTTCATTCATCTCTCCTTTGGGAAGGGACTAAAATAAATGTACTGCTTTGGAGATATTCTGACATTTTATTTCCTCCTCCCTTCCTCTTTCATGATTCTCATAATTTCCAAGATGTCCTTTATTTATATTTTTATTCTTTTAGACTTTGAACTTGAGAGCCAGGCAGGCAGACATAAGAGTTTATTCTCTTATGTGCAGAGGTAGTAATTTATCTGTAATCTTTCTAAAGAGCAGTGCAGAAATGAACATCTTTGTATTGAATTCTTAATCAGGTGATTAAGAAATGTTCTCAAACACAAATATGTTATTATGTAATCATGTTATTGTTTCAGACACCAAATAATTATTATTTCTTCTGTGAGTATATCTCAGAAGTGTTAGGAATATCTTTTAATATAATATCTTTTAACACAGGCTTAAAAACTTCCAACCTCCCTAATGAAATAATGGATGTAAGCAATAATCATCTTGGCTGTTTAATCACTAGGTGAAAAGTGGATGAAGAGTCTTATCACGGGTAGAGCAGAATGTCACCACCTAAAACCCCTGATAAATTTTAGCATCACTCAGCATGGGACAGCCAGGCGACAGGCACCTCCTGATGTGATGCAGTGGGACCACCTGGAAAATACTCTTGCTAAAAATACTAATCCTGAATCTAATGAAGACTCTTGATGTAATGACCAGTTTATAGAAAATCTTGGGGTTAGAAGAACATGTTAAATGACACCATGAGGATATAGTTAGCCAAATATGGAATGTGGTCTGGCTACGGGGACAGAAGATCATTTTCTTTAACAAGTAAATTGTGTGAGCTTAAAAAAAATTAAAAAGGAGGAGAAAACTATTAGACAGTAAAAGAGACTTAGGAGACACATCACCCAAAGCAATGTGTGTACCTGGTTTGGATCCTAATTTGAAAAAGACAGTTGTCCAAAAATATTTGGAGGCCAGCAGGGAGAACTAAGTATGGAATGTATAATGAGATGATATTAGGGATTATTTTTAATTTTGTTGGCTGTGATAATGATTGTGGTTATGATTTTTTAAAAGTCTTTATCAGAGATACCAAAATATTTATTGGTGAAATGAATAGTATGTAGGATTTGCTTTACTCTCACTAAAAAAAAAAAAAAAAAAAGAGGAGGGAATAGATGAAGTGAACATTGGCCAAAGGTTGGTGTTGAAGCCTGGTCCTGAGTTCTAGTCTTCTAGTTTTTGTGTGTGTCTAAAAATTTCATAATAGAAAGTTTAAAATGCTGAAGTTGGTTTCGTGCTGGCATGTAGTCACTTTAAATAGCAAAAACAAATATAGAACTCTTTATACTGGTAAAGCCTCAATTTTGGAAAATTGCCTTTTGGCTTATCTACATATTTGGTCTGGTTAGTTTCTTGGCAAATTAGTATTTACATTAACTTCATGTTATTCCCCATCCTGGAGTCCCATGGAGCCCTCAAATAAACTAAGAGAAGTCATAATTATAGATACTTAGAGAGTTAATGCTATGGATAATTGCTAATCAGTAGGCTCTTCAAACCAATAAGCAAGCAGAAGAAGGGGGTTTGGGAAAGATTGTCAGTGAATGGAAATAAATTAAGTAAGGATGGGAATAATTTGTGTGTTTGACTGAATCGGATTGTAGAAGTGTATGTAAATAGCACTGTCTGGTATGATTGCTAAAGGTGGCCCCTTCTGATTGCTGCGGAACACGGGGTTCTCTTGCCGCTCCTTACATGAGCTAGAGTTACTGGGAGTTGAACTTTTTTTTCTCTCTCTCTCTCTCCCGTGATGGGGTCATTTGACTTCAATCATCATCTTTCCGCAGATAATCACCAAATCTGTATCCTCAGCCCCAGTGGCTCTTTTGAGCACTAGAATCACATTTCTCCCCACCTGGAGTTGGCTCCCAGCCTTCTGTGCAGCCTCGTGCCCAGCCAGGCTCCCCTGCCTGGCTCTGTGCCGGGCACACCAGCTATTTTCACATCTGTCAACACCTCCTGCACTTCAGGCTTTTGCACGCACCCTCCCCTCTGCCTGGAGCAATCTCCCACTCCCTCTTTCTCCTGGCTCCTGAACCCCAACAGACACAGCTCCTCAGAGTCCACTGTCCTGACCTTTGCCCATTATCCTGGTTCTCTAGCTGCTTGCTTCTTTCCTTAGCAGCCTTCTTAGTTTGTAATTACTGTCTTCTCTCTCTTCCTGTAAAGTCCCCGAGCCAGGGGACCTTTCTGTCTTGGTGGAGTTCTGAGCAAGGCGTGATCAGAACTCAAAACTCTAAGCGGTGGTGATGGGGAGGAGGGGATCTGAGAGCTCCCTACAAGACTTTGATGGGAGAATGAGTCCTAAGTGGCGTGGAGGGCTGGACAGGGGAGTCTCAGGGCCTGTTAGACGTTCAGGGGAGCTGTCCGTAGGGGGCAGTTGCATCTGTGACTCAGAATCACCATGGACTTCTCTCTTGCCCGGTCCATCCTGCCAGCTGCCGGGGTCTCCCTGACTTGTGGCCTCCTCTCCGTTCCTGGGCCATCATGCCCGGCTGGCCGCTGGCCCCCATCCACTGTGTACCTGAGTGTAGGACGGAGGGGTCCTGCCTCCCTGCTGCTGCCACGTCCGTTTTCCTGCAGCGGAACTGCTAACAGGGCCGCTTTGCTCCAAATACCCAATGGATCCTCATGGTCTGTGGACTTTTCTCACATTCCTCAGCCGACTTTTCTAGTATTCCCCCCAACCCGCCGGAGCCACCAGTGTTTGTCACGCAAACACATCCCACATTGTCCAGACATGGAGCCTTTTGTCTCTGCTGCTGCTTCCAGCCGGAATGGCTCCTCTCTGTCTTTTAAGCCTCCTGCTCCCCTGATATAATATAAAAGCTTAATTTAGAGCTGAATTAAGGGATTGAGCCTGTCGCATAAGCTCTTCACTGTCTGTTGGAATTGGACCCACCCAGGGAGGCAGTGCCGTCTCCGGGCACTTAGTGCATCTGTGTGCAAACGTGGGAGGCCGGAGGCCCAGGGCCTCCTCTTGCTGAGTCAGGGGATGTCGTGTGCCATTCCAGCCCGAGTGTAACCAGAGACAGGGGATTATCTTGAAGCCGATGGTGTCCTTTTCCCTGTTGTTACGGGACCGTGTTTTGAATTAAATTATTTTAGAAACAGATGGCTGACTGAGAGTTTTTTGCCTTTGTTCTCCAGGAGTTGAGAGTTTGGTTCTGTTGTTTTGGTTACCTGCAGCGCTGGCAGTCTTGCCTTGCCGGGCGGTGAAAGAGCCTTGCACTTTATTTAGGAAAGAACAGAGCAAAGCAAAACGACATCTTCCAATAAATGCTCTGTGCCGTGCTTTGAATTGAATTAAGCCAACATTTCCATCTCTTTATCTGCTCAAATAAGAAAATCATGCAAAAAGTAAGAGTCCCTAGGACCCAACATGAAACTGATATAGTAGCCCCCCCATATCCATGAGGCATACATTCCAAGACCCATTCCATGGATGCCTGACATTGTGGATGGTACTGAAGCCTATATACACTTTTTTTTTTTTTTAAGATTTTGTTTATGTATTCATGAGAGAGACACAGAGAGAGGCAGAGACACAGGCAGAGGGAGAAGCAGGCTCCATGCAGGGAGCCCGACATGGGACTCGATCCTGGGACCCCAGGATCACACCCTGGGCGGAAGGCAGGCGCTCAACCACTGAGCCACCCGGGCATCCCATGTTTTTTCTTATGCTTGTACATACCCATGATAAAGTTTAATTTAAATATTAGCATAGTAAGAGATTAACAGCAATAACTAGTAAGAGAACAATTATAATAATACACTATAATACAAGTTATGTGAATCTACTCTCTCAAAATATCTTTATTGTACTATACTCAGCCTTTTGTGTTGATGTGAGATGACGAAATTCTCACGTGACAAGGTGAAGTGAGGTGAATGACTTAGGCACTGTGTTGTCACATTAGGGCACTGTTGACCTTCTGAGCTTATGTCAGGAGGAAAATCATTTGCTGCTGGATCGTAGCTAACAGAAATTGGGGAGCGAAACTGGATAAGGGGGGAAGGACCAGTGTGGTGCTGGTATTTAAGCTGCAGTAGTATGGATTTTTTAAAAAGCTTTGTGGTGGGCACCTGGGTGGCTCAGTCGGTTAAGTGTCTGCCTTTGGCTCAGGTCATGATCCCAGGGTCCTGGGATCGAGCCCCACATCAGGCTCCCTGCTCAGCCTCTTGCTCTGCTGCTTCCCCTGCTTGTGCTCTCTCTCAAATAAATAAATAAAATCTTAAAAAAAAAAAAAAAACCGCTTTGTGGTACCATTATTCAGTATTGTGTGTAGTTGTTTTCTAAAGTTACTCATTAGTTCTCTCCATGTTTTAGTGAAGTCACTAATTGTTATGTGTCCCCATCGCTGGAGGAGGAAATGGAAAGTGGCTAATTATAAGGGATTTCTCCAGGGGAACTGAGCAAGTTTGAGACAGAATAGAACCCATTTCTCTGTGGAATGTTCTGGAGCTTTTGGCCCGGTTGTCTCCCTCTCTGACTGGGATTGTATTATACAGGTGCTGAAGAGCTGTGCTTTTGATTAGCTAAAGCTAAAGGCTCCCCCCCCCCCGCCCCCCTTAATAGTGGTGGATTGTCATTTTGGGAGCTACCTTTTACCTTTTCAGGAAATCTTTCATTGTGTGAGGGTCCGAGACTGCAGGGTTGATGAAGCAATGTGGCATGTGATTTAGGCATGGCCAGTGGGACCCTATCAGCTGGACTTTGGACTTTGAGGATGTTTTGCCATGAAGCAGAGGAATGGAGAGTCATTTGGCAGTTGCGCCAGTGGAGTCCCAGCTTAGTATCATCCATCAGTGGACACTCTTGGTAGCAGGCTTCTCTGCTGCCCGGTCACACTTGGCTCTTGTCTGTGTTCTGAAATTGAGCTGCCTTGTCCATTCTGTGACCCTCTGGTATCCTTCCATTGAATTCCCCTCCTGCTTATGTGGTCAACATTATTGCCATTGCAAACAACAGAGAACCCTGAGAAAACCTAGCATAAGCATAGGGTCCTGTTTCAGGCCTATCCATAGAAAGTCAACCCTTGAATGCTCATTTTTCAGATAGTGATTTTCAGGAACTCTTTATCTTACTAAGCTGAAGAGGGAGCTGAGACCCAGGAATGTGACCCAAGTTACTCAAAGTTGGCAGTTAATTAACTGTGGTCGACCAGCGTAAGGCTCACAGCCCACAGCCCACAGCCCACAGGCTCTTGTTTCTGATAATCCCTGCTCCACCCCAGCACCTGTTGTTGGAGTGAGGAATGAAAGATGTCTCTTGGCTACCTGGGCTGTTACAAGGGAATGTCACAGGCTGCGTGCCTTAAAACAATAGGCATTTATTTTCTCAAGTTCTGGAGGCTAAAAGTTCAAGATCAAGGGGCCAACAGGGTTGGTTTCTGGTGAGGCCTCTTTTTCTTGTAGATGGTACTTTTCTGGCTGTGTCCTTTTTAAAATATTTTTTGAAGATTTTATTTATTTATTCATGAGAGAGAGAAAGAGACAGAGACAGAGACACAGGCAGAGGGAGAAGCAGGCTCCCTGCAGGGAGTCCGATGTGGGATTCAATGTGGGACTGGATCAGCATCCAGGACCATGCCCTGAGCCAAAAGCAGACGCTCACTCAACTGCTGACCCAGGCATCTCTGGCTGTTTTCTTAAGTGGCCTTTTCTCCATGCCTGTGTGCAGAGAGAGCGAGCTCTGGTGTCTCTCCTCTTCTTACAAGGATACCAGTTCTTTGGGATCAGGACCCCCACCCTTATGACCTCATTTAACCACATCTATCTCTGTAAAGGCCCTGTCTCCAAATACAGCCTTATGGGGGGGTTAGATCTTCAACGTGTAAATTTTGGGGGGGGGGTGCACAATTCAGCCCATACCAGACGTGAAATATAGAAATATGGACATTTTCATGTCGTCTGTGACTTGATAAAGCTGAGCAACAAAAGATGTCAAAGGAATATTTCTTCTTCCTCTTCTCCCCCTCCCACTCCCCCTCTCCTTTTCCTTCCCCGTCTCCTCCTCCTCCTCCTCCCCTACCTCCTCCTCCTCCTTCTTTCTTAGAGAAGGAGAGAGAGCAGGGTGGGGGTGCAGATGGAGAGGGAGAAAGAGAATCTTAAGCAGGTTGCATGCCCAACACAAGAGCCCAACGTGGGGCTCAATCTCATGACCCTGAGATCATGACCTGAGCCAAAATCAAGAGTTGGACGCTTAACCGACTGAGCTTCCCAGGGCGCCCCCAAAGGAAGATTTCTAAAAGAAGTTTTGCATAGTGTAGAGATCTTCAAATATAGGGACTGTGCAGTCAAGCACCTACCATTCACCCTAAGGTTGCTACTTTTCTGTACAGAGAGCTCATCAGTGATGCTTCTTTGGCAAGTCCCCATATCCAACTGTAGCCTCAAATGCTGATTTAGGAACAGCAGCTTTTCCTCACATGGGACATGAAACCTGCTTTCTGGTTTTAGACTGTAGCTCCATGGTAGAGCCTGGCTGTGTTGTGCACGTCTGTAGGCAGCCCTGCTTCTTGCTCCATGTCTCTTTCACAATTCTCCCCTGTCCCAGTACTCTCTGCCCCATGCTACCTCTGACCAGAATTCCCTTATATTCTCACCAGCATGTCTGTACAGCTGACCAGTCTCTGCTCCCTACCTCAGTCTGTCCTCCAATTGAGGATTAAAGGCCATTTCTTCTCTGGAGGCCATTTCTTCTTCCTTCACTTCAGTCTCAGTCACCTGGGTTCCTCGTTTACCCACTGCGTCTCCCATCTCTTCCCCTCATCTGGATTGTTCCATTGGCACTGCTCTAGTCCAGTACCTTTCAAAGAAAGGCCCCTGTGCTTGTGTTGGAATTACCTATGGCATTGGTTCAAAAGCTAGATTCCAAAACAACAGCAGCAGCAAATACAACACACCCAGTTCCTAAGCCCTGTGCCTGGTCTAGTGAGTGAGAACATGAGTTTAGTTTTTATTTTAATATACAGAGTTCCCATATACCCTTTAATTAGCTTCCTCACATATTGAGGTCTTATATAATCATAGTAGAGTTATCAAAGCTAAGAAATTAACCATGGTACAGTACCTTTTTTTAAAATTTTTATTTATTTATGATAGTCACACACACACACACACACACACAGAGAGAGAGAGAGAGAGAGAGAGAGAGAGAGAGAGAGAGAGGCAGAGACACAGGCAGAGGGAGAAGCAGGCTCCAAGCAGGGAGCCTGATGTGGGATTTGATCCCGGGACTCCAGGATCAATTACTACCTGGGCCGAAGGGAGGCGCCAAACCGCTAAGCCACCCAGGGATCCCTGGTACAGTACCTTTAACTAGACTACTGACTTTACAGGATTTCACCAGTTTTCCCACTTCTTCTGTCCTGGAATCCAGTCCAGAATCCTGTATTGCATCTGGTTGTCACCTCTCCTTCATCTTCTCTAGTCTGTGACAGTTCCTTACTGTTTTCTTGTCATTTGCGACCTTGAGATCTTTGAAGTGTCAGGTCTGCTATAGAATGTCCTTGGGCTTATCTGACATTTTCTCTTGATTAGATTGGCATTTTGCATCCTTGGAAGCCTGCATCTTTAATGAGCTCCTCGTGATTCTTACCTTTTGTCTGAGAAACGACTTGCCTTGAAACCTTCCAGTTACCGTCTTGTCTGATCCTGCCCCACACAGCTAAACCTCCCCAAAAAGTTCCTGCACATAATCCCTGTTTCCTCACTTGTCATTCAACCCACGGCAACCTTGCTCTGCTTCCACAAGGCCAGACACCAGTTGTCACGTCTAGGAGGTACCCCCAGCTTTCCTTTTCTTGACCTCCCTGTATTGTTCAACACAGGTGACCCCTTGCTGACTTTTCTGTCTACTTGTCATCTCATATTCCTGGTTCCCCCTGCTTCTCAAATTTCTCCTTACTTTTGCAGGTTTATCTCCAGGCTCATATATCTGTTTGCAAACTTGATACCTCCATGTGGATTTCTCTTAAAAAATCTCAGGCTTGTGCTCTCAAACTTTAAGGGGTGCATGAATCACCTGGAATCTTGTTGAAAGCAGTTTCTGACCAAGCCTTGTCTCAGTGGACCAATGGGATGCATTTCTGAAACACCCTCAGTGATGATGATGGTCTACAGGCCACACTGAGTAGTAGAGTTCTGGAAGGACCGCTGTAATGTAAGCCACCATCATCTCAAGCTTCAACTACTATGAGCACATAACCAGTCTCTCCACATCTCCTCTTGCCCCCTGTTAACCTGCTCTTTACACTGCAGCAGGAGGATTTTTAAAACCATTCTTCTGATTATGTCATTCTCATTTTTCTAAATGCCTTCGATGGCTTCCCTTTGCGTTTATGGAATCGTTATCCTCAACATCATGGCTTCCAAGCCTTGCATGTTCTGATCCCCTACCTCCCTCTATCTCCATCTTGGGGCTCTCCTCTCCTCTCCTCTCCTCTCCTCTCCTCTCCTCTCCTCTCCTCTCCCCTCCCCCTCCTCTTCCCCTCCTCTTCCCCTCCTCTTCCCCTCCTCTTCCCCTCCTCTTCCCCTCTCTTCTCTTCTCTTCTCTTCTCTTCTCTTCTCTTCTCTTCTCTTCTCTTCTCTTCTCTTCTCTTCTCGTGTTCTGCAGCGGGTCCTGCATTATCAGTTCTTCCTCCTTCTATCCCACCCCACTGGACCTTGTACAGATTCCACATCCTCTGCCCAGATGCTACAGTGCAATATGCTGGCCTGCAAAGTCTTGTCTTCCATCCATGATGAGATAAGGAACTTAGACTAGAGCACAAGTTGACCTCTTGTGGAGCATGCTTTCTGGTTCAGTTGACGTATTTTTGTACTGCGACCTACTCTCTGAAGAAGCAGTGCATTGAGTTACATGCTGACTCAGGCACCTTTTCTTACCACAGGCCAGTAATGAAAAGTGCAACTGCTTTGAGTAACATCAGTCTGGGATACTCTTGTCCATGTTCATACTACATACATGCACATGTACACACATGTGCGTGCACAGCCTTTACACTTCCAGGCACACATGGCTTTAAATGAGAAAGGCAAAACCTTAAAACTTGTAGAATACAAGAACATTGTTATGCGTTTTGATGTAAGGCAGGATTTCTTAAACCTTCTGTCTTAAGACCAATGCCCATGAACCTCAGATCAGTAACAAAAGATTGATTAATTTGGCCATATTAAAATTGAGACCTATTGTTCATCAAAAGGCCACAAAAAGAGAATCAGACAACAAGCCACAAAACTGGGAGAAGTTATAACTGACATAGGATTAGTATCCAGAATATATCAAAAATGCCTTTAAATCATAAAGGAAAAGCCATAGCAAAATGGCAGTAGAATTGAAAAAATAACAGAAGAGGCAACATGAATGGCTAACAAATACAGAAAAGGTGCTCAGTCTATTATAATTGGGTAAATGCAAATTAAAACCTTAAACTATAAGGCTTCACACTAGCCAGATTAGTAAAAATGTGAATGTCTAGGAATCTAAGTATTGGTGAGAATTTGCAATGATCAAAAGTGGGAGTATAAATTGGTTTATTTACTTTGAAAGATTACTTGACATTTATTAAAGTTTCAGGTGAACATCTCCTTTGACACAGCAGTTTTGTTTTTTTTTTTTAAAGATTTTATTTATTTATTTCAGAGAGAGAATGAGTAGGGGGAGGGGCAGAGGGAGAGAAAGAAGGAGAAGCAGACTCTGCTGAGCAGGGAGCCTGATGCGGGGCTTGATCCCAGGATGCTGAGATCATGACCTGAGCCGAAGTCAGACACTTAACCAACTGAGCTACCCAAGTGCCCCATGACCTAGCAGTTCTGTTCTCATGCATGGACACCTGCACAAACATTTTTTTTCTTTTTTCCCCCACAAACATTAACAAACATTCTTAAAACAAAGGTGCGCACACACAAACAATACACATACATCATACATGTACATACACATACTCAAATGAACATCTGTATTTTATATATACATTTGTGTACCAAAAGATGAGTAAGAAAGTTCTTTTTAAAAAATTTATTTATTCATGAGAGACACACAGAGAGAGAGTCAGAGACATAGGCAGAGAGAGAAGCAGGCTCCCTGCAGGGAGCCTGATACAGGACTTGATCCCAGGACCCCGCGATCTCGACCTGAGCAGAAGGCAGACACTCAATCACTGAGCCACCCAAGTGTCCCTGAGTAAGAATTTCTTATCAGAAATGTTTGGGGTGCCTGGGGGACTCAGTTAAGCATCTGACTCTTGATCTCAGCTCACATCTTGATTTCAGGGTTGTGAGCTCAAGCTCATGTTGAGCTCCATACACTGGGTATGCAGCCTATTTAAAAAAAGAAAAAAGAAAAATGTTTGTAATAACAAAATTGACAGTAGTCCAACTGTTCATCAACAATAGATAAATTTTAGTATATTCATACAATGGAATTCATGAAAGGAGAGTAATAATAATTACGTGAAAAAAAATACACTTGGATGAATTTAAAATGTAGGGAGTGAAAAATAACTTGCAGCAGAATACATGAAATATAATTCCATTTTGATGAAGTTTGAAAACACACCAAGCTTGAGGATATGTGCTCTTTAGCAATACACACATGTGGTAAGACTAGAAAGAAAATCAAGACTGTGATAAAAGGGGATCCCTGGGTGGCGCAGCGGTTTGGCGCCTGCCTTTGGCCCAGGGCGCAATCCTGGAGACCCGGGATCGAGTCCCACATCAGGCTCCCGGTGCATGGAGCCTGCTTCTCCCTCTGCCTGTGTCTCTGCCTCTCTCTCTCTCTCTGTGACTATCATAAATTTAAAAAAAAAAAAAAAAAGACTGTGATAAAGGTATAGTTCAAGAGTGATTCTCTCAGTGGAAGGGAAGGGAAGGGAGTGGGAGGGGTCCCAAGGGGATGCCAGGGGAAACTGAGTTATGGGAACTCAGGTGTTCTTTGTATTATTGTCTATATACCCAGCAAATATGTTTTTATAAATAGTATTTCTTATGTACTTGATATATTTTTATAAATAGTATTTCTTATGTACTTGATAATTTGATAACAAAACCAGTGCCAATTGGAGGATAGAATAATCTGGTAGAAGGTCTTAGTATACAGTTGGGTTTGGAAAAAGTAAGGGTAGAAAGATACTGTTTTCTAAACCAGGGAGAAAAATGGGAAGAGGGGGAAGATGATTTTTTAAAAAGATTTATTTATTTGAGAGAAAGAGCGCATGTGCATTTGCATGGGAGAGGCAGGGGGAGAAGGAGAGGGAATCTCAAGCAGACTTCACTGTGAGTGTGGAGGGTGATGTGGGCTTGATCCCACAACCCTGAGATCATGATCTGAGCTGAAACCAAGAGTTAGTTGTTTGACAGACTGCATCACCCAGGTGCCCTGAGTTTTTAAAAAAGATTTATTTATCAGAGAGAGAGAGAGAAGGGAGGAGCAGAGGGAGAGGAAGAGAATCCCAAGCATACTCACGTCCACCCCAACAAGTGCCAAGCCTGATGCAGGGCTTGATCCCCTGACCCTGAGATCATGACTTGAGCCAAAATCAAGAGTTGAAGGCCCAGCCAACTGAGCCACCTAGGCAGTGGCAGCAAAATCTTCTTTAGGATAATCTGTGAACTATATAAGAACAATAGAAGTTGTTAAAGTTGACCGAATTGAGTAGTGGTTTAACTATCAGCTTTTTTTTTTCTAAACTCTTGGAAACTCTAGGGGGCTCTTGTTTGGTAGTAGACTTAATATCCATGAGTTGAGATGACTTATGATGTTTTGAAAATTCCACAATTTAAAGAAGCAAAAGTAGTGGTTGTATCTGGATTAAAGCTCTTTAGAGGTTTTCACCACTGGGTTTCACAAGTCAGCCCTCCTGGGTTTTGCTATCACCCAGGCCTACACTTCTGAGCTCTCCCCAGGTGGATGATGGTGCTTCACATCTCCGAAGGCAGCCCTCTGCGTGGGCTTCAGTAGCACAAAATAATAGTGTATGCTTTCAGCTCGTTTACAGTGTGATAACTTTGCATGCCTTCCAATGTAATTTCTTCATTAGCAATTGTAATTAAATGGACTGATTTGACTAAATGTGCTGTGGTGTGTGAGGAGTATTTATGAACCTGCCTTTCTAAGGCTGCCTAGGACCCGGGTGCTACTTTAAGCAAGTCAGCTTAGACTCCTTTGAGGCTCCTTTGCCACGTATTGGGATTGGCTAAGGTCTTAAAGGATCCTTTCAGGTTGAAAAGTCCACGATTCCATGATCAACTACTGTATTGGGGGACGATTCCCAGATAGAACAATATGACTAAAAAAAAATAACCAAAAAAAAAGATCATGCATGTGTAAGACCAATAATTCCTAGAGACAGGCATCTCCCTCTTAGATTTCTTTTTTTTTTTTTTTTTAATTTTATGTATTCATGAGAGACACAGAGAGAGAGGGGCAGGGACACAGGCAGAGGGAGAAGCAGGCTCCATGCAGGGAGCCCAACGTGGGACTCCATCCTGGGTCTCCAGGATCACACCCTGGGCTGCAGGCAGCGCTAAACTGCTGGGCCACCGGGGCTGCTCCTCCCTTGTAGATTTCTAAAAAGTTCTTAAAAAGCTTTCTAATACATATTTTTAAAAGATTTGCTTTTTCAAAGAGAAGTTTTAGGTTCACTGAACAGCAAAATTGGGCAGAAGGTATAATTTCCTTTATGTCTTCTACCTCCACATAGCCTTCCCGTCATCAACATCCCCCACTGAGTGACATGTTCGTTACTAAGCATAAATCTACATTGACAGATCATTTGTCACTCAAAGGCCATAGTTTACCTTGGGGTTCATGTTTGCTGTTATGCATTCTGTGGGTTTGTCTTGTGAATTTTTAAGCACCGTGAATCCGCACAGCAGTAGGACAGTAGCTACTCTGTCGCGTACAGCATGGCAAGATCCTAGCCCGGGTCGAGGTCCAAGGTAGGTGCCCAATGAGTGTGTGTTGTGTAGTCTCCATGGGAGAAAGTGCCCCAACACTGGCTGTTCAGTGTGGTTGCAGACCTGGCATCACCTGAGAGTGACAAGCTCAGCACCCACGCCAGCCCTGCTGGGCAGTGCCTCCCGCATCATTCGCGAGCATGAAGTCTGAGGAGCACTGGTATCTCCCCAGCCCTCTTCCTTTCTCTCTATCGTCACAGAGACAGCCTTTCACTCTGATGAGCTAACACTTTAGAGCTTGAAAATTGATCTCCAGGGCTTGAAATTGGAGTCTATGAAGTCTTTTCTGCTGGGAGAGCCTCACTTGGGTTTTCTAACCTCTTCCTGAATTAACTACAGAAGTAATTCCCATGACATCTCAGCTGCTGTCTCTTCAGAGCTGGTTTCTCCCTCCTGGGGCTTGGCCAAAAAGAAAGAAAGAAAAAAAAAACCCATATCGCAGCTTGGTGTGCCTCACATTTCTTAGTGGGAAGTGTTTGTTGTTCTTTTTTCACTAGCTGAAGAGTTTTTCATCTCTTTGACCACTTTGCCATCCTTGTTCCCTGTCCTTTGTAAACAGAGTTGATTGAATTCTAACTTGCATCAGATAGTTGGGCTCATACATTAGCCAAAAATGTTGCTTTTCTTTGCTGTTTTATCTCTTGCAGTCTTCCAGTGCATTTTCTTTTCTTTTCTTTTTTTTTTTTGCATTTTCAAATATGTTTCTTTTTTCTTTTTTTTTTTCAAATATGTTTCTGATTCATTTTAATTTTTTTTTAATTTTTTATTTATTTATGATAGTCACAGAGAGAGAGAGAGGCAGAGACACAGGCGGAGGGAGAAGCAGGCTCCATGCACCGGGAGCCTGATGTGGGATTCGATCCCGGGTCTCCAGGATCGCGCCCTGGGCCAAAGGCAGGCGCCAAACCGCTGCGCCACCCAGGGATCCCTTCTGATTCATTTTAAAAGAGATCTTACTCTGTTCAGATCTTATATTTCAAAATAAATTATATCATGGCGGATTATTTATTTTTTTAAAGGTTTGTTTGTTTATTTATTTATTTGAGGGAGAGAGAGAGCACACAGAGGGAGAGGAAGAGGGAGAAGCAGGCTCCCCATCGAGCAGGAAACCCAACTCGGGGCTTGATCCCAGGACCCTGACATTGTGACCCGAGCTGAAGGCAGATGCTTCACCAACTGAGCCACCTAGGCGCCCACACAGCAGTTTTAAAGCTCACATAAAATGATTTCTCCTTAGAAAAACTTTAAAGTCTGTTATGTTCTATAGATGCACAGAATGTTGATTTTATCAATCTTATTACTATAAATATATTTATAACTATTTACCCTTTACTGTGGAAAAGAACAGCTGCAAATGACTTTACCACGGTTGTGAGAAGCATTGGATTACTTTTTTGCCCATGCTTGGAATGTGATAAATAGTAAAAGTGCATAGACAAGACATCCTAGAGAGAGGTTGTAAGGAAGACAACCGATGCCTAATAATGTTGAAATCTCTAAGAAATGCTTTCCTTCTTTTATTGGTTATTCATTTCTCAGAGTCACATTACATAAAAACGAATGTGACCCTTTTAAGTAAGCTGCTTATATATGGCATGAGTTTATGACTTTCAGATGCTAGTGGAACCAGTTAGAAATCTTTATCTAAATAAATACATGACTAAGTATTGTTTATTAATTTTAGGTGTACACACAAAATCTGTTAATGGAATTTTATCTTAATTTTGATTGCTATTTCTGCTAATGAGTCACGAATACCTCTGGATGCCCTCTTTCAACTTCTGTGTGATCATAGTAAGCTATTTTAATTCTGTAGTATATTTTTTAACCTCACAGATTACATAGTAGTAGTATTGTTCATTTATACCACCAGTATTTGTTTAGATTTAGCCATATCTTTATCATTTATTTATCCTCTGTCCTTTCTTCTTCTCAGATCTTCCTTCTGGGATAATTACCTTTCCTCTTGAAATATATCCTTGTTTAGAGAGGCTCCTCTACTGAAGCCCTTTAGTTGGTATAACCACTTTTTGTTTACCAGAAAATACCCCTATTTTAACAAATAGTGAGTATTGTTAATATTTCAAATCCAAGATGTCAGATATTTTTTTTTAGCACTTTGAAGATTTTATTTCATTGTCACTTGGCTACTAGTTCTGTGAGGTAGTTATCTGATAGTGTAATTGCCAGTTCTTTCCTCTGACTCATTTACAGTTTCTCTCCATCTTTGGTGTTCTGTGGTATCATGATGTGCGTAAATAAGGGTATGTATGTATTTATTTATATTTTAGGGGTGGGGCAGAGGGAGAGAGAGAATTCCAAGAAGGCTCCACATCACCGTGGAGCCTGATGTGGAGCTCAATCTCGTAACCCTGAGATCATGACCTGAGCTTAAATCAAGAGTCAAACACTTAACTAAGCCACCCAGGCACCTCTGGATATGAGTTTTTAAAAAATTCACCTGGTTTGGGATTTCTTCATCTTCCTAAATTGAAGGATTCATGTCTCTTATTGATTTTGGACAATTTTTAGCACTGTTTCTTTGAATATTGTCTCTACTCAGCTCTATTATTTCTTTTAAAAACTTGGATCAAATATATGTTGGACTGTTTCATTCTATCTTCCATACTTTTATTTTTTTATTCATGAGAAACACAGAAAGAGAGAGGCAGAGGGAAAAGCAGGCTCCATGCAGGGAGCCGGATGTGGGACTTGACCCCAGAACTCCAGGATCACACCCTAAGCTGAAGGCAGATGCTCAATCACTGAGCCACCCAGGCATTCCCGATACTTTTTTTTTTTTTTTTTTTTTTAGGTAGGCTCTGTGCCTAGTGCAGACCCGATGGGGGCTTGAACTCACCATCCTGAGATCAAGACTTGAGCTGAGATCAAGGGTCAGATGCTTTAACTGACTGAGCCATTGAGGCATCCTATATTTTTCATATTTCTTAACTTCTCTCTCTTATTAACTTCTCTTTTTAATGTTTCTCATCTGTTTGTTTCTCTGTATTCTATTCTGTGTAATTTTCAGATCTGTCTTCCAGTTCACTAAATCTCTCTTTAGTTATGTCTAAATTGCTATTTATTATTATGTATTGCATATTGAGTTTCAAAATTTTAACTATTCTGTATTTTTTAAAAGTTTGCAAATTTACTTAAGTAATCTCTACACCCAGTGTGAGATTCAAACTCTCAACTGTGAGATCAAGAGTTGTATGCTCCTCTGACTGAGCCAGCTAGGTGCCCCTTTATTTTTTCATTTTGTTTTTTTGTTTTTTTTTTTTTTAGATTTTATTTATTTATTTGAGAGCAAGCAAGCATGAGAGACAGCAAGCATGAGTGGGGGAGCAGAGGGAGAGAGAGAAGCAGGCTCCCCACTGAGCAGGGAGCCTGACACAGGGCTCAATTCTGGGACCCTGAGATGAAGGCAGATACAACTGAGCCAGTCAGGCACTCTTGTTTTTTCATTTCTAAATATTATTTTAATTCTTTTTCTTTTTAATTCTTTTGGCTATTTTTATGTAGTCTTCTGCTTTTTACTCATGTTTTCAGTCTCCTCTTTTTTAATTCTTTTGGCTAATTCAGTCTCCTCTTTTTTAATTCTTTTGGCTATTTTTATGTAGTCTTCTGCTTTTTACTCATGTTTTCAGTCTCCTCTTTGTTCAGTGGACTAAACACACTTTTAAAAATGTAGTTCACCATGGAAGACTCCTAACTCTGGGAAACGAACTAGGGGTGGGGGAAGGGGAGGAGGGAGGGGGGTGGGGGTGACTGCATGGCGGGCACTGAGGTGGGCACTTGACGGGATGAGCACTAGGTGTTATTCTGAATTTTGGCAAATTGAACACCAATAAAAAATAAATTTATTATTAAAAAAATAAGAAATAAAAATGTAGTTCACATTACAATATCTAAAGTCTTCACAAGTCTAATACTATTTGTATGGGTTTCTCTGGACTTTTTTCATAGTACCTTACTTCCTTACATGTTTTGTAATTTTAAATTTTGCACTCATATTTATTGGAGCTTTGGCTGCAGGACTACCTTGATACCTATTTTTCTGGTGTGTTCTGGAGGTGATTTAACTTCTGATAGGCATTGGAGCCTGGTCCACTTTATTTTTAATTTTTTTAATTTTAATTTTTTCCTGGTCCACTTTCAATGATGATTCTAAACATACAGTTTTTAGGACCACACAAATAGCATAGATTCCAAAGTTGGGAATGCTTTTTATAAAGTATCTGCACAGAGTCAAAGTTGAGACATACACTTTTTCTTACTATTCTCTGAGATATGGATATTTTTCTTCCTGATTAACTCTTTCCCTGAGAGTACAGCCCATCTCAGGTCTCCATTTTTTGAAGATGGTCTTCTGTTGGGTTCTTCACCTGTTCAGATATAGCACTCATCCGTTATTCCCCTGTGGCCTGATCATTGGGCTATCTGGTCTAGTGTCTCTTTATCAAATGACTGTAGTGCTTCCTAATCCATCTTCTGCTTTGCTCCTGTGTTCAACACATGTCCCTTTTTGTCTTGGAGGCTCATCTAGTCATGTAAAAGATGTTTTTAAACATTCATTAAGGATAATTAAGTGTTGCAGTGTGGGAAGACTTCGAGATTTCTAGTTTGTCCTATTGCCAGGAATAGAACAGAGATAATTTACTTTAAAAAAATTAGAAGACTGAATTCAAGATGATCTCTATACTGTCTCACACACTCGTGTTCTTACAGACTGTTTGGATAAGCAAGAGAAGGAGGGTATTATTATGGGTCCTGATAGTTGCTCGGTCCCCAGCCTGTGCTGCAGTGGACAGTACCCTTTGCTCTGGGTTTTCATTAGTGGTTTGGGCCATTACATATCCTGCCTCTCTACATTGTATTTGAGTTACAGATGGGGACATCTCAACCACTTCTTTGATAATGACAGCTGTCACAAGGATAAAAAATATGAAAGTTTTGACAGGGTGTTAGGATGCTTTTGGCACATATCAGAACTTGGTCCTCAGACACCATTCATTCCTTTATTTATTCATTCATTTAACAGATAATTTTTGAGCCCTCACTATGTGTCATTTGCTGGTCTAGGCACCAGGAAAGCAAATCAACAGTCCTTGTCTTCAAGAGGGTCATAATGTGATGAGCAGACAGTTAATTTCAATGAGACATGATAAGGGATATGACAGGTCGAAGCCTTGGAGAGGCACGAACTCAACTTTAGAGTACTGAGGAGGAAGGTGGTTTGTATGTGGCATCTGCAGGACCAGTAGGGGTGATCCAGGTGGAGGGCCAGGGAAGGGCATCCCAGGCAGAGGGAAAAAAATGTGCAGCATCACTAAGCCAGAGGAAATTTGGATTTGGAACCTGCAGGTAGCTCCTTTGGCCAGAGTGAAGTCAGAAAGGTATGAGAGTGGAGCAGGGAAGAGCGAGAGCTGAGCCTCGAGGCAGTCTGGGGCCTCAGTGTGGGCAGTCCGAAACGAGGATCTTTTGAACTCTTACCTGGGTAGTGAATGATGCTGTCAGATTTGTCATGTACATTTCTCTTGCGAGACAGCTCTTGTGGAAGAGAAGGAATGTGGGCTTGGGAATCAAGGCAGGCTTATGTTGACATTCCAGCTCCACTTCTGTCTGGGTGATCATGTAATTGATGTAGTTCCTTTTTTCTGAACTCTCTCTCTTGTGTGATAAATGAGACAGAATGGACTAGACAACCTTCTAAGAACCTCCCCCATTCCTGGTATTCTGTGGTGTCGTTTGAAAGTAGGAGAAAAAAATGTCAACGTCTGCTTACACAGAAGCTTGAATAAAGGTGATGCTCACGGTTATGAGTATTTGCAGATATTATCCTGACAGTCATTCTGACAATTTCTGGCTCCCTATTAGCTGTTTAACTTCTGTGAGTCGCGCATATTCACAGTGAGTAGATATTTGTTGAATGAGTCCGTTTTTATATCTGAAGCGAAGTGTTGGTTGTATGACTTTTGATTGCCTTGCAGGTAACCCAGCTTTTATTTCCCTTGTAGATGAGCTCTTTCTGGAACAGCAAAATCTCTCTTTATCCTCCGTGGAGCTCATGATGAAGAAAAGCACCGTGCACAGCACTGCACATGTGGCCTTAACAGAAACTGCCCCAGGGTCCCAGCAAAGCAGTTCTCTCCATGCCATATCATCTCCATCCGCCACTATTTTTGATACAATCTTTTTTAACCAAGGAGCCCTGACCCAGAGTATAGCCGATCACAGCATCTTTGTGGCAAATTATGTGTCGGTGACGAGCCACGCGGTGGTCAGAGATGACGACGAAATGGATAACTTTTTGCCAGAAACGCCCTGGACCACTTCCCGCGTGGTGTCTCCGATTGGGGATCTCCCAGGCAGCCCGCCACTGCTGACCCCGTCTCCCCCCATTTCTTCTTTACAAGACAAACAGGTGACATCGGCCTGGCCAAACACGATGCGACGACCAGCCACGTCCACCGACGATGCCACCGGTCATTTCAGTGCTTTCTGGTCGGCGCTTCCCACATCCGAGGGCCTACTTCTGACCCCCAGTAGGAATTTGGTGCTGTATCCTCCTGACCCTTACGGGCGCTCGGCAAGCAGGACTTTGCCAGGGACCGCGGTGTGGGGAGCCGAGGAGGCAGAGAGCCTTCTTTCTAGCTCGCTGGCTGCAGGGCCTCTGCTCTTGGGCGGCGGCGCCACGCAGCTGCCTCTTCCGCCCTGGGAGGAGGCCTCCCTGCCTCCGGAGGACGGCCTGGGCCCAGGCCTGGACAGATACCCCGATGCGGCCGCCGCTCTGAGTCTCGCTCTGAGTCTCGGCGTCCCAGAGGCTGGGCTTCCGGGAGCAGCCCCTGCTGCGGCTGTGGCACCGACGGCGCCGGCTTCCAGCAGCAGCAGCAGCACAAGCTCGCCTTCCCTCTCCTCTGCTGTCGCCTTCTTGGCCCCTTCGCCGCCGCCGGCTGAGGTATCTCGTGGCCCCCATCCGGCCGGCAGCTCCCGAGAGTCGTCAGAGCTGTCAGAGCTGCCCGGCCCGTCCCTGCTGCTCTCCCGAGTCCTGGCCACCCAGGCCCCGAGCCCGGTGGCGTCGCCCCGGCCCAGGCCAGCGGCCAGCCTGCCGGCCGGGGAGGCCGCGGGGTCGGGGGACGGCGCCGAGCCCCTGACGGTGAGCCCGCCGGGAGCCAGCGGCCCCCCTCCCACGGGCAGCGGAGCGGCGGGCTTCTCGGAGCTCGAAGAAGAGCCCCAGGACTTTAACACCCTCTTCCCCTCGCGGCCCGTCGTCCCGCTGTCCTCTCCCTCCGGGGGCGCCTCAGGACCGGTCCCGGCAGCTTCTGCTGAGGAGGGCCTGAGGAGCGTCGGGACCACACGGCCGTGTCCTTCCGGTGGCCACCTCGCCACGCCAGCGTCCCCCACTCCCGCTCCCTTGGGCTCCTCCTCTGTCCCCGACACCGCCACCGCCGTCACAGCGGCGGGGGTGATAGCCGCGTTTCCCTGGGCCACCAGCCGTGCACTCCCCGCCTCCTCCCTCCCGGGCGCCGCAGGACAGGCCACACGGTCGCCCGCCCTCAGAGGCCCCCGTCCTCCCCCGTCTGAGGCTCCGGGGCCCTCAGTCGAGCCTTCGCTCGTCCCTGAGCGGGAACCCGGTGGCTCTCCGGGCCCCCACGCGGCCCAGGGTTTGGATTCGGGGGCCAGTTTTTCCTCAACCCCGCCCCTGGAGTTCAGCAGCTTTGTGGCCGCCTCTTCAGAAGTCCCCGCCTCTCCGCCCTGGGGGACACCGAGCCCTGTGGCAGCCTTGGTTTCTGGGGCCTTCTCTACCTTGGTTGAGGCCGCTGCGCAGGCCGTCCCTAACTCCACAGACTCCGAGTCTTCCCCGCTCTGGCCCAGCGCAGACCTTCTCCCGAGTCCATTCCCCTCCCTCGCCAGCTCCCCTGAGGCGACGCTCCCCTCAGGCTTCCCTTCCGATTCTCTCCTGTTCTCCCGAGCGTCAGCAGTTTCGCTGGCAGGTCCCGAAGCTCATTTTACCTCAGCCCTCACTGAAACTACCTCCTATTCTGGGTTGTCACCCGTTGTGCGTGACTCTAGGGTCGCCACCCTGGTGCCCTCCAGGGCGGAGCCCGCCCTTGACCTTCTGACTCGTGGGACTCCCTCACCGTCCCCTTTGACTGCTTTCCCCACGACACCCGTTTTAGCGGAGTCTCCTCTCTTTCCAACTCCGACGCCGTTCAGTGACGAGGTCAGTGCTACAGATGGTCACACGTCCGTCTTACCCTCTTTCTCCAAAGCCATTCCTAGCACCGCACCACTGGTCACCCAGGTGTACCCGTCGTCCGCATCCTCCCTTGTTCCTGAGGCGATCCCCTCCCCTCTTCCTACGGAGCCCATGTTTGTGGGCTCATCGTTCACACCCACAGATTCACCGGTGAACACCCCCACTGAACCGAGCACAGCCAACACCACTGCTGCCCCCGATCCGGCTGCTGGCAGCACCCCGAGCAGCACAGCTGCGAGTCACAACTCCCAGGAGAGCAGTTCGGCACGACCGCCCCCGTCCCTGTATCCTGTGCCCACGTCCACCTCCGAAGCAACGGTGGATGCTCCAGCCCTGGTCCCCACCAAGCCGCCATATGTGTGTGATATTACAGTTCCCGATGCCTATTTGATCACAACTGGTAAGGTCCTGCTTCAAGCCACCTCTCGGTTGGGGTGATCTTTCTAAGGTGTTTGTGTGAAATGCTTCTGTGCTATACAGCATTGTGGGAAAGCGTATGGCCTTGGGCCCCGGCGAGCCCCTGGGTGGTGACCCTCACTCCCTCGCCTTTCTCCTGTGAGCTCTCTGGACAGGTAATCAGTCTGTCTACCTCTCAGCTTCCTCAGCTCTCGAACAAGGAGGATCGTGGCACCTGCTTGGTTGGGTGATTGTAAAGATTCAAATGCGTGACTGCACGTCAAGTACTTACTCCGGTGCCTGGCACGTAGGAAGCCCCCACAAAGTGCTACATATTAGTAGTAGCAATAAGAGAAATAAAAGGTTTAAGTGGAGCCTTAGAAACGTTTGCTGGGATCTTTGTCTTTGGAAATCCTAATCCAGTGGATGCGTAGTCGGCATCGTTAAAACGAAAACCTCTGTGATTAGTTCAGGCAGGTAGTTAGTTGGGCAAACATGTAAGGGCACCTGCTACAACTTCATGCCCATATAGTATTCTTTTTCCTTGAAAGGAGGGAGCACTTGACTACTCTGTGTTCCTGTAAATGTCACTTGGATCCTGAGAATCCAAGAAAGAAAAAGGTCCTGCTAACTGTTCTCTGGGCTCAGTCACAAACTTTGATCTCTTGGATCTCCAGTCCACAGCCTGAGTGACGGGCTGACAAGCAGCAGCTTCCCTTGTACCTGCCCAGCTGCTTTCGTCACTCAAGTCGGAGCACACTTGATGGCATGTCGGTACATGGCCGGTGACTGTGGCCTGCTCGGTCAGGCTCTCCCAACTTGTTCTTCATCAGGAATGACAGGCTGCGTGTTAAACTCTATGACCTGTTACTGTATTCTTGAATACAGTATCATACTGATGTGCAGCCTGCCTCTGTGTGTTGATTTTGGTGGGAATGGAGGATAGAAATGAAGAAGGGGAAGGAAGATGGTAAGAGAAGCAGAGGAGGAACGGAGTAGAGTGGACAAGGAAAGAGAACAGAGAAAGGTGAGATGAGGAAGGAGGAGGTCATGGCTGTGAGGTGGGCCATACGTCCTCTGCTCATCAGGGAGATGCCATTACCCTCTGGGGCTGTGGGGCGCAGCTGAATCTTTGCTCTCCTAACTCCCTCCCTCCCCCAAATAATGAACCATTTATTAATTCATTTGACAAATGATTTTTTTAAAGATTTATGTATTTATGTATGTATGTATTTATTTATTTATGATAGAGAGAGAGAGAGAGAGAGAGGCAGAGACACAGGCAGAGGGAGAAGCAGGCTCCATGCCGGGAGCCCGATGCAGGACTCGATCCCGGGACTCCAGGATCGCGCCCTGGGCCAAAGGCAGGCGCCAAACCACTGAGCCACCCAGGGATCCCCTGACAAATGATTGTTGAGCACTGAGTATGTGCGGGTGCCTTTAGAAGGTTTAAGGGTCACCCACATGAATGATGTGGTTCTGACCTTCAAGGAGCTTAGATTCTAGTAGTGTGTACATAAGCCATGTTCTCTTGGTAGCTGTGGTGAAAATGGTTGAAGTAGAGTTCTAGAAGAGTGACTTTTTGGATGATGAGGGATGGGTTTGGAAGAATGTGAATTAGAGGGACACACTCAAGAGGGCTGTCGTCTGGAGATGGAGGGAAGTGTGTTGTCCTGGTGGAAGGTGTGAGCACAGGTGGAGATATCAGACAGCCCAACGCTGTTCAGCTTGGCTGAGAATTAGACTGTGTTTTGGGAGGAGGGGGTAATTATGCTAGGAGGTGAAGTTGGGAGAAGTGGTGAACTTTCATCTGAGGGGTACCAGTAGTCCAGAGGAGAGAGAAGAGTTTATTGCTTTTAGAATACTTTTCTTTCTTTCTACAAAAGGAAAGCACAGTAACTACAAAGTGGTCAGTTACAAGAAGCTTATTTATTTATTTATTTATTTATATTTTTAAAATTTTTATTTATTTATGATAGAGAGAGAGGCAGAGACACAGGCAGAGGGAGAAGCAGAGCAGGCTCCATGCACCGGGAGCCCGACGCGGGATTCGATCCCAGGTCTCCAGGATCGTGCCCTGGGCCAAAGGCAGGGGCCAAACCGCTGCGCCACCCAGGGATCCCTACAAGAAGCTTATTAAAAGAACTACTGAAAGCTCCTTTGTTTCTTGGATTCCATGGCATTTATGATACTTATTTTCTTTTAAGATTTTATTTATTTATTCATGAGATACACAGAGAGAGGCAGAGACACAGGCAAAGGGAGAAGCAGGTCCCATGACACTGGCAGAGGGAGAAGCAGGCTCCATGTAGGGAGCCCGATGTGGGACTCCATCCCGGGTCTCCAGGATCACGCCCTCGGCTGAAGGCAGCACTAAACCACTGAGCCACCTGGGCTGCCCACATTTATGATACTTAAAAGCATAATGTGTCTTTTCAAGTTTTTCTACACATAATTAGAAACCATTTTAGAAGCACCTCTAAGAATATCAGATATGTATAGCATGGATTAACTGTCATATAGGATATGCATTTAAGGAATTTGGTGTCCTTCGTTTAGGGTTCCATTTTTAATAGCTTTTGGGGTAAAATTTACCCACTGAAAATGTATACTGCACTGGTTTTAGTAAACATGTGGAGTTTTACATAGGTATCCCTACTGTTATATTGTATTTTTAAGTGGAGAGGAATGCTGTCTTTTGGGCTCAGTGGTATCTTTGAGCATAGAAAGGATCACTTCATTCATAAGAATCTTTGTTTAGTTTTGGCCATGGTTTCTTTTTTTTTTTTTTTTTTAATTTTTTTTTAAAATTTATTTATGATAGTCACAGAGAGAGAGAGAGAGAGAGAGGCAGAGACGCAGGCGGAGGAAGAAGCAGGCTCCATGCACCGGGAGCCCGATGTGGGATTCGATCCCGGGTCTCCAGGATCGCGCCCCGGGCCAAAGGCAGGCGCCAAACCGCTGCACCACCCAGGGATCCCCATGGTTTCTTTTTAGTAATTACTTATGAGAGAGAGAGAGTGAGAGAGAGAGAGATGGGGGGGGGGGTTTGGGGTGATTACTTGTACCCTGAAAGGGTTTTTTTTTTTATGGAGCTCTGTCATAAAAGTAAGAGCCCTCTGTTGATCCATGGGGCTCTTGGGAGAGCCCTTCACTGTGTGTATCCTCTCAGGGGTGAGGCTGGGCTTCCCAGCCAGGACCTGCCTGACCCTGGCCTCTTCAGTGGGGCTCTTTTGCCTCTCTTGGCCCAAATTAGATATTTGAAGAAACTGAGATATTTGTTGCTGATGATCCTTTTTCCCCAAAGACTACTGTGCTCATATCCTGACATTATAGTTTAGGTCTTACTCAGATTAAATAGAGAAGGTGGAGGTTTTCATGGTGGGCTATGTAGATGATTCAGAATAATACTTGGATGGTTCTTTCTTTAGATGGGGCTACTTCGGACAACATGGGCTTCCTTCTTTCCTCTTTTGAGTTTTTCTGTCTCTGAATTTCCACTCTGTCTTTACATTCCCCAAGTTTAGCTTTTGAGATTTTTCTTCCCTAATTTTTCCCTTCCTTCCTCTCTTCCCTTCCGTCTTTTCCTCTCCCTCCCTCTATTCCTATGTCCCTCTGTCCTCCCTCCCTCCCTTCCTCCTTTTTTCTTCTTTTCCTTCTCACTCATTTTTGTCTTTCCCTTTACTTTCATTTTTTTAAAGGATTTTATTTATTTATTCATGAGAGACAGAGAGAGAGAGAGAGACAGGCAGAGACACAGGCAGAGGGAGAAGCAGGCTCCAGGCAGAGAGCCTGATGTGAGACTCCAGGGTCTCCAGGATCATGCCGTGGGCTGAAGGAGGCGCTAAACCGCTGAGCCACCTGGGCTGCCCTTTGTCTTTCCCTTTAAAACTCATGTTGTAGTCTAGTCCTCCTGGAGCCCATGTAGACCAGGCCAAGTTGGCCATTGGTGTGACTCAGCTGGGCAGTCTGGGTTTGTTCTAATGGTGAAATGAAGAAGCCCTTCCCCACATTTAGTGACTATCAAGGTCACTAATCAGTAGAGAAAACAACTGACTGTAACTTAAACGTTTGTTTTCTAAAAGATTGAAAGATACAGAGTGATTCTGTCTCCAGTTTTAAAAATTAAGAAGAGGAAGAGGAAAACTGGATAGTAATTTCAAATGTATTTGGATTCTGCACAATGAGAAGTTAATGGAAGAGGAAAGAAAAAATAATAGGGAAAAGAAAGGGGAGCAGGACATGTTTACTAAACACTGGGGAAGAGGTTCTCTTATTATAGATTTTAAAATAGAATTTCTTAGATGTGGAAGGAGAGTTAAATATAGCTGGACTTTGTTATAAGAAAGATTTTATTTCCTACATAAAATTTTAATACATGAGGATTGTGAAAATCTTTTCTGCCCCATTATTAGTGGTGCATACCCTTCACTTACTACATTGAAAAGTTGGGGTAGGAGACCACATTCTAGAGGGGAAGATGTCTTCTAGTTTTGTTGAGCAACATCTTGAGGCCTTTTAAAATATTACTGCTGAGAGTTTTAAAACTTTGTGTTTTACTGTTAGAGGCATAGCCAAGAGAAAACCTAGTAATGTCAACAACAGCAGGTTGTTGTTGTTCCTCTGTTGTTGCTGTTGTTCCTCTGCCTTTTCATAGTCTGGGCCTTATTTTGAAAAGTGATTTGGGGAGCTGCTGTCACAGTGTGGCATAGCACAGGCTCTCTGCTTTGGGGACCAGAAATGGGATGCCCATATTCTTCATAATGAAACTAAATTGCATTTGATGGTTGGCTTTGGTTTGTAGTTCTGGCCAGAAGAGCTGTGCAGGAGTACATAATTACATCCATCAAAGAGGTGTTGAGGATTCACTTCAACCGTGCGGTAGAGCTCAAGGTGGGTCCCTGTGGCGTGGGAGCTTGGGTTGAAGGCATATCATGGTTCTAGAATGCTCTCTTTCCTCTCGTCCCTCCTCCTCTCAATGAACATGTGCTCATTCTTGGCTGGCAACTTAAACATCACTTTGTCAGGGAAGCCCTGATCCCACATGAGGCCGGGTTTAGTCCACTGGAGGGATGTGTTGGCAGATTTGGAAGAAAAAGACTCTGAGACCGGAGTTGGGGATTATGGCGTGATTTTAAAGTGAGCACGTATGCATATTTCTGTATACTCAGTGAGCTAGAGAGAAATTTCCATATGTTTTACTGTGGACCCTGTCTGTGCTCATACCTCCTCTCCCCTGATGAGGACAGAAAGCCGTGCTCTAGACCTGCACCATCCAGAACAGAGCCATGAGCCCCTTATAGCTACTGAGCATGTGAAACAGGGTTTGTCTGAATTGAGATGTGCTGTAAGTGCAAAATTTACACAGGATTTCAAAGACTGAGTGAAAAAAAGAATGTAAACTATCTCGCTAATAATTTTTTACATTGACCAAACGTTGAAATATTTCAGATGTATTGGGTTAGGTGAAATTAATTTCACCTGTTTCTTTTCATGCTTTTTAATTTGGCTACTAGAAATTTTAAAATTGTCTGTGCGGCTCATGAATTTCCTTTGGGCAGCCCTGCTCAGTGGACTAAATGCTCCTTTTTATGTGGATTAAATACAACAACTTTGATTTCTCCGTAATTCCCCATTCGGTTCATATTATTGGCTGTTCTTCTTTCTCGCTGCCTTTGCTCCTACAGTTTTATTCTGTTTTTGAGAAGGTTGGCAGATCTGTAAGAGGCATAGCTAAAATAAGATTTTGATTATCTGTGCAGCCCTCCCCCTTCATTTAAAGCTACCTGTTTATTTTTCACCTTACTTGCTGTGTTGCTTTTCTACTTTGTACAACTTCCTTTCATTTTGAGTTCTAGTCCTCTGAAGTTAGGTAATTACCATCTTTTGTATTTTTAAATTTTCATAGGTTTATGAACTGTTCGCTGACTTCACGTTCCTGGTAACATCTGGGCCTTTCGTTTACACGGCAATATCAGTCATAAATGTACTTATAAATAGTAAGCTTGTACGTGACCAAACTCCATTAATCCTGGCTGTGAAACCTTCCTTCCTTGTGCCAGAGTCCAGGTTCCAAGTTCATACGGGTGAGAAAACTGAGCACAGTTGTTTTGATTGATTTGTAAATAAAATTTCATTTTATTCTTTATGTTGTTAAAAGAATTGCGGGAGGGTTTTTAAAAATTTATTTAAAATTGAAAAAAAACCCCAAACTTGTATAATTACAGAAAATTTCCAGCATATACAAAAGTACACAGAGTAGTTGAATGAGCCCCCACATACTCATTGTATGGCTTCAATGATTTTCACCTCCTAGTCTGTCTTGTGGCACCTGCATGCCCTCCTCCCACATTATGTGGATATGGCATCATGTCATCCCACCCATAAATATTTCAGCCCATGCCTCTAAGAGATGAAAGACCATTAGGTACATGCACACACACACATCCTTACTTGAGAAATTATTGACATTATCCCCAATTTTGTTCCATCTATCCCTCATGTTTTTTGAGGAGTTGAGAGTGTTTTAAAGGAATACCAGGTACCGCGTCATTTTGCCTGTAGCTGAGACTTTGCATTTCGCATCTTTTGATGCTCACATTGTATCTTTTACATTTTAAAGTGATACAAGTCACTTCCATATTGTATATATTCATTTGGTGTAGAGTTGGCTTTCAACATTTCCCTGCTATGAGACCCCTAAATTATACCTCTCACTACTTAATCCCATGCTGTGGATGTGTTAGTTGAGTTAGTATTTTTCGCGTCCTCATTCCTCAATCCTAAAACAGTGCCTGGCTCATGGGCCTGTGATTGCTGCCTTCTCCTCAGTTCTTCAGTTCGTGCCTCAGAGCGTGGATACTGGCTTCTGCAACTTTACCCAGCGCATCGAGAAAGGCCTGATGATAGCTCTTTCTGAAGTGAGAAAACACCACCAGGGGACGCATAACCTCACTGTGCAGGTGAGAATAGCCCTGAATGCAGAACAGGGTGCTTTGTCCTTTGAAGATGAACTAATTTCACATGTTTTGTTGAGGCCACAAGTCACTGTTACTAATTCCCTCTTATAGAAGAAGTTTAGTTCACATGAGTCAAGGTCTATCTCTTTTCAGGGCACTGAGATCACATAGTGTGAATGGGGGTCTTCATATTTGAAGATGGTGGAGTAGTCGGATGACCAGGGAGCTCAGATGTGGCGAGCTGGACAGAGATGAGCGTATGCCAGAAATCCAAGAATTTTTTTTTTTAAAGATTTTATTTTAGAGAGACAGGGAGAGCACACAAGCAGGGGGAAGGGCAGACAGCGATATAAAGAATCTTAAGCAGATTCCCTGCTGAGCATGCAGCTCAGTGCAGGTCTTGATCCCATGACCCTGAGATCACCATCTAAGCTGAAACCACCAGTTGGATGCTTAACTGACTGAGCCACTTGTATGCCCCTCAAGAATGTTCTATGAAGGAATGGTATCAGCCTAAATATCCAGTGGGGGGGGATGCCTGAATATACTGGTATTTCATGTTATGGAATAGCATGAAATGCAGTGCTTCACTCAAAAACAGAGAATATAGCCACTCAGTGAGCAGACTTTGTGTGTATTGTATGGAAACTACTGACGTTTTTATATTTCTTTGATATTTTATCCTCCATATTCTTTGTTCTCTCTTTCTAGAATTGATAATAAATAGATTTTTGTGCACCTGGAGCCACCTTTCATATTTTTTTTCTAATAATACCATCTCTTTTTAAATTTCCTATTTCTGGGGCACCTGGGTGGCTCAGTGGTTGAGCGTCTGCTTTGGACTTAAGGCGTGATCCCGGGATTCTGGGATCAAATCAGGCTCCTGGGAGGGGGAGCCTGCTTCTCCTTCTGCCTATGTCTCTGCCTCTCTCTGTGTGTCTCTCATGAATAAATAAATAAAATCTTTTTTAAAAAATTCCCTATTTTTACAGATTTTCTAAACTTTGTCATTAATTTCATCTTCAGCTGCATCCATCATGTTTTTTAGCCCCTCTGCTGAGTTTGCTTTCAGCTGTCTTTTTTCCCTTGTTCTTGACTTTTTTTTTCATGGTGGCTTCTCCTGCAAAGATGCAGGATTATCTTGAATGATAATGTGATACCACCTGGAAAGTCTCTGAGGACGTTAATGAGAATTTCTTAAAAGTTGCCTTCTGGTGCCCACACTGTCTTGGTTTTCTCTGCAGCCATTGTTCTTTGTTGATCCTGGTCCTTGGCGTTCATGCTCTCAGTTTTCCGTAAATATTTGGAGACCATTGGTTAGGTGCCGTTAGGAGTGAAGAAGCAGGTTGTTAATTTTGGCAACTTGCCCCTTCAGCTGTGGCGTCTGTGTCTACACCCGCCCTGTCTCTCCGATGGGAGGATTCACTGGAGCACTGGGTCCTGGGCAGAGGATACTGGGACCCTCACCCCCACCACCCTCACCCCCACCTCCCTCACCAGTGCAGGATATGGATTCCTGGAAATGGAGTGCTTTAGTGTTCTTTTCACAACAAAGCTGCCTATTCTTTTCTTTTCTTTCTTTTCTTTTCTTTTCTTTTCTTTTCTTTATTTCTTTTCTTTTCTTTTCTTTCTTTTTTCTTTTCTTTTCTTTTCTTTATTTCTTTTCTTCTTTTCTTTTCTTTCTTTCTTTCTTTCTTTCTTTCTTTCTTTCTTTCTTTCTTTCGTTTTAAGGTTTTATTTATTTATTCATTTTTTAAAAGGTTTTATTTATTCATGAGAGAGACAGAGAGAGAGACAGAGAGAGAGGCAGAGACACAGGCAGAGGGAGAAGCAGGCTCCCTTTGGGGAGCCCGATGCAGGACTTGATCCCAGGATGCCGGGTCCATGCCCTGAGCCAAAGGCAGATGCTCAACCACTGAGCCACTCAGGTGCCCCAAAGCTGCCTTTTCTTTCGTTTTCTTTCCTTCCCTGTCTTTTGTGTGCTCTGGCCGATAAGAGTCTCTACCCACCTTCTTTTTGGGGCCAAACCCACACAATCTTTTTGCCTGTGCTGATGGGGAGCTCCTTTTCCTTAGGGCTGGTCAAGGTAAAGATGTGGCTGCTACCAGCACCTCTGTATTGGCCTGCCTGTGGCAGTTAGAAAGGAAAGAGGAGGAAAAAAGAAAGGAAAGAGGAGATGAAAGTCAGCTAAGCTCTTTGGGACATGGGCTTTGATTAATTGCACTGATTGCTGTTCACAGGCTCCCCTGCTGTCTGTTCCTGCAAAGAACGGGGCCATCCCAGGGCCCCTGCATTCCAGGCCTGTGTATGATGTGGGTCCCAATTCCCTTGATGCTGGCCTATATCATTATGATCCCATGCTCTCTCCATTTTCCAGCAACTTAACAGAATCCCTGATTTTCTTCCATTGTCAGAGCTGTTGGGGATTTATTCCCATTTGTTCACTGTATGGTTATTTCAGTGGGATTTCGGGTGGGTGGGGCAGGGAGGACGATAAAATACACATGTTCAGTTCTTCCCTTCATGTAAAAAACATTTTCAGTAAACTGAGAATTTTAAAGTGTTGCAAATGGGAATCAGGTTGTGGAGCCAGTTTGTTCCTTTGAAACCATTACCTCCTTTAAAATAAAAAATCAGGGGATCCCTGGGTGGCGCAGCAGCTTGGCCTGCCTTTGGCCCAGGGCGCGATCCTGGAGACCCGGGACCGAGTCCCACGTCGCGCTCCCTGCATGGTGCCTGCTTCTCCCTCTGCCTGTGTCTCTGCCTCTCTCTCTCTCTCTCTGTGTGACTATCATGAATTAAAAAAAAAAAAATCAATGAGAGAAGTGGTAAGAGAGAAATTATAGGCCTTTTGCATAGTGTTTTGCTTTCTTGTGGATAAACTTCCTTCCTTCTTTCAGATCTTGAATATCACTATGGGTGCTTCACGGCCCGCTCCTCGGCGGGGCCCAGTCAATATCATCTTTGCTGTCAGAGGTGCGCAGGGGTTTTTGAATGGTACAGAAGTGAGCCAGCTGCTCAGGAACTTGAGCGTGGTGGAGTTCAGTTTCTACCTGGGATACCCTGTGCTCCAGATCGCCGAACGTGAGTACTGCTCTCTCGCGAAGTGCTGGGAAAGTGGCCACAAGGGTTTTCATCGCTAGACCTCTTTTTTTCCACATGAAATATTTGGCTGAAGTCCAGGCTGTAAATCAGATAAAATTGGAGTTTCTCACAGTCAGTTCAGGGTGGGCCTCCAGGCCCCCTCCTCACCCACTAGCCTTGCTTTCTTACTGTCTTTTGAAAATAAAGGGCATTGTCAAAGACTACACCAGTCTGGGAAAGGTAAAACCAAAGGCACAGAGGACAGACCTGTGGTTTCCAGGGGTGACGGCTGGAAGGAAAGCTAGACTGCAGAGGAGTAGCAGAAGGCAATTTTTAGGGGCTGATGAGCCTGCTTTATATCTTTAATGTGGTGACGGTTATGCAACTTCGTGCATTTGTCAAAAGCCATAAGACTGTACACCAGAAAGAGTAAATTTTACTACATGTACACATAAAACTAAAAAAAAAAAAAAAAAAAAAAGAATAATAAATGAAAACAAACAAAACCACTCTTCCTGGCTGAAGCAATTAGAATCACGGTGCAAATGGAGTGGGGTGGGGGTGGGGAAAACATTCACTTCAAAAAACCACTAGATTCCAGGGTTGAAGTCAGGCCAAAAACCATCAAATTCTTTTTCAAAAATGAAGCAGCCAAATGGTCTAATGACTTTTATGCATTTTAGTGTGCTGTTAATTAAATTAAAAAGAATAACTTATCAGATGCAAACGTAGGCAGGGATAAATATTGTTATTTACAAACAGCACCTTTTTGTTCTGTGCGGGTATGGATAAAATAATAAATGTGCTGGACAGCAGGGGTACCCTGGGACTGTCCCATGCAAGCTGGGACATAGGGTCATTTTACCCTGAGTCATTGCTGGGAATCCTAGGGCCCTGGGGAAACAGTGTGAAAACTCATTGCTCTGGAACAATGAGATTTCAAGGGGAGCTTGCGAACAGGCAGGCAGGCTTTCTATGAAGCAGTGTCTGTCCCATGGTGTCACTCAAGACTTTTACTTTTTTTTCTTCGTCTTTCTCCTGGAGACACTTGTGCTCAGAAACTGCATATTGTCCATGACTTCACACCAGTCTGGCGTTTTGTTCTTACATACGTTTTATATCCATAAAAGATACAGGAATGGCATTGTAGTGTGACATACTGGATACTCCCTAGACTTACCTTCCTGATGGGTGCAAACGTGCTTTTACAGATTTCCCTCCTTTCCTTTTCCTTTTTATAGCCTTCCAGTACCCACAGCTAAACTTATCTCAGTTGTTGAAGTCCTCCTGGGTGAGAACAGGTATGTTTAACTTACATAATGTTTTGGGAACTGTAAGAATAAAGACATCTGTGCAGGCGTATTGAGCATGATACCGTCTTTCTTGTTTCTGAGTCCTAAATTCAGGGCATAATGTCCCTTAAATTCTTGGCAAAGAATGAATGAGAAGGGAATTCAGATCCAGCTGTGGGAATGTGTCCCACTGAGTTATGGCACAAAAAGGATTGGCTTTCTTTAAAATTCATACATCAAGTCCACGGGAAAGTCTAACAAGAATTAACAGTCTTCTGATCCAGAACAGGATGGGGTTCCAAAGCAAGGATCTCTCTCTCTTTTTTTTTCCCCCTAAAAGCCATATTTGTTTGGTTTTATGAGGATGAATAAGGTAGCTCAGGGAGCAAATAAGGAGGTTTTTAAAAAAGTCTTGTGGACCTGGGTCAGATATTTATAGCTATGGCATTGCAGATAAAGGCTTTCTAACTGGGTAATAAAAGTGTAAGAGTTAGTTACACACTCACTGTGCCCAGTGTGTGAGCAGCACAGTAAGTAGCTGTCTGTGGGCTGGAAGCATGTGCCATGGTCATGATCATCATTTATGGCTTCACATACCCTGCAGGTTCTCCTTCACATACAACATCCTGTGTAAAGGCTCTGCCTTTTTGCATGGTATGGTGGCCCCATTTTCCAGATGATTTTCATAGCACTTCAGAGACTTGTCCGTAGTCCTGTCTCAGAACGGTCTCTGGCTAATACGCACGGGTTTTTTTTTTCTGATGATATGCTGACAAGCCCATTATCTGTTTGATAATCTTGTTTACAGGAGATGTTTTAAGACAGGCACCCTTATCTTGGGTCAGTTTATGAGTCTGAGTCTTGAGTCAAGATAAGATATGAACTCAAACCATTTCCAAAAATTTGGACAGAAGTGTGGATTAAATGTTGGCTCCTGTGTGGGAGTTCTTAGCTACAAAGCTTCTATGCTGCTGAGTTCCTGGGACTTCTTGCCACCAGTCTGTGTAATAGAGCTTAGAACTGTAAATAAGACCCCTGAACGGCACTTCCTGGCTCCCCATGACCCCGTTCATGTTTGCTTTTTCTCCTCTTAATGCCTCCTCCTGAAGGACTGGCAGTTTATAGGAATCCTGTGTTAATTTCTCCTCTACATGCACTCATTTTTCCTCCACTGCTAACTTGTTTTGGGGCCTGCATGTTTTGTTTTGTAAATGTAGTTCTCCTGGGCGTCGTTGAGAAGCAGCTCCAGAATGAAGTGTTTCAGGCTGAGATGGAGCGTAAGCTGGCCCAGCTGCTCAGTGAGGTGTCCACCCGAAGGCGGATGTGGAGAAGGGCCACCATTGCTGCTGGGAACAGTGTGGTGCAGGTACCCTAAGAAGGCCAAGGGAGGAGGGAAGGAGGGGCAGAGAGTTGTCTGAAAACACGCTGTATTTTCTTTTTCTTTGAAAGATTTTTAAATTTCTTTATTCATGAGAGACAGAGGGGCACAGAGGGGCAGAGATATAGGCAGAGGGAGAAGCAGGCTCCTTGCAGGGAGCCTGATATGGGACTCGATCCCTGGACTCTGGGATCAACCACTGAGCCACCCAGGTGTCCCAAAACATGCTGTATTTTCATGCAAATGGAAAATGCCATGAGAAGATTCTAATTTAGACTGATGGCTATATCAGGTAGCAAGTGAATGTGGTATCATTTGAGTTCGACTAGTGTCTAGACAAATAGACCCATGGGGAGCACAGCAAAAAAATTGTGTCACTGGGTTGCCATGCCATCAAGATGACCTTATTTTTTGGAGTAGTTTTTTAATTACCAAAACTATAGCCAGTTTCATGTAGTGGTAAGTATTATTAGTAGCTTCATAGCCATAAATCATCCAGCTGGAAGAGACCTTAAGAGACAGGAGAGAGGAGAATTTTGTGCCCTCTATCCTAGTACTTCATCCTCCCTGCCTCCTGCCAACCCTGGTTGTTTCTTTCTTTTTTTTTTTTTTTTTTTTAAAGATTTTTAAAAAATTTATTCATGAGAGACACAGAGAGAGGCAGAGAAACAGGCAGAGGGAGAAGCAGGCTCCATGCAGGGAGACCAATGTGGGACTCGATCCAGGGTCTCCATTATCAGGCCTTGGGCTGAAGGCGGTGCTAAACCACTGAGTCACTCGGGCTGCCCTGGTTGTTTCATATTACCCAGTTGTCTCCACTTTTTGTTGTTTTAATTGAGGTAAAATTGATATATAACATCATATCCACTCCAAAGTGACTACCACAGTAAGTCTAGTTACCAACCTTCACAGAGTCTGTTTTGTAAACTAGCAAGATTAGGAACAAAAGATTCATTTGAATGGAAAATTCTTTACTACAAAATTCCTTACTACATGTGCACTTACTAAAACTGCACATGCTCACAGAGAGTTGGAGGTTTGGGCTGTTATTTATTCCCATCTCAATGTGAATTATGTTATTTTGGACTTTTTTCTTGATTGACCGCTAACTTACAGAGCTTGAAAAATGGGATATTTAGAGCTATGGCGTTGCTGATGCAAGCTAGCAGGATGAAACCCGAAGTGCAGGGGCAGAGAGGTGGGTGGTTGAGAGGTATCAGAGAGAAAGATGCAGAACTGACCTAGTGGATAGTGGTGGTGGTTTGCCTTAGCTGGCATCATTGTCCTGTGATCCCCTTACCAAGTTTTCTCTGTAAGAATGGCTCTTGATTCCCTCTTCCAGACTAGTTCCTTTGCCAGTTGTAGTATAAAGAAAAATTTAAAAACTAATAAAAAATTGCAAGTAACATTAAATAAGCATAAAACAAAGAAGAAATTAAAATGACTTGTGAAAGTCTTGCCTTATTTAGCAAGCCTGGCTTCAGAGATTTCAAGGTCAGGGTGGAGGTTAATTTATGCACATAAAACAGTTATAGAGCACCATAAAATTACATAATGAAGTGTTCCGTTAGTTGTGCAAGCTCCCTCAGGTGGGGATGTAAGGTTTGTGGAAATTAACCAAGGCATTCCAGCTGGTGGTGCCATCTGATGGGTTGCATATGGACTGTGCCCTACATCTCTTCCCCCTTAGAGTGTGACCCAGTGTGGAGGTGTAGACAAGAATTCATGTACAATGGTGTAGGATTCTTCATCAAAATATAATCTGTACAAGTGAAAGTATTAAAGCACCTAAATGTCCAGCAGTTGAAGAATGAATCAATATAGTGAATTTTTAGATGTTGGAATGTTATGTAGCCATTGTCATTTAAAAAAAATTATTGAGGGGCACCTGGGTGGCCCAGTCAATTAAATGTTTGACTCTTGATTTCAGCTCAAGTCATGATCCCAGGGGTGTGAGGTCAGGCTCCAAGCTGGGTATGGAGCCTGCTTATGATTCTCTTTCCGACTCCTCCCTGCCCCACCCCTTTCTCTTAAAAATAAAAATTGAGTGACATATTGAGTGATATAATGAACAGAGATTACCAAGAAATGGATGCACTGCCATTCAAATATTAATATGAAACCTATGAAATAAATAATGGAAATATGCCAAAATGTTTATAATAATTTACTTGATTGAACTTTAGGCGATTTTCATTTTATTTTTTATACACTCTGTGTGTTTTTCAAAATTTCTCCAATAAGCATATAATCTGTACATTGAACATGTGATTTTAATCAGAAAGTAACTTTTAAAATGAAATTGAAAATGTTGCCCAAAATGATGACTTTATTCTACTATGGTTGTATGGATTCCAGATATGAATCTGATAAGAAGTCATCTAAAAAGGATGCTAGAATTAGATTTTATTGACTGTTCCTTTCTGATTGGACAAGTTTGTAGAATCTTTAATTACATACCCAAATATATGGGGACCTGGGTTCTGCAAGATGAAACTATTTCTAAAATATATCAGAACTTTTCAGTGTAATAAACATTCACATAGTCCTTTGATAGTAGTATTCCATTCTAAGGGCTAATAAAAAATTAATGACTACAGCTCAGTTTTGGGAGGGAGTAGGTGGTTAGGGAATAGAAGTGGTCAGGAAATTAGCCTAGAAATAGCAAACAAAGGGTGGGATAGATGAGCCCTTCTCAGGATGGGAGGTATAAAGAACAGATTCTCTAGGGATGAGAGTTTGGACCTGTGTTGATAAGGAGCTTTATAAATAATCTGGAAGAAGGCATTCACAGTGAAATCATGAAATTGTTGATTTGCCAAAAGTTTCCAGTGGTGAAGGAGGAGTCCAGCAGCCATGTCCAAAACATGGGGCAGTATTACAGTTCTGTACATGTGGCTAGAAAAGTAGCAACTGCATTTTGCTAGTGGCAAATGTAGAGACCAAAAATTCAAATTGCTTGTACAAAATAGAGGGTTTGGACTCATTTTTGGTATTTCCCCAGAACATCAGTCTTGCATTTTGCTGGAGTTACAAGGGACAGTAAAATTGTGGCATATTATTAGAGAAAGAACAGCAAAATGGAAATGTGTATTTATCTAAAACTGTGATACAGCAAGTGTACCAGATTCTGAAGTCCTAATGTTAAAGGACTACCTATAACACCAGAGAGACCTCAACTTGGGACAAAGCAAAGTACTATTTGACCTAGGAGATTGTGAATTTATGCACAACTTTGCAGCTTGATTGAGAGATAATTAACATATGACCCCATATAGGTTTAAAGTACACAATGTGATGATTTGATATATGTATTTTTACATATATCAAATAAATATCACATATTTTTACGTATTGCAAAGTGATTACCACCACAAGATTAATTAACACATCCATTACTCACATACTTGTCTTTTTTGTGGATGTGGTGAGAATTTTTAAGATCTACACTCTCAGCACCTCTCAGGTATATAATACAGTCTTGTTAACTACGGTCACTATACTGTCTGTATGTTAGATCTCTAGAACTTATTCATCTTACTTCATACCCTTTGACCACCATCATCCATTTCTCCCATCCCCTGCCCCTGGCAGCTACCATCTACTCTCTATTTTTGAGTTTGGCTTTTTTAGATTCCACAGATAAGTGAGATCATACAATATTTGTCTTTCTCTGTCTGACTTGTTTTGCTTTGTATAATGCCCTCCTAGGTCTATCCATGTGGTTCCAATGGCAGGATTTCCTTCTTTCTTATGACCAAATAATATTCCATATGTGTGTGTGCACGTGTGTGTATCACATTCCATCTTCTCTATCCATTCGTCCATAGGTGGATACTTAGGTGGCTTCCATGTCTTAGCAGTTATAAATAATGCTGCAGTGAACAGGGGAGTGCAGATATCTTCTCAAGATATAGTGGATTTTATTTCCTTTGGGTATATACCCAGAAGTGGGATTCCTTGATCACATGGTAGTTCCATTTAAAAATTTTTAAGGAATTTTCATACTGTTTTCCACGATGCCTGTACCAATTTACATTCCCACCAATCATGCACAAGGGTCCCCTTTTCTCCATGTTCTTACCAGCACCCATCTCTTATCTTTATGATGATAGGCATTCTAACAGGTGTGAAGTGATACCTCACTGTTGTTTTGATTTACATTTCTCTGATGATTAGTGGGGTTGACCTTTTCATATATCTGTTGGCCATTTGTATACCTTTTTTTGAAAAATGTCTATTCAGATCTTATGCCCACTTTTAGAGAGTTTGGGTTTGTTTTTGTTTGTTTGTTTTGTTTTTTGTTTTTTTTTGCTATTGAGTTTTATGAGTTCCTTATATATTTTGGATATTAACTCCTCATCAGATATATGATTTGTGCATATTTTCTCCCATTCCATAGGTTGCCTTTTCAGTTTGTTGAATCTTTCTTTTGCTGTGCAGAAGCTTTTACGTTTAATATAGTCCATGTTTTTATTTTTGCTTTGTTGCTTGTGCTTTGAGTGTTATATCCAGAAAATCATTGCTAAGACAAATGTCAAGGAGCCTTTCCCTTAAGTTTTCTTCTAAGAGTTTCATGGTTTCAAGTCTTACATTTAAATCTTTCCATTGGAGTTATTTTTTGTGAGTGATATAAGATGGGGCCCAGTTTCATTCTTTTGGTTGTGAATATACAGTTTTTCCAACACGATTTATTGGAGAGACTATCTTTTCCCTGTTGGGTATTCTTGGCTCCTAGGTCACCAGGGTCTTCTCTGGTTCCCTATGAATATTAGGATTGTTTTCCTATTTCTGAAATGCCATTGGAATTTTAATGGCTACAGAGGGCTATAGATGATATCTATAGATGGCTTTGGATAGTATGGACATTTTTTTTAAAAAAGATTTTAAAAATTTATTTATTTGAGAGAGAGAGAGAGAGCACAAGAGGTGGAGAGGCAGAGGGAGAAGGAGAAATAGATTCATGGCTGAGCAGGAAGGCCAATGTGGGGCTCCATCCCAGGGCCCTGGGATCATGATGTGAGCCAAAGGCCAATGCTTAACTGACTGAGCCACCCAGGTACCCCAGGGTAGTATGAACTTTTAGCAATATTAATTCTTCCAGACCATGAACACGGGGTATCTTTCCATTTATTTGTGTCTTCAGTTTATTTCATCAATGTCTTAAAGTTTTTAGTGTGCAGATCTTCTAATTCCTGGTTAAATTTATCCTAAGTATTTATTATTATTATTATTATTTAAAAATTTTATTTATTCATGAGAAACACAGAGAGAGAGGCAGAGACACAGGTTGAGAGAGAAGCAGGCTCCATGCAGGGAGCCAGAAGCGGGATTTGATCCTGGGACTCCAGGATCACGCCCTGGGCCAAAGGCAGGTGCTTAACTGCTGAGCCACCAAGTGTCCCTATTTTATTATTTTTGATGCTATTGTGAATGGGACTGTTTAAATTTTTTTTTTTTTTTGCAAATACTTCCTTATTAGTATATAGATAACGTTGGGAGCACCTGAGTGGCTCAGTTCGTTGGTCTGACTCTTGATTTCAGCTCAAGTCTTTTTTTTTTTTTTTAAGATTTTATTTACTTATTGATGAGTGACATACACACACACACACACACACACACACACATACACACAGAGGCAGAGACACAGGTAGAGGGAGAAGCAGGCCCCATGCAGGGAGCCCGATGTGGGACTCAATCCTGGGACTCCAGGATCATGCCCTGGGCTGAAGGCAGTCGCTAAACTGCTGAGCCACCCAGGGATCCCTCAGCTCAGGTCTTGATTTCAGGCCCCACGTTGGGCTTTGCACTGGGCATGGAAGCTACTTAAAAAACAAAACAAACACAAAAAACCACCAAACACAACAGATTTTAATATATTAATTTTGTATCCTGTAACTTTATTGAATTCATTTAACAGTATTTTTGTCGAGCCTTTAGGGTTTTCTATACGTAATATGTCGTATGCAAATGGTGACAGATTCTACTTTTTCTTTTCTCCTTTTGTTTTTTTTTTCCTTTTTCCTTTGGATGCCTTTTATTTCTTTTTCTTGCCTGACTGCACTGGCTAGGACTCTAGTACTGTACTGAACAAGAGTGATGAGAATGGGCACTCTTGTCTTGTTTCTGATCTTACAGGAAAAACTTTCAGCCTTTCACAACTGAGTATGTTAGCTCTGGGTTTGTCATATATGGCCTTTACTATGTTGATATATTTTCCTTCCCCACTCAGTTTGTTGAGAGGTTATATGATGAGTGGAATTGAATTTTATCAAATACTTTTCCTACATCTGTTGAGATGATCATATGATTTTTGTCTTTCATTTATCAATGCAATATGTCATACTTGCTGATTTGCATATGTTAAGCCATCCTTGTATCTCAAAGATGAATCCCACTTGATCATGTTGCATGATCTTTTTTTTTTTTTAAGATTGTATTTATTTATTTGAGAGAGAGAAAGCATAAGTGCAAGTGAGGGAAGGAGCAGAGGTGGGGAGAGAGAGAGAGAGAGAGAGAGAGAATCCACAGCAGACACTGCGCTGAGCACAGAGCCTGACATGGGGCTTGATCTCACAACTCTGAGATTATGACCTGAGCCGAAACCAAGAGTCAGATGCTGAACCAACTGAGCCACTCAGGTGCCCCATATTGCATGATCTTTTTAATGTACTTTTGCATTTGGTTTGCTAGTATTTTGTTGAGAATTTTTGCATCTAATTCATCTGAGATATTGGTCTGTAGTTTTCTTTTTTTTTGTAGTGTCCTTAGTGGACTTTGGCATCGTGGTAATGATGGTCTCATAAAATGAGTTTGAGAATGTTCCCTTCTCTTGATTGTTTTGGAAAATTTTGAGAAGGATTAGTATTAATTCTTTGAATGTTTGGTAGAATTCATCAGTGAAACCATCTGGTCCTGGGCTTTTTTTGTTGGGAAGTTTTTGATTACTGATTCAGTCTACTTAATCCTTATTGATCTGTTCACATTTTCTATTTCTTCATGATTCAGTCTCAGTGGGTTGTGTATTTCCAGGAATTTATCCATTGCTTCTAGGTTATCTAATTTGTTGGTGTGTAATTTTTCAGAATATTCTCTTATGATCCTTTGTATTTCTGTTATATGTTGTAGTGTCTCCTCTTTCACTTAACACTTTCATTTGAGTCTGCTTTCTTTTTTGTTAGTCTAGCTAAAGATTTGTCAAATTTGTTTATCTTTTCAAAAAGCCAACTCTTAGTTTTATTAATTTTTCCTATTCTCTGTCTTACTTATTTCCACTCTAGTCTTTATTATTTTCTCCCTTCTGCTAACTTTGGGGTTAGGTTTTTCTTTTTGTCTCCTAGTTCCTTGAGGTGTAAAGTTAGGTTTGTGTGTGTGTGTGTTTTTCTTTTCTTTTCTTTCTTTTTTTTTTTTTTTTAAGATTTATTGGCTTTGGGGCAGCCCGGGTAGCTCAGCGGTTTAGTGCTGCCTTCATCCTGGGGCCTGATCCTGGAGACCCGGATCGAGTCCCACGTCGGGCTCCCTGCATGGAGTCTGCTTCTCCCTCTGCCTGTGTCTCTGCCTCTCTCTCTCTCTCTCTCTCTGTGTGTGTCTCTCATGAATAAATAAATAAAATCTTAAAGAAAAAAGATTTATTGACTTTTTTCAGAGAGAGCATGTGCATTTACTAGAGGAATGAGGAGTAGAGGGAGCGGGAATCTTAAGCAGACTCCCTACTGAGTGTGGAGCCTGATGTGGGGCTCAGTCCCACAACCTTGAGATTATGACCTGAGCCAAAATCAAGATTCAGACACTTAAGGGATTGAATCACCCAGATACCCAAGTTTTTTATTTGAGATTTTTCTTTTTTCTTGATGCATGCATTTATAGCTTTAAAATTTCCTCTTATAACTGTTTTTGCTACATCCCGAAAGTTTTGAGAAGTTGTATTTCTGTTTTCATTTGTCTTGATATTTTTTTTAAATTTCCCTTTTGATTTCTTCCTTAATCTATTGATGTTTTCAGGAATGTGCTGTTTAATTTCCATGTTTTTGTGAAATTTCCAGCTTTTCTCCTATTATTGATTGTAGTTTTATACCATTGTGGTCAGAAAGGATACTTGATATAATTTCTATCTTCTTGAATTTGTTGAAACTGTTTTGTGGCCCAACATATACTGTATCTTAGAGAGTGTTCCACATGTGCTTGAAAAGAATGTGTATTCTGTTGATTGGATGGAATGTTCTGTAAATGTCAGGTTCCTTTAGTCTATAGTGTTGCTCAAATATACGCTTGCCTTACTGATTGTCTGTCTCTGTGATCCATGCATTGTTGAGAGTGAGGTATTAAAGCATTTATGAGATTTATCATCCTGAGAGCAGTGGTTCTCAAGTGGCAGTGGTTTTTGTGCCCTCCCCTCCCCACTCCCCACATGTGTACATTTGACAATGTCTGGTGACATTTTTGGTTGTCACAACTGGTGAGGGAAGGGGTGGCTGTTGGTACTGGCATCTTATGATTGGAAGACAGTGATGTTGCTGCTAAGTATCCTACAATACTTGGGATAGCCCTCCCCTCTCCCCTGCCCCATTGAACCAAAATGGTAGAGGTGCCAAGGTTGAGAAACCTTGCCCTAAAAAAAGAAAAAGTCCTGATTAGATTCAAGATGAGATTGGATAGAAGCAGTGATCGTTTCTTAGAATTGGTGATGTACCTAACCCTTATGATTCATGTTGGGAGGACAACAGTGTTCTCGCATGATATGCTGGAGCTAATTGGTAGCAATTCTAGACTGCCTGGACCTGGCAACCCTGTGTTCTCTGTATCCTACTTGCCTATTTGTCTTATGGAAGACTGAGCAGATGAAGCACGTCTGTTATCCCATATAGAGTAACTTTCATTTTAATTGTCCCTCTTCCCACCAAGAGAGCATCGTGGGGATTCTGGGATCCAGAATGGATCCAGAATGGTGTTCTGGATGGTGTAACAAGCTCATTATGAGGGTTGGAATGAATCCTGAATAACACAGTCAAGATTGAGTACCTTGAGACAGGGCATCTGGAAATAGGAGCTTTGAAAATGCTAATGGTTTCTATTATCTTTCAGATGGTAAACGTGTCAAGGCTGGAGGGAGATGACAATCCTGTGCAGCTCATCTACTTTGTGGAGGATCAAGATGGAGAAAGACTCAGTGCAGTCAAGTCTTCAGATCTGATTAACAAGATAGATATCCAGAGAGCAGCCATTATCTTGGGTTATCGAATTCAAGGCGCTGTTGCCCAACGTAAGTGTGTGAGGCATAGACCCTAAGTAGTGTCTGTGCTATGCTGAGATCAAAAGCCAGTTTTGTTTTGTTTTGTTTTGTTTTGTTTTGTTTTTTCGGACAATGAAATCTGAATTTAAAGCATGCTTAGGTGCACAGAGTAGATTTATGTGTTCGACCCTTAATATTTCTTACGTGGCACTTGTATAAAATGTCGGTTGTTAAAATTCACTTGCCAAAGTCTTTCTTCCATTTCAGCTGCTTTGTGCTTGTAGCTGTTTTCCTACCCAGCATTTTGTGTCGGTTAGAGTGAGTTCTAGTAGCTAAAGTTAACTGTCATATTTTTTCCCCTACTTCTGTACTATTCCTCTTTTTAAAAATCTTGTCTTACGTAAAAGAACTTGTTTTATCTGTATTTATTCCAAAATCGTGTCTGTCATATTTTGAATGTTGGTGGGGACAGTTAGTCACACAGGAAGCTGGGAGGTGCCCTCTGCATTTATTGGCTTCCTGCTGAGTTTTTTAACACAAAGAAGTCCTTGATCCTCACCCTTTTCAGTGCTGTTTCTCTCCCTCCCCATCCTCACAGTACTTCATAGTTTAGAAAGAGGTATTTGGATATTTCTGTATTATTGTTGGAAGATACTTGGCTCCTGCCCCCGGCAGTGGTTGCTCTCAGTGCCTTATTTTTCAACTCCCAGATTTTGGGTATTGAAAATTAAGAAAAAGGAGAGTCACAGAAGAGTGTATTTCTCTAAATGTTCCTTTGTGAATCAGACTGCTATTTTAATGGGGATGTTTTTGCTTATGAGCCAGAGAGCAGTCCTGTAGGAGCTTGGTGATACTTGCTCCCAACACTAAAGGGATAAGTAAGTGTTTAGAAGGGAATTGAGCATCAGAGAATATTGAAAAATTCTTTATAGAGAAAACACATAAGATGTAAAGGCACCTTTAAAAAACGACAGCTTCACGGTTATTCTTGGTAATGGAAGATTCTTTGTGAAATCTGTACTTGTCCCTGGAAACTAAGCGGGGTGAGGGCCCATGGGCACACTTTGTCTCATTCACAGATGATGGTGGGGGAGAGCTTAAGCAAATAATCTGTTGATGGTTTGCTAGTATTTGAGATATGATTGCATCTCAGTATGTTGTTTCAAATCAGTGCATACTTATGTCTTCACCTGGGACATTTCTGGTTGTAGGAGAGGTGCCTCCCAGTCCAGCTAAGCACTTCCCCTCTGAAAGAAGATGGATTGCAATAGGGTATAGGCATCTTTCAAGCTACTTCCCTCTTCTTCTTTTTTTTTTTTTCCCCCTCTCTTCTTTGTACCTCTCTTTCCTTAGTTTCCTGCTAAAAACCACCGGGTAAGGATCCTGGGGTTGGGAGCCTTCTCGGCCAACATCAGGCTCAGCCCCCATGCAGCTGTGGATCCTGGTAGCAGGGCCCTGTTTGGCCCATTTGTGCCTCTCCTAGGGTGTTACTAGGTTAGAACTAAGAACAGCATACAGTTGTCTCCCCAGCTCCTCACTTTGACTCTGTCACTCCTCATGAACTGTCAGTTGTTTTCATGCAAAATGAACTAATATATAGACTCTGTTCAGGCCAGATTTAAAAATAAGATTAACACCTTGCCCCTTTTCCATTTCCTGCATGGTCCCTGCTGTGTCATTTGTGCTTCCTTCATAGTGCTTATGCCTTAGAGTGCTTGTTCCCTCCCTTTTCAGTCTCCCAGAGGCCTGAGCCCTCTCTTAAACCAGCACCAAGGATCTTTTTGTTCTTACATCTTTGAGCAGAAACATTTAGATCCCATAGTGTGTGTGAACCATTATGGAATATGAAAAGAGCCTAAAACTTAGCCCCCTGCTTCTGAAGACTGAACTGCATTTGAAAAGACAAGACTTAGAGTCATGACCATGTTAATGAGCAAAGTAGTACAGCATATCAAGATGACACATTTATGTAATAAAATACATTTTAAAATAGTAAGGTACCGTTTGCAAGGCAAAGGCACCCAGAACAAAAGAACTTCTACGAGGAGGCCACTAGCCTTGTTATGGAGCAGTTTTAATGAAGTGATCATGACAGATGAGAAGGTTGGGCAGAGGGGAGGGGATGTTTTGGGTTGGGGTATCTGGTCATTGGAACCTGAACTTTAAGAGGAGCTGAGTCCTTTGAGAAGATGAGTGCAGAATGAAGAGGATGAGGGCCCAGGGCTGGGAGGTGAGATTAGGGAAAAGAGCTAGTGACAGAAGTGAAGACAGAGTGGCTGAGACATATTCATCCAAGGCCATGCAAGATGGGAGTCGGTGGCAGTGTTTGGGGTGGACAGGAGGGTGGGGAGTAGCAGATTCAGAGTAAGGAAGTTGGATATAATATAATTTTAAAACTGACACCTGGTACCTTAAGTCTTATTTCAGGGGGTTTAGAGAGAGAGGCACAGGTAAGGAAACTAAGACAGTGCTTGCAGACTACTTTCTGGGATTTCTGATTTTTAGTATGGAAGCGTTCCTGCATTGAGATTAGGGTGGTGCTGATAGAAGTCAGGAGACCTGGAATTAACCTAGCTCTGCCATCAGATGAGCCATGTTCATTTAGACATGTCACATATGTCACCATGGTCCGTAATGCATTGAGGATGTAGCATTCTATGTTGTGTTTGTTTTACTGCGTCATGTTTCTGGTCGCCAGGAGATCACAGCCTCTGACCAGTTGTCTTGACCTGAAATGACAGGGATGTCCCAGGCTTCTCATCGAAGAAGGCACAGAAGGGCTGTCCAGTAAATGAGTGCAGAGGAATTAGTGAACGGCCTGTCTTCTTTGTCTGCAGCCTTGGACAGAGTGAAGAGGCCGTCCCCAGCGTCCCAGAGCAACAACCTCTGGGTCATTGTCGGGGTGGTCATTCCAGTGCTGGTGGTAATGGTGATTGTCATCATCCTCTACTGGAAACTCTGCCGCACGGACAAGTTAGACTTCCAACCTGACACGGTGGCCAACATCCAGCAGCGTCAGAAGGTAAGAGCTTAACTCCCCAGCCGGCACACAGGCAGACTTACGGGCTGGAGTTAGGCGGAGTTCAGGCTCTTGATACTGAAAGACGGGAGACAGAGCTCATAGGGACATTTTCTGGCTTTAATGGTGGTATCTCTTTGCCTCATGTTTGCTTACTGGAACCATGATTCTTCTGTAGTATTAATTATATGCCAAGAAGATGAAGTTGTATCAGGGCTTAGCAATGTTATGAGTTCTGAGTTCTGTGATTTTATTTATAAGATGATTAGTTCAAAGATCACATCCATTTTTGTATGAATTCTGATCTATTTTAACCCTGGATGTTTTCCAAGAACAGGAGCCAAGGGAGGTTTTATCAGATTTGTGTGTCTATTTCTTTCATACACAGCTCCACTCGACGGCTCCTTTATTTTCCATCCACCATGTTGGAAACCCACTATCCACTTTTTTTTTTTCCCCACTATCCACTTTGATCAAGACCACTTAATCATTGAGAAATGATACTATATGCCTTAAACATTTTAACTTAAATATATGAGTAGGTCTGTATTCACCAATCTTTCAATGTACTGAGTCTTTTTAAAAAATATATTTTATTTTTTGAACAGTTGGTTTACTTGAGAGGATTCTTTTTTTTTTTTTTAAATTTTTATTTATTTATGATAGTCACAGAGAGAGAGAGAGAGAGAGAGAGAGGCAGAGACACAGGCAGAGGGAGAAGCAGGCTCCATGCACTGGGAGCCCGACGTGGGATTCGATCCTGGGTCTCCAGGATCGCGCCCTGGGCCAAAGGCAGGCGCTAAACCGCTGCGCCACCCAGGGATCCCACTTGAGGGGATTCTGTGTGGTGTTCTTGTAAGAAACAACACACCTAGGAGTGCCTAGGTGGCTCAGGTGGTTAAACGACCGACTTGATTTAGGCTCAGGTCATGATCTCAGGGTCATGAGACCAAGTTTCCACATTGGGCTCTGTACTGAGCCCCGAGCCTGCTTGTAACTCTCTCTCCTTCTCGAAAATAAAAACTAAAGTTAAAAGAATTAAAAAAGAAACAACACCTATAATGCATCAGCTGCAGTTTCCAGTTTGGGTTTCTTTAGAGAAGAGCAAGCAACCTGAGTATAAAATTCTTCAGATTTTTTCCAGTACCCACCCCAACTCTATAATCTTTTAGACCTAACTCACCTACACCTAATTTGACAGCAGTTTTTTAAAAACATCTTTTTCATGTCATACCAAAACATTTGACTTAGGTTTTGTAATAGCAATTCTCCCTTTTATGTTTCAATGATTTCTGCAATATTTAATTGTCACATACCAGTTTCAGAGCAAAGGCATTGATTCTTGGTAAGTGCTTAGTTTTGGTTGATCTGATGTGAGCAGAAACATGCCAAGTACCAGTGAAAAACTCAGTATTGCCACACATCTAGCACATCATGCAGATTAGCCGTTAACAAAGGAATGGAAAGCGGTAGTTCGTCAACTGTGTGAATGTGTACCCTCCATGGGTCTCACACAGAGGACTCACTTGACTCTAAAAATTTCATAAGAAAAAGCAAGCCATAAACAGATGAATAAGAAACAAAGGGCTACCTGTTAATCTTTTAAATTTATTTTGCCTGGGTCTAAAAAATTCTGCCCATTACAAACATACACCTACTAGATGAAAAAATAGGTATTCTTAATTTATTGCACTTTCGGAAAAGTAGATGAAGAGTATTCTTTTTCTTATGAATTAACTAAAAATGCAAAATCGTGACTAAATTGCAAGCTTATGGTTATCAAGTGTAATGGAAGCATGTTACACATTAAAATTATATTTATGACCTATCTTCATTTATTATTTACGTGGTGCTAAGACTGTTTTGTTGTTAGAGTAGATAATGCCATGGAAACGCCTGGAAAAAGTGCTTAAGGTACTAAATCATTTATACTGTGAATTTCATTGTAGTAAAATCAACAATAAGTTTGGAAATGTTTTTGTTCTGGTGAAAGAGTATTGTTACAGCGAGATTGATCCAATGTAGATGATTATATATTCAGGTCTTTCATATTCCAGGTTCCCTAACATAAACCATCCATGTGAAGCCCATCCATCATCTGTTACTTCATTCAGCTGTCAGAGGGTAGCATCCCTTGAGTTCAAAACAGGATATTCCCCAAGTTTTCTCCTTTTCCCACTTTTACTTCTGAAATATCTTTGTGCCCCAGATGTTGTTGTAAATCAGACAGAGTTTCAAATAGAACCTCCAGCCCTTGGGGTTGCTCTTGCTTTGCATGTGCTGTAGGATTTGTACATACATCTTTACAACATGTTTGTGGGAAGGTCTTCTGTGTGGAGGAGTCCCTGAGGGAGTCAGCATCTTCTGAGGTGGGTCAGGGCTGGGGGAGCAAACTCTGTGACATTTCAGAAGTGTGGTCTTTGTTTTGCCTGCATGGGAACCCAGATGTTTATAACAGGAAAAGGATGATCTCTGTTTAGTTTAGAAACACATATCTACTTTACAAGTGTGTCTTCTAAGACATACCTGGCAGTAGGGAAGGGCCTCTAGCCCATCCCTTGGGACAAGCTGAAAAGATAATTAGTTTCCCCTGGGACTGCAAGAGTTCTTTGCCTTGTGTGGCTCTCTGTTTTTTCTCTCTGTGTCCTGCTTCCCCTGCCCCCTGATGCTGCCACACTACTACTCTTCGCCGATCCTTGAGCAAATCGCAGAGCTACAAACAATAATTGTGCCAACCAAAAATCCACACCTCCTGACCCCTTGTAATGAGCAGGAAATCTCTTCAGATTGTCTGGGAGTGGATTAGGTTTGACATACAAGAGGTAGAAGCCATTCTGTCACATTTTGAAACAGGGTCCTTTTTTATTTCCAGTAATTAAAAAAACAATTCTAACCTTTATCTTTCTTTTATCTGTAGTCCCTTTAGCTTGTGGCCCAAAATAATCACTGCTGACTGGTATCAGAAAAACTGTGGCTTGGACCCACCTTGCCCTGTTGAGGTTCTGTTTAAAGATATGAATGGCATTGGCTAGATGCTGCTGGTCCCATGAAAACTTGTTCCTTCTGATGGGGACAGTCCACTCTCTGTTGTTGGTGTGGGACCGTGGTTCCTGACCAGTGGGCAGCCGAAAGAGCTGCCTTAGTCACTGTATCACCAAGCAATTGCTCTGAGCCAAGCAGGGCCAGGCTAGGTTACAAGCCCAGATAACATGCAATCCCTGCTTTGAGCACTTCAGTAGGGGAGAAGGACAAGTGACCCAGATGCTGGCACATAGCAGCATAAGTCTGTGTAGGTTGTCTTGGAAGCAGAGAGGAGGGGCAGCCTTCTAGGTGGTGGACTGCCTCTGTCTTCTGGAAAGAGGCAATGCTGGGGTTGAAGCTCAGAGGTTGAGGAGATGAAGCCAGGTAATTACAGTGGGCACAGGTCAAGGGAATGGCCTATATATCAGGAATGATGGAGGAAAGGTTGCCTGGAAGGGCGCAGCAAAAGCTGAGTTGACAGTAGGCGAGAGCCAGGTTGGGAGGGGTTGTAGGACATATCAGGGGTCAGCAGTGGTGCTGTTGGTAGTGGGGAGCAGCCACAGAAGGATTTTCAGCAGGGAGAGCAGCTTGAATGTATTTAGGTCTCAAACAACCAGTTTGTTTTTTAAAGATTTTATTTATTTATTCATGAGAGATGGAGAGAGAGAGAGAGGCAGAGACACAGGCAGAGGGCTCCATGCAGGGAGCCCGACATGGGACTCGATCCCGGGTCTCCAGGATCAGGATCTGGGCTGAAGGCAGCACTAAACCGCTGAGCCACCCGGGCTGCCCTCAAACGGCCACTTTGGAAGGCTGTGTGGACAGCTGATTGAAGGGAGTGGCTCCGTGGTCTTTTCTCCCATCTCAGCCCAGTTCATCTCATCTCCTGTGGTTGCTCTTTGATTCTCCTCAAGGACCCTGTGGTGTCTACTATGTGGAGAGTTCAGGACCCCCGTGGTCGCTTGGCTGTGACTTGCTGTGGCCTGCGGGCGGGAGAATCTTGGGAGTTCTGCTCCTCTAACTCCTAGACCACAGGGTGACCAGAGGCCCTGGGGCTGCAGTAGACACACACGGCAGTAACTTTGCCTTCTCTTCACCTTCTGAATGGAAGCAGCACGGCAACTGTGGGGGCTTTTCACAGATCACATCCACCAAATAAGAAATGGGTAGACAATGCTGCTGTCTTCGAGATTGCAAATTTTCATTTTGGGCACGTTTGGGGTTTGCCCTGTGATTTCTATTGTCACCTTAACTGCTCCTTCTCAGGAGTTCAGGCTAACTGGAGTGCTAGAGATTCACTCTTATCTTATTCCATCCAGGTTTTATTATATTTATGGCTCATATGTTTTAAAATTCATCAGACATCTCTCCTGTTCTTTGGCTGCCCTGCTTTACCAGCCCACTCTGACTTGTCGGTGATGTATTCCAGCGGGGCACGGACAATGAGGCCTGTCCCCTCTGTGACATATTAAAGAGAGAAGGAACAAAAGAGCCGTCTTTCCTCAGAAATAACGAGTCCTAATGGAAATATTGAAGGCACTAATTAATCGTGGCTCTTCTTTTATAAATTACTGATTGAAGCTTGTTCTGCATGTGGAAGCCAGAGATACAATACATCCAGACTTAACTCTAGATTTTTTTTTTTTTTTTTTTAAGAAATGGAAAGAAAAAGCATTCTGGAAAGTAAGGATGAAACAAAAGGAGCTAATTCCATAAGTGGGCAAGGTTTCCTCTAATTTCTTCCTTCTGTGTGTTCTAAGATAGCTTTTGTTTTGTGCAGAAGCACAGAGTAGTTGCCAAAATTCTATTGTAAAAGGTGGTGACTCACAGTGCCGGTGAGAAGTGCAAGGATCTAATGGATATATTCGAAAATGTTAGTGGGAATCAACAGTAAGCCAACAGGGCTTTGATGGACATATATTTTATTGATGACATACAGCCATTGTCTTGGCTCCCCAAAAGATCCAATAAGTTTGGAGCTTCAACTGACTTTTTAAAATTCATTTAGTCATCAAATATTTACAGATGGTCGACCATGTGTCACACCCTGTTGCTAAATTATGAAGTTTTGTATCTAACTTCATGGGTTTTATCTGATGCCTGAGAACGCTTAGCTATTTATATTAACTGTTTGATATTTCATCAACCAACAGCAACAATAATGAAGCATTTTAACATATCCAGATGCTTGTTTCTTGCACAAACTCTGAGAGTTTGTCAGGGTAGACCAGTAGTATTAACTCCTAGACTTGGGGTACACGGAAGGCACCACAGAAGTGGTGCTGTTTGTATTTTTCCTTTAATCACTTGGAGATCTCTACTTGGAGGAGACAGTCTGTGGCTCCTCTTTTAATTTGGGTAAAGCAGACCACCTACCTTGCAAAAGTGATTGTATTGGTCATTGGAGACATTTTAGTTTCTTGCTGAGAGATACACTAAAAAAGATTTTACCAAGATTTATTAAATGGTGTTAATGATGTTGACTCTGTGACTGTTGATTATGTCTGTGATTCTTTCACTTAGAGGCAGCTTGTTTATGGAGCTACCATGAAGTACATACAGCTGGGGTGAGAGGTGTGCCTCTCTTCTGTAAAGTAGGAGAAGGACCCTTATGACGGTAGGCAGGAAAGAGGAATCAGCGCAATGCCCAGATCACAGGCACACACACTCAGGAAAATCACTGGTAGTGAAGAGCACATACAGAGCTTGTCCATCTGGACTGTGATGGTCTTAAAATAGCTGCATACCCCTAGGAAAACATATACCCCCCAGGGATTCGGGGAGTCCTACTGAAGATCACCGTCTTGTGGATGAGATAAGCTTATCCTGAGTGGTTGGAGGGGAGTGGGGAACTTGAGAGGGGCAGGTTTGGGTTTGTGTATGTGAAACAGTGTTCCTGAGCCAAGGACTGTGTGCAAATCACAAAGGCCCCCTGAGGTGGGGTAGCCTGCTCTTGTCACATGACATCATTAATTTAGAAAATACAGCCACACCAGGGCTTTGCCTTTTGTTTCCAAGCAACGCCTTTCTAAACTACATTTATAGTAAGTTTTGTCTCCCTCTGCTGGCATAAGTCATTACTGCCGACTACTTTCCTTTTCACTTGCAGTGCTAAAAAGACCTTCGAGATCACAAATGTAGGTTATTGGTGTTGTCACTCATTTGGCATAAAACTAACATATATATGACAAAACCTTTTGCTTCTGCATAGCACATTGTCTAAAATAACTCCTTACATTGGTTTGGCCTTTGTCTTTGACTGATGGACTTTCTTTAGGGGTGGAATATGGCCTAGGGGCTTTCTTTGGTTGTGCATTTGGCCTTCCTGCCAAATTGTCCCTTGGGACAATTTTTGAAATGCTTAGCTTTTGAAAAGCTTTTGAAATGCTTTAGTTTCCTATGCTCTTCAAGCTCAAATTAATGACACATGATATCTCCCCACCCACCCCAACACTTTTTTAGTGTCATACCACAAAAGGTGCCTTACCTTTATTGCCCACAGTTCTGTATACTTCTGTGTTACAGGGCCTGGAAGCTGAGGTCTGGACTCTGGTGGCAGGTTCAGGGGGTCTTGGTTGAGGGTTTGGTGTTGCTACCAGGTGCTCAGGTAGGACTTCTGTGTCCACCAGCGTGAGAGGTGGACTTTTTCAAAGACCCCTTTCTGCTTCCTCTTTGCATCCCTGTTACTTCCATTGGTTCCTCCTTCCTGGAAATTTTCTATCCCCTTGCCTTCTATTACATTGAACTTGGCAAATTCTTTTCTTTGAAGTCACCTATTTTTTGCTTTTCCTCCTTTTCCTCCTTTGAGCCCCAAACTATTAGATGTTCCCCAACATTTTATCCACAGACTCTGTTTTCATCTTGAAAAATGTCAGGAGAAAAAAAAAATCTCAGGTCCCCTACCTGTCATCTTCTATATAGATTCTCTCAAAGTCCTGTCTCCAGCCTGGAATTTCCCCCATGCCATTGTCCTCCATGTCCAGCAACACGGGGCTACTCTCCTTTGGAGCTTTTCCTGCCATCTCAAACTCAGCATGTCTAAAGTGAAACCTGTCTTTTTATCTCCTCAGGTTACCATTCTTTTGTGATGAATGTCCCTTCCACTGTTCAGGATGCCTGCCTGTATAAGTCATTCAAGTCATCACTGGCTGCTTTCCCTCCTTTGCCTCTTGTGTCTATTTTTGGCTTCCAGATCCTTCAGCCCAGTCTCTAGAACTATTCATTCCTTCCCATTTTCATTGCTAGGATTTGGGGCTCAGGCTTTCATTATTGTTTGCATGGGTATTGTTGGCCCTTTTACATCTCTTTGTGTCCTGTCTTCTTGGATTTTAGAAATCTGCCTCTTCAGAAATACTTGGTGGTTTCCTGCTCCAGAAACTGACATTTGTTGTTAGCCAGCCTTCTCTCTCTCCCCACATTCTGACCCTTCTAGGGCACCTGATGTGATCTCTTCCCAGCCCTCAAGTGTTTCCTGGTGCCTGACATGATCTAGAACATTCTCTGTGTAGCTGCCCCTTTTCATTTCCCAGTTCTGTCTGCCTTGTGAGTCCTGGCTCAAGTCTCCATTTCTCTGTAAAGAGTGTCTCGCTCGTGCCTATCCCTCTGGAACTGCATAGTCATGATCATGCTACTGTGATGGTGAGTCAGGTATTGTCTTGTGATGTGTTTTATATTATGGCCTAGCCATTTGATCCTGTACTCTTCTTTAATCTTTCAGAAGTATCTGTCTTTTCTGCAAACTCTAGGTATAAATGGTGCTGTGCACACAGTTGACATTTTAGAGATGCTTGTTGAATTAGAATGGTGAGATGGCAAGCACGATCTCGGGTCAGAAGTTGGCACTCAGTGATCTTGCCAGCTCTCATGATCCCTTTTTACAGTCCTCAGATTTCAGATGGACTGTCTCACTTGTATGTGTGTGTGTGTGTGTTTTAGTTGCAGATCCCTAGTGTGAAGGGCTTTGATTTTGCTAAGCAGCATCTGGGTCAGCACAATAAAGACGACATATTGATTATTCATGAGCCAGCACCACTGCCGGGACCTGTGAAGGACCACACCACACCTTCTGAAAATGGAGATGTGCCGAGCCCGAAGGCAAAGATCCCTTCTAAGAATGTCCGTCACAGAGGAAGGTTCTTATCGGTCTTTCTGTATTGTTCTCTATCACAGAGCATGTTTCCCTTTTCAGTTTGTCAGTTTCCAGTATCAGAAGAACTGATGGTGAGTATTCCCTGGGTCTACAGCCCAGGAGACTGGCAACTGCTTGTCCAAAGTCAACAAACCCAAGGGCTCCCAGTCTGCTCCAGTGGACTACCAGAGGAGGCCAGATGCTTTGGTGGTTCCCCCTGACAATTATTAGGTATTGCCTAGCTCGAGTGTGTATTCTGGGGTGATCATTCTGGGCCCTCTGGAAATGATAGCAGAAGTAATGTATAGAGAGTGCATGACACATAATACACGCTCAGCCAGTATAGTGGCTTTGCCCTTGCTGTTATGCTAGCGTCTGGCTATGACTTCGTTGCTTTGTCTGCAGGTGACTTTCATCACATCCTTTTTTCTTTGCTTGCTTTTCCTCTGGCTGTCTGTGTTGTCACCCTCGTTAGCATGTTTCCTTGGACTCAGCCCCGCTCCTCCCTGCCCAGCTCCCCATTCCCAGTGTATTTCCATTCCTCCTATCAAAGAAAAGTACACGAAGAACTGTGTATTAACACCCACCTGGAAGTCCCCATCACCCTCTGATCCTGGGAGAAGGGCTGTAGCTTGGTCAAAGTTCAGAATCAGGCTTTATGCAGCTGACTTTAGATCTCAGCACAATCACACGAGGGTATAGAAGCCTCAAATTATCAGCCTTCCTTTGAGCTTTGAACTCCAAATCTTGATTCCCTGCGAAGAGAGAAGAAATGTGTGATCATACCAACATTTGAAACGCTGTCACAATTTCTGACTTACCAGAAAACCTACCCCGGGGGTTCTGGCCTAGTTTTAACAATTGAATGGATGTTACACCATGATCTTTACAAAAGAAAATGAATTATGTAGAGAGATGTTATTTGCTTAATCATCTTGCAGGCTAAGAATAAATCAAATCATTAAAGACTTGAATATGTTAGTATAATTTTGCCAAGTTTTTTTTTTTTTCCTCTTCCTTGGTTATCTCATCCTCAACATTTAGACATAACATTTCAATAGTCTGCATTGTTAATGTAGGACTGTAGCATCCCTCAGGAGCACAAAGAGAAGGGCTGCTAACCTGTTAATGATTCTCATTAGCCTAGTGCGGCCTGGTGCTGTGTCACCTGGTTTTTTATATATAGACTCAAAGCTCAGGGGTGATTGTTGCTTTTGTGTTGTAAGTATAGGTGTCTCCCAGAGCTGTGGGATTCTGTGGGGTGACTGTAGGACCACCCTGGGTTCCTAGGAATTCTGCAGTCCCAGTTGACCTGGAACCAGGCCTGAACTCCACATCTTCTGATATAGCCTCTGCCAGACCCAAACTGGAATCCAGGGCCCTGGTAACCATCCTCCAGGGACCGTCCTCCAGAAAGGCACTTAGCTTCCTAGCATTTGTTGGAATGCAGCCTATTAAGCCATATAAGCCATGTTATACTGTGTCCTAGAGGGGACCATGTGCTGTCAATGTGTTCCTTGAAGATGATTTTGTAGACTGTCTCATTTCTGTCTGTTTAACCTGGAAGCCTGACTTCTACATTGAAATTAATGTGACCTCTCCCCCTTACTCTGCCCCCACCGAGACCAGGTCCTTTCTTTCTTTTTCCTAATGTTTGCATTTGTTTTGTGACTGCAGAGTTTCTCCCTCGGATGCTGACTCTACTGTAAGTGAGGAGTCCAGTGAGAGGGATGCAGGAGACAAGACGCCAGGAGCGGTGAACGATGGCCCATCCCACAGAGCCCCACAGAGCGGTCTGTGACTTTTCTCATTCTCCACGTTAAACATAGTTAATTATGAGATTCCAATAGGATAAGACTTTACGCTACTTCAAATGTTAAACATTAAAAAAAATCTGCAGTGGAATATTCATCATCCATATGGTGAATTTCTCAGCATCGACTGTCACCATCTAATATGTTGTACTGGTGTCTGTGTTGAGGCAGGAGATTATGCTAGAAGTTAGGGATTCACTCAAATATGTTTTGAGGTTAATAGCGACATTCCATTCTAGTTTAGAGTCCTAATGGTTTTCCTCCCTGAAGAAGGAGGAATCAAAGTAAAATCAGAGTCTCAAGAACTGCCTCTGGAACTTAGTGACCTTCTGAGGATCCAATTCTAGATTTTTCTCAGCTGTCACTGCCAGAAAGTCGTTTATCATGGGTGAGCAAATGCATCGTGTTTGGTCCTTTTCCTACATCACTGTTCTCGCAGGTACTTCAGTGTGATTGAATCGTGTAGCATACTTGTATCTGTAGTCAGTGGCTTTCAAGGCCAGGTCTGAAACAAACTTCATGTCCATCCCAAAGGGCTTTACCGTGGAGCTCATGCTCTCTATATGTGTTGCTGAAGCGAGCACAAGCTCATGCTCTCTGATAAAACTAAGCCCATAGGTCTAACTAGACTTAGAGGCATTTTTTGGTGTGATGGCAAGGTAGTTTGGATTTAGTTTAATAGGTTCTGTTAAATAAATGTGCAACTACAGCTCTTGTATTTGCTGGCGTTTTATTTATATTTCAGGAGTGTTTCGGTAATGCAAAGAAAAGTGGGATGCCTCAGGATATTATTTTTAATAGTAATTTTTATACTTAAACATTTGTCATCACAAATTTCTTTGTTTGAAATGCAGTACAGAATGAACCATATTCTATAAAGGAACGGAATCTAGCTGGAAGCCAGAGGGCCTGATCTATCACTGTCATGCTTGTGACCTTGCAAGTCCCTTAGCCTTTGGGGCTTCTGTGGGACTAAACTAGCTCATTTTTGAAATTCCTTCCAGCTCTTTTTTGATGTTAAAGAAAATCCCTTTAGAATAAGGGAAGAGTTTTTTCTTTGGATCCAGTTTCACAGAATCTTAGAAGTTATTTAGCACCATGGTAACAGGTGCTCTGTTTCAGATAAACTGGACTAAAATCTAATTTTGATCCCAGCAAGGAAATATTTGGGGAGGGGGGGGGTGGCGGGGAAGGATCAGCTCTGGAGTTTCTCAGTTTCTGTTTATTGCTTATCTGAGAAAATCTTTTAGTTCCTACATTTAATCCCTGACAGTATTAGTATATTCTGCGTGGCTAACAAAAATAAAAAATCACTATCAACATATATTCAGAATCCAGGTAGTAAAGCATGTCAGGTGTGGGGCTGAGTTGCCTGTGGAAGGAGGCAAGTGCACCAGATGTTCTTGTGAGTTCTAGAAGCTTAACTGCTGCTATTATGATTTGGAGAGACACCATAATCTCTATGTTATTTTCATCTTTTAGGAAGAGGATTTTCTTACTCTACATATCAATTCGCTTAGAAGATTTTATTTGTTTCTTGAAGGCTGCCACGAAGGCATTTTAGCTTGCATAGAACTTAGTTGAATACCCTATAGAAAAGATTGCGTTTTTAATCATAGCTTTTGAATTATTTTGTAAATCATGTAAAAATCCTTCTTTTGTGGCAAGTCATAGTTGCTTGAGAACCATTTGGTCCCATCCTCCATGTTGCCTTGGGACCAGTGTTCTCTCTTACACAGCAGGTGGCATAGCCACTGGGTCCCTTCCAACTCCTTGGCGAGGCGCTCTGTGGATGTCACAAGTCATCTGACATATTCAGAACCCACATTGCAGTGATAGCTGATGAAAGAGTATTGTTTTGGTTTTGGTCTATTAGAGGTTGTGCTTTATTCTTGGAAGGTGGCTAAACCATGCCACATATATGACTATCCACGGACCATTATGAGGTTATCAACTCAGATTGTCACTGTGTTTGGTTATCGAGGTTTGAGAATAAGTCATATTGCTACCATGGGCTCCCATGTAGAGTTGTGAAGAGCGAGATGAGATAGGGCAATGATGTACCTTCCTCAAGTAAAGGCAGTGGCACTCAGGCTGTTACTGTCTGTGGTGTCCTTGCGTAATTTCCATTCCCCCTCCTCTGTCATCAGGAATCCACCCAGTAGGTAAGTGCTACGAAACGTGTGTGCAAGGGTGTGATTTTTGAGTAGTTGGAACATCATTAATGAGAGTTCCACAAATTCCGAATTCTAGAATGGAATTATAGAGGTCTCAGTTGGAATTAAGCTGACATCTACTTTGGCAAGTGCTAAAGAGTTTGCAAAGTGGGGGTGCCTGGGTGGCTTAGTTGGCTAAGGCATCCAACTCTTGATTTTGGCTCCGGTGGTGATCTCAGAGTCCTGGGATTGAGCATCGCAGCAGGCTCCATGCTTAGTAGGGAATCTGCTTGAAGATTCTTTTCCTCTGCCTCTTTCCATTTGTTCTCTCTCTCAAATAAATCAATAAATCTTAAAAATAAAAACACCCAGGGAGCACCTGGGTGGCTCAGTTGGTTAAGCATTTGCCTTTGGCTCAGGTCATGATCCCGGAGTCCTGGTATCGAGGCCCACTTTGGGCTCCCTGCTGAGCAAGGAGTCTACTTCTCCCTCTGCTCCTTCCCCACTCATGCTCTCTCTCACTTGCTCACTCTTGAAAAAATAAGTAAAAAATCTTTAAAAAAAAGGAGTTTTCAAAACAAATTGATAGTTTTAGTGAGATTGCAGGGCAGCTGTTTGACTACCTGTAACATCTAAGTTTTTCAGGTATAATCGTGGAGCACTCATGAAATGATTGAAGTTATAAATTAGAATTCTTTGCATTATGGCAGATTCCCAGAGGCTTTTTGAGGTAACATTTTATAAACTTAGTCCAGGTCATTTAGTCCTGCCTTCAGCAAATGTTTGCTCAGAGCCTATGTTGGGGGAGGTGCCAGACAGGATGAAGACAGAAAGAGAAATGGGATCCTTGCCTCACAGGATATAAATGGGGGCCACGGGCCTTAGTGATAATGCACTTGGACTATATTCACCTATAGATAATGAAATTAGTATTTAAGAGTATTCTGTTGCTTCAGCATTTTAACAGTGCATATTTTCCTACCCTCTGCCATTCTGCATTGTTGATGTTATCCTATACTCTATCATGACAATTTTTTTGTTTTGTTTTGTAATATTGGCATAGAAATGGGTTTTAATCCAGAGTCTCTAATTGACCTCAAGGAAGATGCACAAAGATTAATCTCTCTGTATACAGTTGTACTTTCCAGTGGTTATTATTGTCCAGGTCATTTAAAAAAATTATGCAATATGTAGCAAACAATAAAAATAACCCAGATATCTATACATAGAGATATATAGATATGTATCTCTCTATATATTTTAGAATTATGTATATTAGAATGGTTGGGTTCTGAGTAGTGTAGAAGCTTGAGGATTGGGATGCCTGAGTGGCACAGCCGTTGGGCGCCTGCCTTCAGCTCATGTCATGATCCCAAGATTCGGGATTGAATTCCGCATCGGGCTCCCTGTTAGGAGCCTGCTTCTCCCTCTGCCTGTGTCTTTGCCTCTCTCTCTCTCAGAGTGTGTCTCTCATGAGTAAATAAATAAATCTTAAAAAAAAAAAAAAAGAAGCTTGAGGATTTCCTGGGCTTCTCCTGCTTCTGTGATTGCACTTGGTGAATTACAGAGTGACGAGCCATGACCAAAGTTGGGGGCCGGAATGGGGCACAGACTGGAGCTGGTCACAGGCCTGCAGCTCCTAGGTACCCAGGCAGGCAGATAGCACTGTGGGAGGGGGAGGGGTGCATGTTCTTTCTTTGTCATCTGTGTGCCCTGGAGGAAATCAGATGCACCCTCCTGGAGGAAAAAATTGTTTCACCTTTAAGTGTCAGTAGCTTAATGGGCCCCCCTTTGTGACATTTGTTGCTGTGTTATAAGTTTGGGTTAGCCAGGCTAGGCTATCTGGTAAAGCTAATTACCTCCTTTTAGGCATTGTGCCTGCAATTTGAGTAGCTGCCACTGGATGAATGGTGGTGCCTGGCTGTGCTTGTGTTGCACAAATACGCTCCCTCTGGGCCCAGGGCAAGGAAAGAAAGCCCCAAATAGCCTGAATCCAGACAACTATGCCTCCTTGCTAAGAGAAGTGTCCTTCATTCACAGTTCTGTAAATCATTTCTAATCTTATAGGGTAATGAATGAATATAATTCACGTGGAGAGGAAGTGCAAAGACTTATATACACTAATGTGCATGCATTCCTTACGAAAATAGCCGCTACTATTTCTTACTGTTTGGCTCAGTTCTATCTTGTTTTACATCAAGGAGAAACCTCTATATTTTCACTTGTGCTCAAGCTTTCCAACTTCACGCTTTTGTTTAAAAACAGATTCCACATGCTCTCACTCCTTCTCATGGCCTCTTGGTCATTTATTTTAAAGCAGTGTCCAGAGCATTCAGAGGGCGACTGTGGCTTATCAGAGGGAGCACTTCCAAGTAGCTCTGTTGTGCTCTCTCCATCTCTTCAGCCCTTCTGCATCTTTCTCTTTGCCTTTCTTTTTCCTTCAGAGATTTTTATTTATTTTTTGAGAGCGCAACGGTGAGCGAGCACATAAGCAGGGGGAGCAACAGAGACAAGAGGGCTATGTACCCACTGAGCAGGGAGTCTGACATGAGGCTTGATCTAGGGACCCCAGGATCATGACCCAAGCTGAAGGCAGATGTCCAACCAGCTGAGCTACCCAGGAACCCCCTAATTTTGCCTTTTTAAAACTAAAGCTTACTGGGATTATTTCTACTATAAAAGTCATACTCATTAGAGAAAATCCTCACATGAAAAAATGCAAGAAATTGAAGACCATCACCCATTATACCAAGATCCAGTGTCTTTTCTTTTTTGAAGTTCTGATTACTTTTCTAAAAAGTTCAAGTTACAGTAAAATATACATGCCTTACAGTTTCCCCCTTTGATAATTTTTCAGGGTACTTACTACTCTTCTTTTTTTTAAAGTAGGAACAAATGCCCCACAGGCAGCAGCTTTTTCTTCTCGTGGCTCTTCAGCTTAGTTTTCTTTCTGCATCAGAACCAAAAGGCCAGATGTGTTCAGGGCAAAGCAGCACATGCCTGCATGTCCACACTCCCCTCCATCTTCTCCCTTTTCACCAGTATAATTGTATTGGTGACTAAATGTCTCTCTCTCTAAATAAGCACAGAAATTCAGATCTGCTGTCAGTGTTTTCCTCAAAGTTGTATAAGTCGGGTAGTGACAGACTGAGTGGCTCCTGCCCTTTCCTTTCCCTTCCTGAAGACTTTTAACCCCCTTTAACCAAAACAGGGCAAGTTTGGGCACCAAGTAGTATAATGACCAATTATTTGCTATTTCTTTAGGATGGCTTTATTTATTTAGGCTTTTGCTTTTCCTTCTGCTCCAGGGCCACCGCTACCCAGTTCAGGCAATGAGCAGCACTCGTCAGCCTCCATCTTCGAGCATGTGGACAGGCTCTCCCGGTCCTCGGAGGCCAGCCGGCGGGTTCCCAATAAGATTCAGCTGATCGCCATGCAGCCCATCCCCGCACCTCCAGTTCAGCACCCTGTATTGGCCGACCGGGTGGCAGAAACCAACAAAATTAACAAAGAGGTATTTGTTCTTTTTAAAAAGTACATTTATTTTTTTAAGAAGTCACATTCTGGTTTGATAAGTGCTTAAAAACAGATGGAAATTTTGGTGTCGGGAAGTTACTAAAGGTAGGAGCTGCTGACAAGTATCTTCATTTTAAATATTAAATGTAGCTTTTGTTTAGCTCGATACTATTCACAGACGCTGTCAGGCATACTGGCAGATGTACGGAGAGGGAGTTAACGTAGCAAACCCAAGACTGCTATCCTTCAGAAGTCCTGTTGTGGCCCTTGGCTGAGGTTTGGGAACTTACGTTTCTGAAACATTCCCATTGTTCCTAGACTGTTGATGCAAACAGTATGACTTATCTGAACATCTCTTTTCCTTCTGGGACTCTGGAATTTTGGTACAGGCTAGGCAGAGGGGGCCTGTTGGACCAGCCCCAGTATGAATCCTGGGCATTGCATTTCTAATGGGCTCCCCTGGTGGACAACATGTCACATGCGTTGTCACAATTCATTGCTGGAAGAATTAGGCACGTTCTGTGTGACTCTCCTGGGAAAGGTCTTCTAGAAGCTGGCACCTGCTTTCCTCTAGACTTTATCCCATGTGCCATTTCCTGTTGCTTCTTTTGATTTGCATTCTTGGGCTGTAATAGATGAGACTAATTCCTGAGTCCTTTGAGTTTTCCTGATGAACTTTTGAACCTGGGGTGGTCTTAGGACCACTGTAGACTTTGTGATCCCTGATAGATCCACTCTGGCCCTAAGGATCTAGTAATATGTAGTAAAATCCTATTCCAGTGAATCCTGGAAGAGTGAGTTAGATCTGTTCCCCCCCTAAGATTTTGGGAACCAGAAGGCCAAGCCAGGTCACCATTAACTTGAACTTGAGAGATTTGACCTGGGCTGGATGATGAGTGGAGCGAAGGCCATTTAGGATTGTGCATAAGGCAGCTTCATGCCTGTCCATTTCCTGCCTCTAAGAAATACCTGCTAGTGTTGTGAGTTCTGCTGGGGTGAAGTAGTAAGAAACTGGTACAGTTGCAACCCCCTACCCACTTTGTAGGTGATCCTTGAAGTCAATCATCTTACAGAAGCCTGTCAAGAGTTCTTAGGGTTTTTCCTCTCTATGCCTCTTTGTCTTCTTGCTAAGAATGTGTGCTATGGGTTTAGGATGGTGTGCGTGCTCTCTGTTCACCAGTGCTGGGGAGCCCCAGCCCTGCACAGCCCCAGTTCTAACCCAGACCTGTCTCCATCAGTCCCGTGTGGCCTGTGCCTCTGTGCCTGCCATGTGTAAGCACCCCAAAGTGGATTCTCCATCTGGCAGACAGAAAGAAAATGTGCTCACCAGGCCTGTGATAGGATACATCTTCATGGTTTTCTTTAACTCTCTTTTTAAAATATGGTATTTGATGCAAACATAGGCTACGGGACCCAACTCCCTGGGGTGATGGGGCCCCCATGTGTGGGTGTGGCTGGCAATGTCACACCCTTTGGGGCCTCAGGAGCCTGGGATGGTGGTCTGGAGGAAAAGAACGCCCGCAGGAAGGCCTTCCCAAGATGCTATCTCTGCATGGGGGCCAGAAGCCTTCGGGAACATGCCATGTGTCTCCCCTCTCTTCCCTGGCCACACAGATCCAGACGGCGCTGCGGCACAAGTCCGAGATTGAGCACCATCGGAACAAGATCCGTCTCCGTGCCAAGCGCCGCGGGCACTACGAGTTCCCAGTGGTGGACGACCTGTCCTCGGGTGACACGCGCGAGCGGCACCGCGTGTACCGCAGGGCTCAGATGCAGATCGACAAGATCCTGGACCCCACGGCCAGTGTGCCCTCGGTGTTCATAGAGCCTAGGAAGAGGTGGGCATCCCCAGCAGGGCTCTCTGAGGTTTGCCTGTGGAGCCCCTGTGGCTTTGCTCCTTCACTGGCCTGCCTGTCCAATGGCCTCAGAACCCTGTCCCTGGGTTTTCTCTGCCTCCTTGAAGTCAACTAGTTGGAAATGGCAGTCACCTTTCCTTTCTCAGGTGGTCCTCTCCTCCCCCTCTCCCAGTACCTTCACCTCCTCTGCACATGCACCCAGGTCGGTTCTGGGTCCAGGTCCATTTCTTGTCCCGTAGCTGCCCTCAGAGTCTTGGGCTCTTGGTCTTCCAGACCCCTACCCCCCAAGGCACATGCATTTTCTCTAATCATTGTTCTCATTTATGTCTTGCTCTGTTCATCACCTATAATGGCTTTGGTTACCTGCCATGTGAAACCCGTGTTCCTATAACAGGTGGGGGGGGACCCGGGCTCTGCATTCTGGCTGCTTTTTCGCCATCCAGCAGTGTAGACAACATCTCTCCAAATATTCATCTGCTTCCTGTTTCTCAGGATGGTGGAGTCTGCACCTCACACCCTCTCCCCACATCCCTCCCCTCTGCAGATCCTGCTTGTTCTGCAAGACCCACTTCATTCACTGTATAGCCAGCCGCATCAGTAGCTTGCATTGACCTTGCCCTTTTCTGAATGCCTGGGAAAATCATGGTTCTAGGTTACCTTATATGATTCTCTATTGTTCCATGAGTTTAACATGCTCAGGTAGACTATGGCGTCCTTATAGCAGAGTCTGTGTCTTACACATTGTTTATATCCTGTGAGGTCTTTACTACAGTGGCCAGCATATCCCAGATGCTCAGAAAATACTTGTTTAGTTAATAAGTTACTGGAAGATTTGTTTCCTATGAAGATAACCTTTTCTTTTTCCCCTGGAAGCTCCAGGATAAAACGGTCTCCCAAACCACGCCGGAAACACCAGGTCAACGGCTGCCCGGGAGATGCTGAGAAGGATAGACTCATTACCACAGACAGTGATGGCACTTACAAAAGGCCCCCCGGTGTCCATAACTCTGCCTACATTGGTTGCCCAGTATGTAATGTTGCCTCTTGTTTCTGAAATCAGGGTGGGGTGACTCTTAGGGAAAGGAGGATGGACAGTGGTGGCTATAGCCCTGTGTGGTGGCATTGCCAGATGACTGGCGCTCCAGGGCCAGCTAGGCCGTGAGGCATGGGACGTGGCGGGGCTGGTGGGCTGCCCCTTTGAGGGGAGATGGGAGTCACAGAGACCAGTGGGCTGCTGAGTGAGCCCCCTGGGAAATGCAACTCTTGTCTCTGTCCTTTCTGTATGCAGGCCCTGTTTTCTTATGTTTTGGAATGGGCATTCCTTGAAGTTAACTGGAAAACAGAAGGGTTTTTGTTTGTTTGTTTGTTTGTTTGTTTTTTATCTTCCCCTGGTCAGAGAGTTGTTTGGATTTCTTGGGATAGGAGGGATATTTACTGGAGTGCTAAGAAGATATTTGATTTGTGTGTGTATGTGTGTATATATATAATTTTAATGGAAGAAAAAGCTTAATGGAAATTCAGAAATACAGAATTAAATATTTTTCAAACTGAAAGAGGCACACTCCAAATTGCTTAAAGTGTTAAAGGCAGACACTGATAGCATGAACACACACATACACAGACCTCATTGAGTAGGGAAGAAAGGGCTAGCCTCTCCAAGAGTCTGTGAGAAATACAGTCACAAAGACACCCCAAGACAGAGCAGGAGTGCCAGATGTGGCTAACTTCAGCAGTGCCAGGACACACAGTGGACACCTGTAGCCTTGTGCAGGATGCAGTCCCGGCTCGTTGCACAAAACCCCTTCCTCCTTCCGGAGACACACTTACAGAGGCATCCTTGTTTAGAGAGAAATTAGCGAGAAAAGAAAAAAACCCAACAACATCCTTGGAGAAGGGGTTTGTGATGTCCATGATCACTTTGGATAGTGCTTGTGCAGTCAGCCATTGTCTGCTAATTACACAAATAACTAACCCTGAAAGTTGTGAAACCTAATTACACAAATATGTCAAACACCACACTGACACTGGGGCTATCACTGAATCATGATCATCTGAAAAAAAAAAAAAAAAAAAAACAGACTTCCTTGGCAACCTTGTGCATTTCTAGTATCTGTAAAGACTGGGTAAGCCTGCTTGTCAGGATTGGTGCAGTCCCAGAGGGTTGCAACGTTCTACAGATTAGGCTGCTTTGCTCCTGAATGGTATGAATCAGGTCCTTTTGGAAGGCTGTGAATGAATTTCTAAAATAGGGGAGCCCGCACTGGCAGTTCTTACAGCAGATGGTGCTCTTGTACTGCTCTTGTGTTTTGGGCAGGTGGTTGTCTGGGCGACTGTGTTGCTTTGCTTCATTTGGGGAGGACAGTCCCCTTGGTTCCCCAGACTGGTCACTTGAAGCTTTGACTTTTGTCTCCCAAGGGGACTTTCAGGCCTGATGTGTGAAACCAATGAAAAGAAGAAGGGGGCATTCCTCCTTCCCCCTCTCTTCCCTAGCTAGCCAGAGCTCATTCTCTTAAAGCAAATTTGCACAAGTGGTGTTTCAATCCCCTCCCTTCTTTTTTTTTTTTTAAGTAGCTGTGAGTTCCATCATCTGATGCCATTGGGTCTTGTGTCTTCCCCTTACTCTCTCCATTTGTCTTCATTGGTAATCTGAAATCTGGCTGCCTTCAGGGGGCCCTGGATCATCTTTTCACTTTTTGCTTTTTCTCTTAGCAGCAAGCGCAGAAGTTCCTCCTTCAGCTGGTGGAAAGAAACCCTTCCCTGGAGAGCGCCACCTCAGTCAGCTGGCTTCCTTTTTCAGAGATTCCCTAAAATGAAATTTTTCTCAGATGGACTTTTTTCTGAACAAATTCTGAAACACATGCGCTCAAAGATAATGCCTTTTTGTGGAACTCACTTTTTCTTAGGTAGTATTTGATCTTGAAGATGATATGACACCTACATGTTTTTTTCTTAAATTGTACATTTTACCCTCAAAGTATCTTCTCATTGTAAGCTCTGTTTTCCTAGCGTGAAAGAAATATTCCTGGATTTCTTGGCAACTAGCATTACCATGATAATTTCAGTGTTAGGATGCTATGGCTGTCAGGCCAAATCCGGCCAGCTACCAGTTTTTGTGAAGTTTTATTGGAACACTGTCACACCCATTCATCTACGTGTTCTCTCTGGCTGTTTTTGCTGAGTGGTAGAGTTCCCTTACAGAGCAACAGACTCTATATGACTCAGCGAGCCTAAGATTTTTGCCATTTGGCCTTTACAGAAAAGGTTTGTCTACCGCTGATCTAATTTATCCTCCAAACCTGACACCTGAGAGAATGATAGAAGGCTCTGTTAATGATTATATTGGGATAGCAGGCATTAACTGAGCTTGTCCTGGGCCAACCCGTGTATCTGATCGCACTCATAATTACCCACAAAGGATTGAAAAATAGGCATCAGAATACATCCTCTCTGATGATTGAAGGTTAAAAAAAAAAACCTTCCGCTGTATTTCTCAGGAATGATAGGTGGGTGCGTATCTGTACAAAGGAAGCAAATTGACTCATGAAATTATCAGACAGAGATTCAAGAGCTCAGAATTCAAATTCCAGTAGGGATCCTGGATAAATCTTAACTTCTGTAGACCACTATTATCCATTTATTAAGTACCACCTATGTGTGAAACACCGTGCAGATGTTGGGATAGAGAGATGTGAACAAGACCTCTTCTTGGCCTATAAGTTGCTGGTAGCAGAGCCTGCCGTATGAGGAGGCTGTTAAGAGGAAGAAAGAACAGGAAAACAGGAAGTTCTGACATCATGGCTCCATAGCTCTTTGCCTTCTTGGCAGGATTCATGAGTCCTGCCTTCACAGCTTCAGAGTGTATTTCTTGCTATAAAAGTTGAACCATTGGAATCTCAGTTCAGGCTCGCTTTTTTTTTTTTTTTTTTTTTTTTTTTTGTGGCCACACACTCACTTCATTGCCATACAGTGTTCTAAAACAAAATTCAGCTGTGTAAATTTGAAGATCTGATTGGCTTTATTCAGCAGTTCATGATTCAGGCCGCATCCCACCCAGCCATCCAAGGAGTGATACAAAATGGAAGGTTTTATAGACCAAAGCGGGTAGGAGAAGAAGTTTCCTAACAGAAAATAGATTGTTTCAGGCAAGGTCACCTTTCTTTAGGGAAAGGGTCGGGGTCTGTTGTGCAGATTATTACCTCAATAGCAGTGATCAGGAATCTCCAGATTGACTAGTGGAAGGTCACATTCCTGTGAGAGGCTGGAAGTGCAAGGAAGTCTTGGTTTGTTCTCTGGGGTCAGTGACTCCATTTTGGGCTGACTGTTGCTTTCTTGCTTTCTTTTTTGTTGTTTTGAAGAATAGCTACCTAGTCATTTACTGGAACCACCTACCAGGAACATCGCTTCTGTCTTTGGAGAGACCCTGTCACTTACCAGTGGGATGTGTTCACTACACACTTTTCCTTTGCTGCACTGTGAACCGTTAGGTTCGTGACACACTGCTGGCCACAGTCTTCCTTCTCTACTCTCCAGGAAAACGAAGACTGGGAGAAGGGCCTGCATGCAGACCTTTTATCCACCTCTCAGGGAAAGGAACCTTGATTTCTCCCAGGGCCATGTCACAGATGGGGCCCCGAATCCTTACTTAGGATTCCTAGGTGACAGATGTCACTTAGTAGAACCTTTCTTGGGATAGCCCAGTTTTAGAGAAAAACAGCCTTCCGGGACCAAGGTGTCCCACACACGGCAGTGAGTGGGAGACCACCCACTCGCTGCTGGGAGGGTAAGAGCACCTGCCTCATCTCAGGAGGGCAGTCACTGCTCAACAACAGTCGTTTCTGTAGAGGACTAAGGGCCTGGTGATGCCAGAGCTTCAGATTCTGCCAAGAGAATCCAGAAATCTGAGTTTTAATAGGAAATTTTCAGGTTTTTTTTTTTTTAAATACTGCCTCTTTATTTTTTTTAGACTACACAGGCCAAGCAAAACAGGGCTGTGGGCTGTGTGTGTGGTTTGCCAGTCCGTAGTATGGTTTTTATGTCTGTTTGGAGTTGAACAGCTGCTGCCCTTTAGTGTTTGACTCTGGCACGAATAATGTATCATCCATTTTACAGGACCTAATCATGCGGAAGCGTTTAAGACAATTGTCTGAGAGTAAGGATGTGTCTGTGGAACAGATTTTTCTTTGTAATAGAGTCATTGATCCGAGCATCGATCCAGATAGGAATGTCTTCTTTGGCTCCTTGAGTAGAGTGATCCAACCAGCTGAGCTAAACTGTGGGCCAGAGAGCAGAGCATTTTAGATAAAAAGGTGCCTACCCTTCCTCACGAAGGGCACGGGATCACCAGCCCCTCGTGCAGAGCCCCTTTTCTTTTTCAGGGTGTCATAGAAGTACTATGATGTGCTTCCAGCACCGCTGACCCCAGGAAGGCCTCTTCTTACATTGGTTTCCTCTTAATATAAATTATGACAGCACTTTGCTCATAAAGCAGTATCACGAATGAGATTGTAAGAAACCTTAATTGTTAGTTATATCCCTGCCTCTTTGACAGTAGGTATAGAATATAATTTAAAGATTTCTTGATGACTCATGTTACCCAGAGGTAGCTCCATTTGAAAGATGTGGTTTCTGTATATACATTCTCTATTTACTACTGTAAGTTGTTGTTACAATAAGTATTAAAGTTGTTTATGCACACATAGGTGCAATATGGTGTTGAATTTGAACTTTTCTAGTGGTGTGTAGGGTGACTTTTTCTTACTATAGTCAATAGACTGCTTTAGTTTTTGGTATCTATGGAAAATTGACTTGATATTTTAGTGTATAAGACTCAGACATATTTTGGCTGCTTAGGGGAATTTAATAAAAATATATACTTGCAGGTATTGAAATGCATTTCAGATAATTGGTTGAGTTTTGCTGGACAAATGATTGTTGAATATTTTCACTTTTTTTCTTTCATCCTTGTTCAGTCTCCACCTGCCACCATGACCCCTTAGCTGTCATTTAAAAAATTCTTATGGTAAACTTTTCCGTCAGTGTCAGTGAAAATTGTTAAATTCCATTTTGGCCACAGAATGTTTTCAAGTCACCACAGAAGCTCATGTCTGATCCTTGTTCCCTTCCCTGTTTGCCTTGCTGTAGTCCGATCCCGACCTGCCGGCTGATGTGCAGACACCGTCCTCAGCTGAGCTGGGGAGGTATCCAGGCCTACCCTTCCCAGCCTCCCAGTACATCCCGCCCCAGCCGTCGATCGAGGAGGCACGCCAGACCATGCACTCCCTCCTGGACGATGCTTTTGCTCTTGTGGCTCCTAGCAGCCAGCCTGCCAATGCTACGGTCACAGGCCCTGGGGTCCCAGCTGTCCTGCCCGTGAACAGCACCCCTTCCCGGGATGAGAGGCGAGCCACCCAGTGGGGGTCCTTCTACAGCTCTGCTCAGACGGCTAACAACCCGTGTAGTGTAAGTACTGGCCTTCTAGAATGCTCTCACGGGCCAGATGTTGGAATCTTGTTGCCTGACTCCTTCAATTGCAGAATCACTACAATAATACTGATTTCATTTGATAAGAATTGAAACTTGGCTCAGCGGCCTCAGTTTTTATTATTTTTTTCCTAAGTTCACTCTTAATGTTGGAAGCATCCTTTTATACAACTCTAATATTTTATGGGAGTCCCTTCCTGGGTTCCCTTCAGTGTCATGAAATGGAGGTGGGGTAACTGTCAAAGCATATTCTCATTGATGTATTTATAAAAGGTGCAGTTTAGAATGTACCAAATCATGAAGATTCTTTTTAGAAGACCACTGGGACTGGAGCAGTCCTTGAGGCTCCAGGATTATAGGCAGCTAGCCTATAGGCAAGCAAGGGCAACCATTTCAAATATCCTGTTTTCATCTTGGGATTTAACATTTCAGGATTTCATCTTCCTTTATTTTTTTCATATTCCATCATTCCTTTCAAATGTGCCTTCTCAAAACACGTGGAGAGAAGTAAAACTGAAAGATGTCACATTAAGTACTTTTTTGCTAGGGGCACCTGGGTGGATTAGTCAGTTAGGCATCTGCCTTCGGCTTGGATCATGAACCTGGAGTCCTGGGATTGAGCCCTACATCAGGCTCCCTGCTTAGCTTAGTCTGCTTCTCCCTCTCCCTCTGCCACTCCCCCATGCTTGTGTTCTCTCTCTCTCTCTCTCTCTCTCTCTCTCAATTAAGTAAATAAATAAAATCTTAAAAAATATAAATAAATTCTTTGCTAATTCCAGATTAAATGATTGGATAAAAGCATTTGACTTGGAAGGAAGCTCATTAGACCGAATTTCTCAAGGAGTGTTTAAATGGGGTTCTCTGATCCCATTACCCATGTTAGGGTGAAATTGGGTGATAATGAACATATGTTAAAGGAATCTTATCACTGAAATTGGTTCGAATTTTCAAAGTAGGCTGTTAGAAATAGATTGTTTGCTTCAATAACTGCTACAGTGTGGGGAAAAATACCATTGCATCTCATTATTGTTGTTTTTAATGTTATAGCTATAAATATTAAATACTTCATATTTGTAACTGGTAGTTTATAATCTTAAAGGAAATGGTTGATACTGAACAAACTCTTTGATAAAGGGGATGTAGCTTTAGCTGCTAAGCTTCTTTCATTTATTTATTCATCTGAGTAGATATATGGAGCACCTGGTGTGTTTGGTGTTTGCTAAGTGTCGGTACTGCAATGCACAGTACACACTCCCAACTTCTGCATTATGGCTAGGGTATGTGGAAAATTGAAGGAGTATTTTTAAAACAATGTGGTGGATGCCTTGACAGGGGGGAGGTACAGCCAGGGAGCACCTACCTGAGCTGTGAGGTGTTTGGAAGGATTTTGTAGATAAAATGACATCTGAGTAGAAGTCTGAAGATTAATTAGTGGTTGTAGTAGAGAAACATGGCAGAAACAGAATTTAAAGTGTCCAGTACAAACTTCTTCTGGAGAGGATGGAGGAACAAGATTAGATGACTTTCCTTCCAGAAACAACTAAAACATTGGGGGGAAAATATATATATATATACACACACACACACACACACACACATATATATATAGGTTTTCACAACCTGGACATTAGGCAGCAAAAGGAAGGATTGCTGAGAAGTGAGCTGAGCTCTACATATGTCCCAATTTACTATCTTGAGAGAGTTTCTAGCTGCAGTATAGGGAGGGAGACTTCAGGCAGAGAGCACTGTTCTCTCTGAGTTGAGAGAGACAGAACTTGAGGCTGGGGAGGAAAAGATAGCTACCTTTCACACTAGACAGTACAAGAAAGCAGAGAGAATTCTAGAGATCTGCAGAGAATCTTCATCTGAGTACTAATCAGTCTAATAGTATGAGGAGACTACCCAAGAGTGAGGAAAGAACCACCTAAAAAGATGAGAGGGAACAGTCCTCAGAGCTCATTCAGGTGTGAAATAAATTCCTACCATAGAATGAATAGTGTACCTCAAAAAACCAAATGTTGAAGCCTAAGCCCCCGTGTGGCTATATTGGAGCTAGGGTCTTTAAGGAGGTCACTAAGATTAAATGATCATAAGTTTGGAACTCTAATCTGATAGAACTGGTGCCCTTATAAGTAGAAGAGACACTAGAGCTCTCTCTCTGCCATGAGAGGATACAACAGGAAGGTGGTGGCTGTCTATAAGGCAGAAAGAAAGCTCTCACCATAAACAAAACCCTGCCAGAACCTTGATCTTGGGCTTTCTGGCATATAGAACTCCAAGAAAATAAATTTCTGTTGTTTAAGCCACCCACTCTGTGGTATTTTATTATGACAGTCCAAGCTGATTATTATAGTTACTTTCCTTCCATAGTGGAAAGCTAATTCATGGAGCACCAGTTAGATTACTCAGAAGGAGCATTGGTTTGCTTCAGCAGTGGGGCAAAATGAGCTCCAGATTAAAGCTTCCTTAATTCTATCCAACAAAGATAAATGCAATACGTGAACCCAAACAAAGCTCAAGAATATTTATAAAAAACCAAAAATATATAGCATCCAACAAGGCAAAATTAATAATGTCTGAAATCCAATCAAAACTCACCAGATAAGTGAAGAGGCAGGAAAATCACACAGAACTAGTAGACAAGGATTTTAAAATAGTAATATTAATGAAGTTCCATATGTTCAAGGAGCTAGAGGAAAAATTGAATGCACTAATTAGAGACACTGAAGACATTAAAGAATACAAATCAATTTAGAGATGAAAACTGTAATGTCTGAGATAAAATATATGCTATGGGATTCGTGACAGATTAGATTTTGAAGAAGAAAAGATTAGTAAATTTGAATATACAGTAATGAAAACTATCCAATATGAAACAGAGTAAGTAGACTGACAAAATGAATAGAGCTTAGTGAGCTGGGGACAACTTCAAGTGGACTAATATACATGTAATATGAATTCCCAGAAGAAGGGAGGGAGAGTTAGAAAAAATAATAAAAGAAATAATGGCCAAAAAATTTCCAAATTTGACAGAAACTGTAAATCTGCAGATCGACAAAGCTTGATGACCCCGTATGCATAACAAACATGAAGAAAATTATACCAAAAAATATAATCAAACTGCTCAAAATAAGTGATAAAGATTTTGAAATTATCCAGAGAAAAAGAAGACATTGTAATGTAGTAGAACAAAGGTGAGGATGACAACGAAATTCTAATTGTCCAGAAGACAGTGAAATAAATCTTTAAAGCACTGAAGGAAAAAACTGTCAGTTCTCCAGCAGCTTAAAATAACTTTCAAAAACTTTTTCATACACACAAAAGCTGAAAGAGTGTATCACTGGCAGACTTACATTTTAAGAAATGTTATGGGATATTCTTTGGGGACTAGTAAAATGATGCTAGATAGAGACATAGATCTACATAAATGAGTAAAAATGTAAATGTAAATACATGGGTAATTAAAACTTTCTCTTTATTTACGTTTTTTAAAAAAGATAATTGGCAAAAATAAAAATAAAAAGATAATTGGCTATTTAAGGCAAAAGGATGACAGTTTATTGTGGAGTTTATAACATATATAAAAGTAAAATGTATGAAAACACAATAGCACAAAAGGCTAAGAGAGGAGAAATACAAGTGCACTGTTTTGATGTTCGTATACCATGCATGAAATAGAATAATAGCACTTGACAATAGACTGTGATGAGTGAAAAATACAGAGTATAAACTCTATAGCAACCACTAAAAAAAAAAACAAAAACAGTAATAGCTAATAACTAACAAAAGAGAAAAATGAAATAATAAAAAATACTCAGTCTTGGGGGCTGTGGATGATTGAGTCAGTTAAGCATCTGACTCTGAATTTCGGCTCAGGTCGTGATATCCAGATTGAGCCTGGTGTAGGGCTCCATGCTCAGTGTGGAATCTGCTTGAGATTGTCTTTCCTCCTCTCCTTCTGCCCCTCTTTGGCATGTGTATTCTGTCTTTCTTAATCAATCAATCAATCAGTCAATCAAATCTTTAAAAAAAATAGTTTGCAGTCCAAAAGAAGGCAGGAAAAAAAGAAAAGGGGAACAAAGAACAGATGGAACAAAAGGAAAACAATTTAAATGGTAGATTTAAATTCAGCCCTATCAATAATCACATTAAATATGAATGGTCTAAATATTACTATTACAGGGAAGAGATTATCAGATGGGATAAAACTCAAGATCGAATGATCTGCTGCCTATAAGACACATTAAATATAAACCCACAAATAGGTTAAAAATGTGGAGAAAGAAAAAGTATGGAGAAAAATAAACCATGTTAACACTAATCACAAGAAACTTGAGTGGTTATATTAATATTAGCTAAAATGATCTCATAGTAAAGAGTATTAAGCAGAGGACCATTTCATAATAATACATTGGTCAATTCACCAAGAAGACCTAAAATCCTAAATGTTTATGTGCCTATGACAAGAGTATCAAAATATGTGAAATAAAAACTGATAAAACTGCCTGCAGAAATAAATAATGCCACAGTTATAGGTGGCTACACTTTTCTTTCAAAAGTTGATAGAATGAGTATATAGAAAATCATTAAGGTAGAGAAAACTTGAACAAGTCTTGAATTAATACTGATTATGAGCTTGAACTAATTGACATTTATAAAGTGCTTTACCCAAGAGGAGCAGAAAGAATGTACATTCTTTCGGTACTTGGATGATGAGGAGTAAAGAGTACACTTATGAGGAGTGCACTGAGTAATGTATAGAATTATTGAATCACTATATTGTACACCTGAAACTAATATAACACTTTGTGTTAACTATACTGGAATTAAATTTTAAAAATTAATTTTAAAAAAGAGTACATGGGACTCCTTTTACTCTCATTTACCAAGACAGACCATATTCTGGGCTATAAATCTAATCTCAGTAAATTGAACAAGTTTCATATTATTAAACAATCCCATGAAAAATGGGAAAGGATTTGAATACAAATGTTACCAAGGAAGAAATACAGATAATAAGCAGACAAATACAAAAAATCGGGAGATGGAGAGATGTTCAACCTCGTTAGTCATTAGTGAAGCGCAATAAATCATAATGAGATACCCCTATATGCCTATTAGAATGAACAACTGAAACTTTTATAAACTGTTGCTAAGAATGTAAAATAGCACAACCTATTGAAAAACAGTTTGACAATCTCTTAAAAAAAATTAAGCCTCTGCCTCTGTTATGACCCAGTCATTGTATTCTGAAATATTTACTGAGGAAAAGTGAAAGCATATGTCCTGACAAAGACTTGTACATTGTAACAGCTTTATTTGTAGTAGACTCAAATTAGAAACGACCCAGACTGCACATCAATATGCAAATCGATAAGTGAAAATTGTACTGTATTTTTACAGTGTTACTCGGTAATAAAAAGGAATGAATTATTTATACATGTGACAACATGGTTGGGTCTCAGAATAGTTATGCTGAGAGAAAGAAGCCACCCCCCCAACCAAAAAAAAGTGCATATTGTATGATTCCATTTATATGTAATTCTAGAAAATGCAAACTAATCTATAGTGACAGAAAGCAGATCAGTGGTTGCCTAGGGATGGAGTGAATTTGGGAAAGGGTGTGGGACAGAAGGCTTACAAAGGGGCACCGGGAAACTTGGGTGATAATGGAAATGTTTATTGTCTGGTTTATGAGCATGGTTTGTGGATACCAACATTTGCCAAAACTTAACAATTTGTATACTTTAATATGTGCGGTTCATTGTATGTCAATTATAATGAAATAAAGCTGTTAAAATTATTGTCCCAAAACATTCTTAACGTTGAAATTAGTTCTGGTTGACTTGTTACAAAGTGAGAACTGAGTGGTGAGACATGAGGCAGGAGAGAAAAAGAAGAAGAAGCTGACAGGAATAGAGCCGAGACCTCATCCTGAGACCTCATGGCTGGACACCGAAGAGTTTTGAGCAGTCTAAAGACATAATTCATTGTGCCTTTTTGACAGATTGCTCTCATTGTAGGCTGGAAAATGGTTTGTCAGAGTGCAAGACCAGAAGCAGGGAGACATTTAGGAAGTTGTCATAGTAATCTTTGGTGAGTGATGTTGACAGCCCCAGCCAGCATGATGCAGTGAATGGATTCAAGAGGAAGAATCTCTATGGCTTCAGGGTGTTTTTAATTGCTGATGGCACTGACCCAGTCCAGTGGGAGAGTTTGGTGATACAGGAAAGGGGATCCGAATAACGAGGGAGGAGGTATCTTTAGAAACAAGGGGATGTATTTCTTCCAGTTTAATAGCAGGAGGGGGAAGAAGTTGGGTGCAGATGCAGTCCTGTTTGTAGTAGGTGGCAGGAAGTGGAGGGGCCTTCCATCTCATTGTGGCTTCAGTGTTCACAGTGGAGAAAGCAGAGTTATTTATTGAAAATGAAGGAAGTGTGGCAGGGCAAGAGGTGTGAGGGAGAGCAGAGGTTGTACTTACTGATTGAAGAGAATGAAAGACAACTGCTTAGGAACATAGGAATAATTACTTAGCAGCATTGTAGCCCCTGTTGAGATTGACTATCATGAAATTACAGTGGGACAAATTAAAATCTGTAGTTTTGTTGATGAGCATTCAGATACCCAAATGGAGACAGGGAGACAGTGGGCAGTTGAATTGATCCAGGAGTAGTTGGGCTTTGTCAGGCAAATGTGATGAAAGGACAGTGGACAAGAGATGTGCAGATTAGAGGGTGCAGTTGAAAGGGTGGTAGACCATACACTGAAGGTCAAGGTCAAGGATTTGGAGTCCATTAAACATGCTGCAGCTTTGTAGATTCTTCTCTCTAATCCTCTGCATTGGAGCCACCATCATCTCTCACCACCATTGCAAGAGCTTCCTGATTGTCCGTCTGCCCCTGGTCTTGAATGCAGGTTGTCAGAGTGGGTGGCTGACATGTAAAATACCATTATTGGTGTTGAGCAGGCTGGGAAGCAGAGAGGCTGACATAGGAGATGCCTCCTATGGAGGATGGGGGTGCTTGGCACAAAGAGGGAGACCTTCAGTAGCCAATTGACTTAGTGTTGAGTTTTGCAAAGCAGAGTTCTCATCTAACTTTCTACATGACCTCGTTTGCTGCTGGCATCTGTATGTTACTTCTCACTGCTCCTAAAGCTTTTTAAATTGTTCTGTGAAGAAGTCTGTAGCCATCTTAATTTCCCCTCCCCTGGTAAGGGATGTACGTACCCTACCTGCTAGGAAGCGTAAATAATTCTGGACACTCAGCCAATTTTTCGGAATCATTTTCCCCCCTGAATAGCCAGTGTCCATTTTATCTTCAGATTCAGCTTTTTCATTCACTTCAGGGAAACATCCTTTTATATCTGAAATAATCTTCTTATTCTCTTCTATTTATTGGAGTCAAAGATACCAATTATCTTCGTGTTGGCTCATCTTTGGTTTCTATATCTATCCTTTTATTCTCTAATGACTTTAGCTACTTTGTCCTGGTTTCTCTGCCTTCTTTATAATTATCATGGGCCTTTTTCTCTGTGGCAGTTGATTCGATTTTTAAGCCATATCTATTCTTTTCCCTGCTAGTTGATTTCTTAAAATCATAATGGCATTGTTTCAGTCCTCACATCATTTCTACCAATAATCTGGTCCCAATTATTTCAGTTCTGTGATCTCTCATTTCCATTGATTCTGTTGTTTTATCATCTCATCTTTGAACTTAAAAAGGAATTGCTACTCATATTTACCATTATGCAGCCATAATCCTTCATCCTTTGGCTACTACTTTTCTCAGTTTATTGCATGAATCTGCTCCATTCTTCCTAGTTTGGTTTCTGCTGATGAATTTTAGCAATAATTTTTGACTGATTTGTGTTACTATTTTTCTTATTTGTTCATTGTTCATAGGTTTTGGAAATGAACAGTTCCGTGATAATGCCTTAATCCAAATTCCAATCAATAGCAAGATTTTTATAAACACTCTTACTGCGTGCTTTTCTCATCATCAACCTTTGATGTTACCCTTATATGTTTTGATGATAATAGCAGTTTAATCTAGTGGAAAATCAGAAGCATTGGCTCTATCTGTGCATATCTAATATAATTTTATCATGTTCTGAAATTGGCTGTAAATTACTATTTGTTGCCAGGAGGAACCTGATCATCCTTTATTCCCTTCTTCTGACTATAGTAAAAACTACAAAAATGTAGATTTCAAGTTATCACCAGTTACCACATGAACGTTTGTGTACCATCTAATGACATTTTTACTCTTTTTTTTTTTTAATTTTTTATTTATTTATGATAGTCACAGAGAGATAGAGAGAGAGAAGCAGAGACACAGGCGGAGGGAGAAGCAGGCTCCATGCACCGGGAGTCTGATGTGGGATTCGATCCCGGGTCTCCAGGATCGCGCCCTGGGCCAAAGGCAGGCGCCAAACCGCTGCGCCACCCAGGGATCCCCTCTTTTTTTTTTTTTTGCCAGTGTGATAGTTTTAGTTATGCATCGGTGAGTAGGCCACTTCATAGGTGGTATTTCTGTATCCCTGAGTAAAATTAACCTCCCTGGAACAGTCTGCTAAGTACCAAGTGTGGATGCCTGAACTAGGACATTTTCGGTATAGCACACCTATCGCAGACTCCACCAGCAATTTAACATGACTGTCTTGCTCTGTTGACCTGTTTTATACTGAATAGAAGGAAGAGATGCATTAAAATGAGATTTTTATTTGACATTACTAGTTGAAACCTTAAAATTCTATTTTCTTGCCCAAACTTTTATATGAATGTGACCCACTTAAAGTAAACACCTGTCATTATGTCTGTGATTTTTTTTTTTCTTAAATCCTTTTCATTGGGGCACGCAGTATCTGGAAAAATCACTTCCTTTTTCTGATGATAGTAGAGTTGAAATGCCTAGTTAAATGCCACATTAACAAAACAGGTAAAGAGTGGACAGCTAGTTTTCACTTTTTTTGTTAGTTTATCACTGACCAGACCTCCTGAAATCCTGATATGTAAACTTTGATCTTTTTTTGTTTTATTTTGCCTATGAGTATGTTTAAAAAAATCAAACTGCTGAAAAACACAGGGGTCACTGTGAATAATCTTTATCTGGTCTCAGATTTCCCTTTAATTATTTGAAAAGGAATCAAAGCTCCTTTTCCTTCTATTCTTCCCTTCTTCTGTAATCTCCTTTGGCTGTTTTAATTCGGTTGAGGAGCTCTACATGGTTCTCATCTCCCTCCCTCTGCCACGGGGGTGGAAGCTGAGAGGGTCAGAAGGTGAAGTAATCTGAGCAGTTTCATATGTAATAATCCCTTCAAACTGTATGAGGGGTAGAGTTCATTCTGTCCTTCTTGGCATCAAGAAATAGACCCAGGGAAGTTGAGTAGCTTGGCTAGTCTGACTCCAAAGCCTCTACTTTTCTTCACAAAGTAGAGATTTATTCAAGGGGGGAAATCTGGTTTGGAAACCAAGTACAGTGCAGTGGTTAAGAGCATGGTCTTTTGAATCAGAAAGATTGATTAGGAAGAAATTAACTTCCTTGTGAGTTGATTTCATCTCTTTGTTACTGTTACTGGGGCCTGAGTCAGTGCTCATAGTTCTTACCATAAAATACAAATTCGTTGAAAAGAAGCTTAGAAAAAAATCTAATATGAGAGCAGGTTCCGAAGCAAGGCTGACTTAGTAATTAGTAACTTCACTTGGAGCTCTGGATCCCGGACAACCAGTGGGTTCAAATTGCCTGTAGTTGGATGGACTCTGTCCACAGTTCCTGCTCTGTTAAGATATCTGATTCCCAAATAGTGATTCACAGTTGTTGAAAGAAGTTTTGAAATTGGAGTCCCACAAATGTTAGGGTTAGGATGTGTCAATTTCATGAGAAACACAACATGGATACATGTTTCTTCAAATCTGATGCCATATTGATTGTTTTACCCAAAGAACACTTGGTTAGCTGAGATAAGCTCAAGTAAAAAGAGTTGTTGAAGGATATGGGGCATCAGTTGGAACATAGGGCAGGAGTATGGCTGGACCTCCCAGGAACCAGAAAACTCAAAAACTGAAGGTGTTTGCTTCATCTTTAAGAGTCTCTTTAATTTCTGGTTCTCTTTGTATTTTCTCTTTTTACAGTGTTCCACAGCACAGTACAGCATTCATATACTTTAGTTTTGTGAGTGTATTTGAATTGCTGCTGGACGCCCGCTGGCTCTGATGACCATCATGGCCCATGTTGATAAAGTCATTTACTAAGTGTGGCCACTAAGGCCTTCAGCAGAAGATACAGATTTGTCGAGAATGACCCTGTAGGGAAGAACAGATGCTGGAAGGCTGTGTGTTAACTCATCTTTTTATAAAAGAAAGGTCTAGAAATTAGTTGTGTGTGTTTTTAAAGCATGGCAGCTCAGTTTCCCACTGAAACTTCTGGCATTATTGGATGGCATGATGCCTCAATGGCATGCCAGCTGTTTATGAGAAAATAATTCTCTTGAAAGTTGATGCTGCCAACCTAAATTTGTAAGTTTGCTGTTGTCACCTTCTAATAAATGTTGAATGTTGATTATCATTTTCTTTTGGTTTTCTTCCAGAGATACGAAGACTATGGAATGACTCCTCCATCAGGTCCATTGCCGAGGTAAAGGTTTCAGGAGAAAATGCATTAGGACTTCCTCACATAGGTTGTTTTTAAAAATTTTGGAAATTCAGTTCTTTGAGCTAATAGCAGATGTGAAACTTCTGAGTTGTGTGTTTCTTGGGCTAATCTGAAGAGGAGAAGAAAGGTGGAATTTAAGTTCTGCTTCCAGGAATGACAGACTAGATAATTTACTGAGGGCAACTGGAAAAGCTAGAGAAGATTTTAAAATAAAGCAAAACCAAACCCAGATAGCTAACAGAGCAGTGAAGTGGTATGGGGCCAAGATCCAGGAAATCTAGAGTGAGGAGCCCTACCCTTTGAGCGAACTTTCTCCTAAGTGTGCCTGCTAATTGTGGAGGAGGTGACTGAGAAGCTGAGCAAAACTTTGGACAGACTCATGGGGCTTGGAGTCTTGAAAATTCGACATAGTAAAAGTTGTGAGACACATCTCAAGGCATGCTTAGGGGGGACTTCGATGCCTTAAATGAATCAAAACATATTTGAAAAGAAAAATGGCTGAAAATCAATGATCTAAGCATCCATATCAGTGTTTAAAGAAATCTAATTAAACCTAAAGGAAGTAGAAGGAAGGAAATAATAAAAATAAGAAGAGAATTTAATGAATTAGGGGCACCTAGGTGGTTCAGTTGGTTGAGCATCTGCTTTCAGCTCAGGTACCGATCCTGGGGTCCTGGGATGGAGCCCCACTTCAGGTTCCCTGCGCAGTGGGGAGTCTGCTTCTCCTTCTCCCTCTGCCCCTGCTCATGTTCTCTTTTGCTCACTCTCTCTCTCAAAAAAATAAATAAAATCTTAAAAAAAATAAATTAATGAAACAGAATAGAAATACCGTAGTGAAGATTGACAAAGCTAGAAGTTAGTTCTTTGAAAAAAGCTAATAAAATTGATAAATCCCTGAAAAGCTTGATCAAGTAATTTGTGTATCATTATCAATAAGAGGAATGAGAAAGAACATATTAATCCAGATCTTTCAGAACTTAAAGAGATTTTGACAGATTTTTAAAAGATTTTACAGATGTTAAAATTTTTTGAACACATTTTTTGTTAGATTTAAAATGGAAAAATTCTGGAGCACCTGGCTGGTTCAGTCGGTGAGCATGCAATTCTTGATCTTAGGGTTGTGAGTTCAAGCCCCACTTTGGGGGTAGAGTTTACTCCAAAAAGTAAATTAAGTAGAAATTTCTTTTTTTCAAAATAAAGTGGAAAAATTCCTAGAAAGAGAAAACCTGAATTGTTATATAACTATTAAAGAGATTGAAATCATTCCTAAAATTCATCCCACAAAGAAAACTTTGGGCTTCAATTGTAAATTCTACCAAAAACACCAAAGGAAAGAAACATGCCAGTGTTCTTCAAATTTATCTAAAGAATATCAAAACAGAGATTGTTCTCCACCTCATTCTTTGAGACTGCTTACTTAACCTTAATATCAAGGATGAGACAAGGATAGGGAAATTGTAGGAAAGAAAACATTAAAAAACTCATGAACATAGATGCAGAAACTTGAAACTAAATATAGGAAACATATCTAGCATTGTATACGAAAGGATATCATGTCACTGCTAAACTGGATTTATTCCAATAATGCAAGGGTAATTTAATATTTTGAAAAATCAACCAATCCAATTCACAACTCTGAAGAGAATAAAAGAGGCAAATCTCACTTCATAAATACAGCATTTGATAAAACTCAACATCCATTTGTGGTAAAAATCTTAGCAAACAAAGAATAGAAGGGAACTTGTCTAATCTGGTAACAGTTATCCCAGCAAATGATTTCATGTTGAAATGTTAAAAGCTCTCCTTTAGAGAACAGGGGCAAGACAAAGACACATGCCTGCATTACCTCTGATCACCGTTGCCCTGGGAGTCCTAGATAGTGTAATGAACAAAAAGAAAGAAAGAAAGAAAGAAAGAGAGAGAGAGAAAAAGAGAGAGAGAGAGAGACAGAGAGAAAGAAAGAAAGAAAGAAAGAAAGAAAGAAAGAAAGAAAGAAAAAGAAAAAAAGAAAGAAAAGAAGAAAGAAAAAGAGATGAAGGAATTCAAGGAATTAAATAATAATGTTATTATTCTTAAATATTTTCAAGTAGAAAATCCTCAAATGTCAACACATAAATTGTTAGAATTAAGAGAATTTAGCAAAGATAAATTATAAAATAGCTGGATATAAGATCAATATACAGAAATTTGTTTTATTTCTGTTTATGAGCAACAGACAAAAACTTTTAAAGGTACTGCATAAATTAGCATTAAAAAATATAAAATATCTCAATTAATCTCACCAAAAATGATCAAGCCCTCTAAAGAAAATGTTCATGGATTGGGCAATTCAGTATTTTAAAAATATATATCTCCAGTAAGTGATCTACAGATTCATTGTGATCCCATTCAAAATCCTAGTAGTTTATTGTCTTTAAAAAAATATGTGGAAATGCAAAGGGCCAACAATATTCAAGACACTTTGAGAAAAAGAAAAATAGTGTGTGAGAACTATTCTGAAGATTGTAACTTACTGTAAGGTAATGAAGACAATATGGTGTCACTGTAAAGCTAGACAAATAGACCAGAGGAACAGAGTGGAGAGTCCATAAACAGACCCACACATGAGTAGACAAGTGATTTATTACAAAGAAGGAATTGTGGAAAACCAGAGTTAATCTCAGAAATAATACTCCACTATCCTTTCAATGACCACAAGTCACACAGGAGTAGGAATATTATCTGTTTCCTCATTTTTTCTTTTCTTTATTTACTCTCATTTTCCGAGGGGCTTATTTTATTTTTCCCCAACCCAGGCACTGCTTTTGTGGTCCAAAAACAACAAAGGTAAAGAGAGCACCTGAGGATGAGGTGATTCAGAGCAGAAGTTAATGACGGGGGAGGGGGGGCATCTGATCTTGTTTGCCCAGTTCAGTTCAGTTTACACCTGTTTTCTAGTGGAATTATTAATAACTTTTAACTCTCCAAAGCGGTCTGGTTTTGATGACCAGTTTTATGGTTACTTAAGTTAAAGGATTCTGGGGGATTTGGATCACACTGAACTGTGAACACACAGTTTAGGATTAAAAGGATGCAAATCGGGACGCCTAAGTGGCTCAGTGGTTGAATGTCTGCCTTCAGCTCAGGGTACAATCCCGGACCCCGGGATTGAGTCCCACATCAGGCTCCTTGCAGGAAGCCTGCTTCTCCCTCTGCCTGTGTCTCAGCCTCTCTCTGTGTCTCTCATGAATAAATAAATAAAATATTTTTTAAAATTTAAAAAGCATCTCTTTAAAAAAAAAAAGGATGCAAATGTAGCTGGAGGAGGATAATTGGGTAAAGTAGAAATAACTAAAGGGCAAAAGCTGGTTCTTGGGTGGATGGTCAAGAGAGTATGATTTGATTAGGTGAATTCCAGTATGTAGACACTGAAGGAGGAACATGCCTTATGTTACACTCTGAGGTCTGTAAGGTCAGAGATGTCAGACATCTCTCTCTCTGAACTCAACTTAAAAAGTAACAGTGATCTAAAAAGAGCAATATAAATAGCGTAGGTTTCAATTTACAAGATGTGCTCCAGAAATAACACTATAGAATAGGGGCAAGTCCATCTGTGTTCTCATCAGACTAGTTTGATCTGTTAATTACTGGTTGACTGTCATTTGCAAAGAACTGTAATTGGACTATCATGTTTTTTCCTTCTTGAGTTTCTTCAGAGAACGGTTTTCAAAGTGGGATTTTCAGACCCCTAGAGGGTCTTTGAGACCCTTTTAGGAGGCTGGGAGGGCCTATGAAGTCAAAACTGTTTCATAATAATATGAAAGCATTATTTGACTTTTTTTTTTTTTTTTATTGTGTTGATGCCTATACTGAGGGGCAGAAACAGTGGTGGATGAAACTGCTAGAACCTTAGCATGCATCAAGACAGAGGCACCAAATGGCCTGAGTAGTCATCATATTCTTCACCACTGTGCAATCACAGTTTTTAAAAAAATTCCAGTTTGTTAGTTATGTTAGCATGTCCTTGATGAAGTAGTAAAAATTACTAATTTTAAAAACATAAAGCCCTTGAGTCCTTAGTAGTCTGTAGGACAAAAAAGGAATTACGTATTAAGCATTCTGTGCATGGAATTTTGAAGGAAAAGCACCTGTTCAGTTGTTTATGTTAAGAACTGGTCTGTACCGTTGCTGTTTTTTTTTGTCTGAAAGATCAATCGCAGACGACATTATTCAGACTTGGGTTGTTTGGCACTGTCTTGAAAATAAAGGAAGTGAGCCTGTCACTTCAAGAAAAATAACTGATAGGATTTGTGGCCAGTGATAAAATTGAGCTTTCAAGTGAAAATTTGAATTTTGAAAACTTTGGTCTGCCCCTGGGTACTTGACAACTTCCTACTATTTAGAAGACTTTTCTGATGAGCTCAATGGTAATATTAATGAATGTCATTTTTTTTGGATACTACCAAATGAAATGTATCAATATCTAGAAAGTCTGCATAACTCAATGAACTAATATTTTCCAAATGACTCATATGGTAAAAGCATGCATGGGTCCATTCAAAGTGCAAAATGGACCAGTGGGTTTTAATGTAACAGAGTATAAAAAGTTAACTGATACTATTTCAGATTCCATATTGCCACTAAACCTTAAGGAAACTGCTGAATTTTGGTGTATCAAAGAAGAATATTTGTCTATAATATTACTTGAATATTATATGTAAAGACTACTAAGTCCTCCTTGTCCAACTATGTAATTATGTGAGTTCAGATTTTCTTCTTAAAATAACTTACAGCAACTGACTGAATACAAAGTATATGAGAATCCAGATGTCTTCTGTTAGGAAAATTTGAAAAAATTCAAAACTCTTCTTGCTCTTTTGCAGGAAGGGGGTTAGAAAATATAGTTAATTTCATGAGAAAATGTTAAGCTAAGATGCTTAATATTGTTATTTTTAGATTAATTTTAAACATAGGTATTTAAAAATGTTTTTAATTCCGAATGCAAGAAATATTTATAGATATAATTCACATTAACAGAAGTTCTCAGGAGTCCTCAATAATTTAGAGGTGTCCTGAGACCAAAAAGTTTGGGAACCCCTGTTAGAGCACTGGTTTTCAGCCTTGATGATTATAAGGATCATCTGTGCAACTCTAAAAACTGTCATATCTGGTTTGCACCTTTAGAGATTCTGTTTTCATTGGTCTGGGGTACAGCATGGACATCGGGGTTTTTAGAAAATGATAACATGCCGCCGAGGTTGGGAATCACTTTAGTTCGATGCTGGAGATGCACGGGGTTTGTAAACTAAGGCATTTCTTCAGTCGCCCTGCAGAGATTGATCAAGCATCAGCTATATTCCAGGCACCGTTCTTAACACTGGAGGTATATCAGTGAGCAAACAGAAAATGTCACTGTCCTTCGAGAGCTTATGTTCTAGGAGAAGAGATGGAAAATACACCAGTAGAGAGATAGGTCTTATTTTTCTGTAGGGCCGAAGGTGGAACTTATTAATAAAGTACCAGAGCCAGGGTCAGGTGTGGTCCTGATGCTTGGGCTTGCTTTGCCTTCAGACCAGGTTTTGGCCCCGGGTTACTGCAATCTTCAGAGCTGCTGCCTCCCGAGCCGCAGCAGCCACAGGCATCGGCTGAAGCCCCGTTTGCCACCCGAGGGATCTACTCTGAGGACGTGCCATCGGTGGCCCGGCCACGACCTGTCGGGGGCACCACAGGTATGTATGGCTATTTAGCTTGCATTTCTGAACTAGACAACCCTTGCTTTTTTTGGCTACATTCTGGCAGAGTACATTTCAGACTACCTAGGGTTTTGCTGTCACAGCATTCGGTGACATCCGCACTGGTCTGAGCCTTGTTCCCCTGGATCCTGGTGGAGGTGTAGTCAGGGGACGTGGGAAGAGAGAGTGGCTGAGATCCCAAGACGGACACCCTCTTGATTTGTCCCTAAGTCTGTGTCTCAGAAGCTGTCCCTTCGCATGGAAGTCACAGCAGAACTCTTCCAGGGAAAACATTTCTAAATTCTTACGATAAACGGAAAGATCTATTGCCATGCACTTGATATGCTGTTAAAACAAGTGTTTGTTTTAAAGAAGGCACTTTTCCAGCTTGGGATAAGCAACTCTAAACGTTGCTGGCCAGTGACCTGAAGGAGATTTTTGTTTCTAGTCCTGGTGACGAGAGGGACACTGCTCATAGGTGCCAGGCAGGGTCCAGCATGGCTGAGCTGAGGTTCTTATATGGCACTTGGCTGGTCTGCCCCTGCAGTTTACTTGAGATCTGGGTTTGAACCCCAGAATTAAAAATTGCTGTTTCGTGTCATGAAACTCCAGCTCATGAATAGTTGATACTCTGAATGCTCTGTTTGGTGCTGTTCATTGTTCTTAAACATCTGTGGATACCAGGCTTTCTTTTTTTGTACAGCTCAGCATACTCTTGAAAAATCCAAGTTCATTATACCTACCTACCTACCTATGTTTCATTACGAGGGCTCAAAGTCACTCTTTTATTTTCCTTTTTATTTTATTTTCATTTCTTCACCTTCCTGTTGGAAGATTTAATAAGAGACCGAAGCTTTAATAAGAGGAGCTGTTACATGTTAAATAGTTGGTATTTTTACTATTTTCTAACTTTCTGGGTAATACCTACCTTTATAAAGTCATCAAGGAACTAGTTTAAGCCAATTCAAAACTTGTAATAATTGGTGGATAATTACGCATTATGGTTTCCTCATAAGGTTCTTGTATGTTGCATTGTTTGTCAATCAACAAAACAAATGATATATCTGGATATCCTATAGGATTTCATATATTTTACACATGCTGTGCTTACAGTGAGTTTTTGTTTCTTCTGCAAATTATTGCTTATTTGAATGTTGGTTGTGCATTACATATCCCAAACAGAATTCAGACATACTTACCTTTAATCTAAAAGAATGGAGAAATGGTACATATAAAACATTTGAAGAGGCCTTTATTTTCTAATAATTTCGATAAGAGATTAAGTTGTATAAAAATTTGTATAAAAGTAAAGGAAAATAGTATCTAGGGAGGTGTATTCAGCAGATAGATATATCCACGAGGTATTTTTATTAGAGGATGATTCATATAAATTGACAAGTGGACAGATTTCAGAGCATAAATGGGCAAAGGACAGGAAGAGTGAATTCACAGAAGGAGTATTTGTGTGAGGCGTGTATCATGTGAAAGTAAACCTGTGAAAAATGCCCGGTTTTGAAAATTACCAAGGAAATGCACAGTAAAACCATGGTGAGACACCATTTCAGTCACGGAGCTTTTCATAGTAATGTAGCAAGACAACATTAGTATCCACTTTCTTTCTCTCTAGAGTGGGCATAATGTATTAGTATTTAACCTCCTGGGGTTGTTTTAAGGATTAACAGAAGATAACAGATGTAAAGGATTCAAAATGATGCCTGGCATGTTGTAAACTTTCAATGACTATCAGCTGCAATTGTTATATTTTCAATGATGATATAAATCAGTAAACATTTGGAAAGCAGCTGGGCAATTTGACTTACCAAGCTTTGGATTTGGTAATTCCACTTTGGAGAATCTAGGATCCTCCTCCCCAAAGAAATCCAAATAGTGGGGGAAAAAAATACATGTGCAAAGATATTTATCAGTGCATTCATAATAGTGAACAATTGTGAGCCCCCTAAATGTTTAGTAATAAGGGAATTAGTAAATTATACATCTATTCATTTATTATTAATTACTTAATTTCATTTTAGTATTTTTTTTAATTCCAGTATACTTAACATACCATGTTATATTAGTTTTAGGCATACAATATAGTGATGCAGCATTTCTATACATTACGCAGTGCCCATCAAGATAAGTGGACTCTTAATCTCCTTCACTTATTTCACCCATCCCCCACCTACCTCTCCTTTGGTAGCTATCGGTTTGTTTTCTATAGTTAAGAGTCTCTTGTTTGTGTCTTTTTGTTGTTGTTGTTCATCTGTTTTGTTTCTTAAATTCTGCAGGAGTGAAATCATACAGTATTTATCTTCCTCTGACTGACTTATTTCACTTAGCACTATACCCTCTAGCTCCATCTCTGTTGTTGCAAATGGCAAAATTTCATTCTTTTTTATGGCTGAGTAATATTCCATTGTGTATACATACACCGCGTCTTCTTTATCCATTGATCTATTGATGGATACTTGGGTTAAATAGTATCCATAATTTGGCTATTACAAATAACGCTGCTATAAACATAGGGGATGCATGTATCTTCTTGCGTTAGTGTTTTCATGGGGTAAATACCACTAGTGGAATTACTGGATTGTAGGGTAGTTCTATTTTTAATTTTTTGAGGAACCTGAGTGGCTTCACCAGTTTGCATTCCAACCAATAGTGCATGAGAGCTCCTTTTTCTTCACATCCTCACCAACACTTGTTGCTTCTTATGTTTTTTACTTTAACCATTCTGACAGGTGTGAGGTGATATCTCATTGTGGATTTGATTTGCATTTCCCTGATGATGAGTGGTGTTGAGCATCTTTTCATGTGTCTGCTGGCCATCTGGATGTCTTCCTTGGAGAAATGTCTGTTCATGTCTTCTGCCCATTTTTAATTGGATTATTTGTGGGTTTTTTGGTATTGAGTAGTATCAGTTCTTTATGTATTTCAGATACTAACCCTTTATTGGATATATCACTTGCAAATATCTTTTCCCATTTCATAGATTGCCTTTTTGTTTTGTTGATTGTTTCCTTTGCTGTGCAAAAGGTTTTAACTTTGATATGGTCCCAATAGTTTATTTTTGCTTTTGTTGCCCTTGCCCCGTGAGACATATCTAGAAAAATGCTGGTTTGGCTGATGTCAGAGAAGTTACTGTCTGAGCTCTCTTCTAGGATTTTTATGGTTTCAGGTCTCACATTTAAGTCTTTAATCCATTCTGAATTTATTTTTGTGTGTAGTTTAAGAAAGTGGTCCAGTTTCATTGTTTTGCATGCTGCTGTCCAGTTTTCCCAACACCATTTGCTGAAGAGGCTGTCTTTTTCCCATTGCATATTCTTGCTTCCTTTGTTAAAGATTAGTTGACCTTATAATTGTGGGTTTATTTCCTGGCTCTCTGTTCTGTGCTATTGATCTGTGTGTCTCTTTTTGTGCCAGTACTGTTATGATAACCACAGCTTTGTACTATATCTTGAAACATGGTTTTATGATATCTCCAGTTTTGTTTTTCTTCTTCAAGATTGCTTTGGCTGTTTAGGTTCTTTTGTGGTTCCATACAAATTTTAGGATTAGTTGTTCTAGTACTTTGTTAGGGATTGCATTAAATCTGTAGATGGCTTTGGGTAGTATAGACATCTAGCAATGAATGTCTTTCCATTTGTTTGTGTCATCTTCATTTTTTTCCATCAGTGTTTTATGGTTTTCAGAATACAGGTTATTCACCTCTTTTGGTTAACTTTGTTTTAGGTATTTTATTATTTTTGGTGCAATAGTAAGTGGCATTGTTTTCTTAATTTCTCTGTCTGATACTTCATTATTAGTACATAGAAGTGCAACAGATTTCTGTATATCGATTTTGTATCCTGTGACCTTACTGAATTCATTTATCAGTTCCAGCACTTTTTTGGTGGAGTCTTGAGTTTTCTATATATAGTATCATATCTCTACAAATAGTGAAAGTTTTGCTTCTTCCTTACCAATTTGAATGCCTTTTATTTCTTTTTGTTATAATTGCTGTGGCTTGGACTTCCAGTATTATGTTGAATAAAAGTGGTGAGAGTAGACATCCTTGTTTTGTTTCCCCTGATCTTGGGGGAAATTTTTTCAGTTTTTCACCATTGAGTTTGATGTTACCTGTGGATTTTTCATATTTGGCCTTTATTATGTTGAAATATGTTCCCTCTAAACCTAGTTTGTTGAGGGTTCTTTTTTTTTTTTAAGATTTTATTTACTCATTCATGAGAGAGAGAGAGAGAGAGAGAGAGGCAGAGACACAGGCAAAGGGAGAAGCAGGCTCCATGCAGGGAGCCCGAAGTGGGACTCTATCCCGGGACTCCAGGATCATGCCCTGGGCCGAAAGCAGGCGCCAAACCACTGAGCCACCCAGGGATCCCGAATGAGGGTTCTTATCATAAGTAGATGTTGTACTTTGTCTAATGCTTTTTCTGCATCTATTGAAATGATCATATTGTTATTATCTTTTGTTGATGTGATGTATCACATTGATTGATGTGGGAATATTGAATTACCCTTGCATCCTAGGTATAAATCTCACTCGATCGTGGTCAATGTTTTTTTAATGCATCCTTCCTCTTCTGTTTTTTTTTGAACAGTTTGACCAGAATAGATAATAACTTTTTTAAACGTTTGGTAGAACTTGGGGCACCTGGGTGGCTCAGTCAGTTAAGTGTCTGACTCTTGATTTTAGCTCAGGTCATCATCTCAGGACTGTGGGATTGAGCGCCACATTGGGCTCCATGCTCAGCAGAGTCTGCATGATATTTTCTCTCTCCCTTGGCTTCTGCTCTCTTTCTCTCTAATAAATAAATACATCTTAAAAAGAATAAATGTTTGGTAGAATTCATCTTTGAAGCCATATGGTTCTGGACTTCTGTCTCTTGGGAGCTTTTTTGATTACTGATTCAATTTCATCACTGGTAATTGGTGTGTTCAAATTTTCTATTTCTTCCTGATTCAGTTTTGGGAGGTTGTATGTTTCTAAGAATTTATCCATTTCTTCTAGATTGTCCAATTTGTTGGCATATAATTTTTCATAATATTTTCTTATAATCTTTTGTATTTCTGTGGTGGTTGTTGTTATTTTTCCCCTTTCATTTCTGATTTTGTTTATTTGAGTCTTTTTTTCTTTTTCGATGAGTCTGGCTAAAGGTTTATCAATTTTGTTAGCTATTTCAAAGAACCAGCTCCTGGTTTCTATTGATCTATTCTATTGTTTTTTTAGTTTCTATTTCATTCATTTGTTCTCTAATATTTTTAAATTTCTTCTTTCTACTGGTTTTAGGTTTTGTTTGTTCTTTTTTCTCTAGCTCCTTTGGGTGTAAGGTTAAGTTGTTTGAGATTTTTCTTTCTTCTTGATAGGCCTGTATTGCAATAAACTTCCCTCTTAGATCAGCTTTTGCTGCATCCCAAAGATTTTGGGCAATTGTGTTTGTTTTCATTTGTGTCCATGTGTTCTTTGATTTCCTCTTTGATTTCTTGGTCAACCCATTCATATTTAGAAGTATGTTATTTAACCTCCGTGTATTTGTGATCTTTCCATATTTTTTCTTGTGGTTGATTTCTAGTTTCATAGTGCTATGATCAGAAGAGATGCATGATATGACTTCAGTCTTTTTTAATTTGTTGAGATTTGTTTTGTGGCCTAACATGATCTATTCTGGAAAATGCTCTATGTACACTTGAGAAGAATGTGTATTCTGGTGTTTTAGGATGGAATGTTTTGAATATATCTTTTAGATCCAAGTGGTCCATTGTGTCATTCAGAGCTATTGTGTCCTTATTGATTTTCTGTTTGGATGATTTATCCACTGATGTAAGGGGGATGTTTAAGCTCCCTACTATCATTTCATTGCTATCAATATTTGTATGTATTTGTTAATAACTGCTTTCTGTATTTGGGTGCTCTTATGTTGGTTGCATAAATATTTACAATTGTTATATCTTCTTTTTGGATTGTTACCTTTATAACTATGTAGTGTCTTTGTATTTTGTTACAGTCTTTGTTTTAAAGTCTATTTTGTCTGATATAAGTATTGCTATCCTGGCTTTCTTTTTCATTTCCATTTGCATGATAAATATTTTTTCATTTCTTCACTTTCAATCTGCATGAGTCTTAGGTCTGAAATGAGTCTCTAGCTTTTTTTATCTACTGTGTCACCCTGTATCTTTTGATTGGTGCATTTAGTTCATTTATATTCAGAATAATTATTGATAGGTATGTCATTTTGTCGCTTGTTTTATGGTTGTTTTTTGTAGTTCTCCTCTATTCCCTTCTCTTGCTCTTAACTTAGTGATATATTTGAATTCTTTTCTCTGTATTTGTTGCTGTTCTATTACTGGTTTTTCCTTGTGGTTACCATTATGTTTGTATATAACATGTTATGCATATTGCAGTCTGTGTTAAATGGATGGCTCCTTAAGTTTGAACCCATTATAAAAGCACTGAGTTTTAACTCCTCACCCTCCCATGTTTTAGGTATATGGTCTCATATTTTATATCGTTTTGTTTTGTGAATCCTTTGACTGATTGTTTTATATATATATGTAAATTATATAAAATATATAAATATATAAAAATATAAAATTATGTATAAAATATATAAATTATTATATAATATAAAGTATATAAAATATATATATATTTGTATGCTTTTATGCTTCCTACTTTTCTTCTTCTTGCTTATGATCTCTTGTTTCTACTCAGAGTCCCCTTTAACATTTCTTGTAAAACGAGTGGTAATGAATTCCTTTAACTTTTGTTTGTCTAGGAGATTCCTTTTATCTCTCTCTATTGGGAATGATAGTTTTGCTGCATAGAGTATTCTTGATTGCAGGTTTTTTCTTTTAGCACTTTGCTTATATCATGTCACACTCCCTTCTGGCCTGTAAAGTTTCTGCTGAAAAATGCACTGATTGCCTTATGGTGCTTCCTTTGTATACAACTCTTTTCTTTTCTCTTGCTGTTTTTAAAACTCTGTTTATCAGTACTTTTTGCCATTTTAATTACTATGTGTTTTGTTATGAATTTCCTTGGGTTAATTTTGTTGGGGGCTCTCTGTGCCTCCAAGATCTGGATTTCTTTTTCCTTCTGCAGATTTGGGAAGTTTTCAGCTATTATTTCAAGTAAATTTCCTGCCCTCTTTTCTCTCTCTTCTTCTGGGATCCTTATAATGCAAATGTTGTACTTGATGGTGTTGCTGAGTTCCCTTAATCTATCTCATTTTTCATTATTCTTTTTTTCATTCTCTTTCTTTCATTTGGGACATATTTCCCTGTCTCTTTATTTTATTTTATTTTATTTTTTGTTTTGTTTTTTTTTTTTTTTTGTCTCTTTATTTTGTAAGTCTCTGTCTCTGTTTCTGTGTGTTAGGAAAGTCAGCCATATCTCCTGCTCTTGACCTTATGAAGAAGAGGTCCTATAGTGTTCTGCAGTGCAATGTCCCTGTTCACCAGAACCTGGTGCTTAAGTGATATCTCCTGTGTGTGTTGCATGCACCCTACTATTGTGGCTGTACAGTTGTCTTTGATGGCTCTATTTGCCTGTTGTGGGCAGGGGTTGGTCCCTTGTTGTTAGTGGGCCACTCTGGGGTCATGTTGGGCTTGTTTTGAGTCAGACCAGGTGTTTGCCAGAGATACAGTAGCACTGAACTGCAGGGTACTTTCCCTTTGTTGTCCCCTGAGAAGCTTTCATTGATTGGCAGGGCTTATAGTCACACCAGATGTTTGCCAACACACCAGTTGGACGGGTGTGTGTGGTTACCTTCCTCTTACCTCAGCGCAGGAATCACTTTTTGAGTGGTGCTGACCCCCGTCATGGCTGCTTGCACTCTGTCATGCTTATGACAGCTCTTTGGATGGATCCTGCCGAGGGTGGAGGGAGCCTGTCTACAGAAGAATGGAGGAACAGGGTGCCCCTTGTTAGCAGGGCTTCTCAGTTCTGCCCTGGGAGGAACCTGGAGCTTCTTTGGAGATATGCTGAGGGCAGGTTGGAGGGGCTGGGCCCACAGGAGTGAGTGGGGGCAGAGTGCACTTATAGCAAACTAGGTGGAGAGTATTTGTGCTGCACTGGTTCCTGCAGGTGTCACCTATACGTAGTCAGGGGGTGCTGGGCAGGGAAATGGCATCTCTGTACCCAGGCATTTTTCAAACTGATGCTTCTATACTGTCTCAAGTGGGAACTCAGTTTCTTCTCACCCCCTGGCTTCCAGAGTTAAGCCTATTCATTTTCAAAGTTCTAGGTGTTAAACCCCACTGTTTATAAGAATTCATGAAGTTGAGCCCCTCTAGTTTTCAAAGCCAAATGATGGGGGATTTGTTTTCCCAGTGCAGGTCTTCTATGCCTGGGGTGTCTGGGGTGGGGTCTCCTCCTCTCCCTTCTCTATGCTGGCAGTGACCTTCCCTCTTGAGGGCTGTCTGGAAGATGTGTTTGGTTCTTGACCATGTCTCTGCCCTTCCTGCCCTTTCTCATGTGACTTCTTCTCTGTGTTTAGCTATGGAGAGTCTGTTCTGCCAATCTTCAGGTCATTTCCTAGTTATTTACACTAATGTGGGTGTTATCTAGCTGTATCTGTGGGATGGAGTGAGCTTAAGGTCCTACTTCACCCTCTTCTCTGGAAGACCCCAATTGTCCAGCTATTTAAAATGAAGAGCTCAGGGACACCTGGGTAGCTCAGTGGTTGAGTGTCTGCCTTTGGCTCAGGTCATGATCCTGGGGTCATGGGATCGAGTCCCGCATCGGGTTCCCTGCAGGGAGCCTGCTTTTCCCTCTGCCTGTGTCTCTGCCTCTCTCTGTGTCTCTCATGAATAAATAAATAAAATCTTTAAGAAATAATAAAATGAAGAGCTCAGAAAGAATCAGAAAAAGAGGATTTAGGATTTACCAATTGCCTCTTCCTTTTATGGTACTTGACCTATTTTATCTCTTTCAATTCTTGAAATAACATCATGGAGTTGATTTTTTATCCCCATTTGAGAATTGAGGCATCAAGGCTCGGTGGGAGTTGTAGCCGACTGCCCAAGGTCACAATGGCAGGGCTGGAGTGCAAACCCATGTTTCCTGGGTGTGATGCCCCACTTGAATCAGGGAGAAAGCCTGTGTTCTATCATTATGTAAACAAAGCAAGGTGCAGAATTGTGTCTGAATTATGATTCCAACTACCACAGTAGTTTTAACACTGTGGTATGCTTTTCTGTCTATGCACTTGTTTGCACCTTGGTAAATGCTGGGGAACAGTGTGCTGCATTTTTATTCTTTGCAGGATTTGCTCAAACAGTGTATATTGAGCAAAGAGTACTGATGGTCCCAATAATTTTAATGACTATTATAAAACTTCAGTAACTGGCAAGAGCTTCTGAAAAGTGTATTGCTCTGATAGGAACCTGGCAGGTTTTTTCTGACCTTTAGTTTTTAGATATCCAAATAAAACTGTAGTATTCCTTATTTTTTTTAATGTATTTGGTTAATGGAGTCTATTAATTTGACAAGTTGAGTAGGAGAGGATTGGAAGATGGAGAGGGCTACCTTTCCTACCTCTGTGAAATCTTTGAACCTTGTAGGACTGGTCGAAACAGCACAGGTGAATTTGATGATTCTCGGCCCTTTTGGAAACAAGTATTTTATTTCACAGTGCTTAAAGATCACTTTTTTCTCCCTTAATCTATGGAATAGGTATAGGAATATATACCATATATATATATGGATATATACCAAAAGTTGATAGAGGAGGAAAATATGTCATTTATACCCCAGCCTTCATAGCTGTCCAATGCTATAGTGTGTCCAAGTGTGGAGAATGAGCTTGAGAGAGATTCCTGGCTTTGCCATCAGTATACCTCACTGAGGAAGCTGTGGGTGTGTGGCTTAAAGTTTTAATAATGACATAGCTAAATTATGGGAAACATGTAGTTAAAAATAAATGGACTTAAACATTCTGAAATATTTCTTTGATTTATGCCACATACCTTTTTTTAAAAAAAATGCATATTGTATTTTATCTCCTTCTAAGTCTCAAAGCCAGAGCAAGAAGGAGCCAGGTTTTACCTTCTTTACACCTCCAAAACCTTCCTCTCCTTTCTCCCCAGTAAGTAAGATCATCCTTACATGTAACCTCTATAGAAATGAATGGAAGGACCCTCTGTTATAGCCTTTATTCCCCATCCTTTGATGTCTAGCCAGGAAAATAAGAACATCACTGTTAGCCATTGTATTAAATGGAAATAAATGGAAATAAAAGCCCATGAACCAAGAAGCCCAAGGTCTGTTTCTCGTAGGAAATGACATTCTCTGGAGATAGAATTGGTGCCATAGTTGAACAGTGCTTATATCCCTTGTCCCTAAGGGAGAACTGTGGTCAGAACCGAAGTGTCTTGGGTGCCTGGATGGCTCAATCTGTTAAGCATCTGACTTTTGGTTTGGCTCAGGTCATGATCTCAGGATTGCTGGGCATGGAGCCTGCTTGAGATTCTTTTTCCCTCTCCTTCTACTATCTGTCTCAAATAAATAAATAAATCTTAAAAAAAAAAAAAAAAAAGAAGAAGAAGAAGAAGAAGAAGAACCAAAGTGTCTTGCCAGGTAGCCTCACTTCCTTGCAAGTGTTGACCAGGCTGCCCCACTATGTTCCTTCAGGTTCCCAGATTCAGCATCTGACACAGGTGGGAATTGCAAGCAGAATTGGAGCCCAACCAGCGGAAATCCCACCAACCAGAGGCGGCCAGTATGGAGGACCTGGCTGGACTTCATATGGGGATGATGAAGCTGGCCGTAGAGAATCTGTAAGTATTTGTGTTTGGGTCATCACTGAAAATTCAGATGTAATCACTTAATTCAGCTGCTTCTGCTTTGAGGACCGCTTTTTAAAGCCTACATAAGTAAAAGTTCTAATAACCTCTCTCACTTTTTTCTCCGTGAATGTATTTTTGCTTGCAGTTTTCAGATAGTAAATTCCCACCCACCTGGAGTGGTAGAATAATTGCACTGAACTTTTGGAAAGTGTATAATTTTTCCTGAGGCAGATTTCGGGCTTAAAGTAGTGATTTCTTTTGGAAATAACCTTTTAAAAAAATACTAAAAGTGATACTCATTACAGAAAATCTGGACAGAGACCTCTAAGTAACAGCTACTTTAAATTTTTTTTTCCATTTTTTTATATTGTGATAAAACACACATAATATTTGCCATGTTAACCGTTTTTAAGTATACAGTTCAGTGGTTTTAAATACATTCATGATGTTACGCAACCATCCCCACCTTCCATCTCCCTAGTATTTTTCATCTTGTAAAATGGAAAGTCTGTGCTAGTTAAACACTAAGTGTCACGTGCCCTTCCCCCCAGAACCAGGCAACTTTGTTCTTCTTTCTGGCTCCATGATTTTGACTTTCAAGTAGTGAATTTGAACCTGTAGGTGACTAAAATCTGGACTTGATCTTTGGCATTATTGCTGTGTAAATATGCATGAGCTTACATACCTACTCGCTCACTGTTTATGCTTTGTTGTGGGTTTATCCACATCATTTATGTTATGACCCCCACAAGGTGCTTCTGCCACAAGCTCACAGTTTGGGTTCCAAGGCACAGAGTTTCTTTTAGTATCTTCTCATTACTTTGATCACTCTTTTATAGGAACAGAATCAGTATGGGCACAGGTCATTTCCACAAATGCTTTTCTTTGTTTTTCTCAAGAATTTTATATGCATTTACATGTTTTTCCAGCAGAAACACTAAATTCTTTTCATGACCGGAGGCTTCTACTACTCAGTGAAAGAAAATTAACTTTAGAATATAATTTTCCTCTAATAGATACATTTTTATACTTAGGATTTCAGGTATCTGCTTTATACTTGTTGACCTTTTTCTGCCTTCATCGTGCCCAACTTATTTTCATGAGGTGTTTTGGGTTTTCCTATTAAATCCGGTGTTCACACTGCCTCTTTATCACTATTTGGAAGCATGAAATGTAGAAATATTCTAGGGCTTGAATGCCATGTTTACCATGAGGCTTACTTTTAGCATAAGTGAAACCACGGATTTAGTACTCATGCATGTATTTAAAGAGAGATTTTTTTTTTCACTGAAAAGATAGGGAAAAAATCATTGAAAAGTACAATAATTCTGGTCAAATGGATGCCCAATTAACTTATATTAGGCAAATATAAGCAAAACTATTATATGTTCCAGTGGAGATAAAAGGCTTTGCAGAACAGTCAGTAGATGCCCAGATAAATAAAATGGAGAATGATTTTGTGACATTGTTGATGTTCTTTGGGTCCCATGTGTTTCGCCTGCACAGCCTCCCAGGGCTTGAGCCCCAGAGCAGAAGCAGTTCTTGTCTGTCTGCTCATCTCTTCCAGCTCTCAGATACCATCATTTGACCTGTCACCTCCACAGGGCACCCCAACGCTCCAGGTCCCTTCCTCTTCTCCCAGTGGGCCACTTACTTCCACACACATAGGCACAGAGAATTGGCCAACTTCATCATTCTTTCTGTCTGCCTTGAAGCAAGTATTTATTAGGACCTGTTAAGTTCAGGGTGTCTTTACTATATTGCTCTCGCTCCCACAGTTCTTCCACGGTTTCTATATTCCATCCTGGGGGCCTCATTGGCAGGTCCAGTTCAGTGGGGGGGTGGCCAGAAGTAGTCCTGAGATGGTGCCCACCACCAGTTGGAATGGGTTTTCCCTCCTGTTCTTACTTGGGAAGTACAGTAACGTTTTCCATGGTTTTTCAGACGCATGTGCTTGGACATCAAGAGTATTCTTCACCGCTGTTCCAGGTGCCAAGGACTTCAGGCAGGGAGCCCTCTGCTCCTCCCGGAAACCTCCCGCACAGGGGGCTGCCCAGTGCAGGGCTGACTTACACCACCAGCTCCACAGAAGACCTCCAACCCGGCCACTCTTCGGCTTCACTCATCAAAGCAATCCGAGAGGAGCTGCTCCGGCTTTCCCAGAAACAGACCGCCGTGCAGAACTTCCACAGCTGATCGGCCTCACCTTGCAAATATGCCAAGTATCTGCTTCCTGTGGAAGCAAGACTAAATGGAAATCAACCAAGTGGGTGTTTGTAAGAGAACGCACATCTCCTGGGCTAGGTGCCCATGTAAGGGAGCAAGGTGCAATTTTAGAGGATGCCATAGTCATGTGACAGGTCATGATGCTTTCAATAAGTTGGCAGTTTTTTGACCACTTGGGTTTCTGTCGAAATTTATGTACTTTTGGCCAAAAGCCAGCAGCACTTCGTGAAGGCAAACCACAAACCGAAACTAACAAAAATCACTAAATTAGTCTCCTTTTTAAAGGTAAAAGATGGAAATGTGTAGATGGCATAGGGATTAATGGAATCCAGCATTTCTGTGGGAAGATGTGTTTCAGCCTGGTTTGTATGATGAACTTGCTGCTTAGTTTTCTGAGAAAAGAGATTTGAAGACATTTTATTAACGGCTTGATTTCCCTCTTTTTCTCCATAGGAACTTATTTTAATAATCACATTAACAACAAAAATACTAAGACTGTTTGGGAATTTTAAAAAGCTACTAGTGAGAAACCAAATGATAGATTGTAGAGCCTGATGATTCCAAAAGAAGCCATCATCTGCATTTTTTCCTTCTACTTCTGGTGCTATAGCTCCGAGGGCCCCTTCACCTTTATGTCTGTGAAATGCAACTTTGGCTTTTTCAATGGAAGAATATGTTGAAGATTTCATTTTGTCGTAGAAAGAAAGAAAGAAAGGAAAAAAGAAAGAACAAATGAATGAACCTCCCAAATGGGGGGCTCCAGGGGAAAGCTTAATATTTATTTGGTTATTAAAAAATACATATTGGAGTTTAGATTTACATTCTTAATTATATTTGCTGTTATTAATTGGGCGCATGCAACTACAGACAGCATCCCATTTCAGTGCATGCCATTATTAAGATCAGTCCTATAGAAGGAGGCTTTCAGGAGGTCCTTACTAAGCCTTGCACTTGGCTGATGAGTTGCTCAAAAATTATGTTTGAATGAGAAATCTTACATGAGCAAAAGTTATTTATAAAAACCACCAGGGCCAACAAATTGTTATTCATGAGTACATTTCCAATAATCACCTTCTCTGTGTTCAAGACCTGAAAATGAAAAAGAGTTCAGTCCAGCCTCTGTAATACATCAAGAAATGTAAAGAAGAGCTTTGAGGACCACAAGGGAAAGGAGAGAGTTGCTTCTGATTTCTGATTTTATTGTGCATGACCACTGGGTGACTCTTAAAACCATCTTATGCACTTGGGGCCTGACAGAGGGTATCATCTTGTCTTGAGATTCACTCCTGAAGTCAGCATTTCCTTACTTCCCAAGTTAAAGAATATAATAACAAGGGCCTTTCTGTTTTATGATACCTAGTGAAGCTCAGAAGAAAAACAGATAATGGGGTTTCTACTATGAATCCTTTCTTGTTAGGCCCACTAATACTTTTAATTAACAATTCAGGGCTCTGACAAGTCAAAATCTGTATTGAATTCTAAGAACCCCGTAACAGCTAAAATAGGTTTCCATAGGGTAATTGTTGGGGACCAGAATCATGTTTTAGCACTTCTTCAATGAAGCCTGTCAGTCTTCTGTTACAGGCAGTGTTGGTTCTGAGCAGTTAAATGTAGCCTCTTTTTATCTGTGCCCTCTGAAAGAGGGGAGGGATGCAGGAGAGTAAGTCTTTCATGGATGTGAAAGGAATGGAAATCCCTTTTCAGGCAGTCCTCGCAGGCTCCAAGGACTGTGGGAGATAAGACCACTTTCTGAACTTGATTTCTTATCTCTTGGTCTTGGTTTAATATCAGACTCTCCCCAAAGTGGAGGATTATCTTTGCATGTCACTCAAAAATACCAGGTTTCCTGAATATGTTAAGAATTTCAGATACCCAAGCAGAATCTCATTGTGGACACCTTACAGTGAATTCAGATCTTGTGACAGCAAGTGGAATAAATGCAGGCCCCTCCTCCCATTCTGCTCAGTCTCATGTTTTGCACGCTGTGTACTAAGAATGGTTACTTCCTCTATACATTGCAGAAATGGGCATCTCTTTTCCAGAGGGCTGTGGTAGTGATTTTGATGCCTTTCAGACTAGCATGAAAGGGTTCAACCTGTATTGTTAAGCTTAGAATTGATAGGCTTTTCAACGAATGTCATGACCAAAGATAGCATATGATAACCAGTGATGTGTGTTGTGGTGTGAGCAGGCTCATGGGATCACCAGCACTCTTGTGTTGATTATAAAGCACACTCTGCACTTGTTTTCTCTAAATACCTGCAGCAGTTTTACCTGTCACCAAACTTGGGAGAGACTGTCATGGGGAGCACCACACCCAAATGGGTCTTTGAACACTCAGTTAACGTGATCTATTTAAAAGAAAGGTCCTCATGTTTATCATGTATGGCTTTGGAGTTCCATTAACTGAAGCACCCTAAAGTGAAAAGTTTTGTGTGTATTCTCTTTTCCTAGTTTAAAATTTGGTGGTAATAATGCAGATTATAAAGTTGAGTCAGAATTTCAGAGAAGGTTAGAGATCGTTTTCAGAGTCTGCTTTGTCACTAGCTTGCTACGTCAGGTACCTTCCTGAACATGTTTCTCCCCATCAGCCAAATGAGGACAGAGACTCTCTTTGTCTACCTCCCAGAATTTCTTCTTTCAAGATTCAGATGTGATCTTATGAGCAAATAACCCTTGAGGAGGGTGCGCAAAGCTTGGTGAAATGTAAAATGTTATCTGTATGATTGCACTGGAATTAGTCTGATATGCTGTGATCCACCAGTGAGTGACTTTGCATGGAGGTAACCAGAGCAAAATTAAGGGTTTCATGTGACTCCTCCCTCTTTCCCAATTTGCTTGAAATTCACATTCTTCATCCTTAACTTTAAAACAGCATTTATCAAACATCTTTCTGCACCTGACTTTTTGCCGTTTCTAGCACCAAAAAGTCAACGTGAGCCCTGTCTCCTAGAGCTTAGAATCTAAGACAGCACGGCTGGATATAAAAGACAGAAGCTACAGATACATTATATGGTGTGAACATCAATAAGATTTACTGAAAAAAAAAAAAAGATTTACTGAAAATACACAGGTGCATTGGGTACTCAGAAGAAGGGAAGTTGCACATTTGGAAACCATGGGCTCCTGGGGAGAAGCCCACTTCAGAAGCTACTATAATGAAGATGGGGGAGCTGGTGAGATGGCAAGGGAAGAGCTAGGGGTGAGTCTAGGTAAGGATGGAAAAGTGGGCAAAGCTGTCTTTAAAAATGAACTTGATCCAGTGCAATATGGAAAAAGAATCCCAAACTGCACTGTTTAGGGAGTGCAAGAGGAGGAAAAGGAGCTGTGAGGATGTGTTCACAATAATACGGCAAGAGTTTGTGAAGAAAGTCTGCACAGCAAGAGATCCAGTCTGAAGGAGGGAAGAGCAGGATACCAAGAACTGCTGGAGGATCAATTGTAAAGTATGAAAATATAGTAAGAATTCCACCAAGGTTTTACTGTGTTTTACTGTGTAGGGCAGCTCTCTGTGGTCAGCCATTCAAACACATTAAATCCTTTGTGGAGCATAGTAGGTTATAAATAAACATGTTCCACTTCTTTGTAGCTGTCTATACAGTTTTCTCCAAATTTTATTTAACTTTAGAATATGTTTTGAAAAAAAAATTTAAAAAAATAGAATATGTTTTGATTTTGGGGGGACATGGCTTTTGAGCAGCAGACTGAGCGGGTTTTGCCAACCGGATTTTTCAGGACATGAGGCCTGTGATGCAAAGCACAGGTGAAGGTGCACCTGAAGGCTTTGGGCCAAAACAGGTAATTTTGTGCTTTTATGAGCCTCCCATTTAACTGTGTACAGGGTCAGTGTTTACTGCATTGTACTTCTTCATGCTCCAGTGGCAACCCAGTCACTTGGACACTGATTTGCATTTGCAGTAATCCATGTTAATCATTAACGTCTCTTTCCCTTTTCATACTAGATTCTTAGACATGAATGAATTTGCTGGTTGAAAGGAAAGCTGGTTAAGGTTCTGGGCAGGCGAGAAGAGGGGCTCCAGTCTTAACTACCATACTAACTTCAGCTCGAGGTGAGCTTTAGCCATTCCATTTCTACCTCCAAAGCCAGTCTCCAGAGCCTGCTTATCCACATTTGTCCCCGACAGGAGCACGAGGGAGTCCACTTCTGTACCTGCACACTGACCATTTAATCACAAAACACATTTTTATGGAATGGTAACTTGAACTTCGTTTTTACATTTAATCCAACACATTAATGGATATTCTTATAACAGGTGAGAGGGGTTCCTAAGAGCAACTGCTGTAATATACTCATAAAATGTAATAGGCTCACACTTACTACCTAATGAATAAGGAGTGTGTATGTTTTAGGTTTCTTTTGATATTCTTGGAGGTGACTTTTGAGTGTTTAGGACTCCTCTCTCTAGTATTAAAAAGACTTGAAAACTGAAACCTCACGGTACGATCCTATTTCCATGCTTGTGTGTGTTAACAGTACATTTGGGAATTTATCTTAACACGCAGCAGCATTGAAATTTAGGACAAGAATATTAAATGCCTTTGGAAACATGAAACAAAGTTAGGAACCAGCGAACAAGTGAGAGAAGGAATGAATTTCTCAATCTGAGGTGGTCTAGTCCAAATTAGTTTCCCACAGGGTAGTTATGCAGGCTCCTTGCTTATCCTTCTTCCAGGTTTTAATGCTCTGGGGCCACTTCACATTTCAAGAAAGAGTGAATGGTAGAAGGGACAGAGATAAAAATTGAAATGAATCGCTCGGTCCCTAATTCCACAAAACCTTTCTGGACATCTTGGAGTATCATGAAGGATCTCGTGCCCCTGTTTCAAGCATTCATGGCTTGACTCCCTAAGTATGCAAGTTAGGAATAGTACAGGGCCAAGTTTAAGGCAGACACCCAGTACTATTCCTCTTGTTCATGTGGGGAAAGAAGGAGAGGAGGCTCCACTGATTAATGCACTTGCTCTAAACACCAGGGGGCTCATTTGAGAAGGAGGGGGTAAGAACTCATCTTGGCCTTCCTCCAGAGCATCTTCGAGGGAGCATGGAGATTGGACCCATTGCCCTTGCAGGAAAGGTGGCTCGGCAAAGCTGCTCCAGGATGCCTACTTGTCTCCTACTTGGTCAAGGTCCATGTTCTTCTGACTCTTCCTGCATTCTCATTCCTGAATTGTGAGTGCTAATGTACGAAAATATGCAGACTAAATTGAGCCCACTCGTGGCATTAGTACTGCAACTTGAATTTGACAATCATGGTTTGCTGGTCTCAAACGGGCACTTAAATTTCAGTGTGGGTATATGATTTAGTAATCGAACCCTCCTTTCTATTTGTTGGTTATGTTTCTACCCTTCAATTAGCTGCCCTGTTTTCTAATGTGCTGTAGAGTTTTTGAAATAATTTATGCAAGTGTTTGGTTTCCATGTTTACAATTTATACTGCTTTCCTAGCATTTTAAATGGAAATGTCAATAAATGCTATGAATTGGTGTCCAAAGACCTTCTCTCTTTATTTCCTTTGTAACATGATTGTTTTCTCATTCGTAAAGTGTGATGGTTGAAAGATATCTAATTGTTGTGTCCCTCGTGAGAACACCCGGGACTTTCATTTTCCAAGGGTTTAAGTCAAAAGGAGTCAAGTCCGCTTGTGAAATTTGCAGAACTGTTCACTCCTACCTTGGCTGGTGCCACCCCTTCTGCCCACCGTGTTTTGCTTTTCTGCCACCCACTAATCAAATTGATGCTTCCAAGTCAGAGCATATTCATTTTGGAATTAAAGGATTAGACTCTACAATCTAGAAAGAGAAAGGAGAGGATCAAAGTCTGCACAGTCTTGAAAGGTAATAGGGTAAACCTGGAGTTGTTTATGAAACCCAAGACAATAAGGCCTTGAAACTGAGAAAAGCAAAAGGAACAAAATGTGGAACATAACAATGACATGAAATGTGGAAACATGGATAGGATCCTGGAACAGCAAGAACAATAACAAATGACAGAGGATAAAGTAGTGAAACCCAAATAAAGTCCATAGGGTAGTTAGCGGTATTGTGCGAAAATTAATTTGTTGGTTTTGCTAATTTTACTGTGATTACTAAGACTTCTCTCAGGGGATGCTATATAAATGATATGCAGAAGCACTCTATTTTTAGTTTTTCTCTAAATCTAAAATTATTTTTAAATTTCTAGAGTAAGTTTGGTACAGATGAGGCCACCAGACCCTGTGCAGAAGCTAATGTGAGCCTGCTGTGGGCACCCACCACCCAGCATCTGCCAGGCTTCTCAGAGTAGCCAGCTCCTGTTGAAGTTGGAACCATAGTTAACAACTGTTAAGTCTTGGCAGAAAATAAACCTTCATGAAGGAGAAGTCAAAGGATCAACCAAAAAGGAGAGTTTGGACCTAAAAACCAGAAAATAATAGACCACTATCAAAGAGACCTTAAAGAAAATATGTCTTAGGGATCCCTGGGTGGCGCAGTGGTTTAGCTCCCGGTGCATGGAGCCTGCTTCTCCCTCTGCCTATGTCTCTGCCTCTCTCTCTCTCTCTGTGTGTGACTATCATAAATAAATAAAAATTAAAAAAATATGTCTTAAATAACAAAACCAAATACTAATCCTTGAAGGAAAAATAAAGGAATTTTAAAACCTGTGCACACACAATGACCAGATACTCCAGTATTTTCAACCTAGCTGGCCGTTTTAATTAATATGTCCTTATATTTTAATAAACATAGCTTTAGATTAAAAAGGGCAAGCAAAATACAGTGTAGACTAACTGGCATAACTGGTTCTCCTAAGAGATTTTATATGTTTTGCAGGTAAATAGATTCAAAACCATAGAAGAACAGGGAGTTGCTAGAAGTAGCTAAGTCTTAGCTAAAAGAAAGATCAGGCTGGTTCCATGCCCAGAGCCTGAACATGGAGTTGACATGAATATGAATTTAAACCGTAATTGGCATTTCTTCTCCGTCTCCCCTTCCCCATTGCACCTGCCAATTACAGCTTACAGTAAAAAGAAAAAAACAATAGCAATACAAAGAGCCTTTGGTCCAGTGTCTGAATTAGATAATCACATTAATGAAATGTTTTTATTGTTGGACCATGCACTATTTGTTTAGTAACCTCTTTCCTTTAAAGATCTGAACATTCCTTGCTGTAGCCCTCTGAGGAATAAATGAGACTGGTGTATGCTTGACTTCTCCAGTGCTAAGGACTTGAAAAATTACAGCCACAAGTCCAGGTAACCCACATTTGTGTAGTTAAACTATTTTTTGTTGTACTCGTGCCAAAGGATAGCATTACAGAAGCATAAAAAAAAACATGTCTGGAAAACATATTGTAAACGTATTTTAGAATGGCTGGGTCATGGATGCTTATATCCGTGTCTTGAAATTTGCATTAGTCTAAGTACTTAGGTTTTGATTCTGTGATGTGATATCAGTGGTTTCTTTCATTCAGCATTTTAAAATTCTGAGATTGTCTTAAAGGAGAGAGTACAAAGTTAAAAAAAAAAAAAGTGGCTTAAAAGCTGAAATGAGTTGCTGCATTTCAGTACAAATGAATGTTGGTCTTTTTTCCCAACAGTAGTTGTACACCATGGCTGCTTTTGAAGAGCAGAAAGGACATTCTACTTTTAGCAGAATCGAGAAGTAGCTCTTCCCCCTTAGATTCTCCTAAAGCTGGGTTTGAAGTCCAAGAGCCAGTATGTTTTCAGAGATTGCTGTCTTAACATTTCTCCAATACTGTTATTTCTGGATTCCTTGTGAGACAAATTTTGTACACAAATTAGGAGTAAAGTTTTTTTTAAAAAAAAAACATAATCAAATTTAAATCAGAACCTCCTATTACTCTGTTGCCTATTAACTGTAACCTTTTTTGTTCTACCTTTCTCCTGGTCAAAATGTAGATTAGCAAAAAAGAAGAAAATAAAAACAACTCCACCAGCAGAAATACTGCCATCAAAATTTTAGTGAATTTTGGTCTAAAAAAAAATCTCAGCCAATTTAATCTTGTTTGGTGATTGGGACTGATGAGGATGATTTGCTTTTAATTGATTTTACAATAAGCTATTGATTTGGATTCCAAAGCACACAAGGGCAAAGTGAGGGCTGAGAGGAGGGCAGAAGGATTAGAATTGGTGCTAGAGGCCATCTGGAAAGAAGGATGGGGAGATGTGTCTGGGGACCTTTAGCAGCAGGTTTTCTAACTGCTGGAGGAAGATGGCACCATGACCTCAAGAGGCCCAACCCTTTGTGCCTAAGCCTGCACCCCAGTGGGGGGCACTGCCTAAAAGACCCCCTGACCCATTCCATGGAATTTTGCAGGGGCTTCCTGCCTGGTGTTCGTAGCTAAGATAGAGGACTTCATGAGTAGACAGAAAGCATTATTCTGGCTCAGAGAGTAATACTCTGTTTGGCCCTTGACCTTAACGCCAGGTAGCTTAGAGGCTTTAGCACACAAACTGCTTTTGAAGGACCCTTGTGAAAAGAGCTCCTCCTTGATGGTGGAGCTCTCCTTAACTGGCCAAGTAGGCATAGACATCAGCTCTGCACAATGCATTTCCTGCCTTTCATCTCTCCTGCCACATGCATTCCCATTGACCACACACAGGATGAAGCAGGAGTAGCACCTCAACCCTATCTGCAGGGTCAGTGGCCTATGGCTTATAACAAAATCCTCTGTTCCTCAACTCTTGTGGATAACGAAGGTTTCACCTTCTGAGGTTACTGACCCCTGGACCTCAGAAATTGTTTGCTCTTCACATCAATGGGTTCAGAGTGACTTGCTAAATTTTATCTGCCACAAAATTTAGAAGGATGGTAGGTATTGTGATAGTTGGCAATCAGAAGTCAAAATGAGGAGCACCTGGGTGACTCAATTGGTTAAGCATCCAACTCTTGATTTTAGCTCAGGTTATGATCTCAGGGTCATGAGATCGAGCCCCACACCAGGCCCAACACTCAGCAGAGTCTGCTTATGATTTTCTCTCTCCCTCTCCCTCTGACCCTTTGCACTTGCATGGTCTCTCTCTCAAAGAAATAAATAAATCTTTTTTTAAAATAAATCTTTTTGGGATCCCTGGGTGGCGCAGCGGTTTGGCGCCTGCCTTTGGCCTGGGGCGCAATCCTGGAGACCGGGGATCGAATCCCACATCGGGCTCCTTGCATGGAGCCTGCTTCTCCCTCTGCCTGTATCTCTGCCTCTCTGTCTCTCTCTGTGTGACTATCATGAATAAATAAATAAAATCTTTAAAAAAAAATTAAAATTAAAAAAAATAAATCTTTTTTTAAAAGAAAAGTCAATACTAACAGGCTACAACAGGCCCCCCAAAAAGAAAAATTTCATTTATTCATACTAAGTTAAAGTCATACTTCTAGAATTAAAAAAATCTATAATATGTGTATAGTATATGTGCTGCTAAAGCGAGCACTAAGTATATAGGATAAAGGGAATATGATCTAACAGGACTTTTATAGGAAAAGATTTGAGGATGTTAATGGACATGTTAGGAGTGCTGGGCATAGTATAAACAGAAATATATTGCCCCTAGGAGGGCATCTAAGAATTTCTGTCTCTTGCTGGTCACTTGAAGAATATAGGGGTCATATTTTGAAAGGAATATTTATGAATTTTATGGACAGACTGGGAGAAGAGGAGGAGCCTGAATAGCAAGATTAGAATCCATGTCATTTGAGGAAGAAATGAAGAGACTAGGTGCATATTGTGAGCAGTGAAGGCTTTGTAGGAAACATTGCTATCTTCAAATATCCAAAGTGTTGTCATGAGAACAGGGATTGACTTGCTTAATGGTATTCTGAAAGACAGAACTAATATCTTGTAGAAAGTAGGTCTTGGCCCAGCTAAAAGAAAGAACAATTAGTAGATCAACACAGAAAAGCTATTCTCTGGAAATCATCCTCATTGGCCTCTGGTGAGGACCTGTCTCCCATGGCACTGAGCTTGTCCATCAAGGGCGTCCAACAGAAGGAAAGGCATGTTTCGGCCCTGAGGTCTTCCAGCTCACCCAGTCCTTTTCTGAGACTTTCATGAGCTGTAAGTTGGAAGATGAGCATCTAGACAAACTGGAGGAGTGATGGTGCTATGGATGGGACTGAACAAAACCAGCTCAGGCTCTCCCAGAGTCAGGACAATAGAGAAATAAATACTCCATCCCTTACTCCATTAGGTAGAGGTCAGGGGAGAATATTGGTTCATATGTCTTTGAAAAAATAGCTATGAATAAAGCTTAATGGTTTATAAATACACTTTACAGTTAGAACTTGGTATAAGAGCAAACAATCTAAATTCCTGTCTTGAGAATCTCATGGAACAACAAATACATTCACTGAAAACTGACTGGATTGTATGGTAATACTACTGACACATGAATGCATCCACAAATATTTTTTTTAAATTTTTATTTATTTATGATAGTCACAGAGAGAGAGAGAGAGAGGCAGAGACACAGGCGGAGGGAGAAGCAGGCTCCATGCACCGGGAGCCCGATGTGGGATTCAATCCCGGGTCTCCAGGATCGCACCCTGGGCCAAAGGCAGGCGCCAAACCGCTGCGCCACCCAGGGATCCCTGCATCCACAAATATTTACTGAGTGCCAGCTATGTGCTAGATACTATTGTAAGCACCAGGAATTTGTAATACACTGGGGAATAAGCTAGACAAATCCCCTGCTCTAGGTGGGGGGCTACAGGTATACAACATGGAGGTCATTGGGAACTTGACAGGAGTATTTTTTGTGGAGTGCTGAAGAAAGAAGCTAGCTTGGAAGGAGGCTTAAGGAGGACTAGGAGATGGGAATGGAGAGAACAGTGAATTTAAGAGATTCTTTTCAGATATTTGGCCAAGAAGGGACACCCAGAAATGTGGTGGCAACTGGAAGGTAGGGATGTAGGGTAAATGACAAAGGGTTGCCAAGTAAAATACAGGGAAATGGATTCAGTTGAATTTCAGATAAACAAGGAATACTTTTTTGGTATAAGTATGTCCTAAGTATTGCATGGAACACACTTACTAAAATATTATTTGTTGTTTATCTGGCATTCAAATTTACCTAGGTGTCTGTATTTTTATTTGCTAATTAGAAACTTTAAAATGACTGGCACTGAACGTGTTATGTGCTAATGGGGTTGATGCATGGAGTGGGGGAGTTATTATTGACAATGTAGAAGACAGAGAAGAAAGTGAGAGGTACTGGGGTTCAGAGCATAATGGAGAAATTAGCCTTTGGAAGATCAGGGATATTATTCCATTGTGTAAAGGAGGGAAAACAGAGCATAGCAGATCAGATCATTGAATTTTGATTCTGGAAAAAAAAATTCCAGGTGAATATGTTACCATTTCTTTTGATTTATTTTTTAAAGATTTCATTTATTTGAGAGAGAGAGAGAGCATGAGTGGGGTGAGGGGTTCATAGGGGCAAAGGATAGGGAGAAGCAAACTTCCCACTGAGCAGGGAGCCTGAAGTCAACTTGATTTCAGGACCCTGGCATCATGACCTGAGCTGAAGGCAGATGCTTAACCAACTGAGCCACCCAGGTGCCCCTCTTTTGATTTATAAGCTCAGGGCTTTATTTTTTAGTAGATAGCAAAAATATTATTTTATTTCACGATAAATTGTCTAATTTGGTATTTGCTTTAAAAAGAACTCTGGTTCATTTTCAATGGCTAGTAAGATACATTCAGATTAATAGTGTCCATTATTTGGGGTAATGTAATGATTGAGTGACATGGTGGTATTTATTCCGTTAAATTTTTTAAGGTGTGTTCTATGGTCCAGAATGTGGTCTATTTTGGTGAAATGTGAGTTTGAGAAGAATGTGTCATCTGCTGTTGGATGGAGTAGTCTATAAATGTCAATTAAATCCAGTTGATTGATGGTGCTGTTTAGTTCAACTATGTCCTTGCTGATTTTCTGCCTGCTGGGTCTGTCAGTTATGGGTAGAGGGGTGTTGAAGGCTCCAACTGTAATAGTGGATTCATCTGTTTCTCCTTGTGGTTGTCTATCAGTATTTGCCTCACGTATTTTGTTGCTCCATTGTTAAGAGTTTGCACATTAAGGATTATTATGTCTTCTTGGAAAACTTGCTCCTTTATTATTTTGTAGTGCTTCTCTTTATCTCTGATAAATTTTCTTGCTCTGAAGTCTGCTCTTTATAAAATTAATATAGCTATTCCAGCTTTCTTTTGATTAGAGTTAGCATGGTATATCTTTCTCCATCGCTTTACTTTTTATCTGTTTATATATTTAAAGGGTTTCTTGCAGACAACATATACTTGGGTCTTGTTTTTAATCCATTCTGATAGTCTCTGTCTTTTATTTGATGTATTTATACCATTCACATTTATAATGATCATTGGTCTTTTTTTTTTTTTTTTTTTTTTTTTTTTTTTACTATTTTCATCTACTGACCTTATACTTGTTTTTGGCTCTTTTGTGTTTTTTCTTCTACTCTTTTTCACCTCCTCTAGTTTTTGTTGTTGTTGTTGTTGTTGTTGTTGTTGTTGTTGTTCTTCGTGAGAGAGAGAGAGAGAGAGAGGCAGAGACATAGGCAGAGGGAAAAGCAGTTTCCCTGTGGGGAGCCTGATGCAGGACT